>NC_090931.1:1528250216-1528864122 GCF_040938575.1 Ambystoma mexicanum | reverse complement strand
AGAAACGGTCTTAATAATTTTTGGCAATGTACCATGAGCATCTTGTCTGACTTGGATTTTTGTGTTCACATATATTTTAATAATAAGAGAGAGCAACTCACCCAGGAATTGCCCATTTTGCCAGTTTAGACCATAACCTGCAACTGTCCTCCATGGAAAAGGCCATAGACAAATCAATCGAAGCTATATTTATGGACTTATATTTTATTCCCTGTGTCATTTCAAATAGGCACTTCAAAACAAACCATTGAGAGTCGTTCCCAGACATTTCCGAAAGCCAATCTGAAAGATGGTTTGTCGACCTATACTTTTCGCCCATGTAGTTAGATGGCTCAAAATGGTAACTGCAAATATCTTACTATCCCCGTCCATCACCGCAATGGGGCAGTAGTTATTAGGTTCAGAACGTAACCCCTTTTTAAAGATCGGGACTATGTAAGAAGTCTCCCATGATTTTGGAAAGACCCCTGATTTTAAGATGTCATTGAAAAACAGGGTAAAAATGGTGGCCCAAGTCTCAGGTGATGATTTGCAAACACTATTCACCAACCTGTTGGGACCTGTTGCGCGAGAGTTGCTTGTTTTCTGTTTTCATAATGATTTCTCTAATTTGTTCCCATGCAGTAACATATGGGTGGAAATTGTTGATAAACTCCTTGTCTATATCCCAACCTGACATTACACTCACTTCTTTTGTGAATATAATTTACAAAAGTGAGTGTGCCACCTATTTTCTGATCTGGGAATTGCTTGAATTGAGCCTTCACCCTACCCTGAAAACCGGGCCACATAGCATACTATCAGACCTAGGTGAGTTTTCCTCCGTTGTTTAATTTGCATTGAGAGAATATTTAAAATTGCATTGTGAAACCTAGGCCTTTTTCCCCACTATACAGGACTCTCAGACTTAGGTGTGTTTTCCTCTGTTGTTTAATTTGCATGGGTGAGAGTATTTAAAATTACTTTCTGAAACCTAGGCCTTTTTTTCCCCACTATACTGGACAATCAGATTTAGGTGTATTTTCCTCTGTTATTTAAATTGCATTGTGAAGTAGTGCCGATCTGTGGTTTGGCCGCCTAGCAAAGCATTCATGTAGCAGCCTTTTCTACCATTATCTAAGCTTCCGTTGTCCAATTTCTACTATTGTCTTGTCTCTCTCTGTTCTCGTCTGCCTGCGCCCCTCCCTGTGTCCTTCCCTAGTTTTCTCCCCTCCCCCTCTGCTACCCTCTCCCATACCCGTCCTGTTCTCTCATCTCCCTACCTACTCTATGGTGCTCTCTGTCTCGCCTATCTTTTCTAACTGCTTCTCTATCGACTATCCTGCTCTCCTCAGTAAATATGGTAGGAAGAAGTTTAAAAAGGACATCCTGGTCTCCAACCCAGGCCTCCCTATCGCCGATACCTATATCAGTGCTTCCTCACCATACCCTCACCGACATCCTCTTTGTTGTTCCCTCACTAGACTTATGGCCTCTGCATATGGTCTTTGTGCTCTCTCCTTTCTCTTCTTCTCCCATTAATGGTGGCACCCGGTGGGAGGCCCTCCTGTCCTCCTTCCACTTCTCTAAGGACATCATTAATGTGTACTTGAATGGTACCGTCTTGGTCCAGGGCCCTCAAGCCAACCTTCACCTCTTTGATAGATGCTTCCCGCACCTCAGCAATTTCCTTTCTTCTCTTGCTGTCCCGTGTCTCCCCTCCATGGCTTCCTTGCCTCCCCCTGCTGACTCTTCCTTGGCTACCTTGCCCTCTCCTCCATCCTCTTCTGCACCCCCTCAGGCTTTTTATATACCTCCGCAGGGCATACCTCTGATTTGTACCCCTCCCCGGAAGTCTTTCAAGGACAGCAACATTCTCCATATTGCCACTCTAAACACTCGCTCTGTTGTCAAACACTCCCTGACATCTGCCGCCTCCTGGAGGAACTTGACCTCGATGTCCTCGGTCTCACGGAAACATGGTCCACAGCCAACTCTGTCATGAGCTTAGACAGTCTCCTCCCCAATGGCTATAAGATCCTCTCCATGCCCAGATCCAACCGTTCCGGAGGGGGTGTAGCGCTGTTCTTCCCTGAGTGGATTCCTCCCTCTGTCATTCCTACGCAGGCCTACTCATCTTTCAAATGCCTTATCTGCAGGCTCTCACTCTCTTCTGGCGATTCCTCTCTTTGGCTACCATCTATCGGCCACCTGGTCAGATCTCCTCCTTCCTCTCTGAGTGGGCAGCCTCTCCTCTTCCCTCCTGGTCTCAACCACTCAACTCCTCCTTCTTGGAGACTTTAACATCCACCTGGATGCTTCCTGTCCTTCCTCTGGACTCTTTTGCAACTTCTCTCACTCTCTATTCTCCCCTCTGGCCCGACTCACTCTGCAGGGCACACTCTGGACATACTGATCTCCCCAGACCTTCCCCTTATGATCCTTGTGTATCAGCGTGTTATAAATGCCATCTCATATTGTATCGTATCATATCATATGGTCCTTATAAAAAGCCTATTGGCTGTATTATAATAAAAACCAAAATCACAGCATTTGATTACCCCAAAGGGACTAAAATCTACATAAAACGACATTCCTACACCCTAATGTATTCTCCCTACTTACTGAAGAGGGACTAAGATGGTTGTTACAGGCCTAGTGAAACAACATTTCTTTAAAGTCTTTAAAGAATACTCTAGTGAAGAAAACGGGTATCTTTATTACGCAATCTTAAGCAGTTAGTTAAGAATTACTAGAATGGCTAACCCACATGTTGATGTTCCTATACTTGCACATGGCTGCCAAGCAGTAACTAGATGGTTTCATGATCGAGATGCTAGAGATGTCAGTGGTTGTGCCTGGAGGATTGCAAGGGGGAGGTATCACTACATATTATCCCCACCGAAAATATCGCTGTATATATGGTCATCTGGAACGGGCATAGGCGATATTTTTTGGGGTGATAGTTTTTGGGGGTTTTGGGAGCAGCGGTTGCAGGGGAGTCCCCCGCTCCTTTAAAAATAATGCATGGGTTGTGGGGGTGTCCCCCGCAAGTTCCAAGCCTTAATATTGCAATATATTTTTGGAGCAATATTTTTGGATGGCAATATTTTTGCAGAGATATTAACACATGGAACCAAGGGGAGACCCTTTCTACATACGTGAAGACACCTGGTGCTAAGCCAGGGGTTAGGTTCAATATCCCACATAATAGAAGGGACATAGACCAGATACAATATGCACCTTATAGGTATCCCAAGTTAGCTTTGCAGTAGGTAGACCACCATAATTAGTTTCAAGGGGGGTTGGCATATCCGACTGTCAGGGCTAGGTACAGTCCTTTTGCTAGGAAAGGGTTAACCTTAGAACACATCCTTAGGTACCACCAAAATAGGAAGGCAAATTATCGCTACACCAGGGAACACTATGACATTATCAGGAGGCCATTTGACACTATTAATGCCAAGACTAGTTTAAATCTCTAATGCTGCACTAGCAGCGCCTATACCTGTGTTAGCAGGGGAGGAAGTGGCACTTCCATTCCAGACCCTCAAGGCTTTGTTTGGCACCTGTCCCAATAAGCATGAGGAGATCCCTAAATGGTATTCCACTACGGCCTCATTACACGGAAGGCGGTAAGGGTTAACGGTCACCGGTAATGGTACCAGTGACCGTTAACCCTTACCGCCTTTCTACGAGGTCCCTTTGCGAGTAGGTACTTTAACGCCTGTTGTTTAGCAGGCGTTAAAAACCAACCCGCAAAGGGACCAGGGTGCTAATTACGGTACCGCAATTTGCGGTACCGTAATCAGCACCTTCCCATTCCCATTATGCCCTATGGGGAAAAAATGGGAATGGGGAAGGGCAATGGGGGAAGGGGGAATTACTGCCCCGCCAACCTTGGAATAGGGCGGTAATTCCCCTTTCCACCAAGGCGGTGCTGGTATTTTACCGGCATGGACCAATGTGCTAATAGCACCTTGGTCCTCCGCCTACCGTGTAATGAGGCCAATTGAGTCAGTTTGAGAATGCATACCCCCAGGTTACTCCTCGGCAGAGGCAGAGGGCTATAGCCACCATAATGCCCGCAGTTTATATTCCACCCATAGAACTGCGACAGCTGGGATTCAGTGTATATTTGGCCATAGCTTCATCTGATAGAGACCCTTAACTACAGCATTAACTTCTCTTCTGGGAGAGCTATTGGCTACACAGGGAGCAGAAGCAGCAATGAGTTTAGGATTAGCCATAGCTGGGGGCAATTATACCACTTATTAAAGAGGAAACAGAGAGACTAGAAGACTTTCAATGCCTTGCCATGTTGCCCAGTGAACAAGAAAAGAAAATCCAATTTGGTCAAATTATGAGAGCTACCAATAGGTCCCTAGATAACGATCACCTGGGTAGAAGCCCGGGGAGGGGGCAACATAGCTGGCAAGAGTAAGCATACTAGAAAGGCGCCACCTGCTGGTAGGTCTGGCACAGGTAAACCAGGTAAACCAGACACAAGCACCTTCTCAGGTAGACGTAGAAAGGGAAGGGTTGGTGCTTCCAGCCTGCCCCACATAGGGGATGAAGTGAGACCTTTCTTTTTTTTAAATGTTTTAATTATTTATCTTTGGTTTGTAAACAAACCTTTACAAAATTTTAAACTCAAATGTCATTTCCATTTTCATAACATTAAAATTACATGATTTAAAACTGTGTAAGAAATATTATCTTTTATAGATATGAAGTAAGTGTACAAAGAAGAAAAGGAATTAAAGTGTGCAGGCCCATAAGATTACTTTTACATTGTACCATCAACAATTCAATTCTTACTCCACCCTCTCTACTTCATAAACCCATTCCATTTTTACCCAAATTAATTTTTTTGTTACAAAAATGTAGCCATGGCTACTCTTGAGGGTTTATCCTCAATCAAACTGTCCTCATCAGTATTTACTTTTGCCAGATCCATTTTTAAGACACCACATACTGAAGACAGAAAATGAACCACAGCCATTTTAAGAGGCACAGATGTTCAGTGAATCATGTCCCTCCACACGCGATCAATATCAACCCATTCTAGAATGCTGACAAAAAGCTTAAAGGTATTAATACATTCTGACAATAATGCCTCACATACTAGAAGAAGCTGTCTTAGCGTCTCCTTTTCTGTTGGTTGGTAACAAATTCTGCGTGGGAAAGCGTGGAGCGATATCTTTTGTGATGTTCTAATTGCTCTTATGTCCAGAATCTCTGCCGTAGGACACACATTGAAGCGGAATCTCATAAAGTGATTCCGCCATCTCCTGCTTGGAAATCTAATTAAGTATGTTTCTTTTTATCCCAGATGCTTCTGATGTGTAACCATTTGAGCGAATAGCTAATTGGAAACCACTCTGTTCATAGTAGCTGCCCAGTCTGCAAATTGGAGATTTTTTTTTTTAGCCAGAGTGGGTTGTCAATAAGTACAGTGACAGATAAGCCCACATTTTCCAATGTTATCAGGCATGTTCCCTCTATTTGTAACAGAATTTCAATCTTTGAGATACCCTGTTTAAGGCCAGTGCCCAATATTCTATACAGGATATCCCCCGTATCATACATCAGTCTTCTGTACTTGGATAATTTTCGCCAAAGAACCCAACAACCCCCCCGAAAGCAAACCCAACTCATAACGGATCGCCTTAATTGGAACTGATTTTGGAAGATTTCCAAACCTTTGCCTCAAGTTTAGAGAGTACCGTAATTAGTGCACCTGGAAAGATTTCTAAGCCATATATCATTTTGGGCAAAACTTTCAAAGTACAACATCGCAGTAGGGGAGTCATTGAACATTTTACAAACTTGTTTTCTACCTTTCTCTTTTGGAGAATTTGCAGACCTGTTTTTTGTTTTAGATAATCCCAATATTGATATTTCTTAAATTTTTCAAAAATAGAAAAGCCCAAGTATCTCATAGAGTTTTTTAGTTGTCGTTTTTCCCAGTCAATAAACAAAGTGTGCCCCTTTCGTGTTGCACAACTGGCAAACTTCATAATAGATGTCTTGTTGGTGTTAATGCACAGTTATGATATGATATGATAGGTTATTTATAACGCGCTTAATACCCAGAGGTTTCTAAGCGCAGACCCAGGGTTCGAACCTGTGTTGCTCCGGGTCCTTTTTCTTTTAAGGCGAGCACGTTGCCGCTGAGCTATCCTCCCGAAGATGGTTTACTACTGTATAGACCGAAAAGGCCGAGATCATATGCTGTAGGCCCTTCGGTGACTGATCAATCAACAAAAAACATCAGCGTACGTGCACCAAGCAACAGGCCTCCCTTCTATTTTTAGAGGTATAAACAATGCCTCATCCAAACAAACCCCAGCGTCTGAAACATAAAGATTAAAGACAGTGGGGGAAAATATGCACCCTTGCCTCAGACCATTTGCTATTTTAATCGGGAGTGAAAGTCGGCCGTCCATATTTAAGCAGACCTGGACATGTGAATCCTCATGAAGATGTATGAGGATCGCAAGAATGTTACCCGGCATTCCAAGTGCTTTTAGTTTACCCCATAATATATCCCTATCCACTAGTTCAAATGCCATGGATAGGTCGATGGCTGCAAGATAAATTGGGGTTGCACCTACCTTCCACGCTCTTTGTTGTATTATTGTTAATAGGAGCCCATGTACGTCTGTCCCCGTTGCCTTCCTAAAATCATACTGCTGTGGTGAAAGAATAGAGTACTGTTGTATCCAGTCAGTTATTTGGTTTAGTATAAGGCCTGCAAACATTTTGGAGTCTGCAATTAGAATGGCTATTGGGCGACAATTTTTGGGAAGTTTTCTGTCCCCTTTTTTCTAGACAGGAATTATATATGAGAAATGCCAGGATGTTGTTATAGTTTTAGCTCTAGTGTACTCAAATATAAAAAACAAGGCCTTTGCCCATAACCCCGGGTCACCTTTAAGAAGAGCGTTTGATAGATTGTTCGGGCCTGCAGCTCGGGATAAACTAGCCCGTTTAATTTGAGTGTCTATGGGCCTCATTACACGGAAGGTGGTAAGGGTTAACGGTCACCGGTAATGGTACCGGTGACCGTTAACCCTTACCACCTTACTACGAGGTCCCTTTGCGGGTTGGTACTTTAACGCCTGCTTTTTAGCAGGCGTTAAAAACCAACCCGCAAAGGGACCAGGGTGCTAATTACGGTACCGCAATTTGCGGTACCGTAATTAGCACCTTCTCCATTCCCATTATGCCCTATGGGGCAAAAATGGGGAAGGGTAATGGTGGAAGGGGGAATTACCGCCCAGCCAACCTTGGAATAGGGCGGTAATTCCCCTTTCCACCAAGGCGGTGCCTGTAATTTACCGGCATGGACCAAGGTCCACCGTCTACCGTGTAATGAGGCACTATGTCTTCGACAGAAACATTCAGATCCCAAGAAATATTTTGAATGTTGTTCCAGCTTTTTGCATCCACTTTTGCCACATATATTACTCCAAAGTGGCCAGGTCTGTTCTTTAATTGGGTTCAGTTGGACCGAGCTTTGACTCGATTCAAGCCTATTTATAAGCAGCCAGAAGTTTCTGCTGGAGCCATCTTTTATTGTCTCCAGCATAGCTTCGTTTTCTGATTGATTGAGGAATTTTTTCGATTTTTAGTTTCTTTATGCCTACCTTAATGGCTTCCTGATCTAGATCGGAATTCTTTAGGCGCCTTATCTCTTTATTAACTCATTTTTCTTTAGCCTCACCCAATTGTCGTACACATGTTTGTGTGGAAACCCCTTTGAGACCCTTGTTTCCCTTTTATCTACCATCGATTTAAACATTTTTCATAAGTGGTGCACAAAAGAGCCATGGCTATACAGGGTACGTTTTTCTTGTACAGTTCTTTCTTTATTTTCCTTAAAAAACAATGGGCCTCAACACGACTTGGGTGTTACCGCCGGCGGTATTAGCCCTATCACCGAACTCCCCGGCGTTAATAGCGCCGGATCACGAGTTCGGCGGTAATGTTAATCCTCATTCCCCATTGAGCCCATTCGGGAATGCCCCATTCCCCATTGGGCTCAATGGGGAATTGTCACGCTCTTACCGCCGGCGGATTTCCCGCCGGTGGTAATAACGCACATTTTCGGCGGATTTCTCAGAGCTGGGGTGAAATCCGCTGAAGCCCTGATTTGGCAGACCCTTGAATCCGGCGGTAATAGCGTGACCGCCAGATTTAAGGGTTACCGCCAAAGTCGTGATGAAGCCCTATAATGTATTTGCCTTCAGTACATTGCCTGCATGCCATTTATTGATCTACCAACAAAGTATCTGTGTACCGAGTTCGAGTTTGTATTTTGTTCCCTAAAGCCCAGATTACTTCCAACATGCTATGATCACTGAATTTTGTTTGAATTATTTTGAAAGAGACGGCTACCTCGAATAGATATTGTGACATATAGATATAATCAATTGCAGACGTTTTGGTGCCATCCGTCCAAGTCGGTGCAACCCGGTTTCCGTCATCAAGCTCTTTCCCAGAGGACAGGCCCCAGTTTCCCAAAGAAAGTGGACCACTGTCTACCTTGCACCGATGTTCTGCCTCCTTTGTTGTCACCCTCTAAATGTAAACCTTGCCGCCTGCCCAACACACCAGGATTACAATAATTTACCTTATAGTACAGGTTCACTGAATGCAAATCTTGTGCAATGTTAACATTTAGATCGCCCATAACAACAACCTGCGAGCCTACATATTTAATGATCAGGGCTGAAATGAACTTGTTCGTTTTCTCTAATGTGTCTTGCCGCATTTGATTTCCAATAAAAGTGACAGAACTCCTAAAGCAACCACAGTACAGCGACTAAAAGATCTCCCGTCGGGCATACCAAAACACCCTCTGTAGCAAATTCATTATAACACTCATATCCAGCCAAAGCACACGGGCAGGTCATCCAGGTCCCTTGTAGGCATATAATGGAGTGCTGTGTAAATTGTGCACAAACGTTCACAGGGTTCACAAAATGGGCATGTCCCCTAGTGTTCCAAGAAATAATCGAGATATTCTCATTATAAAAAATTGGCCTTCAGCTCTTTCAGATGGTGTATTGAGTCTCTTAAGGTCATTGCTAACCACCGCCAGCTTGTTTCATCATCCCCAACGTTGTTAACATTACTCTGAACCTGATTCATCCCACAAACTGGTTTAGCCAGAGTTCTTTCTTGGGCACTGTTATCTTTCTCTGAAAAGCCTGGAGAAAAGGAGGGGACATCATAGCCCATTTTGTTAAAGGAATCTACTTGTAGCAAAATATCGTTCGTAGACAGACCTGGAGTGCAATACCAAGCGGACGTGATCGAGCGCTCAGTGTGGATAAAGTCGACAAGTTTAATGGCTGCAGAGGACAGCACTCTCAAAGCTGGAATTTCATTCATAAGGGCCAAGATTCACCCTCTCGTTAGCGATTCCGGGCCCCCATCGTCAAACAAGTAGCAGAATAATATACTCGGATGAATCGGGTGACAAGGGTTTCTCCATTGCACCCAATTTAGATCACTTTGTTGTTCTGTTTTGGGAGAAACGGGCCGCGGTACCGCTACATGGCTCATAGGTTTTTTGGGAGAATGATTTTTATCATTTGGATATTGCGAGTCATAATAGTAAGCATTTCCCATGTTTTCCTTCCGACAGGGATTTATGACTTTGTTGTCGGATTTTGAACCAATAGGATCCCTCTCCCTTTCTCTTTGTGCACTTGATGGCGGTATGTCGGCACGGTTTACCACATTACAGATTTTTGTCCTTATAGGATCTGGGGATCACACATTTTCCCCGGGACGCAGGTAATTTTGTACGTTTGAGTGACCATCCATCATTTGTTTCACTACTCACCTGACGATCCGTTCAAGGACTAAGTCCTTACCCCTTTCTTCCTCTGAGTGTTTTACGGCTGAAGGCTGCTCGTTCTCATCCTCTAACTGGGCTCTGCCTCCAGACATCACAGTTCCACCCTGGATATTAGGGCATAGTGCCAACCTCCCAGGTTTCTGAACCCCTATTTCTCCAAAGTGTGGTTTAGCTCTGTCCCCAAAAATCCAGGCATAAGAGACAAGCAATAGACTTCTGAAGTCTACTTGTTTTGTGGGAGGAATAATCGTAATAGCTCCCGTTTCAGGAATCATTGTCTTCTCCATCACGGTAACCGTAGGTGCTTTTTCTAATAACTTGTGTACGAGCGTGATAGAAATAAAATATCAATATCAATAATACAGTGCTTAATATCTAATTTCATACTTTTGTATTTTCGGCGACCGGAGCTGCCGCAGAGCTAGTAGAGTTGCTTGTTAGTTCAATCACACAATTAAACAAACTACCTTTAGACTGGTTTTAACTTTGTTCTGGTATCCCCCCACTCTGGTTTTCCCCTTTTGATTTTTAGTTTTTCCCTTTTTCTTCTTGGTTTCAGTAATCGTGCCTGTAGCAAGTGTGCCCCCATCCCGCTTACACAAAACCTCTTTATGCCCTGAAGTAGCCAAATTGGTTATTTCAGTCCCCACCTTATCTTCTTTAATGAGATTGCGCCAGTTTTTCCTAGATGCTTTGTTTTGGCCCTTTCCTTGCCTCTGTTTTTTATTTTTGTTATTCTTTAATTGCCTATTCTTAGATTCTGGTGAAGAAAAACGTTTTGGTTCCGCATTATTAATGTCCTGTTGTGTTTTAGTGTCAAAGCCATTTTTTGTTTTTGCGTTACTTTTTAGGTTATGTTGCAGTGGAAGAGGTGGAAAGTCACCAAAATCAGCAGGATAGGTCTCCCCAGACCATTAGTGTGCTCTGTATTGGTCTCTCTTGAATCACATCTTATTTTCTCTATAATCTTGTGATTGCTTATTTTCGTATCTACAGCCATATTTAGAGTTTTAATTAATGAGGAATGTAGCTGAGGTTCAGCCAGAATCTGTGCGTTTTTCAACCTAGGTGGACCGCCCCCCATCCCCTTTCCAACTACCCCCTGGTTCTCGTCTATCCTTCTGGGCAGAAGTTATTTGCCACTCAGACTCTTGACTCAGAGGGTATTAAGATAAAGCCAAAAGGGAGTTTTCCCGTGTACCTAGTTGAGGACAGGTATTTAGAAAGGATTCACTCCTCCTACCTTCCATGTCAATACCCCTTTGAGGAGTACATGGAAGAACATTTTCTAATGGCTATGGGCTATCTATGCTCTCATCGGATTCGATCAGCAGCATCGAAGCCTCACCCTCCGAGAGATTCAGCATCACCAAATCCATAGAAGTCAGGGGAGAGGGAGGAGCAGTCATTCTAAGGCTAGCTTCATTGTCCCTCTGACCGGAGTGAAGACGAGGGGCGCGGAGTGTATATCATCATACATCTGCGCCCCCGTCCTGGTTTCTTTCCTTGTTTTAGGTCCCATATGATTGTAAGTGTATTTTGCATTTTTCATATCTGCCCTCACAAAACTAAACACACATATGTAGCCAAATCAATCCTTACCAAAGTACACAAGTAGAGAATGAAAAGAAATTGTGAGCCACTGCCCGTTCGCCCGCAAAGCCAGAGAACAGGAAAACAGGCTCCTTGCTGGCACTTATGTAGGCACTTCGGGGGCGCGCACGCAGGGGCGCGTGTCCGTGCCTTTTATTGTAAGTGTGTCATGAAATAGGGGCAGGCCACAACAAATTGTTGTGATAAACAGTCAAGCACACGGCAACAAACAATCCACACAGTCCGTAACAGCAGTAACGCTCCTTGCTGGCACTTGCGTAGGCGCTTCCAGAGACCTTTCATGACAGATCAATTTCTGTAGAGGGGGAACAGTACCAGCCACGCTAGTTCCTACGAGCACAGGAGTGGTGTGAGAAGCACCTATCACTTCAGGGAGAGAGCACATATTACGGAACCACATAAGTACAGCGATGAAGACTATCCTTCTTCTCCCTCACAGAAAGAGAAGAAACTGGGCTCAGCACCCAAGAGCAGAAGCATGTGAAAAGATGGACGATGGCAAAGGCACTACCACCAGTCTCAAGGATAATACCAGTGACTAAAAATCCAGTAGATTGGCACACAGGTCTCTATATTCAGAGAAAAACACAAGGAGCTTTTAAGTTACATTAAACATCATCATCAATTAGAAGTTACTACTCCCAATGGGAAGGGGTTTAGAACAACAAAGTGTTCTTGCTGCCAATACAGCTTGAGGGAGAACATCCAAAAGAAATAGAGGCACTATTTTGGTCTGAGTTGCACGAAACACAAGATGGTCTTTTAGCAGGAAATGACTGGCCCGGCGTTATGTTAAGGAAGCCCTAGGAGAAGAGGACATTAAGCCAGCCTTTTCAGAAGAGGTTGAGAAACACTTGGTGAACACCTATACAGCAACATGGGCTGTTGTAGGTGCAGTGTAAGTATTGAAAATTCATCTAGGTCATAACATTAATTTCCCACCATATAAAATGCCAGTGCTGGCAACACCAATACCTAATAAACAGTATCCAATTAAAGCAAAGGCTATCCCACATTTATAATAGTGGATCAATTATTAGACCAAGGGGCTCTAGTAAAAGCAAGTGTGCACAATGCAGCATTTCTTCCTGTGTCCACGCCAGACGGGTCACACCGGCTGGTAAGGGACTTTAGATAACTCAATGCCAACACACGCACAGAGGCTGTCCAGGACATGCACAGTTCAGGCCTTTTGAGTAACATATACAGATGTAAGCATAAGACAGTGTTGGATCTGGGTAATGGATCTTTTGCACAGCCTCTAGACCCAGAGAGCTATAAGTACACAGCTACTACATTGAGAGGGAAACGGCTTTGACGGCTTTGTTTCACAAGACACCCACAAGGGTACAGAAATAGCCCAGGGATTTGGTCAAGCAGAATACAAACCCTCTTGGAAGGCGTCCAGAATTTCAGGACATATGTAGTTGACATATACTGTACAGATGATTTAAGTGAAAACTTCGAAAAGGTGAATTTAATCTTAAGGACGCTAGCATCTAAAGGTTACATGTTCTACTTTAAAAAGTCTAAGATAACCCATAGAGAAGTCATATTTCTGGGGTTCTCATTATTTGATGAGGGGACTTGCCCCTCAATTCTTTGAGAAATGTGTACACTTGCAAAGTCCACGCACACTGCAAAAGTAACAGGCCTTGCTTGGTATTTTTAATTCATAGTACAGGCAATGCGCTTGCTGATCAGCCTGCAAGATAGCAGATGACAAAAATGGCAGTGACAGCATTGACACACTATGCTACACCCATAGATGAGGAGGACATAACACCATGCTTAGAAGCAGATAGTCATAACCCACAAAGGTTCCACACCCTATCCCAAGGTACTACCAAATAAGCTGGACAGGTTGACGAAACTAGTTTCTGCAGCACATTAATTTATTTTATCACACTTCAGGCAAATGGCCTTTGGTGCAGACAAGTTAAAAATCAAGTATACAAAAATCAATATTCATAACAATTCAATAAAAAAACACACAGAATAAAAAAGTCAGAAGGAAACAAGAACAACAGAAAATCAGTCAAAAGGGCCAATGAGTCAGTGACATTTCAGAGAACTTCGTTGCAGCCCTGAAGGTGGTAGGATCTCAAATTATTTTAAAAAACAAAACCTTTCCCCTCTGTTCATTGGTCCTCTGTAGATACTGTGGCAAAATGGTTTGCCCACACAGATAATAATGCAATCTGGTGATGGATTCCATTCCGGGATGACTCGTTTGAACTGCTCCAGGATTAGTTTATGGATTCAACCATGCCAGAACGTTGTTACGAAGGGCTTCCCATGGCTCATACTTTATTAATCTGTGAACATTACTGATAATGATACTTCTTTCATCCTTTATTTGTGGCAGGAGTTTCTCACCCCTGATTTCTGGCATGTTCTGCTTCCATATTATAATGATATCCACATTTGGGACCGGGCTACTATCCGAGTTGAACACCTGGGGCTCTCTTTTTCAGTTTAGGACATCTTTGGGATGGTTGCGGATAATCGTTAACCCTTTTACTGTATGTTTTTTGGGAATAGTGATGTTTGGATACAGCAGACTGGTATAGGCCTGTGGCCTGTGATTATACCAGTTTGAATTCCCTTCACAGAACTCTCTCATTTCATCGTTGCAGTATTAACATTGATCAATTCACTGACTATCCTGGGTAGACAGAGATTAGGGGAGGTGTTGCGCTGACCAAAATTACATTGACCTTCCCCTTGAGCTCTATGTTAACTTTATTTGATATGGCTACTAATTCACTTATAGGCTGCCCAATTGCATCTTTTTGTTCTGCCACCAGAGACCCTAAATCAGAACATGTAGGATAGAGTGGCACAGCCACGTGTGAGAGGGTAATACATTTATTTTTGTCACTAGGGATATCTTGTGTTAGAGACCAGTCATTTGCATGAAAACTATAATGTTGGATTTTTGCTTCCTTATTATAAGGATTTGTCGGACTGGAACTCTGATACTCACAATAGGCATTTCAAGTATGCCAAATTATCCCCAAGCAGGGCTTGCAAAATCTACTAGCCCACTAGCATTGGCAAGTCATTTTTTTATGAAGGGCGAGCACCATTTGCAAGATACTCGACCTTGCTGACGAGTATGAGGATGTAAGAAACATATTTTACATTTACTGCAAACACACTTTGCTTGCAGAAACTGGCAAATGCAAGTTGCACTGTGCATGCTTGGCAGCATTGCACAAAATATGAAGTGTGCTTATGGTGACATGCACCATTTTACAAAAAGCACTGGTAAATATTTTGTCACCATTCACCCTGGGGTGAGTGCATTTCTCTTAGCTCGAATATGTAAACTAAGGAACTTGACCTGCAGGTCTAGTGGGAATTTTCTTTTTTTTTTTGTTTTTAATAGTTAATTACAAACTTTTAAAAGACAAACAAAAAATAAAAAGTACGCCCCTTCGGCATCATTAGTCTAGAAGTTGTTCACCCACCCTTACACAAGATTTCACATTTTGTCCATATATCCTTATTTAGTTTCAATTTTTCCCCAACTTATCAACAATAGTAGTGATGTCTAAGGCAAAGGATGTTTCCCCAGTACCATCTTTTGGCACTACTCAGTCCATTTGCTGTGTAAAGGCTCCCGTTCGGACTGCATCCTGTAGTATTTCCACCAATTTTTCCAGGAAGTGGATCAGGGCGAAAGTCAGTTTGTTATTCGAACCCTTGAAAATGACAGACCACCAATCTTCACTTCACCAAGTAGGTTTTTTCTCTATCTCTGAGCCAAGTGAGGACGTCCGCAAATCTTGTAGGGCTGGACAAAATAACACCAAGTGCTTTAGGTTTTCTTCATAGTTTTTGCAGCGTCTGCATATGGTATTGTTTTAGTCAATTTTGTTTCTTAGTTTTAAGATTTCTTTTGTTTCAAGTTGGTTAAACCTGAATCTCAAGAAAATGTCACAGAATCTTTTGTTAGGAAATTTGATCAAATATTTTGCAAGATTATTTTACGCTTTTGTTTCAGGAGGTACCAACTGCATACATTTGTGCCGACTTCTCTGCTGTAATGTTTCCAGCCAATCCCATTGCCAGAGTTTTTTCTTTACCTCGTTTGGGTTGGCCCATAACATTTCTTTTGTTGTATTCAGTGTACGGATTACATCTAGGCACTTCGTCTCCCACATGCCTTGTGTTGTTCGCTCCTCGTTGACATGGCCTATTTTGAGTATTTGGAATTGCGGTGTATTATCCATGCCATATACTTTTCTGTACAAGGCAAGCGAGTTCCACATGATTTTAGCTGTTATTGACGTCAATCTCAGCTCGAACCTGATACATGCACTCGGCTTTCCATTTGGTAGGTGTAGAATCTTCTTCCAGAACATGTATTCACATCCCTCCCACACTTTGTATGAGCAAGCGAATGAGACCTCAGCACCATGAATCAGCCCCGGAACAACTTTGGCCTTGTAGAAGTCAAGGACTGATTTTAAGCTGAATTTCCCGCACTTATTATTTATCTTCAAACCTTGAGAAGTAAGTTGTTTACTTTTTGATTTGATGGCTCTTGTCATGGGTTCGTCGTTTATGCTTGAGCTTATCACGGTGCCAAGATATATTGTATGACTTACTCTTCTTAGTTTCTCCCTGCCAATTTTCCATTGAATTAACTTTTTTGACCCTGCAGGTTCTTCAATACCAGTATTTCTGTTTTTTCAGTCTTTATTTCAAGGCCATTTTTATCAATGTAGTCTTGTAGGGCAATCAGTTTTCTTTGTGGGCCTAGTTGGGTTAAATCTAAGATAACTATATCATCGGCGTATAGCATCCACTCAATCAGATGTCCATTCATTTTTTCGGAGGGAATGAAATCACCTCTTTCCACACGTTACGTCTGATATAAAGAAGTTAAACAAGATCGCACCAAGGGGGCAACCTTGTTTTACGCCTCGTTCTGTGATTAAAGATTCGGACAAGGTGCCATTGCAATCAAGGCAGATTTTGATGCTGGTGTTCGAGTATATTTCTCTTATTGCACAGATGAGGCCTTCAGGGCAGTTTCGCTCCTTTAACTTCTTCCACAGCAGGTTCCGATCGACTGCGTCAAAGGTGTGGGCTAAGTCGACGAATCCTAAGTAGATGGATTTGTTTGCTTCCATTTTAAGTATGTTAATCACCATTAAGTTCAGACTTCATCCTCCGCCTCTTATAAACCCTGTTTGTCTGACGTCGAGGGTGCCTGTTTCCTTGATCCACGCTGTCAGTTGAATTTGCAGCTGGGTAGCAAAGATCTTACCAACAACATCCAATAGCGCGATTGGCCTGTAGTTCATAGGGTCACAACGTGTTCCTTTTTTAAAAATTGGAACTATTACTGCGCTTTGCCAGGATGTCGGTATTCTCTTTTCACCAATCACGATGGTAAACAACGCCTCACAAAAGGCAATTCACTCGTCAGGGTTCTGTTTTAGTATACAATTCGTCAGGCTGTCAGGGCCCGGGGCTCTCGACAAATTTAGTCTTTTGATGTTCTCCACAATGTCGTGTCTGGTTATGATGATGTTCCAAGGGAGATCATCGTCAAAGTTTACTTGAGCATGTACACCTTGTTTGTTGAATAATTCGCTGTACTGCTGAATCCACTGATCTTCATTGACCATAACGCTAGTTAAGGCCTGTTGTTGTGCCTCAGTATTATTAAGTGGGATTTTAGTCGGATTTTTAATATTTGCAAGGCCTGCTAAATAAGCATCCTTAATCCAACAAATGGGATAAATTAGGTGAATGGTTAGCAATCCTAGAAAAGTTAGGGCACCGAGGAAAGGTAGGACAAAAGAGTTGAAACCTGCCAATTCCTCATACACCTGAAAGGAAGCAGTATTAGAAATCCAACGCATGGCAGATCATTCAATAGACTACAACTTTATTGTACTGCAACAAGGAGTCTTCAGTCTAAGAGATGTGGTAGTTGACATGGTGCACATAATTCAAAAGGACTTGAAAACCCACAAGCTGCTGTCACACTTCTGAAAGTCACAGATTTCTTTGGCACTCTGTCTACAGGAGCTCCAGATCTGACTACCTTAACATGGCCAGTGCAGCTGATGGAAATGAACTTGTCCAAAAAAGGTTTGGCGATGCCATTTCAGGGTCAACATATACTCGGTTGGGGGTCTTCAAAAAGACCTATGTATTATCAGCATGGAGGAAAAGACTTCATGTCATGGACCACACAAGGTCCTTTAAACATTCCAGTGACAACAAGACCAGCATTAATGTGTGAAATGTTCCAGTCTTGGGGTACTCTGCATTAAGTGGAAGATTACTGGAAAATCATCTAGAAGGTACCTACACCCATGCTTGCGTAATGCATGTAGACCCTACTGTTTACTAGTATGCCTTGAAAGACTGTGTTGGAACATTCCATGTAAGATGCCAGCAAATCTCAAGAGTCCAACCACGGGAGCAGTATTCAAATCCTGCAATTTGCAAATTGAGTGCCATGCAAATGGAAACCTTCAACAGTAAAGACTTGCTACTACCTAATGGTGCCCACATTGTGCAGCTTAATTCTTCCTGCTGTGTCACGGTTGGCAGCCTGATCACTGCCCCCGAGATGGTAATATGCTGTGAAATCATCCTTCATCCACCAGTGACATTTGAACCTGTGCTATTGAACTGGTCAGCAGTTAAGCAAGGCCTATTAGTTCCTGCAGTTGTCATTGAAGCAGGAATACCTGCTGTACATGTGGATCACCATCACATGCACCAGAGAAACGTTTGCAGAAGCATTAAATAGAGCAATGCACTTGGCCAAAGCCCTGCTGGAGAAAGCATCCGATTAGTCAAAAGGACTAAAAATCCTACTGGAAAGTTTCTCCCCATCAAATGGGATTTCTATCCTAGGAACTATTACAGACTGCATAATGGAATTTATTGGGAAAATAGGCACAGGAATAGCGCCAATCTTCTATATCATCACAGCTGGATGCATCCTGATCATTTTTCAGTTTTGTTGCAAATAGCAAAAGAAGATCTAGGCACCAGCGCTCTGAACCTGAATAACAAAAGAGAACGGCTGAGGCAATACGTCTACCCATCTCGGTCAACATTTAAGAAATCAATGATCATATTCATTTGTTTTGCAGTGACTCCGTCAGTGAATAGACTTGCATCATCAACTAGAAGCAGTATACATCCTAGCGTCAGTCTACAATCTTACATTTGCCAGAGCCAGCTCTTCTCATTAGTAAAGGTGTTTGATTTGATTATGTTTTAGGTACCAGTGCAGAATGTCAGCAACTGGTCAATGTTGAATATGTTTATTGTTTTGCCACTTCACTTTTATTTTCATAATTTCTTAGGCATCCTTTGTGGCTTGTTCTGCTGCTCATGGGGGTGTCATGTGGCTGAGCTGAGCAGAAAGACGACACATTCATGAGATATGAACATTACTCGCAAACCGTGTAATCCAGTTATATATTGGTTCTGTTATATAGTTAGGGCACACACGGGTTCCTACATAGGTAGGCATATATATTGCAAACAACATGTCAGTAAATAGTTGCCTTTGAATCGCATTTGTGTACTGTGCACAAATTAAGGATTACAAATGACTCTTCTGCTGTCTTCCGTGCAAGTCCGGGCTTCGTGCCAGGTTATCACTTGTTTACAGCACAGGAGAGAACACTGTAAACATAGGTTCTGGTGTGGGATCAAGTGGCTCTTTTGTTTATGTAAATAGTCCCCAATGCTCTAATAAACAATGTTCTGATTTACTGCAAGCCACCGGATGCACTCTGAATATGACACCTAAGGTATGCTAGGTGAATGTTCTATACTAAATGTTGGAACAAATCAGCTTCTGTTATGTGGTTATTTTCAAATGCGTTGGTTCGCGCTAAGGGGTGGACATCTTGGTGTTGAAATTCCAGACTCAAAATGATCCTCAAGATCAAAGTTCCATCCTATCGAACTCAAATGTTTGATAGAAAAAGATGTCTCTGAAGAGAGCAACTAAAAGTAAGGCAGTCATCAATTAGGCATAAGTGAACAAGTAAGGAGTTCCATGTATAAAATGCCTACATGCAACGGGTCTACCTCCCCAGCGGGCCAGACACAATTCTGGGACCCATAGCAAGGCTCTGAGAGAAGACCTATGTGACCTGGCCAGTAGATAGAGGGTGGGTATGTTAGTTAGGAGCCCTGGGGACCAGGATTTAAGTGCTTTGTGTGTGAAGCAAAGGGACTTGACCAGGACTCTCTACTTGACCCGGAGGCAATGTAAACTATAAAGAACTATTGGCACATGATCTGTGCAGACGCCTGCAGGAAAGGAAGGCTTGCACTAACTGAACCTTGTGGGAGAAAAATAATTCCAAAATCTTTGTAAAGATCAAAGATGAAAAATGATTTTGTAGACACCTGCTTGATGTGCTGTGAGAAAGACAGTAAGGATTTAAAAAGAGTGCCTAAACTCTGAGCCTGAGTTGTGGGGGCAGAACATTGACCCAATAATGTCGGCCACAAATTGGTGACCCAGGTATTCAAGCTCAGTCTGAGGGGGACAGGGTGCAAAGGTTTACAACGCAATATGTTTATTTGTGAGAGATTGCATTTTAGGAAGATTCGTATTCATCCAAATTCCTACATTCTACATACATATTGAAAACCTCTCAGGGAACGCCTAGAATCATCATCAAAATGAACAAATAATCGAGGTTGCCATCTGCATACAAACAGGCTAGGCCATGCGATTGAATTAGTTCAGCTAGCAGTGGGAGCAGATCTGTAGGGTGTAAGGGCTATATTATGTGTGCGTATCGAGAGGTTTGTAGCTAAAGTCATCTCCCTGATGCCATATCAGTAGCGACAGAAAAGAAGAGTAGGGTGGTCTACAGTGATGAAGGCTGCTGGCAGATCTAACAGAGTCGGCCCTCCACCATCTACTACTCCCCTGGGTAGCCACAGGCAGGCTCTTACCACTGATTCCGTATTTCTGCCCTGTCGAAAATCTGCTTGTCCAACATCCAACATCAAGGAGATCAGTATTTTCCACTAAGGAAGACAAATGAGATGGGGCAAGAAAGTGGTGGAATCAGACTACTCAAGAGACAGCTTTTTCAGCAAAGGTCCCTCTGATCTTTTTGTAGGTTTATTGTGTTACTTATTTTAGTTTTGCTGTTTGTTTCCCAATATTTTGTATTTTTCTCCTGGGATTAGTATCTGAAGTCTGGTGCACGTTCCCATATATTTGACAATGAGAAGGAATCTAAAACCAGGATCTGGTAGTTCAATGTTCTGCACTGGAAGCTGGAAGACATCCATCTCTTGTAACCTTCCTGCAGTCTATGCAGTATCCAAGCCTGCACCTTTTTTGTAAAGTTTGTATTTGCGAGCTGCTGTGCGACATTGACCACTGTTTACAGAAGAATAACACCAGAGCAGGAAAACTGTTGATCAATTATGAGTCATCACTGCTGCAACCACCATGGTTGAAACACATTCATTGTGAGATCTGATGTTGCCTCAGTGATATCAGATTGAAGTTCATACCACATTCCGTGCAGCTGTAGAGTGCCTCCCTGGATGGTCCTCCCATGGTTATAATGTGTAGAGCTGTAAATCAAGATTGAGACACTCCAAACAATTGGACTGTCTTTACTGAATGTGTGCTCAATGGTGTGCTCTCAGCTAAATTAAAGTGCACACAGACGACATCTCCCCAGCATGGCTGCTCAATATGGTTCCTGATATGGTTCCAATCTGGTGTGGATTCTCTGATGCACCCTCAGGCTTGATGCCCGAGTAAAGTGCTTACCACATTCTGAGCACTCATAGGGCTTCTCCCCAATATGTATTCTTTCATGAGTCCTCAGGGCTGATGCTTGACTGAAACTTCTCTTACATTCTGTACACTCATAAGGCTTCTCCCCAGTATGGGCCCTTTGATGGGTCCTCAGAAATGTGGAACGACTGAAGCCTTTCTTACATTCCGTGCACTCATAGAACTTCTCCCCTGTATGGATCATTTGATGGGTTCTCAGATTTGATGCCTGACTGAAGCTTTTCTTGCACTCTGTGCACACATAGGGCTTCTCCCCAGTATGGACCCTTTGGTGGGTCCTCAGATCTGATGCTTGGCTGAATCCTTTCTTGCACTCTGTGCACTCATAGGGCTTCTCCCCTGTGTGGATTTTTTGATGAGTCCTCAAAGATGATGTGTGACTGAAGCTTTTCGTACACTCTGTGCATTCATAGGGCTTCTCCCCAGTATGGATTCTTTGATGGGCACTTAGAGCTGAGGTGCGAATGAATCTTTTATTACACTCTGTGCACCCATAGGGTTTTTCCCCAGTGTGGATTCTTTGATGGGTCCTTAGAGCTGAGGTGCGAATGAAGCTTTTCCAGCACTCTGTGCATTGATGGGGCTTCTCACCTGTATGGACCCTCTGATGGATATAAAGAGCTGATCTTTTAGGGTAGCTTTTTTCACACTCCGTACACTGATATGGTTTCTCCCTAATATGGATCGTCTGATGATCATACAGGCTTACCCTTTCGGTGTAGCTTTTTTCAGACTCCAAACACATGTACGGTCGCGCCACTGTATGGCTCTTTTGATGCTTATACAAATTTGAGCTCTGAGTGAATCTTTTGCTGCACAACAAGCACTTGAATGGTCTTTCCTCTGTGTGGGATATCTGATGTCTTCTCAGGTGTGATGCCCACTTAAAGTGCTTAGGGCATTCAGTGCACTCGTAGGACTTCACCCCAGCATGGGCCTTTTGATTGCTGTTCACATTCTGTTGAAAGAAGCAGAGGTTCCATGTATTATTTTCGGTCATTGTACAACTAAATCTCAGTAGACTTAGTGCAGAGCTGGTCATTCTGGTTTTGCTCTGCACTCAAACTCACTGCTTATCTTTCAGAGATGGCGTTTCTGTCTTGCCTCAGATCAATTTTAGGAATGAAAAGCAGGAGCTTGAAACCTCAGTGCAGTCAAATCCGTAAATAAATATAAAAAATATAAACCCTTTTGAGCATTAACCAATCAGGAGTGGCAAATGGACAAAATACACTTGCTTGAGGAATACTACACGGATTTGCACCTACAGCAGTGAGCACAAATCCAGCAGAATGTTCCCACCCCCACCAATAAGACATATAGAATTATAGATGGGCAGCTAGCAACTGCAGGGGTATATCCCACCCAGAATTCCAAGTGAACCTGCTACATCCTGCGATGATGATGCGAGGGAGTCACGTGGCTGGGTGATGCGGAGGGGGATGTTCCATAAGAGCCAACTGCTTCCCAGGAACCGGATGTCATGGTGTGACCTCTGGGTGTTCTTCCTAGTACCTTATTCAGGACCTGCAACTGAACCTGTGCCCTCACAACTGGAATACAGAGACTTAGAACAAGTGCTTAAGGCTCCTGAGTTATTTATGCACAATCAGGCTGCTAGAGAATTCTTAGGTAGAATATACCCCGAGATGAAATACACCATGAGTTGGAACATACCATGAAGGTGAAGGCTGCCCATCTAGAATTGTATGTCGATTATGTCCCCCCCCATCCCTGAGAAGGCATGAGGAAACTATATATAACATGAACAATAAAGTTAACCCCCCCCTTCTTCCCCATGAAGAAACGTGCATCTTCCTTCCTGCCACATAACCCACCTCTCCGTCACCACTGTCACGACCTCTCTCCTGGCATGACTGCCTGACAGTGCAGGAGACGCGAGCGTGACAACATGTAAGAGCTCCGGCTCCTGAGCTGAGTGGCAGTCACCCAATCATGCAGGAAGACGGGTCCCTGGTGACTCTGGAGTTTTGGGGTCACCACCTGCTGTAGGATGTTGGAACCAGAGCTGTTATGCAGGGGGTACTCCAGGGCCGCCCTTCACCGCCAACATTATGGCCACTATCACCAGCAGAGGATCTCAAATGAATTATGGAGCAACATTTTCCCCTTTTCAACACCCTCTCCCTTGGAGAGCGCAGTTGGAGACCAGAAACGGACTTCAATATTGGATCACAGATACAACAGCAATGTCTGTGACTGAGGTTATGAGGGGGCACCTCATTCGGAGCATGGACTCATTTTATGCACCAAGATCCGCAGAGGTGCTGTCCATGAAGTGCCTTCACTGAACTCACCCGCAATGACTGTGGGAAACATGCGGTCAGAGCAAGCGCACCGGGGGCAGGGGGGCTGGCAACAACAGAGCGGCTCATCAGGAAAGACATGTTTCACCATGTTGGAGTCGAGTGGTCAGGGCAGCCCGACTTCAAAATGGCAGGAGACCTTTTATGGTCTCGGGACAGACAGCCATTGCCCTGCATGGATTCCGAGTAACCACACCGATGGAATTTGTAGCTGATAAAATAGGCCATAAAAAGATAGGGAGTGAGAGTCAGGCGTCTTAACAGTGGATGTGAGGAAGTGAGTGCAGATTAGAGTGCTGTAGAGCAACAACGAAGACATGTTGTGGCATAGGGAAGCAGTGATAAAGAGGAGAGAACACCTGGAGGAGAGGGATAGAGAGGTGGAAAAAGAGCAAAGAGGAGGAGAAAGAATGTGTGGAGGACAAAGGAAAACAATAGAAGAGCTATCCAAGGAAAGAGCTGCAAAAGGTGGCAGCAAGCAGAGAGGGTTAGGAAGCTTACGGCAGACCGTGCCCACTTAAATGCAGCATTTAGGGACAGTTGATTGACTCAGACTACTGGGTAAACAATAAAGAGGGGGCCCAGATAGTGCCCTGAGGTTCACCTACAGTTGAAGAGTCTGATGCTGACCCTGATACATTGACCCACGACACCAGGTGTGGCGGTATGAAGTAGTGGCAACTCCGAGAGGCTAAACCACAGCATCCATACAGAGCCAAGAAGACATGTTGATGACAGCTGCCAAGAAAGAAGTGTTAGGGAAACACTTTAGACATGCACAGAACAGAGAAGGACTGTTTGCCACCCTGTGGTCATTGTATGAGATTATGCTTTTTTGGTGTTCTGACATCATGATGATGTCATGGCCCGCGGCACAATCTCTCATTGACCAATGCTTTCAAACCTTTGAATCACACCCATTTAAAATGATAATTCTGCATCGCATCCATGCATAGATGCATGCACCTTGGTGCATATTTCCTGCATATATTTAAATCCTGCAGAGGATAAACTACACCTCACCATGCAGCGAATCCGGCTCAATGCGTCAGATGGCAAAAGCAAAGCGCACTTCAATTGGTCATGGTGAAATGTTTGTGTAAATCAGAGTAAAGATGTACAGAGTGTGTGCACATCTCACACAGTACATGCCCTGTGGGGTAACAGCATTCTATCTGAGGTCCTTGGACTCTTAGCTCAGTAGATTCAATGTTTGGCTTCAGTGCGCTAAGGGAAATCGAAACGTCAATCTTTCAGTTTCCAATGTAGGTGAAAGGTTAGAAAGCAAGCCCAAGCAACTCTAGAAGAAGCATTCCACCCAGTGTGTACCACTGCATTTTGCTGCATTTAGAGAAGGGGTTACATACATTTCTCTGTCTATACATTTATACTTTGAGTGTGTTTTTTCCACTAACAAATTTACTTTTAAAGACAGCATTAGCGTTTATAAAACATGTTTAAATTAGGAACTCTGAAATCATAATTCATTCCCTGTCATTCAAGACAAGTTTTCTTGATAGACCAAAAAATAGGAAGAATGAAATGTGCATTCATGATTCCTGGTGCATCCCCAGATGTGGAGATCGCAGGCCCAAATCGCAGTCCTATTGGTTCGCATTCATATGAACTATGGGGTGGATAGGAAGCGCTTCAGAAGTGTGACGAATCCAAGGAGATCGTCACCTCTCGCCAAGTGGGAGCCGCCTCCGCCCCCTTTGTGACTAGGGCGGTGAGCCTGCTATTCTCAACACCCTATAGGGGAAAGGGTAAGTGGGCTACATCTGGAGGGGACGCCCCCCCGTCCCATAAGAGATGCGTATAAATCACCATCCCCCCACAGCCACTAACACCTTTATGGGGTATGCAGACGCTATGGAGTATGAAACTACTATAAACCCTTGAATATTGACTGACTTGGCTTCCGACCCATGCTCTGCCCAGGAGACTAGGAGAAAGGTGTGGTCGGACAAACCAACATTACCACCTTACAAAAGAGGAAGGAAAGGATCCAGAAAATGACCCAACCAATGAGAGAGCCACAGCAGATGGGGTTGCACCTCACTGGCAAATTGCTTACAGAGGTAAGAGAACTTGGGGCAGTCACATGTTGGACAGCCCAATTATGATTTTAGAGGCAGAAACAAATGAGAAGTCCAAATAAATATGCAATAGATCAAGTGCAGTGGCACCGGCAAAGTCAAGTATGAGGAGCTGCAACTCTACCTCTCTGCCCTGAACTCTCCCAAGTCCACTCCTAATAGAGCAAAAGGGGAATTCTACCTAACCCTCATTGACTCTCACTCCAACATACTCGTCCGCTACCGGGGGGCACCCTAAACTCACTCCTCCTAAGTCTATGACTATCAACTCCACTCTCACAGCTAATGACATGGCTGACTACTTCGCTGCAAGCATTTCCAAAATTAAAGACTCTCACCTGACCTTCCTCGCACTCCCGCCTCCTGCATTTTACACTCCGCCTACTCTACCCTCATCCTCTTCCTTCATTTCCCATTTTAGTTACACTAGTCACACTAATACTGACAAAGTGCTATCTCTACTGATGAAGGCTAACCCCTCATATGCCACATCAGACCATCTTGTACCTCAGCTTGTTAAGCCTATTGCCCCTTAAGTGTCCTCTCCCTTCGCTGAACTCTTGAACCTGTCCTTCGACTCCACTTGCTTTCCCTCTGTTTCCAAAACAACCATGGTAATCCCTCTGCAAATAAAAACAAGCGGCTGACCTGAACCTACCAGCTAACATTCGCCCTGTGTCTCTCCTTCCACACTACTCTAACATGCTCAAAAGGGTTGTGTTCAAGCATCTTACCGATTTCTTAGACATCCACCAACTTTGAGTTCTCCTACAAGCAGGTTTCTGCTCCTGTCACTCCATGTAAAATGCTCTCATGAAGGCGCCCAACTTCATCGCCAACCTATTCTCTATCCCAATTCTCCTTGACCGGTTTGCTGCCCTTGACACTGTTGATCACTCTGGACTCTGTAATACTCTCTTCTTGTGATCAAGCCCTTGCCTGGATTGAATCCTACCTTATTCCTCGCCAATTCTCTATCTCCTGCAGTCACAACACCTCTCAAATCACTCCTCTAACTGTTGGTGTTCCACAACGACCTGTTTTGGGTCCACTCCTCTTTACACTCTACACCTCTGCTCTTGGGGTACTAATCTCCTTTGGGTTCTCGAGCCAACTCTTTCCGGACGACACCCAAATCATCATCTTTTTTTCCTCAACTCTCATCTGATCTCTATCAAAATTCCAACTGTCTCTCTGACATTAAATATAGGATGGCTTAGCACTCTCTGATGTTAAACTCTAAAAAGCACTCATCTCTTCTTCTCCCTATCCAGTTCCCACCTGACACTCTCATTTATGACCCTTCTCTATTTTCATCTCCAAAACCAGAACAGCAGCCCGTCTCAACCACATAAATATTTGGAAAATCAGGCACCGCCTTCCTTTCAACACCGCCAAGCATCTTTTAACCACTCTGGTCTTATCTAAACTGGTCTACTGTGCCAGCATCCTCTTTGGCTTTGCCATCTAAGCTTTCTGTCCTCTTGACAAGATCATTAACTTCACTACATGGACTTTCTTAGAACTCCCTCCTTTCACATCTACTCCCTCGTACCATCACCAGGCTGGATGGCTGTCGATGCAAAACAGGGACAGATTTCTTCTCCAGGTTCACAAATCTATCCACGGTAAGGCACAACTGCATCTATCCTCCTCTATCAAACTCTGCAAGTCTTCTCGTAATCTCTGCTCTGCCTCCTCAACTACCTTTGTGGCTCCTCGCCCTGCTTGTGCTTCTGCTCTTTCTCTCGTCATGCTCCACTTGCATGGAATTCTTTTCCACCGGACATCCGAGAAACAGTCCACACAGATTTGTTCAATACCAAACAAAAAACTACTTCCTCACCTCTGAGTTACCCTCTTGATCTACTTCTCATCTCCCTGCTTGCTAGAATTTTTCCCGTCGGCTCCAACATCCCTCTGCCCCTTACTTCCTCTGCCTTAACTCTAGCACTTCACCCATCATGGTCACAAACTGAGCACAGCTGGCTGCACTTAAAAATGTTCATGTTCATTCTCCTTAATCTATGTATGTCCACCTATGTATTGTCCCCGATGACTGTTCCATGTACTCACCGCTTCCCATCAAGTCTGATTTCTTATCTGTTGTACGTTCTGTTGTGATCAAAAGAGCATTGTTCATCTTGTAAATAAATTAAGTAGATTAAGAGCAGGAGCACTGGCAAAGTCAAGTTGTTCAAGCGCCAAAGGCACTTGCAACGTCAAGTAGATCAAGTCCAGCGTTACTGGCAAAATCAAGTAGATCAAGTGCAGAAGCGCCAGAAAAGTAAAGTAGATCACGTACACAGGTGCAGGAAAAGTCAAGTAGATCAAGTGCAGCTGCGTCAGAAAAGTCAAGTAGATCAATTGCCGAGGTGTCGGCAAAGTCCAGAAGATCAAGTGCAGCAGTGCCGGCAAAGTCAAGTCGATCAACCACTGGAAAAGTTATGTGAATCTGTCTGATAAAGCCAAGTGACCCAACCACAGAGACGCTGGCAGAGCTGAGTTTGCCAAGCACAGAGGTGCTCGAGTGAACAGAGAAGAATGGCTTTGTGGGAATTGCAGTTCAGAGACACCAACAGCATCATTATAAGTTTGTCACTATTAGTAAAAACAGACGGTTACACTGTTATCACAGGTTTTACCACTCTGCCAGATTATGGGTTTTAGAACTCCTAACCAAAGAAATTGACTTGTGAGTGGAGGCAGGAAACAGTGCTGGTGGTATTTACCCGTTCAGAAATACTCCCACTCCCCCAATGATATCCTGTGGGAGCACTAACACATGTAACCTGAGTGTGAATTACCATCGCCAATGGCAGTAACATTTGTTCATTTTGGTAGGATTAGTGCTGCTAATAATATTGCCAAACTTGAAATGAGGTCCCCAGATTGAGCACTGAGTCACTGATGAAGAGAGGTGGATCAGAACAGAACATTTCTGCAAAGATACTCATATTTTTCTAGCTCAGTGCATGAGCACTGATAAAGAAAGAGTGGAAGAACTGCATCTTGGGAGTTGTGGTTTGAGAAGTCCAATAACCCAAGTGCTTATTGAGACAGTGGTGCAGACGCACAGTTGATGAAGCCAAGAGGCTCTGATACGAAACATGTTGCATTCAGAAGAGACACACATAGAGACTGTGCGATCTTCCATTGCATCTCTGATCTCCAGGAATGTCGCAGGCCGCCCTTCAGCCACGATACAGTTAAACACGGATAGAAGCATATCTCACACCACACTAGTAATTGTAGGCCCAGTGTAGTGGGGCCTGGACCCCAAAGGAAGATAACTGCTACCCTATGCTCTCTTGGCACTTTACAGTGATGGACGTATCCATTGATTTTCAATGTGATGCCGAAGCTGTCAACACTATGAGAATATATAATTAATTAATATATCACATTTTGTTTCTGGTTTGGGTTTATTTCAGGGCTTTCCAATGTAACTGCATATTTCCTGTGTTCAATCGAGGACACACTTTTGTAAAGATCATTTAAACAACTCTCCCTTGTAGTTAAATTGTCCGGGCTGGGAATGGGTGCCCTGGTCACCAGCCATCACTGTTGGATGCTATCCCACACCCAGGACAAGAAAGACAGCATGTGGCTTCTTCACAGCCAGGGAGGAACTATCCAGAGCTTCGACTGGGAACCGCTCAGTCAACTCATGGTCCACGATGGTGATAATATGTCTTATATTCAGGGGGTGGGGCTTCCTTGGAAGAGCCAGATTGGCTGGGACAGGTTCAGTCCATAAAGAGATCCAGCCCTACAGGCCCTTCAGAAGCAGCAGAGGGTCACCTATAGCAATGAGTCTGCATTGCCTAGAAAACGTGAACTGGAAAGATGTATTATACGGTTGACCAAGAGACAGCAAACAACTAGAATGTTGCATCCTGTCTCCATGCAAGAAGAGGCAACGCCAAGCAGTTCTACCCAATGCATGCGACATGTATTGTATGTATGTATGTATGTATACAGCGGTTAACAATAACTTGTCTTCAATATATAGAAGAGGTTACTATTGACCAATGGGACTGAATGGCTTTGAAACCATAGACATGTGTGGATGTGGGTAGTTTAGCACTTTGTACAGAATTAGAAATTAAGCCCACATCCAAAATCATTTTAAAATTGTTCGTTGGGTGTGGGGGGGTCAGTGGGGGGTGTTGTGGGACACTTGCATTTAGATGAACAGCTGAAAGAAACATGAATTACAAATGATCACTCTGAAAATGACTGCCACAAAAGACAAAGGGCCTCATTACACGGTAGGCGGTAAGGGTTTACCGGTACCGGTAAGGGCACCGGTACCGGTTAACCCTTACTGCCTTACTACGAGTTCCCTTTGCGGCACCCTACTTTAACAGCTGGTTTTACCAGCCGTTAAAGTAGGGTGCCGCAAAGGGACCTTGGTGCTAACTACGGTACCGCAATTAGCGGTACCGTAATTAGCGCCTTCCCCATTCCCATTATGCCCAATGGGGGCAAAAATGGGAATGGGGAAGGGCTTTGGTGAATGGGGAATTACCGGCCCCGCTCACCTTGGAGTAGGCCGGTAATTCCGCCATCCACCAAGGCGGACACCTTAAAATACCGGCGGCAACCATGGCGCTAATAGCGCCATGGTTACCGCACAACGTGTAATGAGGCCCAAAGAATGTTGATGACTGCTTTAAAATATGGCTTTAGAAAATGCATCATATGTCTGCTTTATTGAAAAATAGTAATGATTTGAACACTTTTAGCGATTACTTTACAATGGGCCTCATTACAAGGTTGCCGGTCCGGAAACCACGGTACCAGTAAGCTTGCCGGTACCGTTGTTTCTGGACCGGCAAACTACAGGTTCTGCTTGCGGGTGCCTTTCAGCCCGCCAGGCTATAATGTCCCGGTAATTGGCCATTACCGGGCGCCGGAAAATTCATGACTCTAATGGCAGCCGTGCCAGTATTTACCAGCACGGCTACCGCCAAAGTCGTAATGAGGCCCAATGTATCTACAAACTAAGAGCAGAACTGGAGGCCACTGAGCAGCTGGAGAGGGGTGTAAACTTTGCTTGAACCTAAGATCTGCGCTGCACTCCCTGTGCCATGCCCCATGTGACCTCCTCATTTTTTAAGGCTTTGATATGTACTTGTATTAATTCATTTTGTCATTAGTATAGCGCCCTTCACAATAATTATGCTCCTAACGGGCTGTTGGTTGAATGTAGAGGGACCAAAGTCCAAAATATGGGACAATTGGGAGGTGCTACTATGCGTGTGTGCATTTCAGCCATTAAAGTTATGAGAGGGTGGCCAAGACCCTGCTAGTCACCCATGTCTGAATGGCATGTGAATGGGGGAAGGAAGGAAGATATACTATGAACTAAGCAAGAGGGTTTGTGTTTAAGTGGATAGAAAATGATGTGAGTAGCTACAGTTCACATTTTCTGTCGTGAAATGTAGCTTCACTCTTATGGCAGAGGTATTGTACAATAGTGTCTGTGTTATATGCGAGTGCCGAGCTGTGTGGGAGTGGGGCTGTGGCTTCGGCTAAGTTTTATAGGTGCGCAGTGCAAGAGGAAAAAATTGATTAGCCGCACAAACAACAAGGTCTATCCCCTGGATTCAATCCATGTGCAAAGAGCAGAGCTTAGTCTCACATTAATAAATAGTCCCTCTCCGAGAGGATCTTAGAGTGATGCGTTTCCATCCCCAGGTCCATCAAGTGCAAATAACTCCCACCGTTCATGGCTAGCTGCGGTGGCAATGCTTACCCTCATATGCATTGGAGTTACATTCAGTGCCGACTACAAATGAAGATTCAAATGTAACAAATTATCCTCCTCCATATTGATCCAATTGCTTCACCCAAGGTGTGTTTAAGTGCGATGCATTGCCTACCCCTAGCCCCCATCTGAGTGCTATACCCGGTCCACTTTCAGAATTCTTATCACGTACAAGTTACTGGATACCTTCAGGAGTCCTCCGTACACGGTTGCCGTGATGGGGTATTGCGGCACAGGGATGGGCGGGTTCAGGAAGCGGGAGGGAACAGCCAAGTTTTGAGGACTTTTCTAACAGCCAGGTGATCCTCTATGAGATGGAGAGCAAGTGGGAGGGAGTTCCAGAAGGTGGGTGCCAGGACAGAGAAGCAACCTCCTCCTAGTCTGGAGAACTTGAAAGGCGGGCTACCAGGAGGTGTGCAGAACCTGATCTGAGGATGTGGGTGGGGTGGTAGTGTGTGAGGTTGTTTTGGAGGAACAAAAGGCCTTTCTTATGAAAGGCACAGTGGGTAATGCACATGGAGAGAAATGCTGGCAACTTGGATCTGTATCAGGCCGTCTTTAAGAAAGGAGTCGGAGCAGGACTAAACAACTTCTCTGTCTCCCTTCTAGACACTCCAGTAAGGGATCTGAAGTGTGCTTTGTATCTTGCTTTTCTGGACATAAGTAAAGCTGTTGACTGCGTCAATCGTGCAGTTGTATGGAAGGAATTGTTTAATTGTTGATGCCCAGCCCCTTTAATTGGTGTTCTTGTGGCCCTTCATAGGGACATAGGCTTATGTGGAAGGTTGGATTCTTTGGGGAATTGGTCACAGTGGATTGAGAAATCAGGGACTACTTCAAGGATGTGTCCTGGCTCCTCTTTTGTTTAATTTTTAAATTCAAAAAGATGGGGTTTTGCTGGGACAAAGTACACACTAATTCCCCACACCTGGGTAACATCAAGGTCCAACACTTGAACTATGCAGACATTATTATATTTGATACAACCCGGAGTGGCTTGCAGCACGCCTTGCAAGGAATAAACCAATTTTTGATGATACTTGAATTGAACTTAAATATCCCCAAGTCAAAGATTTGAATTTAAAATGTGGCTCAATCGAAATGAAAACATTTGAAATTGCACATTGCAGACCAGTGGAGGTTGTCTCACGTTTTAAGTACCTGGGTAGCTTTATCTACTCTGGTATTGTAAAATCCACATTATATAACGAAACAAGTGTAATTTTTGTCGTCCGCTTCACAGTTAATTCAATTAGACCACAGATATGGCCGATTTTCGGACATTCCAATGATTAGGTTCTATAAGTTCAGGATTTTTGGTGCTGAGCATGCCACAGTGGAGACACCATGGTCTAAATCGGAGAGCGGGGGTGGGCACCTCATGCAGCCCTTTCGTAGGAGCCGCAGGGAGGCCTGCATGATGTGCCCCCTCCACCCATTTGGGGTCAGGGGGGAGAGGGCCACCACAAAATGTCGGACAGGCCCCACAATGGGTGGGGCAGTAGGTTTTGGGCACCCTGGGGGCAGATTGGCACACCAATGTGCCCATCTGCACCAAGGGCAGTTGGGTAAACAAAGGAAAAAAGTGAACATGGTAGACAGCATTTTAGGGGGGCTCTGGGGCACCCCAAACATGCCGGGGAATTTTCTAATGGGAAGGGGGTGGTGGCCCCCTCCCTCCCACCCACAATGGAGTGGGGGCCATGTCATGCATCCCTCCCTGGGGGAAGATATCTGGTCCTAGGAAGGGACACCTGACCCCAGGGAGGAGTGCATGACAGCCCCCCCATTTATCTGCCCCCAGGGAGGGCCACATGAGAAGGCCCGCCCCTCCATTTCGGTGGGGGGTGGAGAGGTGCACCCCCCTTCACATTACAAAATTCCCCAGCGGTTTAGGATGTCCCTCAGCCCCCCCTAAAGTGCATCCTGCCATTTTCAATTTCTTTCTTTGTTTACCAAACTTCCCGTGGCGCAGATGGGCACATTGGTGTGCCAATCTGTCCCCAGGGTGCCCAAACCCTGCTGCCCCATCCACTGGGGGGCTGGTCGACGTTTTGGGGTGGGCCTCTCCCTCCCCCACCCCAAATGGAGTGTGGGGGGCACCTCAGCAGCCCTTCCTGGGGCAAATGTTTTTTACTGGGGGGGGGGGTGAGGTTCAGTAGACCACAATGGATGGCTTGCAAGGGGGGGAATGATTGGAAAGTAGGAGTGTAGATTTGTTTTTGCTGGGGTGACCGTAGGTAACAAATGTTTTTTGTTTTGTTTACACCTTTTTCTACGCAAGCAGTTGCAACGTTATGTGAGTACTGTTTTTTATTATTCTATGGTTAGGGCCCACTCTCAGTGGGGTGGGTGAGACTGGGGCTGGATTGTTGGTGGTGTGGGTGGGAATGGGCTGTCTCGGCAGATATTTTGATGGGCTGGTACACAATTGCAGGGGCAGGCCAAAAATTGCCCCCCATGCCAGCAGAACACTGGTGTTTCCCTGGGAGCGGATGTCTCTCATGTGGGTTGTCTGTCTGCAAGCCCAGGCTGCACTTCTGGCTGTGCTACGTTACAGATGTCACCTCAGGGGAGGAATGGGGATCCTGCCGGGGCACCCTGGAGCTGCCGATGTGTTTAGGGAACGGTACACCCACATGGTACATGGATGTCCAAGGTCGGGGACATCACCTCCAACCGTCCTGGAGTTGTGGCTGGGCTGCATTACAGCTTTTCCCTTTCGGGGAGGTATTGGCCCACTACCAGGACTCCCTGGTGGGGAGAAGCTGTAACGCAGGCCAGCCAGAGCTCCAGCAAAGTCTGTGATAATGTCACTGGCCTGGTCTAGACACCCTTCTCCCATGTGGGTCTTTGGCAGGGCTTGTGGGTAATACATTCTGGGGAGATTGGCGCAGGTCAGACATCTTTGGATTACCACGGGTGCCTTCTTTTCAGAAATGCATGGGGTTCCCTGTTGTCCTTGGTGGCTTCGACACCCTAGGCCCATATCTGTATGGTGTGCGCTTCAGAAAGATTCCTTAAATTCAGCTGTACGAAAAGACGTGGGGTTAGCCGTGTTTTAGGCTTTCCCCTTTGCACCCATGTAGGTACACCAACACATGTGAGGTACCGTTTTCATCAGGACAGCTGTGGGAACGTGGGAAGGTAGGCCATGTGTTGTTGGCGGTGGGTGAACCGAGTGAAATGTGCAGAAACTGTGTTTCTTTCGCCACATTTCAGACTTTGCCGGGGTTTCTGTCTAATACATTCTGGGCCGATTTGCGCAAGTCGGACCTCTGCCGATTCCCACGGGTGTCTTCTTTTCGGAAATGCATGGGGTTCGCTGTTTTTCTTGGTGGCTTGGACACCCTAGGCCCATATCTGTATGGTGTGCGCTTGAACAGAATTCCACAAATTCTGTTGTCCGGAAAGACTTGGGATTGGCCGCGTTTTCAGCTTTCCCCTTGGCGCCCAAGTAGCTGCACCCACGCATGTGAGGTACCGTTTTCGTCGGGACACCTGTGGGAACGTGGGAAGGTATGACATTTGTTGTGTTTGCGTGGTTTTCATAACGTTTCGACCCATTTGCTGGTGCCCTTTGCCACCTTAAAATCCAATCAGACCTGAAAAAGAAGAAAGAAAATTCCTAAACAACACCGCATTGGATAATGCCAAGGAGAAACTTAAGGAAATTAACAAAATTATGGACCAATTCCTGTCAGATACACTGTAGAAAAAATATAGAAAATTAGCAAAAGATATGGGCATGTTCAAAATTGAAATGTTCTATCCATACCTAGTACCTGAATTCAAGGAGAACAAGGAAAAAGAGAGAGCACTGCAGAAGCAGCAAGACAGAAAAAAAGATGGGTAACTTTTTCTGATACTTCAAGCTCTGACTCTGGGTCAGGAGACCAGAACCAACAATTTGGACCATACTCACAGCAGAGGCCATTTTCTCAACATCAACCACCTTTTTTAGGCTGAGGGGGTCCCAGATACAAGTTCTGGGGCCCCCCGCCGATGCAAATTTACCCAGAATGGCACCCACCAGCAGGACGCCGCCGCAATCAATGATGATAACAAATACAGGAGAACAGCCCATCTTTAATCTCTCAGACCACAACCTTACTGATGAAGAAACGGCAGTTTTAGGAAAAGGCCTTTCCTACGTCCCTACCAATCCCACTAACTGGTTCACATTAGAAAATGAACTCCAGAGTTTCTTCCAAAAAATTCCGATTAAAAACATTCTTTCAAGACATCGAGCCACCCCCCGCCCAATTGAAGAAAATACAGGTTTCAAACCCAAGTCCATCTTCTGCCCAAATGACAACAATACCAAACCAGCGCTTATCACATTTGAAAAATGTGTAAAACAGGAAATCAGGAATCTGCAGAAAAAACAAAAGCCCCTTAGGCACAACCTTACCAACGGAGAACGACAGGGACTCAGACAATTATCATCCAATAACAATATTGTGATCAAGACAGCAGACAAAGGTGGGGGCATAGTGATACAAAGTACCACCCAATACAAGATGATGGTTATGACATTACTGGATGATGGTAACAACTATAGAAAATGAAGTCAAGATCCCACCCAGACCATCAAACGGGAAATTGCAGAAAGTACCAGATATGCTCTGGAACAAGAGTGGATTACGGATGATGAAGAAACATTTTTGGACACTCCTGAGGGAAGAACACCAGCATTCTATGCACTCCCTAAGGTACACAAGGATGCCAGAAATCCACAGGGCAGACCTATTATCTCAGGATGTGGATCCATCCTGGAGCCCTCATGTAAATGTATTGATTTCTTCCTTAAACCACTTTGTCAACGCACCCCAACATACTTGAATGATACCATGTCGACTATCAATATCTATGAAAACCTTCCCTTTGACAACACTCAGGATACTTTAGCCACAACGGACATCAAGGCACTGTATACCAGTATTCCCCAGACAGCAGCCCTGGAGTGTATACGCAACCACCTTACTCACCACATGGAACAAAGAAGAGTGCCCATCAACTTCATCATCGAGCTCTTAGAAATTGCACTGACCAAGAATTTCTTCACCTTCAATGAGACGTTCTACCTGCAAACTAGTGGTACCACCATGGGGGCAGCCTTTGCCCCAGTTTAGCAATTATATACATGGCGGAGTATGAAGCCTCCTTTGTTCTCAACACACACAACCCTTTTCTGACCAAAATAAACCACTGGTACAGATACATAGACGACATCCTGTTTATGTGGAAAGGAACACTACCTGGACTGTCTATCTTCCATACCTGGCTCAACACACAATCAGCTGAAATTCAATTCACCTTATGCAGCAGTCAACTATCCACCAACTTTCTGGACTTGACGATCACCGCAGAGGGGAACAGGCTCCAATGCACTCTATATGGTAAAGTAACCGACAGAAACACACTACTTCATTTCAAAAGTAGTCATCCACAGAGCTTAAGAATCAATGTACTGTTCGTCCAATTTTTAAGAGTACACAGAAATTGCTTGGAAACATAGCAATATCGACCTCATGCTGAACATCTAGAATCCAAACTCACTGCCCAAGTTTATCCAAGAAAATTACTCAAAAATACACAGAAAAGAGTACTATGTATACCAAGAGAAACCCTACTGCAGCCCAGGATCAGAGACACAACTAACAACCGCATTACTTCCATCACCGCCTTCGGGCCAGACACAAACAGAATCAAGAAAATTATCAAACAATTCTGGCACCTTGTGCACCAAAATCTACCTGACGAACCGATACCGAGGATGGTACTCAAAAGATCAAAAAATCTCAGTGAATGGCTAACACATGCCCGACTCCCCAAGAAAACCATCAGAACGGGGCTTTGGAACTTGAGAACAATGACAGGCCATCACCCATGTGGAAATTGCTCAGTCTGCAAATACACCAGCAAAATAAAAACATTCAAAATTGCAGGCAAAGATTGGACTCTACGGCAATTCACGAATTGCAAGACTCCCAATGTGATTTATGCCATTGAGTGCCCTGTGGCCTTCGATATGTAGGACAGACTGCAAGACCCGTGCACAAACGCATTGGTGAACATCGCTCAAAAATAAGATGCCGCTCTGCCACAGCACCCTTGGTTGCCCACTACCTCGAATTCCAACATACACAAGACCAGATGCAATGGTGGGTCTTGGACAAAATTCAAAACACCTCTAACATCAAAAATGCTCTGAACTATAAAGAGGCGTGGTGGATTTTTAAATTACGCACAATTGAATGTGGCCTTAATGAAGTCTCTCCCTCTGAAAATTACCTTCATAATTGATTCAGCTCATTTTCCACCTCCTGGGCCACTGTAATGACACAGTTAGCTTGTCCTGTTAGGGATACCCAAGCATTGCATTGCAGAAGTTAACACACTTGGGTACTGCCCACCCAAGTCCTTTGCCTGCCTTAGAGGCACATGCTTATATCCCTCTCTAGCTACATCCCTTGGCGGCCTTATTTTTCATGCACAATAACTTAGAAAGGCCTCTCCAAGTTACACCAACCTCACTTTTGACATGGATGCATCACATTAATACTTGCGCCTGCATGACTACTGAGGCTGGCATTACCAAGTTTCAGCCACCTCACTTTCAGACACGGTTTCACCACACCCAAGTGCATGACATGACTATTCCAGCACGCCAGGCTTACTTCCCTCTCCTCAGCCCTGTCCCATGTAGTGCCTCTCGCCACAGCTCGGAGAGCCAGGACACTCCTATGGATCATGTAAACTACATTGTTTCCACTAAACCTGTTCCCGAAAGCCAGGAACTTGGGGAATTCAGAACAGCAAACCATTTGTTCCTAGCTCTTACAAGGAAAAAACCACAGGCTTCTTTGTACATCATTTTTGCGCCCTTTTTTGTTATTTTCTCTCACCCCCCTACAGCAACCTAGGATTCCTGGGTAGCGTTACGACCGCCTACATGTGGGAAAAAAAGGGGCAAAATTTGGCCAAGATATCTGATGTAACAAAAAAGTTACAAGGCATTGAATGGCGGCATACCGAAATCAACAAAAAAGGCCTTGGCGCTGGGGGGCGGGGGAGGAACCCATGGCAGTTAGAGGGTTAAAACCATGGATCGAGGCCCGCCTGGCCTTCCACGTTAAAGTCTCTTTCACTGACTTCCAAAATACTGTTTCAACCAAAACGTTCACAAAGATCCCCCTCTACCGGGCTCAGACCTTTCACCACACAGTTCTTGTAGGTTCCCCTCTGTCGGGCTCTGACCTCTCATGATAAAGTTCAACACAAAGTTGCGAGGGGGCTCCCTTCCACATGCTTATACTGCAGATCTCCCTCAGTTGGGCTCGGACCACTTTCAGATGTCGAAGTCTTGTGCATGGATTTCTTTATAGACCACCGCAGGACCACTTAGACTCAACGTTCACCATTTCAGTTCCACTCTGCCCTTCCCTTCCGTAGGAATTGATCTTCTTTATTTCACTTTTGCGGTTTGTTCGCCTTTTAGCTTCAAAAAATGTACCTTTCACAGAGACTTTCAAATGGGCTACTTCCTTTCACCGGACCACTCCGTTACTTAGTATCGCTGATCTCACAGCTACATTTTGTTTTAAAGTTCATTCACAGGTCTGCCGTTCATCCACACTCGTGCAGCCTATAATGTTGCTACTTCATTCGCTTTAACACATACCGGTCTGTCAGGTCACTTGTCAACTCACCGGCTTTGTGCGCTTCTTTTCTTGGTTTGCGATTTCCAAATTACTAGTCAAGGTTAATACCACTGGCTTGGCCATGCCTCCCCAACTCTGCCATTCACCCCGGAGGATCGCTTGCGTCCTTGAAACACAATGCAATCTTCGCTTGTGGGATCTGGCCTTCTCCATGTGTCTTTCGCGGTCTGCCTGAGGCAACGACCTTCAGTAGGGAATCCTTGAGGTTTTCGGCTTGCTGCTCTTGTCGCTTGGTCCGTTGCTCTGCTCCAGTAGTTGTGCCTTTGTCCTAGAAGTTGTGCTCATACTCTTGTTCCGCCTTGCTCGGAGTGTGTCTTTAGGTGTTGCCTAACTTGTAATATGTGTTTGCACTTAGTGCCTGACTTTGCCTGACCCGTTTAACGGGACATGTCCAGTACAAAGTGAAAGAGTTATTCTGGTTACGCTCAGTCACCCTCCTCTTCTGCCCAGTGTTTGTGTAAAAAGAGGGGGGGGGGGTGCGAGGTGGGACTTCGGAAAATCCTTAAAAAAATAGGATGGGGTAAATGAACAAAAAAGGAGGAGAATACCGCATCTCACCATCGGATATCCAAAGGCGATGGCTGTGCCCTGGCCACCTGAGAGAGCGATCCCCGGGAATTAGCGGGTGAGACACCATCTGGTTTCTCACATTCCAGAGAGCGAGACCCGTATAAAGGCACAGGCGCAGATCAGGCTCTGCAGCGGCGGCGGGATGGAAGGAAGGTGCGCCAGTCACTGAGGAGGTATGTGTGTGAGGGCACCAGTGGGCAGCACGCAGTGAGGGCTGGAGCATGCAAGGACCCCCTGGCCGGGCACCCTCCATGGGCAGAGATGCCCCTTCTCCTCCCCTCCCTCCAGTGCATAAAGTAAATTAGGAAAGGCTGGCACAGTACTGAAAGCAGCACTCTCCACCTGCTTCCTCTATCCACCACCCACAGCGCCCATAATGTCTGCTTTAGTGCCCACCCTGCAGAATAAAAGGAGAGAACAACATGCTCTGAGCACACTAGGCGGGGAACACCATTTCGCTAAGGGGGCTTCAACTTTTACTTGACGGAGCAGGGATTGATTTGGAAAGACTGGGAAATACTTTTAAAAAATGTTTCTTTGTTATTAGCAATGTCTATTATAATATGTAAATGTTTAAGTAATTGGAGTTCTGATGGAACATTTTCGACTGAAACTCGTGCACAGCTACAGTTAGCTTCCAAATGTATTATTAGGTAATAAAAGCAAGCAATCATAAAACTCCTCTTCTAAAGCTTAGTTACAGCTTGAAACCCTTGTGTATAGGCACGTTATAAATGCCATATCATATCCTATGATCTATTTGTAAGCACTATGCATGTCCTTCAATGAAGTCCTGTTAAAACAAGCATTGGCAAAGCCAACAGTTTGGCTTTTTATGCAAATATTGACACATTTTTAGTAGTAAATTACTATTCGTCTCAGGCCAAAAACTTAGGCCAACTATTTGGTATTCCACCGAATAGTAAACCCCTACCTCTCAGTTACTCTAGGGAGCTCTATTTATTAGATGCACAGGCACCCCCTTGCAAACTGCACAGTTTTCTCTGAACAACTCAGCAGGATTTTCAGCACTTAGCTTATTTGGAAACACTTTTCCTCAATAAAGCACCAGGCCTTTTAGCATGAAGATTTAGAAAATTTCAGTTCAGTATCATCTGACTGGCTAGTTCCGTTTTTGGAAACAAGCTGATCAATTTCTTGACAGACCCATATAGGCCACTGGGCGGACAGATGGTATAAAGGCCCAAAAGAATTAAGCAGAAAAGATACAACATCTCTCCAGCATGGCAATCATTGAGACATAGATAGCCCATGACCCTGCCGCCCTAACAGCTCTGCACACAGACCCTACCACCCTAGCAGCTCTCCACACATACCCTGCCACACTAGCAGCTCTCCAAACATACCCTGCCACACTAGCAGCTCTCCGCACAGACCCTGCCACACTAGCAGCTCTGCACACAGACCCTGCCACACCTGCAGCTCTGCACACAGACCCTGCCGCACTAGCAGCTCTAAACATTGACCCTGCTGCACTAGCAGCTCTCCACACAGACCCTGCCACACTGGCAGCTCTCCAAACAGACCCTGCCACACTGGCAGCTCTCCAAACAGACCCTGCCACACTAGCAGCACTTCACACAGACCCTGTTACACTGGCAGCTCTCCAAACAGACCCTGCCACGCTAGCAGCTCTCCGCACAGACCCTGCCGCACTAGCAGCTCTCCGCACAGACCCTGCCGCACTAGCAGCTCTGCACACAGACCCTGCCACACCTGCAGCTCTGCACACAGACCCTGCCGCACTAGCAGCTCTAAACATTGACCCTGCTGCACTAGCAACTCTCCACACAGACCCTGCCACACTAGCAGCTCACCACACTGACCCTGCCACACTAGCAGCTCTACACATTGACCCGCTCATGCTAGCAGATCTACATATTGATGTTGCCAAACTAGCGATTCTACACATTGACCACCCGACACCATCCACACAGACCCTGCCGCATTAGCAGCTCTCCACACAGAACCTGCCGCAATAGCAGCTCGCCACAGACCCTGCCACACTAGCAGATTGTATGTTGGCACCGGACAGCGAAGGTAGGGCTCCTCAAGTTTGGAGGGTGACGACCACGGTGCGGTAGCAGAGAATTATAGATAGAGGGACGGTTTGAATATTCCCTGTGAGGAACAGCGATGGTAGCAAAGTGAATCTAGAAGAGTACCTGAAAAAATGTACTGAGCATTAAGCTGGTTATGTCCAAGAAGACTGTCCCAGGATGCGGAGGTGGAACATGTTCAGAGACTGAGACTGGTTTTCAGCTCTTTATACATGTCAGTGTTCCTGTTGAGTGTTCAGAGGCACGGTGCAATATCGGGGGAACCCAGACTTCTTCTTGATGACCTGCGTTCATTTTTATGTGCAAGCGTCCACGCTGCCACTTCAGTGAATTCACAGCGGGGCTAAAAATCATCCCATCTTCGGGCTTCTGCCCCCCAAAAGATCCGCCCAGCACAGCATTTTGCCCTGAACCCACGCAGCGGATCAGCCAAGGGCGCCAAGTACAGAATCGCCTTCCAGTTACTTAATTTGCTGCCAGGCTTCTCCACCTCTGCGCCATTGGAAGACGCCCTTTACCCCATTCTACCCAGGGAGACCCAGTCCAGGCCCTTGAAGAAGGCTTTTTATGCCGAAACGTCGCGGGACACTTCATCGTCTGGGCAATCTATCCCCTTCCCAATACACCATCTGATCTACATCTAGACGTAGACCAAAGACTTGGTTACCTCCCAATATCCAGCACACCTTGGAAACAACAACTAGGATGTACCTGTGAAGATTAGCTTCAGTTCACTGTTTATAAATTCACTCTTCAAGTGCTAATTAGGATGTACTTGTGAAGACTAGTCTCAGCTCTATGTTTATAAATTCACTTTGATTTAGATGTGATTTGTATAGAGGCTACCCCCATCAGCATTCATTGCGGAATGACCGCCCTGCATCTATGTCTATGCATTGGCATCTCTATGTTCACTTATGAGCAATTTGGATTGATTTTTATGTTTGTTTTTCTGTTTTCCAATATGTCTGCCAAATATTAGGCAGGTGTTGTCCCCCAAAAAAACAAAAAATTGCAAAAGATTATGGGACACCAAACCCATGTTCATTTTACATCAGCTAAATAAATAGGCTAATGGTCAATATGTATTTTTTTTGCTTACATCTTCATTTAGCATAAGTATATAGTTTCCTCGATACTTGGCATGTTAAATGGTACAATCTTTGCAGCAAATGTGAATGCAGAGTAATATTTATATGAATTTGTGTGGCAGGACACCACCCTTATGTTTCAACGGTTTGTAGCTCTGAAGTCCTTCCACACTCCTTGAGCAGTCCCTTTTGTTATTCAACAGTAGCAGCTCGCCACACAGACCCTGCCACACTAGCAGCTCGCCACACGGACCCTGCCACACAAGCAGCTCTACACACAGACCATGTCCCACTAGCAGCTCTTCACATAGACCCTGCCGCACTAGCAGCTCTCTACACTGACTCTGTCGCACTTGCAGCTCTCTACACTGACCCTGTCACACTAGCAGCTCTCTACACTGACGCTGTCGCACTAGCAGCTGTACACACAGACCCAGCCACATTATCTGCTCTCCGCACAGACCCTGTCACACTAGGAGCTCGCCACACAGACCATGCCCCACTAGCAGCTCGCCACAAAGACCCTGCCATGCAAGCAGCTCTGCACACTGGCCCTACCACACTAGCAGCTCTAACCACAGTCTATGCCCCACTAGCAGCTCTCCACACAGACTCTGCCACCCTAGCACACACCACACAGCCACCCTAGCACGCACCACACAGGTCCCTGCCACCCTATCAGGCACCACACAGTTCCCTGCCACCCTAGCACACGCCACACAGATCCTGCCACGCTAGTAAATCTACACACAGACCCTGCCACCCTAGCACACCCCACACAGACCCTGCCACCCTAGCACACGCCACACAGATCCGTCAAACTGGGAAATCTACACACTGACCCTGCCACACTAGCAGTTCTACACATTGACCCCCTCATGCTAGCAGATCTACATATTGACCCTGCCACACTACACACTGACCACCCGACACTATCAGCTATGCACACTAGCAACTCTGCACATTCTCCCTGCCACACCAGCAGCTCTCCACACTGACCCTGCCACCCCAGCAGCTCTCCACACAGACCCTGCCACCCCAGCAGCTCTCCACACTGACGCTGCCACCCCAGCAGCTCTCCACACTGACACTGCTCACACTATCAGCTTCCCACATGGACCATACCATACCCTTAGCTCTTCACACAGACCCTGCCACACTGGCAGCTCTCCTTGTAGACCCTGCCACACTAGCAGCTCTCCACGCTGACCCTCCCACACTAGCAGCTGTCATCACTCACCCTGACACATTAGTACCTCTCCACACATACCCTGTCACACTAGCACCTCTCCACACAGACCCCGACACACTAGCACCTCTCCACACAGACCCTGACACACTAGCACCTCTCCACACAGACCCTGCCACCCCAGCAGCTCTCCACACTGACGCTGCCACCCCAGCAGCTCTCCACACTGACACTGCTCACACTATCAGCTTCCCACATGGACAATACCATACCCTTAGCTCTTCACACAGACCCTGCCACACTGGCAGCTCTCCTTGTAGACCCTGCCACACTAGCAGCTCTCCACGCTGACCCTCCCACACTAGCAGCTGTCATCACTCACCCTGACACATTAGTACCTCTCCACACATACCCTGTCACACTAGCACCTCTCCACACAGACCCTGACACACTAGCACCTCTCCACACAGACCCTGACACACTAGCACCTCTCCATACAGACCCTGACACACTAGCACCTCTCCACACAGACCCTGACACACTAGCACCTCTGCACAGACCCTGACACACTAGCACCTCTCCACACAGACCCTGACACACTAGCACCTCTGCACAGACTCTGACACACTAGCAGCTCTCCACGCTGACCCTCCCACACTAGCAGCTCTCCACACAGACCCTGACACACTAGCACCTCTCCACACAGACCCTGACACACTAGCACCTCTGCACAGACCCTGACACACTAGCAGCTCTCCACGCTGACCCTCCCACACTAGCACCTCTCCACACAGACCCTGACACACTAGCACCTCTCCACACAGACCCTGACACACTAGCACCTCTGCACAGACCCTGACACACTCGCAGCTACCTACACATACCCAGCCACTTTCTCCCACTCTTCTTCATTAGTGAATAAAGGTGGGAGGGTGGTGTTCATGATCACCAAGGCTTGCCCATCCACCCCTCTTACCCCAGATGTCCTCCCCTCTTCCTTTGACCATGTTACCTTCCACCTCCTCATAGCTACCTCGCAAACTATCCTCTTCTGCCAGAGCACAAGGCGCTCTAACTTCCTTCTTCCCTGAACTCACTCTTAAGCCCCTTCCCGCTGAAGACCCTAATGTGTCTTGAGTGACTTCTACCATCCAAACATCTGCAACAACAATCCTCTTGCCTTCATCATAGACCACTCTCAAGTCGCCCTTCAAAACCAACCCATGAAACGTCATGGCGACGTTCTTGAACGTGCCCGTCACTCCTTATCCCTCAGCTTTGCTCCTGCTCCATCCATTGTGCCCTCTTCTTTGGTCCACTCCCACCTGCAATTCACTGTCTCTGCCCCTTGTTAAGGTATTTCCCTGCTCACAGTACTTTATTTACAGTGTGAGAGCGTCCACGTTTCCCCAATTTCATGCACAAGAAAGGCACCATGTCCTTTCTGGGAGATGCAGTTTTATCCTTTCCATTTTAGATTTAGTAATACAATTCTCAGAATTTGAAGGGAAAGAAATAGGACTGGATTGTTTTTTCATGCATGAGAAGGAGCACCTTGGGAGCTCTGCAATGTATCCGATAGAAGCAGCCCGCTTTGATACACACAAACCAGAAAAGCAAGTTCTGCACAGTTTGCAGCTAGCCCCATGTGATAACGGTCACTGGGCCTCATTACGACTCAGGCGGTAAGGGGTTTACGCCGGCGTAAACAGCGCCGACCCTTACCGCCTGAGTACGAGGTCCCTTAGCGCCATGGCGGATTTAACACCTGCTTTTAGCAGGTGTTAAAATCCATGGCGCTAAGGGACCATGGAGTTAATTACGCCACCGTAATTTACGGTGGCGTAATTAACGCCTTCCCCACTCCCATTATGCCCTATGGGGCAAAAATGGGAATGGGGAAGGGTAAATGGGGATTGGGGACTTACCGCCCCGCCAAGGTCGGAATGGGGCGGTAAGTCCACGTAACTTACCGCCTGGGTCGTAATGAGGCCCACTGTCAGAAAGTACGGTTTATTAAGACAACAGTGCTGTGCATTGTGGGAATGATAAACCGTCTGCACACATTAAATGGGTCAAGAGAAACTACAACTCCCAGAATCCTAAGTGTTGCTGAATAGACGGTGAGAGATGGCACAGGGTGAGGCTTTTGCCACGTGTGTCCAGCTGGATAATGGTGAGAGATGGGTGAGGCTTTTGCCACGTGTGTACCACTAGATAATGGTGAGAGATGGCTTGGGGTGAGGCTTTTGCCACGTGTGTGTCCGGTTCGATAATGGTGAGAGATGGAAGAGAGTGAGGCTTTTGCCATGTGTGTGCCACTGGATAATGGTGGTAAAGGGCAGAGAGTGAGGCTTCTGCTGCGTGTGTGTCCTGGATAATGGTGAGAGATGGCAGAGGGTGAGGCTTTTGCCGCATTTGTCCACTTGGGTAATGGTGAGAGATGGCAGAGAGTGAGGCTTCTGCTGCTTGTGTGTCCTGGATAATGGCGAGAGATGGCAGAGGGAGAGGCTTCTCCTGCGTGTGTGTCCTGGATAATGCTGAGAGATGGCAGAGGGTTAGGCTTTTGCCACGTGTCCACTTGGGTAATGGTGAGAGATGGCAGAGAGTGAGGCTTCTGCTGCGTGTGTGTCCTGGATAATGGTGAGAGATGGTAGGGGGTGAGGCTTTTGCCACGTGTGTGTACTGGATAATGGTGAGAGATGGGAGAGGGTGAGGCATTTGCCACATTAGACCAGCTGGATAATGGTGAGGGATGGCAGAGGGTGAGGCTTTTGCCACATTTGACCAGATGGATAATGGTGAGAGATGGCAGACGGTGAGGCTTTTGCCACATTTGTCCACTTGGGTAATGGTGAGAGATGGCAGAGAGTGAGGCTTCTCCTGCGTGTGTGTCCTGGATAATGGTGAGAGATTGCAGAGGGTGAGGCTTTTGGCACGTGTGTGTCCAGTTGGATAATGGTGAGAGGTGGTAATGGGTGAGGCTTTTGCCACTTGTGTGTCCAGTTGGGTAATGGTGAGCGATGGTAGGGGGTGAGGCTTTTGCCACGTGTGTGTACTGGATAATGGTAAGCGATGAGGCTTTTGCTATGTGTGTCCAGCTGGATAATGGTGAGAGATGGCAGAGGATGAGGCTTTTGCCACATTTGTCCAGCTGTATAATGGTGAGAGATGGCAGAGGGTGAGGCTTTTGCCACGTTTGTCCAGCTGGATAATGGTGAGAGATAGCAGAGGGTGAGGCTTTTGCCGATTGCGTCCAACTGGATAATGGTGAGAGATAACAGCGCCTCGATGCCCCCAGGCTGTGTGAGCACTTAAAAATGCAAAAATGAAAATAAATAAAGATTGCAGAGGGTGAGGCTTTTGCCACGTTTGTCCAGTTAGATAATGGTGAGAGATGGCAGAGGGCGAGGCTTTTGCCACTTGTGTGTCCAGTTGGATAATGGCGAGAGATGGCAGAGGGTGAGGCTTTTGCCATGTGTGTGTCCAGTTGAATAATGGTGAGATATGGCAGAGGGTGAGGCTTTTGCCACGTGTGTGTCCTGGATAATGGTGAGAGATGGCAGAGGGTGAGGCTTTTGCCACATTTGTCCAGCTGGATAATGGTGGTGAGGGATGGCAGAGGGTGAGGCTTTTGCAACACATTTGACCAGCTGGATAATGGTGAGAGATGGCAGAGGGTGAGGCTTTTGCCACATTTGACCAGCTGGATAATGGTGAGAGATGGCAGAGAGTGAGGCTTTTGCCACATGTGTCCACTTGGGTAATGGTGAGAGATGGCAGAGAGTGAGGCTTCTGCTGCGTGTGTGTCCTGGATAATGGTGAGAGATTGCAGAGGATGAGGCTTTTGGCACGTGTGTGTCCAGTTGGGCAATGGTGAGAGATGGCAAAGGGTGTGGCTTTTGCCACTTGTGTATCCAACTGGATAATGGTGAGAGATAGCAGAGGGTGAGGCTTTTGCCAATTGCGTCCAGCTGGATAATGGTGAGAGATAACAGCGCCTCAATGCCACCAGGCTGTGTGAGCACTTAAAAATGCAAAAATGCAAATAAATAAAGATTGCAGAGGGTGAGGCTTTTGCCACGTTTGTCCAGTTAGATAACGGTGAGAGATGGCAGAGGGCGAGGCTTTTGCCACTTGTGTGTCCAGTTGGATAATGGCGAGAGATGGCAGAGGGTGAGGCTTTTGCCATGTGTGTGTCCAGTTGGATAATGGTGAGATATGGCAGAGGGTGAGGATTTTGTCACGCGTGTGTCCTGGATAACGGTGAGAGATGGCAGAGGGTGAGGCTTTTGCCACATTTGTCAAGCTGGATAATGGTGAGGGATGGCAGAGGGTGAGGCTTTTGCCACATTTGACCAGCTGGATAATGGTGAGAGATGGCGGAGGTGAGGCTTTTGCCACATTTGACCAGCTGGATAATGGTGAGAGATGGCAGAGGGTGAGGCTTTTGCCACATTTGTCCAGCTGGATAATGGCGAGAGATGGCAGGGGGTGAGGCTTTTGCCACGTGTGTGTCCTGGATAATGGTGGGAGATGGCAGAAGGTGAGGCTTTTGCCACATTTGACCAGCTGGATAATGGTGAGAGATGGCAGAGGGTGAAGCTTTTGCCACATGTGTCCACTTGGGTAATGGTGAGAGATGGCAGAGGGTGAGGCTTTTGGCACGTGTGTGTCCAGTTGGATAATGGTGAGAGGTGGCAGTGGGTGAGGCTTTTGCCACGTGTGTGTACTGGATAATGGTAAGCGATGAGGCTTTTGCCACGTGTGTCCAGCTGGATAATGGTGAGAGATGGCAGAGGGCGAGGCTTTTGCCACTTGTGTGTCCAGTTGGATAATGGTAAGAGATGGCGAGGGTGAGGCTTTGGCCACGTTTATCCAGCTAGATAATGGTGAGAGATGGCAGAGAGTGAGGCTTTTGCCACGTTTGTCCAGCTAGATAATGGTGAGAGATGGGAGAGGGTGAGGCATTTGGCACGTATGTCCAGTTGGGTAATGGTGAGAGATGGCAAAGGGTGTGGCTTTTGCCACTTGTGTATCCAACTGAATAATGGTGAGAGATAGCAGAGGGTGAGGCTTTTGCCATTTGTGTCCAGTTGGATAATGGTGCGAGGTGGCAAAGGGTGAGGCTTTTGCCACGTGTGTCCAGTTGGATAATGGTGAGAGGTGGCAAAGGGTGAGGCTTTTGCCACGCGTGTCTAGCTGGATAATGGTGAAAGATGGCAGAGGGCGAGGCTTTTGCCACTTGTGTGTCCAGTTGGATAATGGTGAGAGATGGCAGAGGGTGAGGCTTTTGCCACGTTTGTCCAGCTGGATAATGGTGAGAGATGGCAGAGGGTGAGGCTTTTGCCACATTTGTCCAGCTGGATAATGGTGAGAGATGGCAGAGGGTGAGGCTTTTGCCACATTTGTCCAGCTGGATAATGGTGAGAGATGGCAGAGGGTGAGGCTTTTGCCACGTGTGTGTCCTGGATAATGGTGAGAGGTGGCAAAGGGTGAGGCTTTTGCCACGTGTGTGTCCTAGATAATAGTGAGAGGTGGCAGAGGGTGAGGCGTTTGCCAATTGCGTCCAGCTGGATAATGGTGAGATAACAGCGCCTCGATGCCCCGGGGCTGTGTGAGTGCTTCAAAAATGCAAATAAATAAAGATGGTAGTGGGCGAGGCTTTTGCCACTTGTGTGTCCAGCTGGATAATGGTGAGAGATGGCAGAGGGTGAGGCTTTTGCCACGTGTGTGTCCAGTTGGATAATGGTGAGATATGGCAGAGGGTGAGGCTTTTGCCACGTCTGTTTCCTGGATAATGGTGAGAGATGGCAGAGGGTGAGGCTTTTGCCACGTGTGTGTCCAGTTGGATAATGAGTGAGGCTTTTGCCTCGTGTGTGCCTCTGGATAATGGCGAGAGATGGCTGAGGGTGAGGCTTTGCCACATTTGTCCAGTTGGATAATGGCGAGGGATGGCAGAGGGTGAGGCTTTTGCCACGTGTGTGTCAAGTTGGATAATGGTGAGATATGGCAGAGGGTGAGGCTTTTGCCACGTGTGTGTCCTGGATAATGGTGAGAGATGGCAGAGGGTGAGGCTTTTGCCACATTTGTCCAGCTGGATAATGGTGAGAGATGGCAGAGCGTGAGGCTTTTGCCACATTTGTCCAGAGATGGCAGAGGGTGAGGCTTTTGCCACTTGTGTGCCCTGGATAATGGTGATCGATGGCAGAGGGTGAGGCTTTTGCCACGTGTGTGTCCTGGATAATGGTGAGAGATGGCAGAGGGTGAGGCTTTTGCCACATTTGTCCAGCTGGATAATGGTGAGATATGGCAGAGGGTGAGGCTTTTGCCACTTGTGTGCCCTGGATAATGGTGATCGATGGCAGAGGGTGAGGCTTTTGCCACATTTGTCCAGCTGGATAATGGTGAGCAATGGCAGAAGGTGAGGCTTTTGCCACGTTTCGATTTGGAAAAACAGTAGAAACTCACCTCATCGGACCCCTGTGAAGGCATTTCTCACCAGTGATCTTGGGTGGGTTTTTCCACAGTGCTCTTGTCTTGTCGAGATTGCCTTCCAATGCAACTCAGGAGACCTGAAGAGCTCGAAAGACTGCAACACAAATGTCTGTACTGAGGCTGCGCAGACCAGGAGCGACTAATCACCTGGGGCATGCGCAACACAAGAGATACCAAGCTTTACGACATGCGTAGAAAAGGAAACACTAACCACCACGGACATGCGCATTATAAGAGATACCAAGCTTTACTCCATGCAGAGAGCAGGAGACGCACCACCACGGACATGCGCATTATAAGAGATACCAAGCTTTACTCCATGCAGAGAGCAGGAGACGCACCACCACGGACATGCGCATTATAAGAGATACCAAGCTTTACTCCATGCGTAGAAAAGGAAACACTAACCACCACGGACATGCGCATTATAAGAGATACCAAGCTTTACTCCATGCAGAGAGCAGGAGACGCACCACCACGGACATGCGCATTATAAGAGATACCAAGCTTTACTCCATGCAGAGAGCAGGAGACGCACCACCACGGACATGCGCATTATAAGAGATACCAAGCTTTACTCCATGCAGAGAGCAGGAGACGCACCACCACGGACATGCGCATTATAAGAGATACCAAGCTTTACTCCATGCAGAGAGCAGGAGACGCACCACCACGGACATGCGCATTATAAGAGATACCAAGCTTTACTCCATGCAGAGAGCAGGAGACGCACCACCACGGACATGCGCATTATAAGAGATACCAAGCTTTACTCCATGCAGAGAGCAGGAGACGCACCACCACGGATATGCGCATTATAAGAGATACCAAGCTTTACTCCATGCAGAGAGCAGGAGACGCACCACCACGGACATGCGCATTATAAGAGATACCAAGCTTTACTCCATGCAGAGAGCAGGAGACGCACCACCACGGACATGCGCATTATAAGAGATACCAAGCTTTACTCCATGCAGAGAGCAGGAGACGCACCACCACGGACATGCGCATTATAAGAGATACCAAGCTTTACTCCATGCAGAGAGCAGGAGACGCACCACCACGGACATGCGCATTATAAGAGATACCAAGCTTTACTCCATGCAGAGAGCAGGAGACGCACCACCACGGACATGCGCATTATAAGAGATACCAAGCTTTACTCCATGCAGAGAGCAGGAGACGCACCACCACGGACATGCGCATAACAAGAGATAGGAGCACAGCGACATGCAGAGAGCTGGAGACAGGTCCCCACGGACATGCGCAAACAGAATCAGTATGGACATAGTAAATATGTACCAGGACTGAAGTTACGTGGATTAATTACTTACCGGTAATCCTCATTGCTCGTAGTCTTACTCTTCCTCTTCACCTTATTTGTGAGGCACCAGCCTACATGACAGTAATTTTTGCTATTCACTCAAGTGCACACCTTCTAATCTTTTGAGTCGCCGAGGTGGATGAAACAAAAGCATTTTCTTTCGCATTAAGTAAACGAAATGAGGATTGGAAACTATGGAAATGTCCCCGCCCCTGTCTCCAGGAGGTATAATACTTCTTCTCAACCACATTCCTTAGTTGCATTTTCCCAGAGAGGATCTGGGGCCCTACCATCCCCTAATGGTAAGATGGGGGAGGGGGATAGAGAACGCCTAGATTCCCAGAGCCAACCAGGACCATGCAGGAAGGAGCGCAGTGCAGGGTCGGACTGGGACAAGAAATGGGCCCGGGCACCCAAAAAAAAGTGGCACACCCCTCGCCTCAAAAAAGTGGGTCACCCCTCACCTCACGACCTTTGACCTCTGATGACATCACTGCAAGTGATGTCATTTGACCCCACCCCAAAGTGACATCCTGGGAAGCGATGAAACACAACATTTCACCCCTTGACAAAACAGGAAGTGGCATCAAATAGCATTGTTCCTAGGTACACTACGAAAAATATGGTTATGATTTCACTAATGTAATATACATTTCATACAAGAATGGATCACCATATGTATCATTAATATCTGTGTGTATAGATCCATATTGTCAAATTACTGTGAATGCAAGCAGACGTGCAAGGCCAAATGATAATATGCTATTGTATAGCACTTACACTTAAGCTCTTTTTTATAGAACAAATATGCATGCAATATCACCCAACCTGTGTTCGTACTCATTTATCGACCTAAGAAGGATGAAAGGCTGAGATGGCCTTGCTGGGATTCGAACCTGCAGATCACACACACACCGCAGTAGCGAGCATTCAACCCACTGAGCTATCATATCGGCGATAGTAAAATGAGCAATTATTCTGTAGTGGATACCATAAAACTGGTAACTGAGATTTAACAGCAGACCAGTTAAGTTCATCTGCAGGTCTGGTGCAAAGTTTGCTGCATGTCAAGCCTGCATGCATCTACTTTCAGGCTTCAGAGGTCGGCAAAATAGGGAAAGCAGCGCACTCACAGGACATCCCAATCGTTACCTCATACATGCAAACAAACATCCTGAGCAGCATGGCAGGGAAATGGGAAAGATAGACACATTACAACAAAGCATTCATTTTGGCACAATGAAATCAATGGCCACTTGATGTGCTATGGTCAAATATTTCTATACCGTACAGAAGCTTTTAGGTACAAGGATTTTGTCAAGCGACCGAGGACACCGAGATGGAATGTCTTGTGATGAATGTAACAGAGACAACGGCAGAAGAAAGAACATGCTATTACTTGAACTTGCGAAAGGCAAAATACATAGGGCCTCATCACGAGATGGGCGCTAACCCCGGCGGTATTACAGCCGTGGCTATTAGCCCTACAGCCAAACCCCTCGGTGCTATTAGCGCCGAATCACGTGTTTGGCGGAACGGTAAGTCCCCATTCCCCATTGGTCCCAATGGGGAATGTTCAGCGCTATTACCGCCGAAAATTGGCAACTTTGAGGCAGATTTGTCCCCAGCTCAGAGCTCGGGTTAAATCCGCCAAGACTGTGATTTGGGGGACCCTTAAATGCAGCAGTAATAGCGTTACCGCCGCTTTTAAGGGTTACTGCCAAACTCGTGATGAGGCAGATAGTCTGAAATGGATGCTTATTCTACTCTTTTTTTAAATTGATTGATTTTTATTGACAGCTAAGAATAATTAAGTAGACATTACAGCAAGTTGTATGAAAAGTGAATGACATCATAGTTATTATGATAATTGATGATGCTGTATTTAACTACATAACATATTAAATATAATAAACCTTATACAAATATTAAGTAAAACCATAGCATGGTTTGGGACAAACAGGGGAGGACAGACATGACACAGTAAGGGAAGAGTAGGGAGAGGGAAGAGCAATAAATGCAATGAAAGGGGCATTTTCTGTTATGTAATCATTAAAGGCATTCCATTTGTTATGAAACTTAGGCAGAGCTTTTGTTGATAAGGCATACATTTTTTCAGGTCTGTGAAAAGAGCAAACAGTTTCACCATAAATCATAAATTAATTTCTGAGCATTTTTCCAATTAGACACAATGAGATGGAAGGCAATATATACCAGAAAATGTAAATAAATCAAAGCAATATGTGACATATAGGGATTTGATACCGCTCCAATCATGCATGACATTACATAATGTGAGAGGTTCCTGAAACGAAAACATTTTTTGTAAGCTTTTCCATATATGAGTCCAAAATGTAAAATCAAAATTACAATGATTGAATGAATGAAAACTGCAGGAGAAGATTGGCAGGGCCAGCATGCACTTAGACTGGAGTTAGACTTTTTGGCATCCCTTTTTGGTGTAAGATATGCTCTATGTAATATGAAATAGTGCGATGGAGTGAGATTTGCAGTAACAGAAGTGGAAAAGCATCGCAGTCATATCTTAGTCCACATTTCTTGAGTGATTTGTAAGTTCCAATCAGATTCCCACAGGGTATAGAGTTTGATGGTAGCATCAGTGGGCTGATTGAGAATGGCGTAGAATTTGGATGCTTTGGTGGAGTGAGAGTACAAAATGTGTTCTAAATATTTTGAGGGAATTTTATGTGTATAACGAGGAGTAGCTTTAGCAATAAATTTAGTGAAACTGGAATAATTTTTAAAATCTGAAGCAAGTACAGAGGTCTTGAAAACGTATGGGAGCATTATTCTTAAATAAATGTGAGACTAGGAAAAGTCAGGCAGAGTACCATTTATATAGGATGCCAAGTTTGGGTTTATAAGAAAAAGCTTTGTTAAACCACAAGAAGGTGCTGGAGATCTCTTGGATATTATTACATGTTGTAATTAAGGAATTCCATACTTGTTTGAAGGGGTATAGAAGGGGAAGCTTTTTGATTCCAGGCCATGAGGATGTTTTGAGAAAGTGAATAAAGGACAGAGGAGTAATGAATTTTGATTCCAAAAGAATCCATGAGTGGGTTTTATTAAATTGGGGTCCAGCAGGTAAACATAAGGTGATTTGTCTTAATAAAAAGGATTTCTGTTATTTAAGGAAGTCCGGAAAATTCACTCCACTGGAAGGTTTACTAGATTTCAACTTATTGAGAGCAATTTTTGCAGATTTATCTTTCCACAGGAATTGAACTAAAATATTGTCTATTGCTTTAAAGAAAGGATTTGGGAGTAGTACTGGTATCATAGAGAGATAATAGAGAATAATGGGCCCAAGAGTCATTTTAATAGATTCTAATCTGCCCCACCAAGAGAGGAACAAAGGAGACCAGTGATTAATGGATGAGTTAATTTTATCAATAATCATATTCTGGGTTAGGTTTAGGGTCAACTCAAGGTTATTAGCGATAGGGATCCCTAGGTATTTAACAGAAGAAGTACACCATTTCATTCCAAAAAGAGGTGTGTTTGCTAATGTACATGAATTTGTAAGGGGCAAGATTTCAGATTTGTCATAGTTCAATTTATATCCAGAGGCACAAGCAAATTGATGTATGGTAGTGTCACAATACGGTTCAGATTCTTCAGACCCATTACCCTCCTCCGACTCCTCACCTGTGGAACTGGAATCCGTTTTGTAGTGTACTGGCTCTCGGTACTGGCGTATGGTAGTCGAGAAAATCCTACCTCGATAGGAAACCGCAGCGGCCACCTGTGAGCTCTGGCCCCTGTGGCCATTCCACCGACATAGGCGAAAAAGGAGGGGAAAAAGCCACAGGCTAAAAAAAAAACCTATGCCAGTTCAATGTTCTTCTGTATAGTTTGAATCGCTGAGAAAACCGCTTGGTAAGTATCCAAAAGAATATTCAGATCAGGTAAGCAGAATTCACAGGCAGTCCAATGGGTGACCCCACAATAAGTGGAAGCAGCAGGAAAAGGTCCAGGAGCAATGAAGAAACGATTGCAAATAAACGCAATGGAAGCCTTCTGAATGAGGAGTATCCAGGAGAAAGGAAGCTAGAGGAGCCAGAGTGAAAGCAAAAGTAAAGAGAGGAAAAAAGGAGAAAGAAGCTCGCAGCAGTGAGAGTAAGCAAACGAAAAATAATGAGCAGAAAGAAAATTAGGAAGTGGGCGGAGTGAGGCACCCGAGGAGGAGAGGCTGAGAAAGTGCTGAGAGAAAGTTCACACACCGAGTGTGAAACGAGGAAAAAGCACTGAAACAATAGCTGGAGCAAGCAGAGAGCGTATCCCAGATGTTGCAACACACAGGTAGCTGGGAGGACTAGAAATAAGTACTTCCCAGCTAGTCGCAGCTGCAACCGAAAAAACGTGAAAAGACTAGACCGCCACCTTAACCTGAGAAACAACGTGCCGGAACATTAATGGCCGCCCCAACGAAAATGATGCCACTGTTTCCATGCACCTGTGCGCATGACAATATGCCCCGTCTCAGGCCGACCCCCCCGGGCTTACCGGGATGGAACTTATGAAATCCCTTGAGCAAAACGGGAGCATGAACATGAGATGAGGGTTCCCATGTACCTTCCGATCTGGGATACCCCTTCCAACCAATCATGTTTTCTAGCCTCCCATTGTGATATCTGGAGTCATAAATGTGAGACACCTCATACTCCTCTTCAGAGTCAGCCTTTAAGTGGTTACAGTTGGGGTTGATTCGCCCATGGGAATGATAAGAGAAAGGTTTGAGTAAGGAGGAATGAAGAACCGGGTGTATCCGCCTAAAGTTAGGCGGCAAGTTGAGTCTATAAGCCACAGGGTTGATCTTAGAGATAATAGGGAAAGGCCCCAAGAACCGAGGAGATAGTTTAAATGGATGAGCCCATCTAGGAAGGAATTTGGTGGAGAGCCACACTTTGGAACCCACGCTCCAATCGGGTCCCTTCTGGCGATGAGTGTCTTCCTGTCATTTGTAAGTTAGCACTGTGGCTTCAAGACTAGAAACGGCTGTCAAATGCACTTCTTCAATCTTATTTAGACTGGATTCAATCGCCGGCAGGTTGGTTTGTCTTCTTGCCACTGGGTTGATGCTCCTGGGATGTAACCCATAGGTGCAATAGAACGGAGACATATTTATGGCGGTGTGTTTTGCGTTGTTATATGCAAATTCTGCAGTTGGAAGTAATGGTACCCTATTGTCTTGTTGTTGGTTGCAATAGCAGCGAAGATATTGCTTCATGGTGGCATTCACTCTCTCGGTCAGACCATTAGACTGCGGATGGAATCCTGATAAGAGGGCTCTTTCGATGCCTAAATGTTGACACATCACCTTCCAGAATCTTGACGTGCACTGTGACCCTCGGTCCGAAATGATCTTATCCGGCACCCCGTGCAGGCGGAATACATCACGAAGGAAACTTGGGTAGTGGGGAAAAATGTGCCAATTTGGTATAAGTGTCTATCGTAACCATTATACAAGTGCAAGAATTGGAAGGCGCCAATTCTACGATGAAATCTGTGGTGATGGTTCCCCATGGACGAGTAGGAATAGAAGCTTGTTCTAGCAGTCCAATAGGTTTTCCTGATTGATATTTGCTTTTTGCACACACCGGGCAACTCTTGACATAGGTTGTCACATCACATCGGTAGTTAGGCCAGTAATAAGAACGTTGGATGAGGTTCATCGTTCCCTCCACCCCCCGGTGACCAGAAGCTGGGTGATCATGACACCAAGTAAAATTTTCTTTCGCAGATTCCCAGCCGGAATATATAGAAGATTATCCTTAAACCAGAATCTGTCTTCTTCAATCGAACTTGAGGGCAAGGACGGGTGGACGTCTTGTTCCTGAGCTGTGGCTTGCCTTACTTGCTGTAGAAAGGTATACACAGAAGCAATCCAGAGATTATTGGGGAACTTGCGTTCTGGAATAGACACAAGCAAATCTTGAGTGGTTATCTTTCTGGACAACACGTCTGCTAACACGTTTAAACTTCCAGGGTGATAAGTAATACAAAAATCATATTGCACAAAAAAATGTGCCTATCTGGCCTGGTGCGAATTAACACACTCCTTCGTTTCCAACACTTTGAGGTTGCGATGGTCTGTGCGAATTGTAAACGGTTGGACACTTCCCTGGAGTAAATGCCGCCATTCTTCACAGGCTTGTTTCATCGCAAGCAGCTCCCTTTCCAGAACGGAATAATTTCTTTGATTGGGAGACAGAGAGCCTCATTACACAGATGGGGGTAAGGGTTTACCGGTACCGGTATTTTACCGGTATTTTACCGGTACCGGTATTTTACTGGTACCGGTAAATCCTTACCGCCTTACTACGAGGTCCCTTTGCGGGTTGGGGAATTTGACACCTGCTTTTTGCAGGCGTTAAAAACCAACCCGCAAAGGGACCCAGGGAGCTAATTACGGTACCGCAATTTGCGGTACCGTAATTAGCGCCTCCCCCATTTCCATTATGCCCTATAGGGCAAAAATGGGAATGGGGAAGGGCAATGGTGGAAGGGGGAATTTCCGCCAAGGCGGTGCCGGTATTTTACCGGCATGAACCATGGCGCTAATAGCGCCATGGTTCTCCGCCATCTGTGTAATGAGGCCCAGAGTCTTGGAAGGATAAGTGATGGGGTGTTCGATTCCATTCACCTCTTGGAGTAGAACTGCTCCAATAGCTGCTGCTGAGGCATCGGTTCCAATGATGAATGGTAGGGATTGATCAGGTTGTCTGAGAATAGGAGCAGAGCAGAATAGAGACTTCAGATGCTGAAAACTTCCTTCTGCCTCTTCTGTCCACAGGAATGGACCTGAGCTCTTCTTTAAGAGGGAAGTAATGGGAAGCACCTCTTCCCGAAAATTTGGGGATAAATCTGCGGTACAAATTCGCTAATCCTAAGAATCTCTGACCTTCCTTCACGGACTTGGGAGATTGCCAGTCTAGGATAGCTGTGACTTTTCTTTTTTTCCATGGATATACCTCCTTCCGACAGGACAAATCCTAAGTAAGGTATAGAAGTTACCCCAAATACACACTTTTCCAATTTGGCTAATAGATGGTTCTTTTGGAGGTGAGTGAGTACTTCCAAGACATGTTGGGCCTCATTACGACCCAGGCGGTAAGTTACCGCCTGGGCTGTGACTTTACCACCATGGCGTAAACTACGTTTACGCCATGGTGGTTGGCGGACTTACCGCCCCATTCCGAGGTCGGCGGGGCGGTAAGTCCCCAATCCCCATTTACCCTTCCCCATTCCCATTTTTGCCCCATAGGGCATAATGGGAGTGGGGAAGGCGTTAATTACGCCACCGTAAATTACGGTGGCGTAATTAACTCCATGGTCCCTTAGCGCCATGGATTTTAACACCTGCTAAAAGCAGGTGTTAAAAGCGCCATGGCGCTAAGGGACCTCGTAATTGGCGGTAAGGGGTCGGCGCAGCTAACGCTGGCGTTAACCCCTTACCGCCAGGGTCGTAATGAGGCCCGTTGAGTATGTTGAGTAGGATCTTTAGAAAATATCAAAATGTCATGGAGGTATATGATTACTGAGATGAACATTAAATCTGAAAACATGCAATCCATGAACCTCTGGTAGATGGCTGGCGTATTAACCAGCCCAAATGGCATCACTCTGTACTCATAGAGGTCAAAAGGAGTATGGAATGCAGTTTTCCATTCGTCTCCTTTGTGAATGCGGAGCAAATGGTTGGCACTGCGAAGATCCAGTTTTGTAAACAATTTGGCCCCTTGTACCGCTTCCAAAATATCCGCAATAAGAGGCATTGGGTACCGGTCTCGAATGGTAACTTTGTTTAAACCACGGAAGTCTATATACGGTCTCAGTTCATTTGAATCCTGTTTGGGAATGAAGAAGAGAGAAGCCGCAACGGGGGATTTAGAGGGTTGGACAAGAGCGTTTTGTACGTTGTTATCTAAATAGGTTCTGAGAGCCTTCTTCTCTGTTTGGGAAAGGGAGATCATGCGTCCAAAGGGAACCAAAGCCTCTGGAATCAAGTCTATGGCACAGTCCTCAGGTCTGTGAGGCGGAAGTTCCAGAGGTGCTTGGTCAGTAAAGACCTGTTCGAACTGGGCATATTCTGTTGGCAAGGAATGAATCCCTATGGTGGTGCTTGGGTTACAGTTTGTAGCTTGCACCTTGACTAAACCGGATGGAGAAATACAATGGTCCTTACAATAATCGGATACAAAGACCAACTGGTTCCGAGACCAGTCGATGTGAGGATTGTGTTTACGGAGCCATGTGATACCAAGAATGATAGGGAAATGTGCTGCTCGGATGTTGTCAAACGTGATGGTCTCTGTGTGTTGAAATGGTATACCGTAATTTCATTGCAGGACATTTCATTGCAGGTTTTTTTGGCAAATTTTTTTGGGGGGGGTCACATTTTTTTGAAATTGGTGTGGGTTTTGGGGATATAAAAAAAAGAATGGGGTGTTATGCGATTTTTTTTTTGCAAAAAAAAAATCGCGGCAAAAAACCCCGCAATGAAATGTCCGGCGATGAAATCACGTAGAACCGTTGAAATACTTGGAGTTCTTCCGTCAAATGTGTAATGGGACCAGACGACAATGGAGAACCATCTACTCCCTCTACCTTCTGGTTTTCGAGTTTCTCAATCCGAGTAATACCCATTTGAGAGGCCCAATGAGTATCAACAAAATTGCCCGCAGCTCCACTGTCCAGTAACGCCAATGCTTCTATCCAATCGAGCTTTCCTTTGATATGCACCGTGATGACCATTAGCTGGGAATCTTCTGCTTCTGACTGTGTAGACGGTGAAACAGACAAAGAAACGTAGGGACTGGAAGTAAATTTAGCCCCTCAGAGGTTTGTCCCTTTTAGCTCCGAGGATTGCCGTTTCCCGGCCTGCGGGAAGAAAGTTCCTCACAGTTGTTAATAGAATGTTTATCCGAAGCACAATAGGCGCATAACCCCTTTTCTCTGCGGCATCGTCGCTCCTCAGCTGAAAGGGAACCTTGAGTCGTTCCTATTTGCATAGGTCCTCTCGTTGCACGGAGGATGAGGGTGTCGGAGAGTACGGTATGGGTTCACCCAAGGAAGGTCTGCCTCTGAATCTTCGGCATTCATTTCTTCTTTCTGCCAGACGATGTTCAATTTGGAGAAAGATAGTAAATCTGCAAAAGAAGAAGGTCTTGGTGTTCTGGCTAACTACTCCTTAATCTCTTCTTTAAGACCTCACCGAAAAATCGCATATTGAGCTTGTTCATGCCACCCCGCCTGAGATGCTAATGTTTTGAAAACTGAAATATGTGTCAACACATCCATAGACCCTTGGTGTGCGTCTAACAAATCCTCACACGCCGAGAAAGTGGTTTCTGGTCTTTCAAAAGTTTGTTTAATGAGAGCACAAAAGCCTTCAAAATCTTGTAGCACAGGATCTTCTCTTGTAACCAAGGGCATAGCCCAGGCTAAGGCATTGTTAGTCATATTAGAATCCTATTCTGGCTTTGCTTGTGGCAAATAAGATTGGTCTGTAAGTAAATTACACCTTACAGGCATCCAAAAATGCTCTCGCCTTCCCTGAGGTTCCGTCAAATTTACCCGATGAAAGGGGCATTGGAGGTAGTTTGGGTGTAGTTTGAGTCTCTCGAAGAGTCAAAGTGCAACATTTTCTGCCTTTAGGGTTTAGTTTTCTTGAGAAATCTGTTGAAGTACCTGATTTTCACTCTTCAAGGTTTGGACTTCTTGGGAAAGTGTGCGGACAGCCCCCATGAGCTCTTGAACCTGTTCTGGGGTTGCCATGTTTGGTTGGCGTTGCAAACTGTCACAATACGGTTCAGATCCCTCCTCTGTCTCCTCACCTGTGGAACTGGAATCCGTGTTGTAGTGTACTGGCTCTCGGTACTGGCGCGTGGTAGTCGAGAAAATCCTACCTCGATAGGAAGCCACAGCGGCCACCTGTGAGCTGTGGCTCCTGTGGACCTTCCACCGAGATAGGCGAAAAAAGAGGGGAAAAAGCCACAGGCTAAAAAAAAACCTATGCCAGTTCAATGTCCTTCTGGAGTGTTTGAATCGCTGAGAAAACCGGTTGGTAAGTATCCAAAAGACTATTCAGATCAGGTAAGCAGAATTCCCAGGCAGTCCAATGGATGACCCCAAAATAAGTGGAAGCAGCAGGAAAAGGCCCAGGAGCAATGAAGAAACGATTGCAAATAAACGCAATGGAAGCTGAATGAGGAGTATCCAGGAGAAAGGAAGCTAGAGGAGCCAGAGTGAAAGCAAAATTAAGAGAGGAAAAAAGGAGAAAGAAGCTCGCAGCGGCGAGAGGAAGTGAACGAAAAATAAAGAGCAGAAAGAAAATTAGGAAGCGGGCGGAGTGAGGCACCCGAGCAGGAGAGGCGGAGAAAGTTCACACACCGAGTGTGAAATGAGGAAAATGCGCTGAAACAATAGCTGGAGCAAGCAGAGAGCATATCCCAGATGTTGCAACGCACAGGTAGCTGGGAGGACCGGAAATAAGTACTTCCCAGCTAGCTGCGGCTGCAACCGAAAAAACGTGAAAAGACTAGACGGCCACCTTAACCTGCGAAACAACCAGCCAGAACATTAATGGCCGCCCCAACGAAAACGATGCCACTGTTTCCATGCGCCTGTGCGCATGACAGGTAGACATAAGTGCTGGTAGGGAAGAGTTGGTATCTGATAAATAAAGTAGAATATCGTCGGTATAAGCAGTGAACTTAATAGTCAAATCTTTAATCGTGATACCATTAATGCTATAATTGATGGTAATACTTTGGAGAAAAATTTCTAAAGCTAAAACAAAAAGGAGTGGGGACAGTGAACAGCCCTTTCTAGTGCCTCGTGAGATGGGAAAAGCTTTAGTGATGGTGTTATTAATAAAAATCCTGGTTGAGGGAGATGAGTATAGAAGTGACACTAATTTGATAAAGGTAGTGTCACGGAATTCCCCCCTTCTCACCTGGGAGCGATCCTTGCAGGATTTCTTGGGCGGTGTCTTCTTTCGCACGGACCTGGTCTTGTATAATTCCGCGTGAGTCTCTTCCGACTCCAGCGTGCGTTCAGAGTTCCGGGATTCAGCACTCCGGGATCCAGGAACGAAAAGGGTGCGCACACAGCACACGGGTCCAGGAATCAAGGAAGAAGGAAAGGGGAAGGAATTGGAATAGGAGGCCGGGAGCAAGGATTAAGGTAACGAACTGCGGAGCACACGTCTAGTCGCTGCTACAGAGCATTGAGACGAGCGGGCCCGCGGGGCGCGGCCTATTTGTAAAGTGCGCTACGTCTGACGTGAAGACCAGTGGGGCAGTACTGCGTTAGGCGGCCATGTTGGGAATATCAAGGAGTACAAGCCCCGTTGTGACAGGGACCATGAGGTCCAAAAGGGGCGTGTTCTGTGGGTCATGACAGCTAGGGCTGAACCCGTGCCATAAGACAGATTGAAAAAGAAAAGGCCAAGAGACTCTATCAAAAGCTTTTCCAGCATCTTGAGCAAGGTGGAAAAGAGGATCAGTAGAATCTTGCGCATGTACAAGAGTATTAAAAAGAATTCTTGTATTGGATGAGACAAACCTTCCTTTAAAGAAGCCTGTTTGATTAACGTTGATTAGTTTATGCACAATACCGTCCAGACAGCAGGCAATTATTTTGGCAAAGTTTTTGGAATTTGAAATAATTAGTGAGATGGGACGGTAATTTTTAACCAAAGAGGGGTCTTTGTCCTGTTTGGGAAATAAAATAAGAAGTGCTTCTCCAAAAGAGCCTGTGGCAAGAAAATGATTGTAGAGTTCGAGAAGTTAAGGAGATAGGAGGGGTGAAAAGGAGCGATACAAATCTATGGGAAACCCATCTGGTCCAGGGGCTTTACCAATTTTAAGATCTAAAATAGCTTTATGTATTTCTTGCAACGAAATCGGGTTATGAAGGAATGAAAGGTCTATTAGATGTTTGTTGATCTTTTTATTAGAGCTGAGAAATTTAAGAATATTATTGTTGAGAATTGTTTGATCTGCCGAGTAAAGTTGGGAGTAAGGGCCTCATTACACAGATGGCGGTAGGGATTTACCGGTACCGGTAAAATACCGGTACCGGTAAATCCCTACCGCCTTACTACGAGGTCCCTTAGCGGGTTGGTGCTTCAACGCCTGCTTTTTGCAGGCGTTAAAAACCAAGCCGCTAAGGGACCTCGGAGCTAATTACGGCACCGCAAAATTGCGGTGCCGTAATTAGCGCCTTCCCCATTCCCATAGAGCCCTATGGGGCAGAAATGGGAATGGGGAAGGGCAATGGCGGAAGGGGGATTTACCGCCCCACCAACCTTGGAATGGGGCGGTAAATCCCCTTTCCGCCAAGGCGGTGCCGGTATTTTACCGGCATGAGCCATGGCGCTAATAGCGCCATGGCTCACCGCCTTCCGTGTAATGAGGCCCTAAAACTCAAAAAACGCGTCATTAATTTGTTGCGAATTAGAAACTCTGATATTTTGTTGGTTAACTACTGAAGTTATGACATTTTATTCCTTTTTCCTTTTTAGATAAGCGGCTAATAATTTACCCGATTTATTGGATCCGCCATGAAATTTAGCTTTGGATCTTAATAAAGAGGAGCAGTATTTATTTGTGCTATATTTGTTAATTTCTGTGGGCCTCATTACACGGATGGCGGTAGGGATTTACCGGTACCGGTAAAATACCGGTACCGGTAAATCCCTACCGCCTTACTACGAGGTCCCTTAGCGGGTTGGTGCTTTAACGCCTGCTTTTTGCAGGCGTTATAAACCAACCCGCTAAGGGACCTCGGAGCTAAGGCGGTGCCGGTATAATAGCGCCATGGCTCACCGCCTACCGTGTAATGAGGCCCTATATGTTTTGTAAGAAGGGATTTGAAGGAGTTCTCTGTAGGATTGTTGAAGTATGCTTCTTCTAATGACTTGATCGAGCAAATATGGTCTTGGGGAACTTTTTTTTTAGTTTTTTCTTAAAGGATGTATAGCGTATAATGGGCCTCATTACGACCCTGGCGTTAAGGGTTTAACGGCGCCGTAAAAGGTGTCGGCGCTGTTAAACCCTTAACGCCTGATTACGAGTTCCCTTTGCGGGACCCGACTTAAACGCCTGCTTTTAGCAGTAGTTAAAGTAGGGTGCCGCAAAGGGACCTTGGCGCTAAGTAGGGGGCCGCAATTTGCGGCACCGTACTTAGCGCCTTCCCCATTCCCATTGAGCCCTATGGGGCAAAAATGGGAATGGGGAAGGGCCCATGGTGAATGGGGAATTGCCGCCCCGCCAACCTTGGAATGGGGCGGTAATTCCGCCATTCACCATGGAGGACCCCGGCATGGACCATGGTGCTAATAGCACCATGGTTTAGCCCCAGGGTCGTAATGAGGCCCAATGAATCCACACAATGTGGCTTTAAAGGCATCTCAATTGTTATGTATAGATGCATCAAGGGGATTATTAAGGGTAAAGAATTCAGTAATAAAGATATTCATTTGTTGGATGAAATCTGGGTCATTCAGTAAAAAGGAGTCAAACCTCCATCTGGATGAATGGAATGGCAAGGGATCCCGTGTTCCAGGACAGTAAGCACAGGGGCATGATCAGAAATAATAATGGGGCCAATTTCAGCATGAAGAATGTTGGGTGCAATAAATATATGATCTATTCTTGAAAGTGATTTGTTTGGGGGGGGAGGTATATTTGTGCGCCTCAGGATGGCAGAAGCGCCAGGTATCAACAAGGGCAAGATCTTCTATAAAACTGAGGAATTGTTTGTGTGATTTTGTATTGATAAATTTGGATTGGGGTTTACGGTCTAGGGTAAAATCACAAATTTGGTTGCAATCTCCGCAAATAATGCGACAATCAGAATTTTTGCTGAAAATAGTGTGTTTTAAATGGCTCCAAAATGATGGGTCAGGAGTATTGGGGCCGTAGATATTAAGAATTGTGACCGCTACCTTGTTGATAATGGAGTCAATAATAGACCATCATCCCAAGGAATCATGTTGTTGATCAATTAACTGAAAGGACGTTTTTGTATGTATGAGGATACTCCACGTTTCTTATCAACTGCAGGTGCAAAAAAGGTATGCTTGACCCAAGATTTAATTTAATCAATTTAAATTAATCAATTTATTATTTTCTTCTATCGAATCTAGGTGCGTTTCCATACATGCAATGTCAGGGTTACTTTTCCCCTGATGGGTAAGGATTCTTTGGGCCTCATTACAACTCTGGCGGTAGCCGTGCCGGTAAAACATTGTGGGCCTCATTACAAGGTTCGCGGAACGGGCTAACGGGTTCTGCTAATAGAGGCAGGCCCGTTGAACCCGTTCCGTGAAATTACGAGGTCCCCTTGCGGGACCTGTTAAAGACGCCTGGTAAAACCAGGCGTTGTTACCGGGTCACAAGAGGGGAAGAAGGAGCTAACAACGGGCAGGTCGTAATCGGCCCGTTGTTAGCTCCCTCTCCCATTCCCATTGAGCCCTATGGGGGCGGTAAAATACTGGCACCGCCTTGGCGGAAAGGGGATTTACCGCCCCATTCCAAGGTTGGAGGGGCGGTAAATCCCCTTTCCGCCATTGCCCTTCCCCATTCCCATTTCTGCCCCATAGGGCTCTATGGAAATGGGGAAGGCGCTAATTACAGCATCGCAATTTTGCGGTGCCGTAATTAGCTCCGAGGTCCCTTAGCGGGTTGGATTTTAACGCCTGCAAGAAGCAGGCGTTAATTCCTCCAACCCGCAAAGGGACCTCGTAGTACGGCGGTAAGGGTTAACGGTCACCGTTGCCATTAACGGTGACCGTTAACCCTTACCGCCGTCCGTGTAATGAGGCCCATTGTCACAGAAAGTGAACAAAAAGATCCCCACATTACACTACAATGAATAGAATAATAAACAAATGAAATGCATAATATTAGGAGATGAATGCATATATCAATGTAAATTGTGAAAAATCATTGTGAACTTGCACAAACCACCCCCAATGTGGTATGAGCAGTAACAGCCCCAGCTGGAGGCCAGCCGAGTCATGGCCATCTAAGACATAGCTCTCAAGTCACCCGCTGTTGGCGGGTGACACCCGCCACAATCATCCACAAACCCGCCCACCTGCCAGCTCCTTTGTTTCACCCGCTTCCCCCACCTCTTGAGAGTGTGTTGAAGCGATGTGAAAAGCACTAGGATGTGAAAGGCCGAGCACCTTCACTGTCAGATCGGGATAAGGACAGAGATCCTTCTCATCAGCACTCCTGCACCTTCCTTCCCTGTCACTCTCTGGCCAGCCTCCCTTGGCCCTCTCCCGGCTCCCACCTTTGAGGCTAAGAACCTCTGGGTCATCTTCGACTTTGCGTTTTCCTTTTCTTCACACATATCTGACATCTTTAAGAAGTCACACCACCAACTGCACCACCTCAGGAGTATTCTTCCTTTCCTCTCCTTCCCCCAGAAGGTCACTGTCTCCAGAGCTCTGGTTCTCTCTAGATTGGACTACTGCAACAGCCTCTTTCTAAATCTGCCTGCCACTACTCTCCACTCTCTGCAACTTTTCCAGAACAGGACAGGCAAGACTTGTCCTTGGCCTCAAGCCATGGGATCATATCTTTCCAGCCCTGAAATCTCTACATTAGCTCCCAGTGGCTGCAAGGATTAAATTCAAGACTCTCTGCATTGTCCACACAGCCCTCTGGGGCCTCAGTACACAATACCTTCAACTCTCCCTCCGGAAATACCTTCCTACTTGAGCTCTTCACTCCTCTACCTCCACCTCCCTCCGGGTCAGTTGCTTCTCCAAGCAACCAGTTGGTGGTAGATCTATGTCTTAGGCTGGGCATCCCTCTGGAACAGCTTCCCTGCCCCTTTGAAGCTTGAGGAGAACCATCTTCGGTTCCGGAAGCACCTCACGACCTTCCTCTTTGCTTCTGCCTTCTCTCTTCCTCTACCCTGTTGATCTCTGTCTGTTTCTGCACTGGGCCCCTGGCTACCCTCTGTATTCAAGCCCAGATGCCAGCCCACCCACCTGCACACCTGCACTGCCTCCTGGCATCCCTTGCACTTGGGTCTGTATCTGCAAACCTACAGTCCCCTTACCTGCACTTATCAGACACCTCTGTCTGCGCTTAATTATTACACTTGCCACCTGCTGGCCGCACTACCTGTTGTTGTTATTTTATCATGTGTTCAGCACTTTCCACTCCTCCTCTTCCCCTTGCACTTTCCCCCTTCCCTCTCCCCTGCACATTGGCATTCTCAATGTCACTGGGCCTAGTAAGATAGTTGTTCTTTCCTCCCTTGCCTCGTTACGCCCTGAAACACTTGGGTATGGGCGCAATATATATAAACTATCATATCAATAATCAAGGCAGGTAGAAGCACCAGCCTCCGGGGTACCATCTTTGGCTCCAAGAACAAAACAGCGTCAGTGAAATCAACACAGCCGGTGAGTTAGGGAGACCAATACAAGACCGGTCTGTGTTGAAGCCAAGGTTGCAAGCAGCAACATCATATGGCGAGTGCTGAAACAAACATTGGGCCTCATTACAACCTTTGCGGAATGAGTTAACGGGCTCCGCTAATGGAGGCGGACCCGTTAAACCCATTCCGGAAAATTACGAGGTCCCCTCGCGGGACCCGGTAAGGACGCCTGCTAAAACCAGGCGTCATTACCGTGTCCCGCGAGGGGACCAGGGAGCTAACAACGGGCCGGTCGTAATCGGCCTGTTGTTAGCTCCCGCTCCCATTCCCATTGAGCCCTATGGGGGCTAAAATGGGAATGGGGATGGTCCGGCCCGGGTTCCCTGAGGGAGGAATTAACGGGCCCTCCAAACTCGGAATAGCCCGGTAATTCCCCATTCAGGGAACCCGGACCCGGTTTTGGAGGCAGCCATGCCCTTATTAAGGGCATGGCTACCGCCAAACCCGTGTTGAGGCCCATTGATTTTTATTTTGCCTTTTTACCTTGTTTTTTTAATGGTCATATTACAAGCAGCGTAATTCACAATTATATACACAGGGCTATTAGCTCCATGGCTGCCACCAAACCGTGCTCATTTACCGGGTTCCTGCAATGAGGAATGTTAGGCAGAAACCTGTGCAGTTCCCTTGGGGAACACTGCAAAAGATTTAAGACTACAGGTGTTAGCAGTAAACCCACTTGGTAACAGTGTGTACCACCCATATTTACCTGGTAGCTGTGGCTGAGCAGTCAGACTTCCCTCAAGAAGGGTTAGGCAGTATGCAAAGTATACACAATAGGCACTCAGACACAATAATACAAGCAAACACTGACCAGAGCTTTGGTATTAAAGTATATAATTATTTATTTAAAAACACACTGGGCCTCATTACACGGATGGCGGTAGGGATTTACTGGTACTGGTAAAATACCAGTACCGGTAAATCCTTACCGCCTTACTACGAGGTCCCTTTGCGAGTTGGGGGATTTAACGCCTGCTTTTTGCAGGCGTTAAAATCCAACCCGCTAAGGGACCTCGGAGCTAATTACAGCACCGCAAAATTGCGGTGCCGTAATTAGCGCCTTCCCCATTCCCATAGAGCCCTATGGGGCAGAAATGGGAATTGGGAAGGGCAATGGCGGAAGGGGGATTTACCGCCCCTCCAACCTTGGAATGGGGCGGTAAATCCCCTTTCCGCCAAGGCGGTGCCGGTATTTTACCGGCATGAGCCATGGCGCTAATAGTGCCATGGCTCACCGCCTACTGTGTAATGAGGCCCACTGTTTGAAATACTCCAGCACTCTTATTGTAAAACACTCTAAACACAGTTACTATTATAATATATACAACCCTTATTCCTTATCAGATAAGTCTTAGTTAACACCACTTATTTCCATACAGAGGTGAGCGCTTAACTAGAGATGGCACTCCAATAAGTTTGTGAAAAAGGGAGGGAAAAAGACAGAATATAGAAAGGTACACCACTCTAAGGTTTAGGAACACTATTAGCAAGGCAGAAGAGCAAAAGTCACTTGTGAGCCAAAGTCTATAGGCTGGGCCCACTCTAAGAGAGAGCAGAGCACAAATGCGCCCAAGATCACACAGTTACACTAGGCTTAGAAAGTCTTGCAGAGAGTTCGAAAAGAGTTTAGAGAGGCTCAGAAAAGTTTAGCCAGGGTGTCCCAGGCTAACCCAGGTTCGAAAGCCGGGGGCTAAATCTACCCCGTACAGTCGGTGGCAAGGAAAGCCAGGCGGAACACGGTACCTTAAGTGGGAAGGATCCTCCAGCGGTGGCAGTTGTTCCTGGCAGCGGGTGCAAGTCTCGTCGTCGTCCAGGGGAAGAGAAGATCTCGACTTGGAGGAAAGATGAAGGTCGTTGCACTGCCAGGGAAGAAACCAGCTGCAGAGTTTTCCGGTTAAAGGTAATACCCTTTATTTTGCGGTCGTGGTAAAACGTGGTATCCCGGTTGCCGGGGTGCTTGGCACAGGCAAGGCGGCCACGAGATGCGTCGGGAAGGTGAAAAAGACAGTGAAACTGGTTATCCCCACCAGTCAAAGGAAGAAGACTCTCCGGTGGGCGATCTCCTCTGTCGTTGGGAAAAGTGGTGAGACGGTCCAGCAGGGCTCCACCGGTGGTGTCATCATGGCAGGTCGGCTCAGTCTCTCCCTCATCGGATTCTTAGGTCCTGTGGCGACTTCTGAAGTTCCAGTCCCCAAAGCCCTGCTTTTATGCAGAAAACCCCCATTCGCTCAGCCTAGCTGTCACTCAAACATGCTAAGTGGTGAGCCGGCCGGCTCACCACTTGGGCCAATCAGGATGGAGTGCGAATTGAGTTGCCTAGGCAACTCAGTCCAGGGTGCCTAAATCCCCCTCCACCCCTCCTAAGTACCCCAGACAGAGTGGCACCACTTTGGAGGGCTTCTGTGGAGAAGCCCGCCAAAAAGTGGAACAAAGGGCTCGACTTGGGTTGGAGTCACAGAAGAGAACACAAACGCCATTTTAGAACCCAGTGTTGGCAAAAAATACCAACCGGAGAATTAATATTAATTAAATAAACCGGCGGTATGTTCGAGGCTATCGTAATTAAATAAATAAAGATAGTAGCCTCGAACAATGGGAAAATCCCATAGAGAAATATTCGCGGTTGAATATAAAAAGTAGTATCCACTGCCACCAGCCAAAACTCGATCAGGGGGGACGGAGACGGGCCCCCTCGACTAACAGACCCCGGGGCAATTGAATTGCCCCAGCCAGTACGTCCACAATATGATGGTTTGTACTGGTTCTGTTCAGAATTTGAGACTAGTAAAGTCAATGGTGACTTTACATGCCCTGGGAGATAGTAGTCAGTCCCAGGGTATGGAGTCTATACTGGGGAGTCACTATGACACCCCTGTGTTACTGCACTGAGGTGTAATACACATCACAAAAACACATGAAGCCCTATGGAGTAAAAGACCCCATAGCCCATTAACCACATCTAGAGTCAAAGAAACACACTCAAATCATGCCCAAGAGTGAGGGTGAAAGAGTCTCACTCTTGGCAGGAGAAAACAAATAAATCCCAAAAATCCAGCAAAGCTGCTGGGGGACTCACTAGGTTAGGAAATTCAGCCTAAACAGAGAATTCTCCCTAACAAGGAATAACCGGGTCATTCCAACATTGGAGGACCCAGTAATTCCTCCTTGCCGGTACCATTCCCCATTCCCATTTGAGCCCCATAGGGCTCAATGGGAATGGGGATGGAGGTAACAACGGGCAGATTACAACTGGCCCGTTGTTACCCCCTTGTTCCCCTCGCGGGACCCGGAAAGCACCCCTGGTTTTACCAGGCGTCCGATCCGGGTCCCACGATGGGAAGCTTGTAATCGGCACTACTGTATTGAAGGGGGCCAGTCCTGTACCAGTCCCCTTCCTTAGGGGAGCGCCAAGGTCGTAATGAGGCCCACAGTGTGCAACATTAACATAATCAATCAACTCATTTAACATTTCCAAACGTGTACAAGTTAAATTCAAGAGCTGTCAGTATCAGAATTAATATCACATAAGTACATCCTGAATGGGGCCCAAATGTCCTTGGGGCGGCATGTCATTGGTACAGACAGAACAAATTGCTCTTCACGTTCGTTGATATAGGTTAGCTTGTGTAGACAATCATCCAGACTGGGTGCATTCTTAGACTTCCAAAACCTTAATATACATTTCTTCGCTACAGCACATGCAACATTAAACAACCGCATTGTGCTCTTGGAGATCTTACCAAAGTCCCCAAACAGGTACTTAAGTGGAGCGAGTGAAGATGGAATGTGTATTATGTCTTCTATAGCCTCGGAAACCCTGCCCCAGAATGTCGCAATAAGGGGCACGTCCAGTACATATGGAAAGCATCCTCATGTGGACTCCCACACTTTACACATTCACCAGTAAAGTCTGGTATGAACTTAGCCATTTTAGCAGGGGTGTAGTGCAATTGGTTCAGGATCTTGAACTGAATCAGCCGCAACCCAGCATTCAAAGATATTTGCCCTCATTACGGGTCCAGCGGTAACCATGGCAGTAAAACCGGCAGGTAGCTGTCGGACCCATAAACAGTGACCAGCGCCTGGGTTGCCGGTAACACAAGGGTATAACAACCCCTGGCTGCCGGTAAGTCACGCACCGGTAACATGTTCTTTCACATTTGAGTCCCATAGGACTCAATAAGAATGGGGAATACGGAAGAACAGGCACCGTCAATAACGGTGCCGGTGCTTTCATGGAGGTCTGCCTACCGTTGCTGCTGTGCCCGGCAGGGTCAGACCTGCCAGGCACAGCAACTCCGGCAAGCAGACTTGGAGTGTGCCGGTCTGGTCACAATGGTGCCGGTAGGCTTATTGGCACTGTTTTTACCAGACCGGCACACTCGCAATGAGGCCCATTGTCTTAGTTAGTTGGCAGTATTTGCCCCATTTATCATCTCCAATAGTGGCTCCCACACAGTCCTCCCACACCTCTTTGATGGAATTCTGAGAGGGAATGTGAGACTGTATTAGCTCATATAGTCTGGACACATCATTGGACAGAATGGGCCTCATTACAACTCTGGCGGTAGCCGTGCTGTTAAAAACAGCACGGCTGCCGCCGGAGTTGCATTTTTTCCGGCACCCGTGAATGGGCAAGAACCGGGTCATGCCGAGCTCGGCGGACCCCGTAATTGCCCATTTGCGGGTGCCGGAATCAAGGCCCTCCCGATCCCCATTCTGCCCCATAGGGCTGAATGGGGATGGGGATGTCGGATGCACTGGCACATTCAGAGTTGTGCCGGTGCATCCAACGTGCTCTGCTCGCGGGTGCCGTTACACTCGCCAGGAAAAACCTGGCGGGTGAGATGGCACCCGTGAGCAGAGCTCCTAGTATGGCGGTCCGGGAACTACAGTACCGGCATGCTTACTCGTACCGTAGTTCCCGGACCACCATGCTTGTAATGAGGCCCAATGGCTCTTATACATTTGTGCGACTGTCGGTCCATTGGAATGATGGCCATCTCTTACGGAATGCAGCTCACATTTGTTGGTATTGCAGAAACTTCAACTGACCACAATACGATAGAAGCTAGCTCCTGATGGAATTCCTTAACCAGCTCAATCCCCAGGCCATCTGAACCCGCCGCCCTCCTAGACGTCAGTGACCGGATTGCACTGACAATCTCGTCTTGTGTTATGGGTTGATCTAACATGAGTTTGGCTTTGGGCGAAAGCGTAGTCCCAATGCCAGTAAGTATCGAGAGAGTCCTGATTGGAGTATAGCGTGGAGTAGAATTGTGTGAAAGTTTCATTCATGTCTTTGTCATTAGTCGTAACTGTGCCATCTGCAGTCTGGATCCCAGTGATAGAGTTACGATTGTGCTCAGCTTTTAACAGGTTCGCCAGTGATCTACTGGCTTAATCCCCTTCTCCATATCTTCGAGCCCTGGCAGGGGTTGCCATACACAAGACCTCTCTATCCGCTAACTTGTGGAATTCACTCAGTAACTCCTGTATCCGTGCAAGGGTCTCCTCCTTGTGTGCTTCACCATATTTGTTTTCCTGTTCCCTGACTTGGGTTTCAACTTGGCCCAGTTCCCTTCCACTGCTTTTGAGTGATCCATAGGTTTTGACCATAAAAATGCCCCTCACCCAAACCTTGAGCGTCTCCCAGAGAACCACACTGGTACGGACCGTTCCCGCATTAATGACAAAGAATTCAGTGATTTGAACATGTAGGGCCTCAGTCATGCATGGGTCTCTTAGAAGAGCAGAGGGCATCCTCCATAGGGGTACCTGTGTTGCAGAATCAAACAGTTTGAGGGCCAAAAGGACTGGAGAGTGATTGGACAGTGTACGTGGGAGGATAACACAATTCTGAACCATATTGGCGATAAATATGGTTAATAATCCTATAGTCTGTTTGGAACTCTGAGTCGTGGACTGAGGAATAGAACGTGAACTCCTTATTGTGTTGGGGAAGTGTACACCATATATCTATGAGGGGGAGCTGTAGTACAATTTGATATAATGTGTGTGCCACTTTCGTAACCACCTGTGGAGCATCAGAGGACCGGTCAAATTTTGTGTTTAGGATGGTATTGAAATCACCCCCCATATAAGCCGGGTCGCATCTAGTGGAGTCAGCATGTCATCGATTGTATGGTAAAACTCTGGATCATCCAGATTGGGTCCGTAGGTATTGACAGGTACTATTGGATGACCCGCAACCTCTCCCCACACCAACACACACCAACCCAGGGCGTCCACTCTGCTTCTAGTAAACCTGAAACCCAACGACGGGTCGACAAGAATGAGGACCCTTCTGGCCTGCATGGAATATTCTGCGTAGAAACTCAAAGGACCCCAGTTGCGAGCAAAGGAGATATTTACTTTCTGTAGATCATGAGTCTCCAGAAGCATCAATGCCTGGGGCCCCGTGTCTCGACACATATGCACAGACTTTACTGGCCTTAACCGGGTTGTTAAAACCATGGACATTCCAAGTCAGAAACTTAATTTGCTGCCCCCCACCTATGGATCCTTTAGCTGCCACATGTACCAATCTCTGCCAACAAATAAAATGTGTGCACATTTATTAACCATACCTTTGCTTTCAACATGAGCATTATTTTCAAAACCTTTAACTCCTTCAAGCAACCCCAACTCTTTTCCCAACCCCTCCCGCCTCCCCAACATCTTCACAACCTTTGTAGGAAACTTGTTCACGTCTATTCTCCCCCACGTTTTACCTGACGTAACAGCATTGAACTCAGGTATAACCATGGATTGGTTAATGCTTGGACCAAACCTCCAACCAACCCATCAACCCCAACTAGATGATGTACCCCCCTATAACACATGGAACTTTCCAGAGGTGCTTAAGCTGTAGCAACCCATGACAGCCTTCAACTGCACCCCTCTGTCCAGGAATTCTAAAATTGATACGTTGGTGCTGACTAACAACTCAGGCATATTATGCAAGAAATATAAGGGGATATAATAGGCTTCATAGTTCAGTCTGCAGGGTCCCTTCTATCGTCCTCTGGCCTCGGGCTTTTGTTCTGGTCTGCATGCTGGCCTCAAGGAGGGAGCAGAATAGAGGATTCTACGTAGTTCATAGCGTCAATGGGATTTTCCAAAAAGCTTGCTCTGCCTCCGTGTTGTATCCTCAGTTTTGCTGGGAAGATCAATGTGTATGGAATCCAGCGTAATCAAAGTTGTCTCTTCACCGGTCATAAGTCCTACTCTGGGCTTGCACCCCTGCAGCAAACTCCAGAAAGATTTGAATGTTGCTTCCCTCATATCTCAGCATTCCCAGTTCCCTGGACAGCCTCAGGGTCAAGTCTCTGGGCCTCATTACGACCCGTGCGGTCCCGTAATGAAGGGTGCTGGTACGGGACCGGCCCCCTTCATTACGGGAGCGCCGATTACGAGGTTCCCTTTGTGGGACCCGGAACAGACGTCTGGTAAAACCAGATGTCCTTTCCGGGTCCCGCGAGGGGAAGAGGGAGCTAATAACGGGCCATTTGTAATGTGCCCGTTATTACCTCCCTTCCCATTCCCATTGAGTCCTATCAGGGCTCAAATGGGAATGGGGAATGGGTCCTTCAAGGAGGAATTACCGGGTCCTCCAATGTTGAATGACCTGGTAATTCCCCATTGAAGGAACCCTGTATGGAGGCAGCCATGGCGCTAATAGCACCATGACTACCCCCATACACGTAGGGGGTCATTACGACCCAGGCGGTAAGTACGCCAACTTTACCACCATGGTGTAAACTATGTTTACACCATGGTGGATGGCGGATTTACCGCCCCATTCCAAGGTGAGTGGGGCGGTAAATCCCCATTTCCCATTTTACCCTTCCCCATTCCCATTTTTGCCCCATAGGGCATAATGGGAGTGGGGAAGGCGCTAATTACGCCACCGTAAATTACGGTGGCGTAATTAGCACCAAGGCAGTTTAGCGCCATGGATTTTAACGGCTGCTAAAAGCAGCCGTTAAAATCGGAATCAGGCGTTAAGGGTTAACGACGGCGTTAACCCTTAACGCCTGAGTTGTAATGAGGCCCGTAATGAGGCCCTCAGGGGTCATTCCAAGTTTGGAGGGAACCATGGTGCTATTAGCACCATGGCTGCCTCCAAACTCGGGTCTGGGTCCGGGTAGGCGGAATGGGGACTTACCGGGACATTACGACCTATGCGGAGCCGGTAAGTCCCCATGCCAAATACCATTCCCATTCCCATTCGAGCCACCATAGGGCTCAATGGGAATGGGGAAGTCGCTAATAACGGGCCCGCAAATTGCGGGCTTGTTATTAGCTCCAAGGTCCCTTAACGGGTCCCGCTAAGAACGGCTGGTCAGACCAGCCGTTCCTGGTAAGACCCGCTAAGGGACCTCGGAATGGGGCGGTAGGGGGTTACTGGCACCGGCATCCTTACCAGTGTCGATAACCCCTTACCGCCCAACTGGGAATGACCCCCAATGTGTTGACACTCTCTGCCAAAACCAAGCGTTGCTTCCTTTTATTCGTGCCTTTCACCTTTAGCCATGCGTAAATTCAGGATGGATTGTAGTCTCCCCTGTAATGAAAAACTGCACCATATGTCAGGGACCTCCTGCGAGGCCTCCCATTGCACCAGGATATAGTGTACTAGTCTGCATTACCTTCTTCACTGGGACACTGGATCTATAAAGTTTGCAGCCACCAACAGGAAGCCCAAGAGTTAATGTAGCATTGCAGGGACCGTTACTGTCTCTCCCCTACACAAGGGGAAACGTGTGCACCCGGAAGCCGCGTAGCTAGATGAAGAGAGAAGGTGTTATGTACTCACATGGGTAAGCAGGGACAGTCAAGAAGCCTCCCAGAGCTGTACGCATAATGACTCTGCGCCCACAAAATGTCCCATCTGTGCATGCGACTATGGCAGGCCGCGTTAGCCCTCTGGGCTCGTGGATTCCCCAAAGCATCCAGATATTGGTGTCTGGGTCAGGTGGAGGCCGGGGGTAGCCACGGGCCACAATTACAGCAGTGGCACGGAGTGGCTGATGTGTTTAGCCGCCCCTCCAAGGGGGTGGCCAGAGTGGTGCCACGCACTCTCTCCGAACACCAGAGCTTCCCCCAATCAGTCATCGGAGGGCTTTCCGCCCGGGCCTCACCTTTGGTGGGGCAAGTGCTTGGCTCAGACCGTGGTCCACAGCCGGTGGGGGGGGCTTCCAGCGCATTTGGAGTTGTCATAGTGCTCCGCTAGGGGGGTAAACGATCTGGACACCCCCGGCAGGTGGGAGCCAATACTCTCCTCAAGCGGTCCTTATCTCAGACATTGCTAGCAGCCCCCGCAATGCTGGCATGGGGGAGATGGTACGCGGTCTCAGCGAGGAGCGAGCAGGAGATGGCTCCTCCCCCACTATGGCTGCCAAAGCTGCGCTCTCACGCCTAGCAGGGTGTCTGTGTGCACGGATGTCCAACTCAGGCTCCAGTCACTGCCCCTCACAGTGATCTTTCAAGAGGGAATTCACTGTCACTGTAGCACTCAGGAAGCTCTCAGCGTGATAGTTGCTGCACCATACCTTCCACCACAGAATGTTAAGCCTTTCGTGAGGGAAGCAAGCACCATTAAGGATTTTTATGTATAAAGGATTTTGCCTGGGATTGAGCTACATGGCTAGGCAGCCATCTCGTATGCTGCTCAACTGCGCCCCCCTGGAATGAACATTGTTAAAATGCGTGTGATAATAGACGCAAGTAAAGTTGTACGGCTGATGAGTGACTGAAGTCTAAAAGCAAGATACACTACCTTTGGCAGAGTGGTCCAGCACCGCATGGGTGCTCACTCGAAAGTCTCTGTAAGGTATCCAGCTGAGAAGTGGCAAAAGTGAAAGTGAGAAAACGTTATATCAAGAAGAGAATGAGTAATTGTGACTCAAAGTGGTCCTGCGATGGGTCGAGCAAAATCCTGCGCAGTCGAAAGTCTTTGAGTTTTTTAATTTTACATTTTTGTATTTGGTTGGCTGATAAAATCAACCTTTCAAATACAATACAAATGTATAGAGTATTTACAATAAATTCAATTACCTTCATTTATACAATCAAAAACAAAATCTACTCATTTCATTTTGGCTTATTTCCATATAATTCTCCTAAAATTATTCATAAAATCATGAATCAATATTAAAAACTAAACGCTAAAAACTAATACAAACATGATTATAAATCATCCTAAATTAAGATTCAACCAATCGACCCTATCATCTGGGCTACTACTCTGTCTTGGTATTAACCAACAACAAAACAGAGTCCAAATATTGTATTTTTGCAACTCTAGTCGCAATTTTCGTACTTACTAAAATGCAATTGTCTCATTGAAGTTAAAGCTGGACAAGCCACTATCAACTATGTAAGGTCTCCTGACTCAAACTGTCAAGGCAGAATCAACAATGGTCCAGCTCATTAGGTAGAATACCTCACCTCACCTTACTAATATTTCAGATGTATGCAAAAGGTTCAATCTGAACCGCAAATACTGCTGTCTAATATAATGCGAAGGAAATTTCAACAAATTTCAATACGTTTCTTGAACCCAAATAAATGCGTATAAAAATCTTTATAGTTGTTAAATTTTTCTCTATTACAGATCCAATCATGTTGATATAATTTTAGCTTGGCTCGGTCTGGATCCCTCAACAGAAGGTCTAAAGTGATGGACGCATCTGATAAAGCATCCAGAACACAACTTCGCCATTTGTGTGGAAAAACATGATCTGATGCAACAAGGTAATGTGCAATCATGCTTAAAATGTTATTTTTTTCTAAACCCAACAAGCATTTCCGAAATAGACTGCACCCTTTCACATTATTTGGTCGAAAAGAGACACTAAGCTTAGTTCAAAACGAATCAATGACAATGGGGTACAATTTGGTAGTTTTAGCACAGATTTCTAAACCAAGCTTCACATGTATCCCAAATTTTCCGTCTCAATGGTAACTTGGTCTCAACACCATTCAACAAAATTGGTACCACTTTTGCCTAATAAAACATCATGACATGATTATATGACAATTTGCACTATTTGAATGCCAGCATTTTTGCCTGCGACTTCAAAGTTTGTAATTTCTGATTCAAGGAAAAGGTGTATGTAGTTTCAGACATTGAAGTATGTATACAAATGCCTTAATATTTGTATTCCAACACATTCAACAATTCATTGTTTCAAAGATGCCATTTGTATTTTCTGTAACAGGTGCAAACATTTTTATGACAGACCACTACTTGTGTCTTTTCCAAGTTTATTATTAGATTATTAGATTATTTGCCAATGAATATGCAGACAATTTGACTAGCATATTGTGAAGACCACTGGGTGTCTGTGATAGAAGGACAGGATCTTCCGCATATAACATCCAAACTATGCACTGTGCACCAAGTTTTGGAGCGTCACATATTATAGACAAAAACGATTCACCCAGGTCTAAAATAAACAAATTGAACAAAAAAGAAGCCAAAATACAGCCCTTCTTTAAACCTTGCTCCGTGAAAATTAATGCGGACAGGAGCCCTTCGATTGTTAATCTGACTTGTAGGGTTGTATTGGTGTGTAAAAGCTTAATTATAGAAATCAAAGAAGGAGGACATGCATAGCGCAATAATTTCTTATATAATAACTGTTGATCAATGGAATCAAAAGCCACCCGGAAATCAACAAATGCTAAATATAGTGGTTGATTCTGGGTGGCACAGTGGGATTTTATCATATTCAGAGTGATAATATTCAGAGAAGTCCCAAGGCCAGACACGAAACCCGATTGGAAAGGGTCTCTCCTTTTTATTTCAGTTGCCCACTTGTTTAGATCTCTAAGAACAATTTGATTAAGGATCTTCCCAGGGGCATTAAGAAGGGCAATTGGTCTGTAACTCGATGGTTTATATCTGTCGCCCTTCTTATACACCGGTAGGATGATGGAGTGTTTCCATGACCGAGGCAAAACTTGCGTACGATTAATATTACTGAAATATTGTATAAAATTTCAGACCAAATTGCAGTATGTTGTTTTAAGGTATAATTCGAGAGACCGTCGGGGTCAGGGGCCCTTGACTGACTCGTCTTATTTATAAAATTTGATATATCCTCTTTATCAAATTCTAAATAGAAATTGCCATCAGCTTGAGTTTTGCTCAGTGGAATTATGTTTGCTGGTGCTGAATATATATCAGGAAAGTGTTTTATCCATCCTGCTCTGTCACATTGTTTGATTGTATGGCAATTTGATGTCCAGAGGTTGACTGATTAATTATTGACCAGATTAGTGCTGTGTTTTTCTCTGCCAATAGACTTAACATTCTAGAACCATCATTTCGGTATATAAATGATTTCCGTAACCAGTTCTTATGTCTGGACTTAAGTTGCGTTAAGACAACTCCTCGTATATCTACTGGGAGTTTTAGGGCTTCTCGAAATGCAGTTTTTTCCATTTGAATGGCCTTACTGAACACATGTACAGGGTAATTCATAGAATTTCGCAGAAAAGTGTCGCAAGCGGCTGGCGCAGAGTGTCCGCGTGCGATTGTGTGCGCCAGGCACGTGCGCTAAAACCGATTTCCGCGCACAGCGTATTCATGGATTCCATGCTCCCAAACCAGCCGTGGCGCAGAGAATCGCAGCGACCCTGCAGCAGCGCCAGTAACGCCCCCAAGAACGCCCTCGCGCAAGGAAAACCCATCAACATCGCTAAATCATCGCAAAGGGCTGCGCTAACCCTGGACCAGTTTACAGGGCTGCCAAACAAGGAACGCAAAGCGGGCAACCTTCATATCAGGAGTACGCGGGAAGTTTTACACGCGATTAGCCAGGGTACGTGTATTACAGGGGTACGCGGGAAGTTCAACACGCGATAGTCCAGGGAACGTGTATTACAGGGGTACGCGGGAAGTTCAACACGCGATTGTCCAGGGAACGTGTATTACAGGGGTACGCGGGAAGTCTTACATGCGATTAGCCAGGGCACGTGTAATACAGGGGTACGCGGGAATTATCACACGCGATTTGGCAGGGTACGTGAATTACAGGGGTGCGTGGGAATTATCACACGCCATTTTGCTGGGTACGTGTATTACAGGGGTGCGTGGGAATTATCACACGCGATTAGGCTGGGTGGGTCCTCACAGGTGTTCCCTGTACACCCTCCACGGCCCCTGCAGGGAGCCCACAAAACAGGGGACTACCCTGCACACCTGCTCATGTCCCCCTGCACCCCCACCCCCCAGCCACCAGGGGCACCCACCACCAGGCCCCCACCCATGTCTCCTACCACCCCCACCCCCCAGCAGTGCAGGGGCAGCCTCCACCAGGCCCCCACTCATGTCTCCCACCACCCCCACCCCCCAGCACTGCAGGGGCATCCTCCACCAGGCCCCCACCCATGTCTCCCACCACCCCCACCCCCCAGCAGTGCAGGGGCAGCCTCCACCAGGCCCCCACTCATGTCTCCCACCACCCCCACCCCCCAGCCACCAGGGGCAGCCTCCACCAGGCCCCCACCCATGTCTCCCACCACCCCCACCCCCCAGCACTGTGGGGCACCTGCCAGCAGGCCCCCACCCATGTCACCCACCACCCCACCCCCCAGCAGTGCAGGGGCAGCCTCCACCAGGCCCCCACTCATGTCTCCCACCACCCCCACCCCCCAGCCACCAGGGGCAGCCTCCACCAGGCCCCCACTCATGTCTCCCACCACCCCCACCCTCCAGCACTGTGGGGCACCTGCCAGCAGGCCCCCACCCATGTCACCCACCACCCCCACCCCCCAGCAGTGCAGGGGCATCCTCCACCAGGCCCCCACCCATGTCTCCCACCACCCCCACCCCCCAGCAGTGCAGGGGCAGCCTCCACCAGGCCCCCACTCATGTCTCCCACCACCCCCACCCCCCAGCCACCCGGGGCAGCCTCCACCAGGCCCCCACTCATGCCCGACTCATGTCTCCCACCACCCCCACCCCCCAGCACTGTGGGGCACCTGCCAGCAGGCCCCCACCCATGTCACCCACCACCCCCACCCCCCAGCCACCAGGGGCACCCACCACCAGGCCCCCACCCATGTCTCCTACCACCCCCACCCCCCAGCAGTGCAGGGGCAGCCTCCATCAGGCCCCCACCCATGTCACCCACCACCCCCACCCCCCAGCAGTGCAGGGGCAGCCTCCACCAGGCCCACACTCATGTCCCCTATCACCCCTACCCCCCCCGCCACCAGGGGCACCCTCCACCAGGCCCCCACTCATGTCTCCCAGCGTGCTACGTGTATTTCAGGGGTGCGCAGGAAGTTCCACTCGCGAATAGCCTGGGCGCGTGTATTTCAGGGGTGCGCGGGAAGTTCCACACGCGAATAGCCTGGGCGCATGCATTTCAGGGGTGCGCGGGAAGTTTTACACGCGATTTCAGCAGGGTACGTGTATTTCAGGGGTGCGCGGGAATTCTCACACGCGATTTGGCTTGGTACGTGTATTACAGGGGTGCGTGGGAAGTTACACACGCGATTAGGCTGGGTGGGTCCTCACAGGTGTTCCCTGTACACCCTCCACGGCCCCTGCAGGCAGCCCACAAAACAGGGGACTACCCTGCACACCTGCTCATGTCCCCCTGCACCCCCACCCCCCAGCAGTGCAGGGGCAGCCTCCACCAGGCCCCCACCCATGTCTCCCACCACCCCCACCCCCCAGCAGTGCAGGGGCAGCCTCCACCAGGCCCCCACCCATGTCTCCCACCACCCCCACCCCCCAGCAGTGCAGGGGCATCCTCCACCAGGCTCCCACCCATGTCTCCCACCACCCCCCACCCCCCAGCAGTGCAGGGGCAGCCTCCACCAGGCCCCCACTCATGTCTCCCACCACCCCCACCCCCCAGCCACCAGGGGCAGCCTCCACCAGGCCCCCACCCATGTCTCCCACCACCCCCACCCCCCAGCACTGTGGGGCACCTGCCAGCAGGCCCCCACCCATGTCACCCACCACCCCCACCCCCCAGCAGTGCAGGGGCAGCCTCCACCAGGCCCCCACTCATGTCTCCCACCACCCCCACCCCCCAGCCACCAGGGGTTCCCTCCACCAGGCCCCCACTCATGCCCGACTCATGTCTCCCACCACCCCCACCCCCCAGCAGTGCAGGGGCATCCTCCACCAGGCCCCCACCCATGTCTCCCACCACCCCCACCCCCCAGCAGTGCAGGGGCAGCCTCCACCAGGCCCCCACCCATGTCTCCCACCACCCCCACGCACTGTGGGGCACCTGCCAGCAGGCCCCAACCCATGTCACCCACCACCCCCACCCCCCAGCAGTGCAGGGGCATCCTCCACCAGGCCCCCACCCATGTCTCCCACCACCCCCACCCCCCAGCAGTGCAGGGGCAGCCTCCACCAGGCCCACACTCATGTCCCCTATCACCCCCACCCCCCCGCCACCAGGGGCACCCTCCACCAGGCCCCCACTCATGCCCGACTCATGTCTCCCACCACACCCACCCCCCAGCAGTGCAGGGGCATCCTCCACCAGGCCCCCACCCATGTCTCCCACCACCCCCACCCCCCAGCAGTGCAGGGGCATCCTCCACCAGGCCCCCACCCATGTCTCCCACCACCCCCACCCCCCAGCACTGTGGGGCACCTGCCAGCAGGCCCCAACCCATGTCACCCACCACCCCCACCCCCCAGCAGTGCAGGGGCATCCTCCACCAGGCCCACACTCATGTCCCCTATCACCCCCACCCCCCCGCCACCAGGGGCACCCTCCACCAGGCCCCCACTCATGTCTCCCAGCGTGCTACGTGTATTTCAGGGGTGCGCGGGAAGTTCCACTCGCGAATAGCCTGGGCGCGTGTATTTCAGGGGTGCGCGGGAAATTCCACACGCGAATAGCCTGGGCGCATGCATTTCAGGGGTGCGCGGGAAGTTTTACACGCGATTTCAGCAGGGTACGTGTATTTCAGGGGTGCGCGGGAATTCTCACACGCGATTTGGCTTGGTACGTGTATTACAGGGGTGCGTGGGAAGTTACACACGCGATTAGGCTGGGTGGGTCCTCACAGGTGTTCCCTGTACACCCTCCACGGCCCCTGCAGGCAGCCCACAAAACAGGGGACTACCCTGCACACCTGCTCATGTCCCCCTGCACCCCCACCCCCCAGCAGTGCAGGGGCAGCCTCCACCAGGCCCCCACCCATGTCTCCCACCACCCCCACCCCCCAGCAGTGCAGGGGCAGCCTCCACCAGGCCCCCACCCATGTCTCCCACCACCCCCACCCCCCAGCAGTGCAGGGGCATCCTCCACCAGGCCCCCACCCATGTCTCCCACCACCCCCACCCCCCAGCAGTGCAGGGGCAGCCTCCACCAGGCCCCCACTCATGTCTCCCACCACCCCCACCCCCCAGCCACCAGGGGCAGCCTCCACCAGGCCCCCACCCATGTCTCCCACCACCCCCACCCCCCAGCACTGTGGGGCACCTGCCAGCAGGCCCCCACCCATGTCACCCACCACCCCCACCCCCCAGCAGTGCAGGGGCAGCCTCCACCAGGCCCCCACTCATGTCTCCCACCGCCCCCACCCCCCAGCCACCAGGGGCACCCTCCACCAGGCCCCCACTCATGGCCGACTCATGTCTCCCACCACCCCCACCCCCCAGCAGTGCAGGGGCATCCTCCACCAGGCCCCCACCCATGTCACCCACCACCCCCACCCCCCAGCAGTGCAGGGGCATCCTCCACCAGGCCCCCACCCATGTCTCCCACCACCCCCACCCCCCAGCACTGTGGGGCACCTGCCAGCAGGCCCCCACCCATGTCACCCACCACCCCCACCCCCCAGCAGTGCAGGGGCATCCTCCACCAGGCCCCCACCCATGTCTCCCACCATCCCCACCCCCCAGCAGTGCAGGGGCAGCCTCCACCAGGCCCCCACCCATGTCACCCACCACCCCCACCCCCCAGCAGTGCAGGGGCAGCAGGCAGTCAGGCAGCAGCAGGTGGGAGCGTGCTCGGGGCTCTGGGGGGCAGTAGTTCGGCCTTCCGGGCAGGAGCGTGGTATTCCGTGTGCGTACGCGTGGCCAGCTTGGTACGGAGTGATTTGGCACGTGAAAATCCTGCACGTCAGCGTGAAAACCGAGGAAAGGCCCTCAGCGCGTAAGCGCATCTGTGACGTGACCCGCACAGGTGTTTCCCACACAGCACGTGATGACAGAGCACACGTGGAAAGACTGCACGTCAGAGTGTAATCGCGTGTGATTGGTGGAAATGGCCCTACACGCAGAAGTGACAAAGCGTGTGATTGGTGGAAATGGCCCTACACGCAGAAGTGACAAAGCGTGTAATTGGTGGAAATGGCCCTACACGCAGAAGTGACAAAGCATGTAATTGGTGGAAATGGCCCTAGCGCGTACACGCCGCGTAAGTGACGCTGGAAGTGTGGGCCTGTATAAAAGGTACGTGTAGAACACGTTTTCCTTGTACGTGCTTTTCGTGGAGAGCGAGTGGGTGAATTCTGTACTTCTTGTCGTTTCACACGCGATTTACTTCACGGCGTTTCAAGTTCGTATTCCCTGTTACCTCTGACAGCTTTTTCTCTTTTTTCTCTTTTACTGGTTTACCTGGGCCTGTTCCCTCAAACAGTGTTCCCTTCTACTGTTGTCCTGTCTCCTCAGACAGCATACAAATCTTCTTTTGGCGGGGGTGTTGCCAACCAAACGTGCTCCTTTTACACGCTCGTTTACCAGGCAGACGGTGAGTCACGCACGTATCTAACATCTGTGCTTGCCCCGTGTGTAGCCTACCCCTTCAGAGGTCATTCTAGGCTGCGTGTGACACGCATACGTTCATTCTTGTGTTACTGGGTGCCACAGCGTAGTGCAGGTTTTTCTTTCTGCACACGTGGTCTAGGAGGGGTTGCGTGCACGTCATCTCCCTTTTTTGGGCCTCCTGTGCGTTGCGTTACCCGTCATCTTTCCCCAGGGGTTACATTCAGCCTTGCTAGAGCACTAGGGTACAATTACCATCTGGTACCCAACCCCTTTGACCCCCAATTGCCCAGGACAATAGTCTACATCCACTCCCATACGCACATTAACATCAGTGCCATGGCTGGGAGGCGAGGATTCCGTAAGGGTGGCAAAGGTGGAAGAGCCACAAGTGGTGGCCGTGGTGGATCCGGTAGGGGACGTGGTCGTAACTTGCAGGGTGAGCCTGTCCCCCCATGTGTGGAGGACCAGTCACGGGCACCCATAATCCCCCCCTCCCCCCCTCCCGTTGAGGCTGATGTGGCTGACACCATCCATGCTCAGCCCTTGTTGGACCAGCCCATTGTGGCACCAGACCTGGCTGACTCCATGGCTGACTTCCAGGTCAGCAGGGCTACGACACGTGCGCTGGTGCACGTTGATGCCATCATGCCACGTGGATCTGGGGCAGCAAGGTCATCTGCTGCACCAAGGAGGCAGGGCGGAGAGGCTGCAGGGGCAGCTGCGGCTCCATCCACCCCAGCCCTCACACACCCAGCCAGGACAGTGTCGGTCCTAGTCCATGCTGCTGACATTCCCCCTGACACCATCACACTAGAGCCAATGCCTGCACCAACTCCCATGCTGAGTGTGCAATCCCACACTCCTGATACAGAGTCCACCAGGGCTCCTGCCCCTAGTGTCCAGAGCGGCGCAGGACACTCAGGATCACCACCACCTTCCAAGCGGAAGAGGAAAAGTGCTCGTCCGGCACAGGCTGATGCCCCAGACAAGGCTACACAGTCCGGCCCGTCCAGGAAGCCCAGCTTCACGGATGACGAACTGAATGCACTTGTCGAGTATGTGTCCGGACATGACAACGAGATGGTCATTGTTGCAGGATCCAAGACCACACCTGCACAACGCCAGGCACACTGGCAGACCGTTGCGGACATCGTAAGTGCCCTTGGAATCGTGAGGCGCACAGCCAATGATTGCTATAAGCGCTGGAATGACCTAAAGCGCAGGGCAAAGAGTAAGCTGGCCTCAAGTCATGCCGCAACTCTAGTGACTGGAGGTGGGTCTCCAGTAGTAGACATGGAACTCACTCCACATGAGTCAGTCGCTGGGACCTACGTCACGGAGGAACAGATCCAAGGCGTGGGAGATCTGGCTGATTACGAGGCATTGTCCGGTGAGTGCACATGCATGTGTGTGTCATCCATGTGCATGGTGTGTGTGTGAGGGCTTCTGTTTGTGTGCCAGGTGAGAGTGTGTGCGCCTGAGTCGTATGGGTCAGCCATGTGCTTCATGCAATACTTCCTGCGCAGCTGCATTTGGCCATAGCAGTATCCCTTCTGCCAACAGTAGACATCTAGCCCAACTGCACGCCAGTTGCCCTTGAAGTGTCACCTTGCCACAACATTGTTGCTTATTTTTCACTGTTCATTCAGTCAGATTGTTTGCATTCCCCCACTTTTACTAGCCATGTCGCTGTCCACTAGTCACATGTCTGACATGGCTATGGTGAAGTGGAGTGACTTTGTTACCTGGATATCATTTGTACACACATGTCCCTGTGCAATTGGACCATTTCAGACTGGCAGCTCCAGGTGAAAAATCTGACCTGTTAGAATTAGAAAAGCAATTACATGCGGGAACTGGACTGAATGAATAGGTGCTGCCCTCCTCTCCATCTTCACTCAATAGCAATGGTACATGCCATCTGTGTGATGGCATGTGTGTTTCACCTGGCAATCACAGGCCAATGTGTGATGCCACTGCCAGGCAGCATGCAGAAAATGTGTTCATTTTCCATCTTGGTGTCATCAGTGTGTGCCATTTGCCTGCACTTCATACGCAGTGAGGGTGCATGCATGGGAGGGTTTTAGTCATGTGGGACATGTGTCAATCAAGTACTGGTTCTCTTGCTTCTCAGCCCTCATTGTGTGCCATGGTGCTAATGCCTGTTTCCATTTCTTTGTTTTCATGTCTTTGCAGGGGAAGACGCACCTGATACTGCTGGGGTTGTGGAGATGGTGCAGACCCAGGAGGGGTCCGAGGGCCGACCAACCACCAGTGAGGGACGTGGTGTGGTGGTGGGGGAGAACCCACAAGTGCTGCAGGTCGTGCTCTCAAGGGGTGTCTCTGGCTGAACCTCCCCCGAGCTGTACTCAGGTGTTGATTCGGATGAGACCTACGTGCCGTCGCAGGTGAGTGTTCCAGGGAGGGATTCTGTTCTGTCTCACCCACCTGCACCAGGGTCAGAACCCTCCATGGGGATGTCAGTGTTGGCAGCTACGCCTTTGGTGGTTACGGATGCAGGGTCACACTCCGCGACATCTGATCCTGTTCCTGGGCCAGCAGATCAGAGGGGGAATGCAGTCCTGCAGCCTCAGGCAGTGCCGGCACAGCAAGGCGCAGTTCGCCTTGCCCCAGACAGGTGTGGTGCCCGCCGACGTGGTGGCCGTACGCCACCTGGCAATACCGCATGGGAGCAATCCATTTACGGTATGGCAATCCAACAGGCTGCATCATCCGAGATGATGGCTCAGGCCATGGATAGGGTGGCCACTTCCATTGTCCCCCCAGAAAGGCTGATGGAGCGACTAGAGCAGGCAACCGACTCCATCTGCCAGTCACACAGGGAGGACATGTTGGGGTCCAACAGGGACAGGCGGGCGGCACTGGCGACTCTGGAGGAGGCCATCTCCATTGAGTCCCAGGGCCACAGGGAAGCCCTGAGGCAGGAGCTCCTTCACCTCAGGACGACTCTTGTTGAGCTTGAGGCTTCAACACACCAAAGGACAGAACAGCAGCTGGAGCGTCTCACCCGTACGCTCTCAGCTGAGATGCAGGCAACGAGGGCGGAGGTCCAGGCATCCCGTGAGTTGTTGCATGGGGACCTCCGCACACTCATCCTCCAGAACCAGACCTACCACACCCGCATGCTTGCAGCCATGGAGGAGCAGACTAGGGCCTTGCGTGGGCTGCCTCCCATAGTGCAACCACCTCCGGATGCAGCTGCACAGGGTGATAATAGCGACAGCAGTGATACTCCCACAACAGGGTAGACGTGTGGGCCATGAGCCCATGGAGGTGTTTTATTTTCCCAGGATCCACGCAGGTGGGTTCTGGTGTGCATCCTGTCCTCGGACCTCCTGGGTGGCCTCCCCAACCCCCCCGGGCCCATCAATGGCCATTTTTGATTGTTTCTTATTTTTATTTTTATTGTTATTTATTTTATTCCCTATTTGTTTGGGACGATTTGTTGGCTTCCGTGGTTCCTGTGGGCATACGCTGCATTGTGGCTGGGCACATGCAGGCTTGTAATGTATTTGGTTCAGATGCTTGGGTTTGAGTCACACACACCCCTCCTGCTTCCCGTTTCCATGGGCTTGCAAAGGGTGTGCCCAAGTGACAGTGAATTACACAGTGACGTTGGACTCCCATGAGCTGTGTGGGCAGTCTGTAGTCAATACTGTGTATACATTCCTAGTGCATATTGCTGTTGTGTTGTACACTGCATGTTGCATTGATGTGTAACTCATCTTCTGTGTCTACCTCCCAATTTGCAGGTCCCTTCCTCATGTCCACACAAGGACCTCTAGTCTGGAGATGGGGTCCATGTTGGCAGCAGTGCACCTACAACTCTACATGGCGCCAACACTGCACAGTTGGTGGTGGTGGGAGTGCAGGCATTTCCAGGTGGTGAGACTACTAATATGTAAAATTTGTGATGTCATGTTAATGGTAGTACGTGCTCAAGTATGTTGTTGGTCCGGCATTGCTGTGAGCATTTCAGGTGTTTCAGGTTTCTAATAGGGACACTGTACATAGTGACACTAGTGTCATGTTGTGGGGATTACTTTGTTTACCTGCAAATAGCATGACATGGCACGGTGTGTCGTGTGGCAGTGCTGGGGTTGGGTTGGCTGACATGGCACTGTCCTCTTTTTGCATTTTGCAAGTGGGTATTCTTTTTAGCTGCTTGAATGTGTAACTCCACAAAACTGCATTGGTGGTGTCTGTGTGGGTAGGGATGCACACATTGTGACACTTCCAGGTGAACAATCTCAGGCTGATATGGTATTCACGGTTCATTCTCCAGACATTCAGGATCAGTGTCAGGTTGAGTCATCATTGATTGTCAGATGGAATGTGCCAGGGCAGTGTGCACTCCACAGGGGTGTGATTTCTATGTGAAGTAATTAGCCACTAGCTGTGTACGGGCTGCCTCCCCACGTGCCCTTTCCCCTCCCATGCTCAGCGGCTGTGCATGTGGTTGGGGATGTGGGGCCACCACCATGTCCACGGCCAGGCCCCGGCGTGTTGCAACGTTGTGCAGGACACATGCTGCCACTATGATCCTGCACACTACTGGGGGAGCGTATAACAGCTGCCCGCCAGAACGGTCAAGGGAGCGAAAGCGTGACTTTAGCACTCCGAATGTGCGCTCCACTATGCCCCGGGTTGTAATGTGGGCTGTGTTATATCTTACCTCGGGTGGCGTGGTGGGGTTCCGAATTGGCGTCATCATGTGGGGGCTGAGAGGGTAGGCACTGTCCCCTGTGGAGGTGGTGATTGGTATCATTGGTGGGGTTGTGACCTTGCTCAGTATCCAACATGCATGCATGTGCAGTGGCATACATACTCACCAAGCAGCCATGTATCGCCATGCCGCCCAGCATCTAGGTCCCGGCATAGGGTGGACATTCGGTAAATGAAGCTGTCGTGGGTGGAGCCGGGATAGTTGGCATATACTGAGGTGATGATTCCCTTGGCATTACATACTACCTGCACGTTGATGGAATGCCAGTGCTTGCGGTTCCTATAGATGTGCTCAGATGCCCTGGGGGGACGTAGAGCCACATGGGTGCAGTCGATGGCACCTAGCACTTTGGGGAATCGTGCCACACCGTAAAAATCCAGGGCGGCAGCATGCCTTTCTGCAGGTGTTCTGGGCAGGTATATGTGCCTGCGGACTGATGGGCGTGCAGTGATGATGTTCAAGACCTGGTGTAGGCAGCGTGACTGGGTGGCCTGTGACACCCCACCCACTATGGCACTTGTCCGCTGAAATGATCCAGTGGCTAAGAAGTGCAGTACATTGAGGACCTTCTCCAGGGGGCTGAGTGCTTGGGAGCACAGGGTGGGTGATGTGAGGTCATCCTCCCACTCACTCACCAGGTCCAGTATTATGTGTGGTGGAAACCTGTACCTTCCATACACCTGGTCATCAGGCATCCCGAAAAGGCTGGTTCTGGGTGTGAATATTCTGGCCCTGACTATCCTCCTCCTCCTCCTTTGGTAGCCCACTGCCACTGCTGCTAGGAACGGTATGTTCATCCTGGCGTCTGGCTTGTTATTGTTAAAGTGCGCAAATTCATGCTTTGCGCGTATTCTAGGCGAGCGTGTGACCCGCGCACCCCTGGAATCCAGTTCCCAGTCCAATAGCGTGTGGAAATTCACACGCACAACGGGATACAGGTGCGCTGACGTACTTGCGTGTGTAAGTGCCCGCGCACCCCTGAAATACACGTACATAGGCCAATCGCGTGTACGCGCACTTTTGTCCAATTACACGCGATGACACTCTGACGTGCAGTATTTACACGTGTGCTCCGTCATCACGTGCTGGGTGGGGAACACCCGTGCGGGTCACGTCACATACGCGCTTACGCGCTGAGGGACTCTGGACCAATAGAATCGCGTATGCGTGCTTACGCGCTTACGCGCTAAGGGCCTTTCCTCGGATTTCACGCTGACGTGCCGAATTTTCACGTGCCAAATCACTCCGTATCAAGCTGGCCACGCGAAAACACACGGAAGACCACGCTCCTGCCCAGAAGGCCGAGTTACTGCCCCCCGTGCCCCGAGCAGCCTCCCACGTGCCATCTGCTGCTGCCTGCCTGCCTGCCTGCCTGCCTGCTGCCACCGTGCCCTGCCATTTGGTGCCTGCACATCAGCCATCTGCAGGGGTCCAGTTGCTGTGTCCACCCCTGCTGGAACTGAAGACTCCCGACTGGGATTACATCGCTCCACAGCCCAGCCCCAGGACCCAGTTGCCCACCCACACCTGCCTCTGGGGTTGCCATGTCGGGCACTTCCACATCTGGCACCAGTGGCAACCCCAGGCCAGAGGGGCAGAGGGGCACCAGCTTCACTGCCACCGAAGTTGGTGTCCTGGTGGAGCATGTCCTGGGGCAGTATGATGCCCTCTTTGGATCGTCCCGCGCCAGCAAGGATGGACGGGAGAGGATCTGGGCCGACTGTGTGGTTGCCATCAACGCGGAGGGGGTGGCAACCCGCAACGTCCAGAAGATCAAGAAGCGCTGGGAGGACTTGAGGTCCAGGACCCTTGTGAAGGCCCGGCGCCTCGTGGAGGGGGGCCGGGGCCGCATGAGTTCCATCCAGATGAGGGTCCTGGAACGCGTACGCCCAGCGCTCCACGCCCAGATCCTTGAGAGGGAGGCCCGTCTGGAGTTGAGCGGTAAGTGTCCAAGCATTACTGTGTGACACAGGGCATGTTGCTGTGTGCTGGGTCTATGATACTTGCCTGTATGTGTGCCATAGGCCATGTATGCATGTATGTGTGCATGGACATCATGGTAATGCATGTGCAACCAGTGATGTGTGACCCACATGGTTGTTGCATGTGTTCAAATGCCGCATGGGGACCCCTATGCAGATTTTGAACATGAGAGCATGCCAGTCTCTGTACCGGGACATGGGTGGGGGTGAGGGATGGGTGCTGATGCCAGGTACATATGTGGTAGCCATGTCTGTGTGGCTGACCTGCGTGTCTGTGACTTGTGCATGCCATGGATGCATGACACATGTGTGTGACAATGCACAGATTCAGTGAAGCAGCCAAATTGCCCTTGTATCCGCTGTGTTTGTTGTGTTTGGGGCCAGATGGATGTGACTGAGGTGAAGTGTGTGCATGTGAAAGGCATGAGCCATGATGCATGTGAGTTCCATATCATTGAATGTTTCAAGAGTCCATTGGACATGCATGGAAATGTCCATGGCATGCAGCATGCCTGTTACTGTGTGTGTTTTGCCTGGACTGACCCATGTGTTGTGGAGGGACATGATGGAAGTGTACTTTGACAGTGGTGGTCATCTGCTATTGCTTCCTGTCTAGGGGACCATTGTACAGTACCCTGATGCTTGTGTTCTTTGTCTCCCTCTACGCAGCGGCTAGTGAAGAAGAGGGCGGAGACGGCGCTGTGGAGCAAGGCGGCGGGGATGCCCCCACGGCTGCAGCGGAAGGGGTGGGTGAGCCCCCACAGGGGCCTGCTACGGTGGGAGACGGTGAGGAGCCATCCAGGTTGGTGGTTTGCACAGAGGAGGAGGAGTCCGCCACTGGGGCACACATGGGGCCTGGTGGGGGCATCCCTGCTGGTGCAAGTGGTGCAGTCCAGGGCCAGGGGCAGGAGGCAGCACAGGTCACCGTGGAGGGGCCTGTGCATGTCGCTGTCCCTGACCCTGTGAGTGCACCACCATGCACCAGCAGGGATGCCCCGTCCCAGGCCCGTCCGCAGGTAGAGGGGATGTCCATGTCACCTGACTCCCCTCCACCTGCGGACGTGGGAACCCCTGGCCGTGTGGAGAAGGTCCTGATTGGGGTCGCGATGCGCACGGCTGTGATTCGTGATGCCGTGCGTGCTTCCCGGGAGGAGCACGCACGTCATCACGAAGTGCACCGTGCCGACGTGGCCCAATTGGGATTGGCCATGTTCGGGGGTTTCCTGCATGTGTTGGCCAATGTGGCGGCCCTCTCCTCCTCTGTGCAGGCTATACACCAGTCGTTCTCCTTGCCGTCTTCCAGCCCAGATGCCACCAGGGCCCCCTGTGGACCTGCCCCGACCAATGCAGCCAGCTCGGTGGGGATCCCATCCCTGCCACAGTTGGGAGTCGGAGGTCCAGCAGGGGTGGACAACACAGCAACTGGACCCCAGCAGATGGAAGATGTGACAGCATCATCAGGCAGGGCACGTGCACGACGGCGTCGGTGGTTTCCATCAGCCTGGATGCCGTCGTGCTGGCAGAGGCAGTGGCGTCGGAGGCAGCAGCGGGCTCGACGTGGGAGGCAACATGGCTCGGGGCCATCAAGATCAGAGGGGCAGGCATCGGCCGGAGGGCAGGGCAACCCTGGGATGGTGGTGTCTTCCGTGTGGGAGCAGTTGGTCCAGTGGATAGGTGCGGAGCGGCAGCGGGCGGAAGAGGAGCGGCTCACCATGGTCAGGGCGGAGTTCTCCATGCGTCGGGCGTTGAGGCGGGCTGAGTGCCTCGAGGAAGCTCGCAGGGAGTTTGAGCTGGACATGGGGTTATCCCTGCGAGACCTCGGGGCCAGGACAGAGTCCCGCCTCCAGGACATCGACATGGAGTTCGATGATGCCCTGGCCAGCAACATCACCGAGTGAGCCGCAGGACTTGCCCGCTGCCTTTGTATATAGTTATTTAGTTAGTTAGTGTTAGGTTTCCTTTATTCATTTTTATTTATTTGGACCGCTCGGACAATGGCCACTTTTTTGTATATATTTTTTCATTAGGTAGTGGTAGGTTTCATTTATGGTGTTGGGCTCATGGACCCTTGGATTTTCGTGTATATAGTTTGCTTTTTGAATGGACATTTCTTTTATTAATTATTGTGTTCACCATGAGGAAATGGTTTTTCATTATTTTCCTTCCACATGATTTTGCTTTGGACTACATTTGTTTTTGGATTCCTAATTTTTTTTATTTTTTTACATTTGTTCTCGGACATGGACCTTTTATTTTGTTATCCCCATTGTTGTGTGTTTGATTTGTTTACTTATTTCACATCTTTAATACAATTTTTTTTTACTTTCACTTGTGGTATTTTCTCATTGGTTTCATACATGTCATGATATGGGTTTTGACATTCACTTGCACCCATTGTGTATGTGTGTGTGACGGACATGTGTTCATTTACATACTTGCCATTGGGGTTGTATCATGTAATTTCATTCACTATGTGGGTGGATGCAATCCTTGCCTGGGTGTTTGTGCTGGGTATGCTGCCCATTACTGCCATGATTGAGTATCGTCAGGACCTGGGGGCAGGGGGACATGTGTGGGTGCCTGGTGGAGGGTGCCCCTGCACTGCTGGGGGTTGGGGGTGGTGGGAGACATGGGTGGGGGCCTGGTGGAGGGTGCCCCTGGTGACTGGGGGGGTGGGGGTGGTGGGAGACATGAGTGGGGGCCTGGTGGAGGGTGCCCCTGCACTGCTGGGGGTTGGGGGTGGTGAGAGACATGGGTGGGGGCCTGGTGGAGGGTGCCCCTGGTGGCGGGGGGGTGGGGGTGGTGGGAGACATGAGTGGGGGCCTGGTGGAGGCTGCCCCTGGTGACTGGGGGGGTGGGGGTGGTGGGAGACATGAGTGGGGGCCTGGTGGAGGGTGCCCCTGGTGACTGGGGGGGTGGAGGTGGTGGGAGACATGAGTGGGGGCCTGGTGGAGGGTGCCCCTGCACTGCTGGGGGGTGGGGGTGATAGGGGACATGGGTGGGGGCCTGGTGGAGGGTGCCCCTGGATGCTGGGGGGTGGGGGTGGTGGGAGACATGGGTGGGGGCCTGGTGGAGGGTGCCCCTGGATGGTGGGGGGTGGGGGTGGTGGGAGACATGAGTGGGGGCCTGGTGGAGGGTGCCCCTGGTGGCGCGGGGGTGGGGGTGGTGGGAGACATGGGTGGGGGCCTGGTGGAGGGTGCCCCTGCACTGCTGGGGGTTGGGGGTGGTGGGAGACATGAGTGGGGGCCTGGTGGAGGGTGCCCCTGGATGCTGGGGGGTGGGGGTGGTGGGAGACATGAGGGGGGGCCTGGTGGAGGCTGCCCCTGGTGACTGGGGGGGTGGGGGTGGTGGGAGACATGACTGGGGGCCTGGTGGAGGGTGCCCCTGGATGCTGGGGGGTGGGGGTGGTGGGAGACATGGGTGGGGGCCTGGTGGAGGGTGCCCCTGGATGCTGGGGGGTGGGGGTGGTGGGAGACATGAGTGGGGGCCTGGTGGAGGCTGCCCCTGGTGACTGGGGGGTGGGGGTGGTGGGAGACATGAGTGGGGGCCTGGTGGAGGGTGCCCCTGCACTGCTGGGGGTTGGGGTGGTGGGAGACATGGGTGGGGGCCTGGTGGAGGGTGCCCCTGGTGACTGGGGGGGTGGGGGTGGTGGGAGACATGAGTGGGGGCCTGGTGGAGGCTGCCCCTGCACTGCTGGGGGTTGGGGGTGGTGGGAGACATGGGTGGGGGCCTGGTGGAGGGTGCCCCTGGTGACTGGGGGGGTGGGGGTGGTGGGAGACATGAGTGGGGGCCTGGTGGAGGGTGCCCCTGGTGGCAGGGGGGTGGGAGTGGTGGGAGAAATGGGTGGGGGCCTGGTGGAGGGTGCCCCTGCACTGCTGGGGGTTGGGGGTGGTGGGAGACATGAGTGGGGGCCTGGTGGAGGCTGCCCCTGGTGACTGGGAGGGTGGGGTTGGTGGGAGACATGAGTGGGGGCCTGGTGGAGGGTGCCCCTGGTGACTGGGGGGGTGGGGGTGGTGGGAGACATGAGTGGGGGCCTGGTGGAGGGTGCCCCTGGTGGCGGGGGGGTTGGGGGTGGTGGGAGACATGGGTGGGGGGCCTGGTGGAGGGTGCCCCTGCACTGCTGGGGGTTGGGGGTGGTGGGAGACATGAGTGGGGGCCTGGTGGAGGCTGCCCCTGGTGACTGGGGGGGTGGGGGTGGTGGGAGACATGAGTGGGGGCCTGGTGGAGGGTGCCCCTGGTGACTGGGGGGGTGGGGGTGGTGGGAGACATGAGTGGGGGCCTGGTGGAGGGTGCCCCTGGTGGCGGGGGGGTGGGGGTGGTGGGAGACATGAGTGGGGGCCTGGTGGAGGCTGCCCCTGGTGACTGGGGGGGTGGGGGTGGTGGGAGACATGAGTGGGGGCCTGGTGGAGGGTGCCCCTGGTGACTGGGGGGGTGGGGGTGGTGGGAGACATGAGTGGGGGCCTGGTGGAGGGTGCCCCTGCACTGCTGGGGGGTGGGGGTGATAGGGGACATGGGTGGGGGCCTGGTGGAGGGTGCCCCTGGATGCTGGGGGGTGGGGGTGGTGGGAGACATGGGTGGGGGCCTGGTGGAAGGTGCCCCTGGATGGTGGGGGGTGGGGGTGGTGGGAGACATGAGTGGGGGCCTGGTGGAGGGTGCCCCTGGTGGCGGGGGGGTGGGGGTGATAGGGGACATGAGTGGGGGCCTGGTGGAGGCTGCCCCTCCACTGCTGGGGGGTGGGGGTGGTGGGAGACATGAGTGGGGGCCTGGTGGAGGGTGCCCCTGCACTGCTGGGGGGTGGGGGTGGTGGGAGACATGAGTGGGGGCCTGGTGGAGGGTGCCCCTGGTGGCAGGGGGGTGGGGGTGGTGGGAGACATGGTGGGGGCCTGGTGGAGGCTGCCCCTGGTGACTGGGGGGGTGGGGGTGGTGGGAGACATGAGCAGGTGTGCAGGGTAGTCCCCTGTTTTGTGGGCTGCCTGCAGGGGCCGTCGAGGGTGTACAGGGAACACCTGTGAGGACCCACCCAGGCTAATCGCGTGTGTGACTTCCCACGCACCCCTGTAATACACGTACCAAGCCAAATCGCGTGTGATAATTCCAGCGCACCCCTGAAATACACGCGCCCAGGCTATTCGCGTGTGGAAATTCCCGCGCACCCTGAAATACACGTACCCTGCTGTAATCGCGTGTGGGACTTCCCGCGCACCCCTGAAATACACGCGCCCAGGCTATTCGCGTGTGGAAATTCCCACGCACCCCTGAAATACACGTACCCTGCTGTAATCGCATATGGAACTTCCCGCGCACCCCTGAAATACACGCGCCCAGGCTATTCGCGTGTGGAACTTCCCGCGCACCCCTGAAATACACGCGCCCAGGCTATTCGCGTGTGGAACTTCCCGCGCACCCCTGAAATACACGTACCCTGCTGTTATCGCGTGTGGGACTTCCCGCGCACCCCTGAAATACACGCGCCCAGGCTATTCGCGTGTGGAAATTCCCGCGCACCCCTGAAATACACGTACCCTGCTGTAATCGCGTGTGGAACTTCCCGCGCACCCCTGAAATACACGCGCCCAGGCTATTAGCGTGTGGAACTTCCCGCGCACCCCTGAAATACACGCGCCCAGCCTATTCGCGTGTGGAACTTCCCGCGCACCCCTGAAATACACGTACCCTGCTGTAATCGCGTGTGGGACTTCCCGCGCACCCCTGAAATACACGTACCCTGATGGAATGGCGTGTGGAACTTCCCGCGCACCCCTGGAATACACCTACCCTGATGGAATCGCGTGTGGACCTTCCTGCGCACCCCTGAAATCCACGTACCCGGCCAAATCGCGTGTGAGACTTCCCGCGCACCCCGGTATACACGCACACGTATTTTTTGTCAGCGTGTCCGTGTTTGTGGGTACCCCTTTGCACGTCATTTGTCCTGGAGGGCCACAGTATAGGACATTCATCATGGCAGTATATGGGTGCTATTTGTTGGCGCACCTTTTGGCGCACATTTCTTACAGCCGCAGAGACGCTACCGCCTGCTTTCTTGTGGCGGTCGTGTTTGTGCCTGTGCGCTGGTTTGAGCGTGCGCTTTTTTGCCCTATTCTATTCCATGAATACGTGTTGTAGGCGAGCGTGTGGGAGTTCCGCGCACTTGTGCCCTGTACTTCCCCCGTGACGCCCACGTTTTTGCAAGTTGTTCCCCATTCCGAGTGTTACGCCCGTGTTCCGCCTACTTTTGTTGCGTGCGCCGCGCTATGTGCGAATTTCGCTGTGGCCTGTGCGATTTTCGCTGTGACCTGGCGCACGCTGTTAGATGGCCTGTGCGCCAACGTGCGCGGCGCACTTTTTATCGCACATCCGCTGGTTTTCTCGCGCACGCACTTCCATGAATCGACGTGCGCTGCTTTTCATGCGATTTTCGCACTTGCACTGCGATTTTCGCTATTCCACTGCGATTCGCACGTTTTTGCCCACTTGCGCCGCGCTAATTATTCCATGAATCGGCCTGGTAGTTTTGCTGTTTTTGTTACCATTTGTTTTTTTTTTATTTCAATTGGAAAAGTTGCATCAGATCATGATATACAATTTCTTGGTGCGTTCCCGCATCAACTTTATGTAATTCCAATGCATAAAATTGATTGAACCCTTTCAAAGATGTTTCATTCCAACATAGGCTATTACATCTAGAGTTAACTATTATAAGATTGAATTAATTTTTGTTTTTGGTACTATTAACTGTTTCTGTTATATCCCAACACATTAACAGTATATTTTGATCACTCAAATTTGTTGCAATGATACGAAATTTGGATATTGCCATAATAAGGGATTGATTCACATAAATATAGTCGATGATGGCTGTGCTATTGCCTCTGTGCCATGTAGGCTGTGTAGGGGTATCATCTGAAAAGGTTCCATTCAATACGTAAAGACTCCGAGATTCAACAAAGTGATTCCATAATATAAGCCTACCCTTATGCTGAATTTCAGAGTTTCCCAAACAATGCAGGTTCAGCTCTCCTGCTATGATTAGATGATTTATGGACTTGCCAAGATATATAAGATCCATTAAATGATAAAAGTCGCTCATAAAAACATCATCGGAAATACCTGCAGGGTTCCAATATAAATGTATAAAAGCATATGACATGCTACTAGTGTGTAGTTTGATCATCTGCATATAAGCATTAGAGGAGACCCAGTTTTCTGATTTAAAAGGAGAGTTTAGTTTGATGGCAACAAGTAGTCCTGATGATCTTCTACCATGATTAGCTTTCTGTGCTGCGTTCAAATATATATCATGGTTATTCGAAATTGGTGCAGTGGTAAGCCACGTCTCTTGCAGCATAACTACATCAAACTTCTCTAAATCGGCAGTGCGATTATTTATGCGATGACTGAACCCTCTTGTATTCCAACTGATAAGAGAGACTGGAATTCGTGTTACAGATTGAACTAGTTAATGCACATTTTGATCATGATGACAGGCACACTGAGCTTTAGCAATATCTCTTGTGTCAAGTAATTATTGTTAGAGTCTGCCTTACATATGGAGATGGAAGATGAGGATTGAGAATTTAGAGAAGGGTGCTGTCATTGGACTGGCATTGACACTAACCATAAAACCCAGATAATATAGTTGTTCTTTTGCCAAACATGTAGTATAAAGAACAACTCTAGAGTTTATCCACAGTTTTACAGATGATAATTCATGCTGATACTCAAACTCAACTAACTCTAATTCAGAAATTTCAGAAAATATAGACAAATAGACTTACGATTCAAGTCATATTGTGTAATTGGCAATGGGCAGCATGAGATGATTAGAGAATGAAGAGCCGGCCATTTAGCATTTGTTGTAGTTTGCAGTTTCGGATGAATCATATTAGTTTTGGTATTGTTAGAGTCAGGGGTCATTACATTCTTTATTCCAGTTGACGTTGTAATTGCGGTTTCTGTTAAGCGATAGATCTCAGGGGCCGATTTGGAAATGAGATTAGAGTTATCGATCTAATTTTCCAATTTTTTCTCCATGTTTTTTGTTGGTGCTTCCCTATGAGTTGCACCAAATTGGAGATCCGATTGAAGGGAACTATGAATAGATGGTATTTGTCGCAACAAGTGGGACGGACACTCATAGATATCTTTCTCGACAGAATGTGATGATTTCTGTATCTTTCTGCACTATTAATAAATTTAGCATCTGGCTTTGATGTTACACCAAGGTCATAGTGTGTGAGATGTCTTTGTGCTGGTTGACCAGCCATATATTCATCCACAGCACGTCTAATCTCTTTTCTATGTGCGTCGATAACTTGTTGCGAAACCCCTGTAGAAACATCATATTTTTTTTAATATAAAGTTACTTTCTGATGTATCAGGTATGTCAGGTCCAGCATCCTTGTTGGTCAATGCAATAGTCGCTTCCACCAGCTCATCCAAAGGACCATACACTGTAATATTTGAGTTAATATTAATTTTGGCATTCTCTTTACGAGCATGAGCTTGTTGTTGATACTTTTTGGTTATGGCATTAGAAACTGCTATTGCACCCTTCTGAGAATGAGTTATTGATTTAATAAACTGTTTAGTTTGTGAGGTGCAACTGTTTTTAGTACTAGAAATGTTTTTTGTTTTCTTTGTTTGTATAGCCATCTATTTTTTTATGATAGTCGCCTCTAATTTGGTCTTAGGTTTGGCAACATCAGTGTATACTAGTGTACCATTAACCAAACTAGTTACAGCAATCTTAGTTGTAGACTGATTGTCGCAACTTGTTGTCACATGGTTTAACTGTTGATCATGAATGATATCAGTAATATGTGGAACCGAAGAGGTTTCTCTCTTTGGCGTTGTTCCCTGAACATTGTTTAAAGATGTCAAAGAATTTGAACAAGAGTCAGTTCCGGTATAAGATGATGTCTTGTCAGAGGATTTACATACATTTTGAGCTGAGTTCATGAGATCATTCTGCCTCTGCAGGACCTGTTCAAGTTGTGTGGCTTGCAACGTACGTTTTGTATCAAGTGTCTCAAAGAGTCTGGCCATTGAATGTATAGCCAGATTCATTGAGTTTAGAGTGATTTCTAGTAATTTGTTGGTAGTTTCTGAAGAACCAGGTATTCCTGAGCCATCATATCAGGGCGAGAGTTACGTGGAGTCGGGGCAGAATACGTAACAGCCAATTCTGAATTTGCATGACTAATATCAGTAAATAAATCAGGGGACCTAGACAGATTTTGAGTTTCATTATGAGAGGTAAGACAAGAGCTATTGGTTTCTAGATCGATTACAGCGTGATCAGATATCTGAATAGAATGTTGACTAATATCCATGCTTCTATGTGCTGTAAAAATATTGCCCACTAGTATGCTGTCAGTAAGCAAATTATTACTAGCATTCAAAATCGTTTGATGTGCAGCCAAATCCATGTGCACAGTTGAAAGTTTGGAAGAAGCAGCATGATCAGCATTTTGCATAGAAACAGGTATTGGCGATGATGCTATATCTTCAAGTGCTTTCACTTCTACAGAACCTGGAATGATTGTAGGTAAAGACACTCTCAACGCCTTTGATGCCATTGCTTGCATACCCGTGTGATCCAATTCTTGGCAAAATGTACGTATGTCCGTGTTTCTAACAGTTTTGCTGCAGACTTTGTAGGTATGCTATTTCTCCGGTTTAACAGAGTAGAAAAACACAGTCTGCTTCCTGTCTTGCGTTGTGAACTATCAAATTGCTATCGCTCGTGTGAAGTCTCATGAGATAATAGTGAGTTTGGCATTCCAGATTTCAAAGACAGCAGTACACGCTGCAGTTTACCAGAGTAACTGATGAAACAAAGCACAAAGAAATAAATAGGATTGAGTTAATATTATAACACGCTACCATCAAGAAATAGTGCCAAATGTTCGCAATGCCACAACTTCGTTAGATTATGCCCAAATGGGTGTGGCTTATGGTTTGTAAAGCAATATTCACATCCAGGACAAGTCGTGCTTTGTCTTGAACATCGTATGATTGCCTGACAGAATCAGGGTCTAGGTTGCAGCCAAGCAGCAAACAGCCAACAGCACGTACAGGAATAACACGCCCTTTACTTGCACGGGCTTAACGCCGCAAGGGCGGTCAGCTGATCCTTTTATAGGCAACTTCCTGAAGTGGGCGGGGCTTCCGCACGCCGCACAGGAGAGGCTGTTCTGGTTCAGGTGACAGCCGTAGGCGGCTAGAAAGAGCAATTGAGTCCGGTGTGTAGCCCAAAGAGCAGAAAGTGAAGGCAGCCAAACAACAGCCAACCGCAGGTACAGGAATAACATGCCCTTTACTTGCACAGGCTTAAACTTTGATTTTGATGTAGTTGAGAAAGTTTGGAAAAGTAGATAAATTTGGTCTGAGCCCGGCAGAGGGAGATGTTAACTTGGGATCATCTGACATCTGGTGTTTCCAAGAAACATGGATCCAAAATAAACCATCGATAGAGGGCTACGCAATCACCTTTTCACCAGCCATAAGAGGAGCCTTAGGCAGACCAAGGGCGGGATTACTGACAGCACTGAGAATTGGATCCAACTTCCACTTCATCAAAGTCATAAAGGCGGAACCGCATATTTTGGCAACTCTGATCCAGCGAGGTAGCAATCAACAAGGCGCAAATAAACAGAAGAAAACAACGTACCTACTAGTAAATCTGTATTGGAACCTGAAAGAAAGTGCAACAGAGCCCTTCCTATCGAAAATTGAAAACATCCTGAAGGACGCCTTATCAAATGACCTAGTTGACAGCATAATCATCTGCGGTGACTTAAACGTCAGGATCAGGAAGAAAGAACACGAAAACTTCCAACCAAAACCAAACACGTTACAATTGCCAGAAAACTCCCTAGAAAGAGGAATGAAATGGGCTAACCTGATGAATACCTTCGACCTTCACAACGCCCACTTCTTGGGCAAAGTCCCTTACCCGGTAATTCCGACTTGGGAACTGGCAAGAAGGTGCGCTACCCTAGATCACGTCTACCTGTCTAGAAACCTTTTGCCACAAGTCACAGGCTTCGAGATCATCAGAACACGCAATAGCGACCACAACCTCCTGAAAACGACGTGGTCAGCACCAAGTCTCAGAGCCCAGGAGACCTTGAGCGCCTTGAGAACGACCAATATGGAGACCTACGCAAACGCCACCCCCCTAAGGTTGAAGGGCTCAACCATCAAGACATTAATTTCAAACTACTGTCAAGCAAAAGCCCAGGTCAACTCAAAAGAGGCAGGTCTCCTCACGGACTACTGCCCTCTACTTCAACCATACCAGATATTGAGAACTGGTAACCAAAACAAAGGGAAGACTCATCACCACAACAACCCGACCCTCAGAGAAAAAAGGCTGGAGATGAGATGAGCCAAAAGAAAGGCCAAAAGGTTTCCCTCAATCGCCAACATAGAAACAGCCAGGACGGTTGCTAAGGCCTACAAGAACTGGCTAAAAGACTTCAAACTCCAGCTATACCAAGACGATTCTGAGCAAATGCTGCGAGTAGTGGCTGGTAAGCAAACGAAGGCATTCTGGTCTCTGGTTAATTCTAAAAGCTCAACATGCGAGGACGCCTTATCATCAAGCGTCCCAGAAGAAGCCTGGATCAGGCACTTTTCTGCCCTCTTCCATCCATTGGTCAAAGGGACAGAACCTGGGAAACACCGAAGCAACCGGTGGGACATAGATCCTGACCCAGCCTGCATTGAAGCCAAAATTAAGAAACTCAAATCGTCATGAGCACCCGGTCCTGACGGCGTGCCAAACATGGACTTAAAATCTAATCCAGAAAGCTGGTCAATCTTGATAGCAGAAATCTTCGAATCATGCACGGCAACCAGATCCATTCCGAAGTCCTGGAAGATAGCTAATGTCGTGCCAATTTACAAGTCAGGAGACCATAGCGATCCTAACAACTATCGCCCGATAGCACTCCTTGACTGTATTGTCAAACTTTTCGGATCCTTCCTGCTTGACAGTTTCAAAACCTGGATGCCTTCATCGGAAGGGTGGGATAATTTCCAAACGGGCTTAAAAAAAAAACCTGAACACCATGGCAAACATTTTCACCATCAACATCTTGAAGGCCAGAGTCCAGGAAGGGGCGCCACCCCTGTGCATGGCCTTTATCGATTTATCTAAAGCATTCAACAAAGTAAACAGAGAGAAGCTTTGGTCAAAACTTGCAAACTGGAACTGTCGCCTGTCCTTGTTGGATCCTATACAAGACCTCTACTCGGAAACATCAATGAGAGTCAGACTCAATGGGACAGGGCTACTGTCTTCGGCAATCAACACAACTTGTGGAGTAAAGCAGGGATGCCCTTTGGCACCTGCACTTTACAACGCCTACACCGGCGACTACCAGCAAGCCAAAAGAAAAGTAAAAGCCTTCCCGCCCTCACTAGGGTCTGAAAAAGTCAGCAGACTACTTTACACTGACGACATCATCCTAATCGACCAAACGAAGATAGGGCTGCACCGAAAACTGGATAACTTGAACGAATACCTCCATACCAACGACCTGGAAAGCAACGCATTGAAAACCAAAGTGATGCGACTGACAAAAGCGGCCAAACGGAAAGAGGCATAGTTCTTTAACAACACCCGCCTTGAAGAGGTGGACGCCGTTAGATATCTGGGCACCATGTTCAGTAATAAAAGGAACAAGCAACCAATGCTAGACCTCTTGATAAACAAAACCAAAACCCTGTCAAACCAATTGATCATCATGGACAAAAAATTCGGCCGCTTTTCAGTAAAAGTGGCCACCAACTTCTACAGGATGAAAGTGGTACCAGCGCTTACGTATGGTACAGCCACTATGTTTGGCATTCCAGACTCAACTTGGCCGAAACTAGAGGGTTCACTTTGGAAAAAAGTCCTTCGACTACCCACTTCGACCCCAATAACCTTGATAAGAAGAGGACTCGGACTCGCCTCACTTCAAGGCATAATATCCATCAACAGTTTGATGTTCTACAGAGAAGTGCGATCATCTGTGGAGAAAATTTACACATTGATCCAGAAGAAATTGAGAAAGGATCAAACAAAACGATCAAAACCTGGATAGAAAAAAACCAAGCCCTCCTAAAATCAATAGGTAGCTCAGAGGACGAGCTTCTCACTAACCCGGGAAAAACGACAAAAAAACTAAAAGAAGCAGACTGGTGCAATACCCAACAGACTGCATCTAATTACAAATCTGTGGACCACCTACCACCTTTTGCCCAAAAATTAAATGAGCCCATCAGTTACCTACTGAAGTTCCCGAACAAGACATACCGCTCGACCTTTCTGAGAGCAAGATTGAACATCTTAAAGACAAACGAGGTCTTGAAAACCCGAGGCAAATCAACGTCCGACTCTTGTCGTTTCTGCCTGATCCAAAACTCAAAGGAGAGCCTGAAACACCTGATCCTACAATGCCCAGGGACTACGGGTAACAGAGACACTCACTTAGGTCACCTCTACGCAAACTTTTCAAGAATGGTTGAGGACTATTGGTGGTCATACCTAATGAACGGGCTAAGTCGAAGACCAGTAATCGCAGTGGTAAACTTCCTACACAGTTTGAAGCTGGACGCCATCTGCGATCGGCTAGAAAGCCCCTGAAAGGACTTAGCCCTCCGGGACAAGCATCTGGAAAACGCACATGGAAAAAAGGATTTCTTCTCCTTTTCTTTGTAAAAACTGCTAACAACAGTTAAACACAAAAAAAAATTTAAAAAAATGGAAGGTTTTGTGTTAAAGTGGGTCTGAGCCCGGCAGAGGGGGACCCGGGGTGAACAGTAAATCACCCGAGAAGTTGTATATGTGAAATCCTAAGAAGAAAGGAACTTTAATGCTTGTCGTGTTGCACCAGCCCCTCTGAAATAAGAACCTTTGAATGGCAAAGAGACTTTGGCACAGAAGGCCCTGATGTTGAGGTTTTGAACTGCATCCTCGTGCTAGAGAAGCCAGAGAGTGTGCTAAGCTGTGGTGTGCCGACGCATTCCGTGCTGAAAACGTGGGGAAGGGAAGCCAGCGGCTTGAATATCCTGACATATTATTTTTTGAACACTTTTCTTTTGCATAACATTTTTCCCCACTCTATTTGTATTTAGAAGTAAGGATTGGCAATAGGTTTATAAGTATAGGCCCTTTTATTTTGATGGACTCCACTAGGACTGCGTTATTATTATTTGGTGGTCGTAGCTTGCTCCCATCTTTAGATTTAGGATTAGATAGGCATTTTCCAAACCCAACTGAAGTTCAATAAACACCCTGGAACCGTGATCACTTATTTTTGTCTTACTGTTTGATACCAAGCCTTCCTTACACCACTGAGACATCAGAAGAAGCCCCCTATAGCCCCCTATACATGCCTCCTCTTGCAGCTCTTCTTCCTGCTCACAGTGTTAATTCACCGGCCTGTCCAGCAACCAGAGAGGTCAACCCAGAGTCTGCTGACTGACCGCCTCCACCCTGAGATGGCACAGTCACTAGACGAGGCATCACACTTTTATTAGAGTAGTAAGAGATCTAGTGATTTCTTGGCTACCTAGGATCCTGTGATTTCTTAAATTGCATGTTCTGGTCATCTAGGACCGTGTGATTTATTAGACTGCATATCTTGGTTGCCTAGGACCATTGTTCAACTTCCCAATCAGCTCTTTCCTGCCGTGCTCCTGCCAATCCTGCTCCTCCTTCACCTTATTGTTCTCCCTCTCTCTCCTATGCCCTCCTCCCAGCCCGCTCTTCCTTCTACTACCCCGGCTCCTCTATGCAGCTGCACATCCCCATTCTTCACTCACTTACTCAGGCCACTCCTCTATCTCAAATCCGACCCACTTCAACTTCATCTCCTTCAGCGCCTATCCCCTCTATGCCTGCTCTCCCTATTGACCCAGCTATGGGTCTCTGGAATGCTGAGACCTTCTGCAAAAAAACTCCTTTCTCACAAATAATTTTGATTTCCATCACCCCAAACTCTTGCTATCCCTGAAATCTGGATGGCACACTCCATGGCAACATCACACTGGCAGCTTTTCACACCAATGTTGCCTCTTTCTCTCACTCCCCCCATATCTTCACAAAAAGGTGATGGTCTCATGATGAGTGAGGAGATGCCATCAGCACCCCTTCCCCTATCTGATTGTAATATCTCTTCCTTAAAGCATATCTAGATTTAACTTCTCTCTCCCACCCCTCCACCTATCCCCCTCATCCACCACCTACAGGGCACACTCAACAGTTTTAAGTCCAATATTGACATCCTACTGGAAACACTACCAGCTGAGTCCTGCACCCATAATAGGTGACCTCAACATCTCCAATATGACCAAGTATCAACAGCTCCAATGGACACTTAAGCAAGTCTCGCTATCTCATATTCCTGCATGCACACTGGTCTCCTCTGCACCCACAATTTACACCTGCCACGCTCTAGTTCACTTTACCCTCTCTATTCCTCTCCCACACGCCTCCCTCACCAAGTGTAAAGTGAAGTCTGACTTCATGTTCCGCTACCTCAACATCTTACTTCAGATTCTCTCTCCTTCACTAGTTCACTCCATTGGAAACACCATTAGCAAATGTAACTCTAACCACCCCTTCTGTGATCACTACCCTGACCCCTCCTTCAGCCTCTTCCACCAACACCATAGATCAGTCCATTGGTTGAGGACAAGAATACAGTGGCCCTCATTATGAGCTTGCCTTTCTGGTAAAAAGAAAGTGCTGATATTTATGTATACCGGCACTTGACCCAACCGGTAAACGTATGCCGGTGAGGGTAAGGAGTATGTTGCTTACCTGTAACTCCTGTTCTCCAGCATTGGTATCTTTCATAGATTCACATGCTGTGAATATTCCCCGGCGTCAGCCTGGGAATCCTTGGTTACCTTTTGGATATTCATTTTTAAAAGAAACGTTAGGTGCATTTTGCATGCTGTCACCCTCATTATGGGTGTTTTATGGGTGCTTTAGGCCCATCCAATGGGACACCGAGTAGCAAGCTCTTCTTCCCCAGCCCTTCTTCAGATTCTGACCAGTCATGCTGGACCTTGTTTTGGTACTTGAGGGCCTTTACCTGGCCGGGGCAGATGCAGGGTGCTTGTGAATCAATGAAAGATAACAATGATGGAGAACAGGAGTAAGCAACATACTCCTTTTCCAGCATTGGATCTTTCATATATTCAGATGCTGTGAATAGATTACACAGTAGTATTGTATTAGGTGGGTGTAGGCAGATAAAAGGAACTCCTACCTTATTGAAACAGATGCTGCAGGACTGCTCTCCCCACCTGAACATCTTCCGCGTGCTATTTCTCCAAGCAGTAGTACTTGGTAAACGTGTGACGCTTGGAGAATGTCAATGAGCGCTACCCCTATCCATAGGTCCGCCGATGCTGCGGTGGCTCTTGTGGAATGTGCCTGGGGCATGCCTTTGAACATTCTGCCCGCTTTCGTGTGGCAGAATGAAATAGCCGATGTGATCCATTTGGACAGCCCTGTTTGGATATAGCGTTACCCTTATTCGCAGGGCCGAAAGCTATGAAGAGTTGTGTGGACACGCTGAATGACTTGGTTCTGTCTCACGTCCAAAGAGTGTAATGCCACTTCCACGGGTGTAGAAGCTTCTGGAAAAAACACAGGTAGCGCTATGTTAGCATTTTTGTGGAACTCTGTGGGAACCTTTGGAATGAAGTTTGGATTGGTCATAAGTAGCATTTTATATTTACGGAAGCACAGGTAGGGTTTGTTGACCACCAATGCCAGCAATTCCGACACCCTTTGGCTGATGTGATTGCCACTAGGAAGGCCACCTTCCAGGACACGTGCTTTATGTTGGCTGTGGCCATTGGCTCGAATGGCTTTTTCATCAGTTCTGTGAGGACCTTATTGAGGCTCCAGTCTGGTGGAGTTGCCTTCATTGGCGGGAAGACTCTAAGAAGTCCTTTTAGGAAATGCTTCACCACCTGTCACTGAACAAGGGCATGCAACTCTTTTTCCTTGTATACCTGGAGATGGCCGCCAAGTGTACCTTGATGGATGAGTGACTGAGACCTTGTTTCGCCAACGAGAGCAGGTAAGGGAGACTTTGCTCCAGGGCCACATTGAGTGGTTCCGGTATTTGCTGCCCTTGATACCAGTTACAGAAAATGTTCCACTTAAAGCGATATGATCGATTGGTGGTGGGTCCCATAGCCACATTTAGGATGTCCTTACAGTCCCGTGGGATCGCAAGCTGGCCAAATTCTGGGAAATAAGGAGCCATGCTGTTAACTGCAGAGTTTGCGGATCGTGATGTAGGACCCTTCCATTGTCTGGTTGCCTGGGTAGCCTTATCGGCCGATCTGCTGAAAGCTGGAGTAGGTCCGAGTACCACGTCTGTTGTGGCCAGTTTGGCGCAATGAGAAGGATTTTGAAAGGGTGTTTCATGATAATTTGAATTGTCAGATGTACAACCGCCATGGGTGGAAAGGTGTAGGCAAACAGGTTTGTCCATGGGAACGAGAATACATACCCGTTGGACTCCCTGTAAACTTCTGCTTGCAAAGCTCGGGCACTTTTTGTTGCTGGCTGAGGCAAACAGGTCTGTGGATGGTTGGCCCAACCACCTGAAAACTTTCTCTAGTTGCTGTTGGTTGATTTCCCGCTGGTGTGATTGCACAGACTGCCTGCTGAGGCTGTCCGCTATGTTGTTTTGGACTCCTGGCAAGTGGAATGCCTGTAGGAGAATCGGGTTGAAGAGGTCCCATTTCCAAAATTGTTGAGCTTCCTGAGACAATGTTGGTGATTTTGTTCCCCCTTGCTTCCTGATATAAAACATTGTTGTTGTTTAGTCTGAGTATTTTTACTGTGCGTCCCTGCAGCACTGGCAACAAGGATCTGAGGGCCCACCGCACTGCTCTCAGCTCCAGCGTGTTGATGTGCAGCTTGGCCTCTTGTGCTGTTCACAGTCCCCTTACATGCAAGCGATTGACGTGTGCCCCCCAGCCTGTCAGTGAGGTGTGTTTGACTAGCATTTTGTGGTGACTTGGCTCCTGGAACGGGTTTCCCTTTCCAAGGTTGTTTGTGTTCTTCCACCATTGTAGTTTGTGTACAATGTCTGGGGTGATGAGGATTTTGTCCTCCCAAGTTCCCGCCACCTGGGACCAGTTCAGGGCTATGAACTCTTGCAGGAGCTGCATGTGAAGCCTGCAGTTGGGTATGAGTGGAATGCACAATGACATAGTGCCTAGTAGGCGCATGCACTGACTCACTGTGGTGTAGTGTTTTGGTTTGAATGTTGGAATTGGTAAGGTTAACATGTTTATCCGCTGGATTGAGGGACGCACCCTCTGCTCCTCTGTCGCAAAGAGTGACCCCAGAAACACAAAGTTCTTGGACAAATCTAAAGAAGTTTTTTTGTAGTTTATTGAGGGCCCCATCATGAGTTGGGCGGTATTCCGGCGGAATTATCTCCAACCGGTCTGGTGCTATTAGCGCCGGATCATGGGTTGGGCGGTAATGGGTATTCCCCATTGGGTCCAAAGAACCCAATGGGGCATTTCCGGCACAATTAGCGCACGCTAATAGAGAATCATAGGTTTTGGAGTGTCAATACTGTTTCTGACATGGTGTGTTGGGCCTTGAAGAGTGTTGGTGCACTCAAAAGTCTAAGCACGGATAGATGTGGTTACCTTTTCTGCAAAGGCTTGCCGCAATGGGTGCTAGACATTTGGTAAAGGTTTGTGGGGATGGCTTTAGGCCGAACAGCAGTACCCAGAATTGGTATTGGGCATTGTGAACTATGAATCTTAGGTACTTCCTGTGTTTGGGGTGGATTGGGATAAAGATGTTCGCATCCTGTAGGTCTAGGGACCCTAGGAAGTCGTGTTGTTGAATGGGCTTGATTACTTGCTGTAGCGTTACCATTTGGTACTTTTGCCCTTTGATGAATTTGTTGTGATTGCGCAGGTCTAGTATCCATCGCCACTTTCACTCTGGTGTTCTTACTACAAAGTACTGTGAGTACACTACCCGCCCTTTGTGTTGTTTTGGAACCTTTTCGATTGCCCTTTTTTGTAGCATTTCTCTAGGATATTTAGGTGTCCTTGTGTGTGTGTGTAATGGGCGGTATATTGAGGGTTATTTTCTGAATTCTAGCAGGTACCCGTAGGTGATTTCTTACAGGACCCACCAGCCTGTAGTTATGCAGTGTCATTGACAAACATAATTGGACACATTTCACCCCACTTGCCCTGTATGTAGTGCATAGTCACATCAACTGTTTCTCCTGTCTCCACCTTTGAGTGTTTGTTGTTTGTTTGCTCCTCTGTGCTTCATGAAAATCCTTTGATTTGTTGTAGCCTTGGAATGATTTTTTGTATCCTTGGGAGTATTATGTCCCCCAACTACACAGACTACCCCTATTCGAGGAGGTGGAGTTGTTTCTTCCTGAGCCCCCTTTGAAGGGATGAAATGTTTTCCTAGTTTGCAGGCCGGTGCCAGTATCAGCCAGTATCAGCGTCAGTTTTTATTGCCTTCTGTGCGTCATCTATCTTCGGGCCAAACAGATCATTCCCCTCAAAGGGCATTCCTATTACCTTGTGCTGCATGTCAGGCCTGAAATCCGTACACCGCAACCAGCCTTGCCTTCTCATCACCACTCCATTTCCGATTTATTTAAAACCGGTTTTGGCCAGATCTACCGCCATATCAATGTTGTGGTTGGCCGCTACTTCCCCCTCCCGTAATCTTGCCATTGCCTCTTTCTTTTTATCTTCTGGTAGGTGTGCTAGCATGGGGGCAATTCTGTAACGCATTTCATGGTTGTAGCATTACATTATCACTGAGTTAGCTGCTTTCACTGTTGTCTCCCCAATTGTTCCTTAACTGTTGTCTCCCCAATTGAAATCCTTCGTTCTCTAGTGGCACAATGCATTTTTGCACTTGCAAATGGGATTTCCTACTTGCTGACGCCACAGTTTCGGGCGTGGGTTGGGAAGTAAGGTATTTAGGTGTGGAGACTTGTGCCTTAAACTTCTTTTCCCATCTGCCTTTAATGGCAGGTTCCGTAAACGGCTGCTTCAGGGCACGTAACCCTATTTCCCACACGTTGTCCAATATTGGGATGGACACCACTGACTTTCTCTTCTTACCCCTGTGGTCAAATAAGAAGCATTCTTTTTTGTTCTCTGTTCGGAGCAGGCTAAATTCCTGACAGGCTTTAGAGATGGTGACGTGAAACAGTCCTATGTCATCCGGCGGCGAAGGGTTGGGAGTTTCTTCCTACGGGTTGTCCGCAGGGGTGGCAGTATCCCAATCAGTGTTCGTGGGGGATGCTGTGGTGGTACAGTCGTCATCTTGTTGGTTGGCGGTTTCCAGCAGGCAAGAGTGGCGGCACAATCCCTGGCAGTGATAGCAGTATAGACGGGGAGGCCTATTCTGCATGGTGTCTCCCCGCTTACACTTAGCCTTCTTGTGTTGGTGGGGCCCCACCAATCTGTGCGATGACCTCGACTCTGTAGGTGATGTTGCATGGATGTGGTATCTAGACCTGGTTGGCGACATCTGTATGGAACTTGATGGTGATGTACGCGTGGACTGTGGTCTTGACCCTGTAGATGACCTGGCTAGTGACCTAAATGGTGGGACTGGTAGACATTCTTGAGTTGGTTGACATGCATACTGCTGATCTGGCTGGGTAGGCGGTAGTCTAGTCTGCAATTGTGACAGCAGTGCTTGTAAGGATGAGAGGAAGTGAAGCGACAGTAGAGCTTGTGGGTTTAAGAGCAGCTGGGTTGGTTGGACCGTGAGTGTACAACTAGGCCCATGACCCAACATTTGTCCAGCCCCCCAAGGGCGACTGGGTATCACTGATGTGGTCAGGTTTAGAGGCGTTAAACCTGATTGACCCGGTCCCGGCGTAGGGGGAAGTCGAGGAGAGTGTGGGTGTTGCCCACTGACTCTTCTGAGTCCAAACATTGTGGCGAACGTGCCCGCTGGGCCTCAAAATCTGAATCAATCTCATGCTGCAGAATGTCTTCTGGCATAATGTCAGAGTAGATGATTTACCTCACCACACTGGTGAGGTAAATACATGTGCTTTTGTATCCTGCAACAGATTAGCCTCCTGTTGATGTTTGGGATGGCCTTCTGCCTCCTTGGCTGCGTTTTGTGTGTCCGTGGGGTCGTCCCGGGCATCTTGGTAATTTGTCCCCCTGTTGTTCTGTTCCTCCCCCAACGGCCTGGCTGACGACGTGGCCGCCGACGATGCTGGCACTGCCGAGGACTCCTCCCTTGCACTGCATGACGATGTGCGTGAGGCTTTCTCTCCCGTAGACGACGTTGTCTGTTTGGGTTTTGTCTTTGTCAACGGCTGACTTGGCGCACCCGCCGGTGTGGCTTGTCCTTTGGATGAGGTCTTTGGTTTGATCCATTTCCTTGGCATGGTTGAGCTTGTGACTGATGATTGTGCCATTGACGAGCTTGTGGATGAGGTGTTCCTGGTCGACGAGTGTACAGTCCCTCTAATGAGGGGTTTTTGGTTGTCAAGCGGGCAGTCGACAGGCTTGTGGATGAAGGCGGCCCTTGGCCCTTCTCCATTCCCATTTTTGCCCCATAGGGCTCAATGGGAATGGGGAAGGCAGTAATTACGGTACCGCAAATTGCGGTACCGTAATTATCACCAAGGTCCCTTTGCGGGTCCCTACTTTAACGGCTGGTCTAGACCAGCCGTTTAGGTCGGGTCCTACACAGGGACCTCGTAGTAAGGCGGTAAGGGTTTAACGGTACCGGTGCCCTTACCGGTACCGGTAAACCTTTACTGCATACCGTGTAATGAGGCCCATAGTGTTTCAGTGTTTCTTTGGATCATTTGTATTACAATTTTCACTTGTACTGTATCTACTGCCCTCTCTCCCTCCTAAGATAAGCCTGGCTGCTCTGTCTACGCTACCCCGAACTCAGGTGGTACAGCCTTATACTAAGAGTGGAGTCTTGTACTGCCTCAGTAAAATGGTTTTGCTAGGCCCTTAACTGGACTTGAGAAAAACTGTCCTAACACTGTTGGCATGCACTGGGATAAAGTTGGATTGCATTACATTGATTATTGATATACTTTGTGTCCAAAGGAAACCATCCAGTAGGTTTGGTTTAGCCAAGGTAACGTGTACTTATTGTATTTAACACAAGAACCAACACCATGGCCTGCTTTAGGCCTGAGGACTACTCTTGGGGTGCAGTGGAAAATGTGGTCAAAATGTGTATGGATGAGGGCCTCAATTGTGAAGGAATTAAGCTTGAATTATTACAAAGGTTATGGGCCCATATGCATGGTTTCAGTGAACCTGTGTCCACTTCTAACAATATTGCTGGGAGTGAGGATGATGAGGGTTCAGACAGCTGTCCAAACTTCTCAGGGGAGGAATATGAGGGTTCTGATGAGGAGGATGTTAGTTCACCCCCCTCTCCTTCTCTTGCCTCTACCTTACTGCCTACCATGTGCTCTGAAATATCTAAGGAACTGGATATAAGAACATTCCTGTGGAAAAACAATTTGGTGATGTGGGAACATAGCAAAAACTATGACATGTCTGTAGAAGACAGTTTTGTGCACCCCTCTTCTTTTTCCAGGTCTTCTGTGTCTACAGCTGCCAGGTTCCCAGAATTGGTGAGTCAGTTTGATCTGAAGTATTACATTGTTGTATGGCTGAAAACTTTTGACCTCACTTGTAAAAGGTTTGGTCTGTGTGAGAGTGATAGAATACCCTGGGTTCTTTTTAGACTTCCCAAGAGAGACTACCAAGTGCTCTTGGATTTGCATGAAATAGAAAGAGGTAACTGGGACAGGGTAAAAACAGCTCTCATAGATAGATATAGGAAGAAAGCTTCTCCATATCTAAACCTCTTAAGGGACTCTGACAATAGAGGTAGGTAAAAAAGTGCCGTCTCCTCATCCCTTAAGACATCTGTCAATACTGAGTATAGCAGAAAATCTGTGGTCTTAGACTCAGCTGAGCCCCCTTGTAAAAAGGCTGAGGCTCTTAAACTTGAAGTAAGAGAGGTCCCCTTAGGAGACCCCTCCTTAGAGATAAAAGGCATTAACTGCCCCTCTGAAGGGCACTTGGGTGTAGCACCCATAACTTCAAATAGGGACAAAGCCCCTAGGCCCACAAAGCTAGAGGTCACTCCTGTGACCCCACCTTTAGCTGCTGCTAAGGTGATAGAGCCTCTTGAAAAACCACATGTAGTGGAAGTGGTTCAACTAGTTCCCAGAAACTTAAAAACTTCTGCCCTAGTACCCATATGGTGTAATACCATTAACCAGGTCACTGTTGTGACCCCACCTTCAGTTAACACTGAGGGGAAAGAACCTCTTGAAAACCCACCTAGAGTGGAAGTGGTTCACCCTGTGGATAGAAACTTATATATTCCTGTCCAATCTATAACACTGTGTAAAACCTTTGTTGAACCTGACAAGAGCCTTAGAGCCTCATTACACGGATGGCGGTAAGGATTTACCGGTACCGGTAAAATACCGGTACCGGTAAATCCTTACCGCCTTACTACGAGGTCCCTTTGCGGGTTGGGGGATTTAACGCCTGCTTTTTGCAGGTGTTAAAAACCAACCCGCAAAGGGACCCAGGGAGCTAATTACGGTACCGCAATTTGAGGTACCGTAATTAGCGCCTTCCCCATTCCCATTGAGCCCTATGGGCCAAAAATGGGAATGGGGAAGGGCAATGCTGGAAGGGGGAATTACCGCCCCGCCAACCTTGGAATGGGGTGGTAATTCCCCTTTCCGGCAAGGCGGTGCCCATATTTTACCGGCATGAACCATGGCGCTAATAGCGCCATGGTTCTCCGCCATCCGTGTAATGAGGCCCTTAGTGTTCATGTCACACACCCTGTGTGGTGTATGTCCTTTAGAATAAAGGCCCCTTCAGTTAAACCTGTAGTTTCTGAACCATTGGAAAACCCACTTACAGTGGAAGTGGTTCGTAAATCTCTAAATCTGGATACACCTGAAAACCCATTTACAGTGGAGGTGATCCAGATGGATGTACAAAGCTTAGGTGTTTTTAACAACCCTAAGAGGGCAAGGAGTTTCCTTGACCCCAAGGTAGGAATTGAGTTTTCTCCTTTAGTTCAGAGTGCCCAGAATGTAACTTCTAGGCCTGAAAAACTGAACACCAAAAAGAGTTATTAGAAACCTAAGAATAGCGTTCTTACTAGGCCTTCTGCTAAAAAGCCTGTGACTCCAACTACTCCTACAGGAGAGATGGATAGGTGTTCTGACAAGGCTAGGGTCTCTGTTTCAAGAGACCACTCTAAACCTGTAGGATCCTCTATAGCCAATCCTACTAAGAGTCCTAATGTTAAAAGGGAAACCTCTAACAAAGGCAAATCAAAATCTAGAATATTAGGGAAATGGGAGCCCAAACCATGCTGTACCATTTCAGTTCCAATTCTAATGTCTTTGACCCACACTACTTCTAAGGAAGGGGTGGATAGACAAGTTGGAAACCTAAGTAGGCCTTTGAGGACTGGTAAACCTCAAAGCTAGTGGAAATCCAGAAAAGATATGTCTAAGGCTAAACCCTTTGACATTGTGGGCTCTTCTGCTGAAGACACCCTTGTAAATCCTAGAGTTAGAAGGGAAAACCCTAACCAAGGTAAAAACAGATCCCAATCAGTGTTCGTGGGGGATGCTGTGGTGGTACAGTCGTCATCTTGTTGGTTGGCGGTTTCCAGCAGGCAAGAGTGGAGGCACAATCCCTGGCAGTGATAGCAGTATAGACGGGGAGGCCTATTCTGCATGGTGTCTCCCCGCTTACACTTAGCCTTCTTGTGTTGGTGGGGCCCCACCAATCTGTGCGATGACCTCGACTCTGTAGGTGATGTTGCATGGATGTGGTATCTAGACCTGGTTGGCGACATCTGTATGGAACTTGATGGTGATGTACGCGTGGACTGTGGTCTTGACCCTGTAGATGACCTGGCTAGTGACCTAAATGGTGGGACTGGTAGACATTCTTGAGTTGGTTGACATGCATACTGCTGATCTGGCTGGGTAGGCGGTAGTCTAGTCTGCAATTGTGACAGCAGTGCTTGTAAGGATGAGAGGAAGTGAAGCGACAGTAGAGCTTGTGGGTTTAAGAGCAGCTGGGTTGGTTGGACCGTGAGTGTACAACTAGGCCCATGACCCAACATTTGTCCAGCCCCCCAAGGGCGACTGGGTATCACTGATGTGGTCAGGTTTAGAGGCGTTAAACCTGATTGACCCGGTCCCGGCGTAGGGGGAAGTCGAGGAGAGTGTGGGTGTTGCCCACTGACTCTTCTGAGTCCAAACATTGTGGCGAACGTGCCCACTGGGCCTCAAAATCTGAATCAATCTCATGCTGCAGAATGTCTTCTGGCATAATGTCAGAGTAGATGATTTACCTCACCACACTGGTGAGGTAAATACATGTGCTTTTGTATCCTGCAACAGATTAGCCTCCTGTTGATGTTTGGGATGGCCTTCTGCCTCCTTGGCTGCGTTTTGTGTGTCCGTGGGTTCGTCCCGGGCATCTTGGTAATTTGTCCCCCTGTTGTTCTGTTCCTCCCCCAACGGCCTGGCTGACGACGTGGCCGCCGACGATGCTGGCACTGCCGAGGACTCCTCCCTTGCACTGCATGACGATGTGCGTGAGGCTTTCTCTCCCGTAGACGACGTTGTCTGTTTGGGTTTTGTCTTTGTCAACGGCTGACTTGGCGCACCCGCCGGTGTGGCTTGTCCTTTGGATGAGGTCTTTGGTTTGATCCATTTCCTTGGCATGGTTGAGCTTGTGACTGATGATTGTGCCATTGACGAGCTTGTGGATGAGGTGTTCCTGGTCGACGAGTGTACAGTCCCTCTAATGAGGGGTTTTTGGTTGTCAAGCGGGCAGTCGACAGGCTTGTGGATGAAGGCGGCCCTTGGCCCTTCTCCATTCCCATTTTTGCCCCATAGGGCTCAATGGGAATGGGGAAGGCAGTAATTACGGTACCGCAAATTGCGGTACCGTAATTATCACCAAGGTCCCTTTGCGGGTCCCTACTTTAACGGCTGGTCTAGACCAGCCGTTTAGGTCGGGTCCTACACAGGGACCTCGTAGTAAGGCGGTAAGGGTTTAACGGTACCGGTGCCCTTACCGGTACCGGTAAACCTTTACTGCATACCGTGTAATGAGGCCCATAGTGTTTCAGTGTTTCTTTGGATCATTTGTATTACAATTTTCACTTGTACTGTATCTACTGCCCTCTCTCCCTCCTAAGATAAGCCTGGCTGCTCTGTCTACGCTACCCCGAACTCAGGTGGTACAGCCTTATACTAAGAGTGGAGTCTTGTACTGCCTCAGTAAAATGGTTTTGCTAGGCCCTTAACTGGACTTGAGAAAAACTGTCCTAACACTGTTGGCATGCACTGGGATAAAGGTGGATTGCATTACATTGATTATTGATATACTTTGTGTCCAAAGGAAACCATCCAGTAGGTTTGGTTTAGCCAAGGTAATGTGTACTTATTGTATTTAACACAAGAACCAACACCATGGCCTGCTTTAGGCCTGAGGACTACTCTTGGGCTGCAGTGGAAAATGTGGTCATAATGTGTATGGAGGAGGGCCTCAATTGTGAAGGAATTAAGCTTGAATTATTACAAAGGTTATGGGCCCATATGCATGGTTTCAGTGAACCTGTGTCCACTTCTAACAATATTGCTGGGAGTGAGGATGATGAGGGTTCAGACAGCTGTCCAAACTTCTCAGGGGAGGAATATGAGGGTTCTGATGAGGAGGATGTTAGTTCACCCCCTCTCCTTCTCTTGCCTCTACCTTACTGCCTACCATGTGCTCTGAAATATCTAAGGAACTGGATATAAGAACATTCCTGTGGAAAAACAATTTGGTGATGTGGGAACATAGCAAAAACTATGACATGTCTGTAGAAGACAGTTTTGTGCACCCCTCTTCTTTTTCCAGGTCTTCTGTGTCTACAGCTGCCAGGTTCCCAGAATTGGTGAGTCAGTTTGATCTGAAGTATTACATTGTTGTATGGCTGAAAACTTTTGACCTCACTTGTAAAAGGTTTGAGGAGGAAGTGGAAGGATGTACAATGCTTTGCCACAACCCCTCCAAATAGGATACCTGAGACCCAACCTGCTCATGTGAGAGAGGCGGTGAGGAATCATGGAGACCCCTCTGGGTCTAAGGGATTTCTTTATAAGAACACTTTTAAAAAAGCCTATTGTAGGTTCAGAGGTTGTCACAACTTCTGAGGGAATGTTTAATCAGATCCCCTATACCTTAGACAAGAGAAAAGTGCCCAACACTACTTGTAGGTCATATAGTTTGCAAATGATAACTAATATAAGAAAAAGTATCACAGCAAGGGTTACAAAAAGATTGCTAGTTGACTCAGCAAATAGTTTAACCAACTTGAAACCAGAGATCCAGCCAGGTGAGGATTAGCTTCTCGTGTTCCTTAGTCTGGGGGGGATGAGTGTTAGGTAAGATTTCCACAGAGCTGGCAAATCTTCCTTTCCTGGTTTAACTCCAGAACTTTTTACTTTTCTAGTGGGATATTTTTCATTAATACCTCAGTGAGTGGGAACCTTTTTCCACACTCACCTGTCTTTAACTATTTTTATGGGTGTCATTTTTAAGACTCTCCATAGTGCCTTTTTAAAGTTATCATGTCTAACAACTTATTGGCAAAAGTGCCTGTTGTTGCTGGGTTGCCCTAGGGGCTCCCCATTGAACGTTCTTGTGCTAACCTTGAGTGAACTACAGTTCCCAAGGGTAGAAAGGATCTTTGGATCCCTTTTACATTGTATTCTGTGAAACCAGCACACCCCACCTTATGTGGAGTGCTGTTGAGATACAATGTATCCCCTTTCACATTTAAACTGTAACAATTCTGTTACAGTGACAAGCTTACCTTTAATGGCTGGTGGCAGTGATACCTTTTACTAATTTGGTGCACCTTTACCGTGGGCTGTAATCACAGCTGCAGTAAAGGCACCTAAGGGTGCTCATCTTACCAAAATGGCCCCTGTCTTCTTTTTCTGCCATTTTAGTGTTTCTTGTCATTTCTTGTTCCTTCCCGTGACATCCAGGGTGGGAAATTCCTTTGTTTGAATTTTGTCTTTGGCAGGAGTCCCCTGGACACCCCGCCCAGGCTCCAGTCAGTCTGTAAGCATAGGAAGTGGGGGAGGAGTCCAAAACATCCCCCTCCTTTGTCTTATGCCTTCCTTCAACTGGGCCAAATCCCAGTGGGGGGCTGGCTGTCCTGATTGGACAGCCAGACGCCCCTTTCTTGTAAAATGCGGGGAGAGAATGCAGAGGTTGTGCTGTAATTCCTGATAAATACTGGAAACCTGGAAGCTGAAGTCATGTCGACCACTGGACCAGAAAACTGAAGAGGATGACGAAGGAAAAGTGGCGGGAATGATTTCCAGCGACCAGAGAGCCTGCTGTGTAACCGGAGCCTGCTGCAGCCCTTCCTTCGGATCGACCTGGGGTCTCCCAAAACAGTGACCCGAACCCAGAGCCTGGTGAGACCCACTAGACTCAAGACGACCTGCATTTTGAGCCATCCCATGGGTTGCTGCAACCTTGCGTTCTTGCAATACCCCAATACCCTGGGACCTCCAGCCACTGTGTGGTGCACAGTCTTCCGAATTCCGAATCTCGCTGAAACTTCGTGGGCATCCTGGTGTATCTCCAGTGACACGAATCGAGTCCAAAAATTCCTCTCAGAAGAGTGCTGGACCTTTTAAACGATGAGAATTCAACTGCGATTTTAGGTCTTCTTCTGTGCTCCTTGAAAAGGCGCCAAACCTACAGAACCGCATTCAGCTGTGAGAGAAATCTTGCCTAGAGCCTTCTTCATCGATCCCTGCTGCAAAGTCCCTTCTGAGGTTTTGTGTTCAGTCTCCAGGACAAGGAATCCACTGACCGGGTATTTGGCTGCAGTCCATGAAGTTCTCCTGCTGCAATCTCTTCTTCATTGCTGAGGTACTGTGTTGGTTTGGGTATATACTTACGTTAAGCCTGTTGGGATTTCTGTGTAGTCCTGGGGTGTTTTCTGTGATTGGGAGGTCCCTCGTCCAGTACACCCAGTCCCACTGCTAGAATATTGCTGGGGTGTCTTCTGTGAAGCCCCTGGACCCTCTTCTAACCCTAGAAGTAAAGTACTCACCTGTTTGCCCAGTTTTCCTAAAAGTATGGTTAACATCTTTTTTTCCTTAGCCACTGTTTTACCAGTCTAAAAGAAAGTAGATGTGAAGGTATTTTACTCTCCTGTGATTAGGTTGTGCCTCTTTACAAAAGTAATGTGTTGGTTTCACCAGATTATTCCTGTAGGGTAATTGTATGAGTGTCCTCCAACTGTTGGTATCACCAGGTTAGTTCTGTTAGGATAACTGTATGAGTGTCCTCCAATTGGGTCTTGCTTCCCCTGACATGCTGCTAACCTGTCCTTAATAAGTCTACATTAGGTTGTTGTCTACCTAGAATAACTATTCAGTACTGTGTGACATTGGGTTTTACTTTCCCCTTCATTGTGAAGTTAAAGTATGTGGGTTTTACTTACCTTGTGTTAGCTGTGTGCCATCCAAAACAAGTTACCAGAGTTATTGCTTACCTCAATCTGGGGTTCCCTGATTTCCAAAGCATCTGTAATGGTACATTACATCCTTAGGTTTTACTCACCTGGTATAACAGTGTGTTATGACAAAAGTAGTTATAGGTTTTTACTGCACCTAGAATAAGTGTTTCATTATTCACCAAAAGTATATTGTCCAGTTGACTGTTTATGTGATTTGTTCCAAGTGTCACTGTACAACTGGAAGGGCCTACTGTCCTTGTATTACCAAAAGTAATCTAAAAGTAACCATTGGTCTTTTACTCCCAAAGAATAGGCTTGACCTATACTAAATGTGTATAACAAGGTTTTGACTTCCCTAGAACTACTGTTAGGTGTTCCAAATAAGGTCTATACTTGGGTCTGTATACTTTCAAGTATAGTGTTGTGTTTTATATTGTGATTTCCTATAATGTGTTAGTACTTACTTAACCCCTAGATATATCTGGGCCTACCTGTATTTAAATAAATCCTTTATTTTTACAATACATAGGGCCTCATTAGGACCCAGGCGGACTTCGCGGTGCTAAATGCACCGCGAAGCATGGAGGAAAGCCGCCGATAGCGCCATGGGGGTTGGCGGATTTACCGCCCCATTCCGACCTCGGCGGAGCGGTAAATCCCCAATCCCCATTCTGCCCTTCCCCATTCCCATTTTTGCCCCATAGGGTATAATGGGAGTGGGGAAGGAGTTAATTACGCCACCGTAAAATACGGTGGCGTAATTAACAACGAGGTCCCGTAGCGCCATGGTTTTCTCCGCCTGGTAAAACCAGGCGGAAAAGGCCGCCATGGCGCTACGGGAACTCGTAGTATGGCGGAGAGGTACGCCATGCACTACGCTGGCGTAACACCCTCTCCGCCAGGGTCCTAATGAGGCCCATAGTGTTTCAGTGTTTCTTTGGATCATGTGTATTACAATTTCACTTGTACTGTATCTATTGCTCTCTCTCCCTCCTAGGATAAGCCTGGCTGCTCTGCCTACGCTACCATGTACTCAGGTGGTACAGCCTTATACTAAGAGTGGAGTCTTGTACTGCCTCAGTAGAATGGTTTTGCTAGGCCCTTAATTGGACTTCAGAAAAACTGTCCTAACAAGAGGTTAGGTGTTTTCTTTGTCAACTATAAATGATGGCAGGCTGGATGACTGGATGAGGAAGGCCAGACTAAGGGGCCTCTAGTCTTACCCTAGTCCTTCTCATTTGCTCCTTCCACCCTAGGCCAGGTGCCCCTACTCCCCAACAGGGTGTTGTATTGAAAAGCCAAGACTAGAGACAGGTAACCTCTACTGTCTGGTTCTAGCCTAGTATTGCGTGAGGGTCTTAGCAATTTCTATCTGACTCCCTCTGAGACTTTCTAGGTTTTCTTTGTTCTTATAGCTCCCCGGTGTTGGTAACAATGATGTTCGAATGGTGTTTAAACACTCTCACACTCTCTCTGTTCTCTCATTTCCCCATGAGATTAGCTACCCCATCAATGTCCTCTCATGTGAATTACTCTCTGTTAAAGTTCCACTAACTAATGCTCAAACTCTCAACATCCACCTGATTTACCGTCCCCCAGGCCCAACAGGTACATTTGATGAGGACATTAACACCATTTTGTCCAGCAACCTTAAAAGCTCCACAAAAGTACTTATTCTTGGGGACTTTCATATGGGCTTCAATGACCCTTCTGACCAGCTTGCCAGTACTACGCTCAATACCTTCTCTGAAATAGGATTTACTCAAAGAAGTAATGCACCTACACACGCCAAAGGTAGAATACTCGATTGGTCGGCCGATTACAATTGTCAAGCTAACATTATCGCTATTTCACCTCTAGCCTGGACTGACCATTACCTTGTGTCGTCAAGCTCTCCACTATCAGACCCCCACCCCCACTAGTCACCAGGGCCCCCCCCCACGCTTACTAGAAATAAAAAGAGTATCACTGTGGAGAGGCTTATCCCGACCTTACTCCCCACACTCAACACACTCCCTGACAATTCGGATCCCGAGACCTTGGTTGAAGAATACAATAAAATCATGTCCTCCTCATTGGACCTAATTGCCCCCCCTCAAACTGAGATCAAGTAAGCCCAAAACACATCTGAACAAATGGTTTACACCCTTCCTCAAAAACCTAAGGCAGCGAAAAAGAAACTGTGAGCCCACCTGGAAAAAACTCCCTTCAGCAGCCAATAAACTTAAATTCACTAAACTCTCAGCCCTCTACAAAAAAGAAATGTGCCTAGCAAAACAAATCTCTTTCGACTCTCGCATATCCCAAGCTAAATCAAATATGAAGGAATTATTTTCCATCCTCAAGGAAATAGAGACTCCTTCAGCAACCACCCGATACGTGTACCAAAGATAAAAACTGGTGTACAGAGATCCAAAATGCTTTAGCCAACAAGATTTCTACCTTACAAAACAAAATTTCCTGAAAAAGGGCTTCCTTAAATGACCCCCCATCCAAACCCACTGAGAATCCTACAGATATTTAATCCACCTGTTTCAACTTCTCTAAAGTTTCCATACTCGAAGTAGAAAGAATCATTTTGTCACTGAAACCATCCAACTGTCAGGGTGATCTGTGCCCTGCACAGCTCATCAAGGATGCTGCCCGAGACCTCTCCCCTTTCATCACGAAGTTAATCAATGCCTCCGTCTCCTCTGGCACTATCCCCACCAATCTGAAACAATCCTGGGTACTTCCACTACTAAAAAAGACCACCCTTGACCCAGCCACGCCAACAAATTATAGACCTATTACGAGCGTACCCTTTCTCCTAAAAATCCTGGACAAGGTTGCCTGCGTACAAATACAGAAGCACTTGGAAGCACATCACCTAGACAATCAGGCTTCCGCCCCCAACATGGGACCGAGACTGCCCTCATTGACCTTAAGACTCAGGTTGATGAGCTTAGAGACAACGGTCAAGCCGCCCTACTCCTCCTCCTAGACCTCCCGACGGCATTTGACCTGGTCAACCACTCCATCCTATGTACCCACCTTAACACATCCGCTCACTTCTCCGCTGATGCTATCACCTGGATCAGATCATTCCGAAATGGCAGAACCATGAGGGTCTTCTCACCCACAGCAGCGGCAGACCCTATACCTATCACCTGTGGCGTGCCACAGGGCTCCTGTGTCTCGCCCACACTGTACAATATATTTACCAAGCCCCTTTTCGATGATCTGGATCATCTGGGTATCACCTACACTAACTATGCAGATGATACCCAGATGCTCCTTCTGCTTCCTGGGGATTATGGAAAGGATTTGGCCTTGGTGAACAGTGTGTACATCATCATCCAGGCATGGATGGCCACACATGGACTATGCCTGAATGATGATAAAACTGAACTCATCATCCTGGGCACCACCTCTAGCCTAAAGAAACTGGGCCCTGCCTACTCCTCATTTATAATCGATGGCAACAGTATCAAAGTAGGACAAGAGGTCAAAACGTTGGGTTTTTACCTGGACTCAAACCTCTCTTTTAACAAACAGGTGAACTCCATAGCATCCTCCACGGCCTACACGTGTAAACTGATCCGTGCAGCCAAGCCCTTTCTCTCCGATACCAGTTGCACGACCCTGCCAGAGCCCTTATCTTGTCCCGCCTGGACTATAGTAATGCTTTTCATCTTGGGTCTACCAAAGCTACCACTATTAAAATACACACTCTACAAAATAACACCCTCTACAAAATAACACCCTCAGAGCGGCATTAGGCATCTCCAGAAGAGACCACATTTCTACATATAGCCAACAGAATAACTGGCTCCTATCAAAGACAAAATTCTCCTAAAAACCCGGTCACTTACTCATAAATCTCTCAACAACGCGGCTCCTACTTACTTGGTCGACAGATTCCACAGACAGACTTCCCTGAGACCCACAAGAACAGCTTACAAAGATTGCCTCTCTGTCCCTAACTTCAATTGCTCCACTATAGGGGGCAACAGTTTCCCGGTGAAAGCGGCTAAACTGTGGAATTCCCTACCTCCCACTCTCAGAATGGACCTGCCCTACCATAACTTCCGGTCTAAGGTTGTCCTATGGTTGAAAACGTAGGATCTTAAACACAACATGCTGTTAGGTCTTAGCGCGAGGAGCATAGCACTCCACCTTACTGTCTATCTGTACATACTTTATCTAACTAACTTTTACTTGTTTACAATTCCTAGGTCAGTAAGTGGTCTGCCTGTTCCAGTATTCCCTCTTTTTTCATATACTGTACCCATATTTGTATGTATGTAGATAATCCTGCTATAAATGTATGTATGTATATAACCTCGTTTTTGTAACTAAGCTTTGCATATACTTGTAACTGCTGTGCCCTGTTACCTGAGGGTATGATCGCGCATTATAAATAATAAAACAAACAAACAATCCGTCTCCTCTCCTCACGTATCCTCTGTTTCTCCCCACTCTCACCTTTCCTCCTCTTACTGCTTTCTCCCACAACCTCCCCTGTTACGCCTACCTTCTCTCTCATATAGCCCTCCTCTCTCTCACTCTCTTGCTATTTTCGTTTCTCTCTTTCACTCCCTCTCTCTCCCACTCTATACTACATTCACTTTCTACTGCCTATCTTCACTCTCACATTCTCCTCTCTAGCCCACTCCCTCATCTACACTGACATATTAAGTAATTACTGCATTCTCATAACTGGTACAACTCTCCGTCTCACAAAACCTTACCTTACACTCATCCAACATTTCCACAAACTTTCGCAGCACACTGCTCCACCACCCGTTCTCTGCCGCCTGGTCTCTCAGTCAACCAACTCTCCACCCGACCGATCAATTTGGTTTAGTTGCCTTAGTTATTACCAGCTGATCTCTAGGAATATTTTCAATCTTCATAGCTACACCTTCAATCAACGTAGGTTCATATTTCTTGAGTATACATTTCTCTTGTAATGTCATAGCCTGAACCTTGTATTCATCCAAGGTTGAAATGTGTTTCCGGTACCTCAAGAACTCACTTAAAGGTACGCTGTCAAGAACTCCGTTAAGCCCCCGCTGCACAGTTCACTACTCCTACCTCCCATCTATCATTGGAAAACAGTGCTCCTTCCATTTTGAGCAATAGTCTTCTTTAGCAATGGGCTTGGTCTTTCTTCTTGGCACATTCTTCATCCTCTCTGTCCAGTACTATTTCTTGGATAGTGTGCACTTGAAATAGATTTCATACTCTGTAGAGGGCCAAGTGTATTAAACATTGGGCTATGTGAAGGTATCATGAAGCAAGACACAGACAACAGATATAAAGTTGAAACAAAGTATTATTTTATTTAACTAAAATGTCAGGATGGTTGAAGGCCTAACTTGCCATTTTCTAAGGTGGGATTTTCCTACCTAAAGAAACTAAGGAAAGTCAGAGAGTTCAATTTAAAAGTCTGTCTGTGGCCAAAACCTATACTTGCCCTCACAACTAAAGAGTGTATAAGGGATGTCAGCAATACAAGAAATAGGTCCTCATCACGAGTTTGGCGGTAGCCATGCCGCTATTGGCGGCATGGCTGCCGCCAAACCGGGTTACCTGAATGGGAATTACCGGGCCATTCTGAGTTCGGAGGGTCCGGTAATTCCTCCCTCAGGGAACCCGGGCCCGGGCCTTCCACATTCCCATTTGAGCCCCCATAGGGCTCAATGGGAATGGGAGAGGGAGCTAACAACGGGCCGATTACGACCGGCCCGTTCTTAGCTCCCTCTTCCCCTCGCGGGACCCGGTAACGATGCCTGGTTTTACCAGTTGTCCTTACCGGGTCCCGCGAGGGGACCTCGTAATCGTGCGGAATGGTGTTAACGGGTCCGCATCCATTAGCGGAACCCGTTGACCCATTCCGCACGAGTTGTAATGAGGCCCATAGTGTTCCAAATAAGTGCAAAGCTTCCTCCAGCTCCTACCTTACTTTTCAGCTCCCCTTCAAAGTCTAAAGCAATTCCACAAAACTCTTGGGGTTCCCTTGCCAAGTTCAAAACAGTTCCACAAAGTCTTGGGGTTCCCTTCCCCAAGTCCAAGACAGAGGGCCTCATTACAAGTTCGGCCGGTAGCCGTACCTGCATTACAGGCACGGCTACCGCCGAACTCGCATCCGGCACGGTCACCCGCGAATGGGCACTTACCGGCCCATTACGAGTTGAATGGGCCGGTAAGTGCCCATTCGCGGGTGACGGTCATGCTGTGCTCCTCATCCCCATTCTGCCCTATAGGGCAGAATGGGGATGAGAGAGTGAGCAAACAACGGGCCATTACGAGATAGCCCATTGTTTGCTCCCTCTTCCCCTCGCGGGACCCGGTAAGCACGCCTGGTTTTCCCAGGCGTGCTTACCGTGTCCCGCGAGGGGACCTCGGAATGTGGCGGAACGGGTTGAACGGCGCCTTCACCTTTTTGCGGCGCCGTTTAACCCGTTCCGCCAGGGTCGTAATGAGGCCCAGAAAGTTTAAAGTTCAAAACCAAATAGTTCTCAGCTTTTCACACAGGGCACTGGGTCTAGGTACAGTTAATAGACCACCCGGTCCACCCAATACAGGTCATGCAACCAGCAACCTTTTCTTGGCTGTTGTTGTTTAACACAGCTTCCATGCAGGGGTTGCCTCAGTTTAGGCATACTTGATGGACCACCCGGTCCCCCCATTACAGGTCACACAACCGATACCCCTTTTCCATCTGCTTTATCAATAGTACACTGGTTTCCTTTGCCAGTGAAAGTATTCCTTGTATTAGGATTCTTTTCTTCCCACACTTCATCCTGACTAACTTGGTCACCATTCACTTGGTTACTTTCTTGATACTTCTATGGCTCTTGCCAATGCAGGTTTTGAGTATATGGTCACCAAGCATCTTTGGGATGCCTCCAAAGCTTCAATTAACAAATTGAATTCTGCTGCCTGGGCCGAATATAGTGGTGGTAACCTCTTTTGCACTTCATCTCATATTCCCCATCCACAAGACGCACCACCTGTGTGTCTCTGGCACGTCTCATGATCAATCGTCGATGACCCATCAATGAAGTTGACCTGCCCTTCCTTCATATGTAACACAATCACGCACTTCCTGGACAGGTATTGAAATAAACGTGGCAGGGTTCACTGTGCAACACCTCACAATGTGAATGGATGGACTTGACAAAATTACTTCATATGCAGAGGCCCTTTGTGTGGTCAGAGCGGATTTGGAGTGCCCAAGAGTTGCAAACACTGCATGTTCTACATTTAACTTTGCTGAGCAACCCATAGGGATTGTTGAAGATTTTTCAATGGCAAAGTCTGTGGCGGGCAGTGACTGTTCACAAGGAAATTGACCCTGCATGGCTGAATCTAATAAACCACTGTAATATGCTAGAGGTTTGTGTCCCATGGATGTTTGCGGAGCTAACATTGCAGACATGACCGGACCATTAGAATGTGAAAAAATATATATATTTCATGTGATCTGGGGCTGCTAGTACTGGTGCATTGCTTATGGCATTTTTAAGTTCCTGGAAACATGTAATCATTTCTCCTGTCCATGTGACGGTTCCTTTTCTTTTCTGTACTTCTTTGAGCCCCTGCAGCAGATGATTTGCATAACTAGAATAGTCGAATATCCATGGCCTACAATAGTTAAATGTTGCATTTTCTTGACCGTTGTTGGCTGTTGTGTGTTCTGTACTGCAGCTGCTCTTTCTGGGGTTATTCTTTTCCCTGCATTTGATCAAATCTGTACTAAATACACTACTATCTTCTGACAACACTGCATTTTATTCCTTGTACACTTTGTATCCTTTGTCCACAAGCATTGTCTGCAGTGTTACTGAATCTGCTCTACATAGTTCTTCTGTTGTGCTGTACACTAGCAGGTCCTCTATATACTGAAGTACAGTACTCTGTACATGTATGTTGCCCAAATCAATGTGGAGTACTCTGTTGAAAATGTAGGGATCTCACAGTACCCCCGAGGGAGTCTGGTTGGAACCTTTGCCTTTGATATGTAAATGCAGTGATATATTGAGAATCAGGGTGCAATGGAATGGAGCAGAATTCATTTTTCAAATCAATGACAGTGAAGTGTGTAGCCTCAGTTGGTATGTTGTAAAGGATGTGGCGGGACTCGTTACTACTGAGAACTCAGCCTCTAGAATATTATTCAAAGAGCGTAAGTCCTGCATCACCCTCCAACTTGACCCTTTTGCTTTTTTGACAGGATATATTGCTGTGTTGCATGGGGATTCTGAGGGTACCATAATGCCGTGCTGCCATAACCCCACAATTGTCTCATGTATTCCCTCATCTGCTTCTCTCGACAATGGCAATGGTCACACTCGGGGGAACACTGCTCCCTGCTTCAACTTGATACATACTGCCCCTATGCTCTTCAAGAGCCCTACATCCCGCCGGGTTGTCAGTCCATATAGCACGAGGACCCCTATCAAGTCCTCCTGTGGCTATGCAGCCATACATTTGGCAATTAGTGTAAGACAAGGTACATTCCTATGCTGGATCATTATTTGGCGCAGTATACACACCTCCAGGATCATCTCACCATCATTGCCAGCATCTTCAAACAGCTGCCCATCTGACATCCCACTCAGTCAATGATACCCTACTCATCTCCCGCCTCATTAGTCCCTAGTAACACTACCTTGTAGTCAGCTATCGGTCTACAAGTCTAGCGTGATAATGGCACCCGCAGCATTGTCTTGGGGAACTGCTAGCCTAAACACAAATTCAGACAGCACTCTGCATAGTTTGTTTCTGATGCCCAGAACCCAACACAACAACACAGTCGTTCCATTAATAAACAGATCTGGGTGCAAACGTATTCCTCTAGTAGCGGCGTCACTGTACAAAGCTCGTGTTATTACCAGGACCCTAGCATAACATATTCCTGGTGTGGAACTCACTACCACTCCTTCCGTGAATGAAATTGTCATATTTAACTTGCTTAACAGGTTTTTGCCTAACTTATTCACCGGTGTTGCAGATGAGAACAGTACCAGAGCCAACACCTCTTCAGTATGTACCTTGATGGGTAAGTCTTCTGTAAATGGAACCAATTTCATTGCCCCAGAGAACCCATGCATGTCCATTACCCTTCCTTCATGCATGATTTTGTTGCACCTGTGTCATCCATAAAAACAAATGACTTAATGCCCGTCTCCACACCTACCAGGAGTGCCTCTTCTGGGTCAGAAGTGGTTGACAGGACTGGGCACATCAGGGCTCTCTGTGGGCTGTCCTAATCTGGATATGTGTTCACCCTTGGGAATAGGAAGGGTTAACCCCCCACCACACTCGCCCCTGTAAACTGCATCACTGTACTGTGCAGCAAATACTTTTTCTCCCACAATTGTGGTTCTGGCTGTTTTGTCTGTTGCTGCCATACCCAATTCGTCACAAACTGGATGAAAGTCTGGCAATTTTACTAACAGAAGAACACATAAACATTGCTTTTACCGTAAGATCAGAGATGAAAAGAGGGAATTTAGGAGAGGCCTATGGATAGTGGCATGTGAGAACACTGACAAGGGGGCTGTGCTGGCACACTACACTGTATTGAAATCAGCCGATTGACAATGGCTATGTGGATATAGGGGCTTGCAGAACTATGAGCGCTAGCAGAAATTAATTGAAATATATAAAAACAATTATGCCTGTGTCTTTTGGCAGTTAGGAAATGATACAGAATAGAAGGTGAATTGGGTGGAAGGTTTCTCGAAGGAAGCCTGGGTAGAGTGTATCTCAACTTCATTTAGGAAACAGTCTCCGATTATCTCAGCAGTGGTTTCGGTTAGAGACAAATAGTCCTTGAGACACAGTATTAATGACATTGTAACCTTCATAAAGAAATAGTCACAATTTGAAACCCCTGGACCATGATGGCATATGGAATGTGCTATTAAAAAGTGAACCCTGTGATTTGGGGCAGGATATTGCATACCCTCTTTCTATGGGAGAACTACATAAGACCTGGCTGGAAAGCATAGTTGTCCCAGTTTATAAAAGGGGTCCACAGCATGAACCTATAGCCAATCACATTCTTCCTATGCTTGATGCACCAGACAAGATATCCACAAGGGTGCTGCTGGCAGATTTGAATGAGTGGGCTACACATTACAAAATCTTGCCTTTCAATCAATCAGGCTTCCGTAAAACACACTCCACTCTTAATAATATCATGGTCCTGATGACGATAGTAGAAAGCACATAGAGACCCACGATCAAGCCTTATGTGTGGTTTATGGTGATTTTAGCTTGGCCTTTGATACCATCAATAAGAATGTGCTGCGCGGGACATTCCTAGTTGTTTCTCAAAGATGCTTGTTACCTTACACCATAACACCACGGTTAAAGTAAGGGTAGACTTGAAGGGAACGTTAACTGATGCCCTCCCCACATATTGAGGCTTGAAACAAGGCTTCATTTTTGCCCAGTTATTATTTAAATCATATATGGCTGAGCTTACTGCACACCTTACCAATACAGACTCCTTTCCTCCAAAACTAGGCCCTCCTAAAATCCCACGGCTTGGCTACACTGATGATTTGATATTATTAGATCTAACTGTGATATATCCAGTGGAGTCATCACTGATTCCACTGCAGTGACCTACTCCATGTGTCTGGAGGACGGCAGCCGCTGCCTGATCCTGACCCTGGGGGCAGCTGTGTGAGGGAGGATCACATGGGAGGAGACAACTGCCGGGGGAGGTGGTGACTCAATCAGTTGAGACGAGGTGTTCAACCCTTTTGCCTGAGGAGGACCCTACACTATCCAAGTTCTTGATGGATTGTTGCCTCCCAACAGTACCCCATTATAGTAAAGGTCAGAAAACCCTTCCTCTATGTCACTGTAGTCAAGCCCCCATCTATGACTCCAACGCTCACAACTCATATGCAACATCTTCCGTTTGTGATGTATTTTTATGTGAGACTTTAGAGCAACTCCATTCAAGACATCCAATAACATCTACGAACTACGGACACCCACGACTCTGGACCCCTTATGGACACTATCCAACCCAGTGCCCACAACCCACCCCAACACTGCACAACACACTAGCACACACCTGAGGCACTGAATCTTACTCATATGGTTACACAGCAACAGGGCCTCCTGCAACAACTCCCACATGCAAAACACTACCCACAGATGGCAGTTCCTCCTGGTTCTGAACCTATGTTATGTTATGTTATGTTATGTTATGTTATGTTACCATATCTTGTAAAGTGCACGGTCACCAAAAGGCATCATGGCGCTAGGGAGAGAAAGAGCAGAGGCATAGCAAAATCCGAACAAGTGTGTTTTGACCTTCTTTCTGAACTCCAAGTAATTAGGACTTTTTTTGATGACAAGCGGAAGGCCATTCCTCAAAACAGCTACAGTGATGTAGAACGCCCATCCATCCAAGCGGTCCCGATCGTATTTAGGATACTATAAGCTGTTCCATAGTAGCAGAGTGGAGATTATGGGTGGGATGGTAGCGGGAAAATTTGGCTCGGAGATATTCAGCTCCTTGACCACAGAGGGCCCGGTGAACAATACATAAGGCCTTAAACTCCACCCGCTGAGCCACCGGGAGCCAATGAAGTGACCGCAACATTGAGGAAATATGAGCACCATAAGGAGTGTCAGTGGCTACCCGGGCAGCCAGAATTTGAAGCCATTGCAGTCGTTTAATCAAGCTCTTGGGTTGGGCTAGATATAGGGAATTACAATAGTCTATCCGTGATAGAACTAAAGCTGCTACCACTGGGGGGGCACAGTGGAGCCGGAATCAAAGGTAATAACTTCCTCAGCATTTTCAGTTGGAAATTACCAGCCTGACATACAGCACAAACTTTTCGGTCCATCGACAGTGAAGCCGATAACACAACACCTAAATGTTTGATCTTTTTAACCAGAGGCACCAGAGGTCCCAGAGAAGGGGGCCAGAAGGAGGACACCCAAAGAGTGGGGTGAGGAGGGTAACCCACCACCATCACCTCAGTCTTGTCACCGTTCAGCAAGAGCCAGTTGTGGTTAATCCAATCCCCAACGGCTGCCAGACACACCCGCAGGCACGACGACACTTCAAGCTAATCAAGGTCTAGACGAATCAGTAGCTGAGTGTCGTCAGTGTACGAGTAGTATCTGATGCCGAAGGAGCGGAGGGACACACAAGGGCCCAGATGTAAATATTGAACAGAATTGGCGACAAGGAGGAGCCTTGGGACACCCCACAGCTGAGTTGACAGGGGGGGGGCAGAAAGGGAGGCATATAGAGGGTCTGCGCCCGATCCGCAAGGAACGACTGAAACCAGGCTAGCACCTGCCCTGAGCTGCCAAATTGGGCAAGACGAGATAACAAGATGGAGTGGTCAACCGTGTCAAAAGCCGCTGAGAGATCCAGCAGAATCAGGGCTCCCACTACACCACTATCCACCAGCCTGGTCATGTCATCCAGAACGGCGACCAGAACACTCTCCGTGCCTCGACCAGGACGAAACCCAGATTTAACAGGGTCAAGAAGATTAGTAGATTCAAGAAAAGTGGATAGCAGGGGAGACACCAGTGACTTTGGAGTTTAGCCAGGAAAGGAAGAAGAGAAATAGGACGAATGTTAGATGGAATAGCAGAATCTAGAATAGGTTTGTTTAGGAGAGGGATTACCTTGGCTGACTTCAATTCACGTGGAATAGAACCAGTCTGGAGGGAGTCGTTAATGGCTTTGCGTAATCTCAGACAATAGGGTGGGAGCAATCTCTTTCATGACCCATAGGGGGGTGGCATCCGAGGAGGAGTACGACTTAATTTCCTCGATAGCCGACAGTACAATTTCTTCTGAGAAGACTGGAAAGGTAGCCCAGGTATTGGCTGTGTTGGAATCAGCCCTGACCGGGGAGGGACAAGGGCGATCTAATGTAATGGTAGGGTCCCTGTAGTGGTGGCAGAAATCTTTTGCCTGATATTGTCGATCTTAGTAATGAAAAAATGGGATAAAGTGTCACACAGATCTTGAGTGGGCATGACAATGGGAGTGAGTCTCTCTACCGAGGCCAGGGACTTAACTGCAGAGAAAAGAGCCCTTGGTTGGGATAGAGAAGACTCAATGTTAGTGGTGAAATAAAGCCTTTTAGCGGCTTTAATTTTGGCCGAGTAAGTGGCCAGGCTTACTGTGTTTTGCAGATAGAGTCATAGAGCTCTGCGCCACTTACGTTCTGCCTGGCGGAGTTTAAGACATTCCTCTTTCAGGAGGTCAGTAAACCATGGGTCAGGTGGCAGTCTGCGCGGTTGAATCAGACGAAGGGGGCTACGCTGTTGGCTACCTCGAGAAATGCTTCAGACAATGAAAACAGTGATACTGCAGACTCCTTGCCACATTTGGCTTGGATTGCGGTCACCACATTTTGAGTATTCACAGTGCGCCAGGAGCGTTGGCAAATTTTCTCGACAGAAATTTTAGTGGGCTTACCAATATTGTCCAGTCTACACGAGATCAGGAAATGGTCAGACCACAGAACAGGTGCAACTGTCTGCAATGTTAGAGAGGATTTTTGTGCAAAAATCAAGTCTAGCGTGTTACCTAATTTATGAGTGGGACAATTGACATGTTGATGAAATTGAAGATCAGCAAGACTCTCAGCAAATAGGTCAGGATTGGGGGGCCTGAGTAGGTTATATTTCAGATTAAAGTCCCCCAAGACCACCAAGTGAGTATATTGGACCAACAAGCAGAAAATGACAAATAGTGGTGGATTTGCTCACACAACGAAACAAAAGGGCATCCATAGGGATTTTATGAGGGCAATCCAATTGGGTTACCGTGAGCTCAGCTTTGAATACAACCGCAATCCCACCACCATGATGGGGTGGTTCGCGGTCGACATGCAAAACACAAAAGCCAAGAGGAATGGCTTGAAGGAGCTGAGGGCCAGAGCTGGCCTGAAGCCATGCCTCAGTAAGACATAATAGTGTGGGTTGGCGATCCTCTCGCTGGACACGAAAATCCTCTGCATGGGCCGGGAGCGAGTGAGTGTTAAGTAATAGCACAGAGAAGTCACTAGATATTTTACTAGTTACAGGTTTGGGGTCAGAAGTGTTGGGGTCACTAAGAATACATTTCCATCCTAAAGGAAATGTGGTGCTCTCGGGGGCAAGATTGGTAAGATAAGCTCTGGTAAGACTAGTGAATTGCCGGTCCTCCCCAGACGAGGCCCGGACGGGCACAGACAGGCTTGCCTTAAGCACGCCTTATCCTCACCCTGTCCTCACTAACCTCCCCACGCCCCTTGCAGAGTCACACGAGTGCCTGGAGACTGCCTCTGGGTGGTAGCGGTGTGCGGTATAAATCAACATTATGCATTTTATTTATTTATTTATTACATTTGTTACATGCCCAGACCCTGGGGTATCGCAGCGTAGTTACAGAAAAATTGGAAGTTAGGCATTCGTTTACAATATTAGACATATTTACAAATAAACAAAAGACATAGGGCCTCATTACATGTTACCATTACCGGTGACCGTTAACCCTTACCGCCTTAATACGAGGTCCCTTTGCGGGCTGGTACTTTAACGCCTGCTCCTTAACAGGCGTTAAAAACCAACCCGCAAAGGGACCAGGGTGCTAATTACGGTACCGCAATTTGTGGTACCGCAATTAGCACCTTCCCCATTCCCATTATGCTCTATGGGGCAAAAATGGGAATGGGGAAGGGCAATGGTGGAAGGGGGAATTACCGCCCTGCCAACCTTGGAATAGAACGGTAATTCCCCTTTCTACCAAGGCGCTGCCGGTAATTTACCGGCATGGACCAAGGTGCTAATAGCACCTTGGTCCACCGCCTAACGTGTAATGAGGCCCACAGGCATTAGTTGTCTTGTGGAATAATGGTAATGCAAGAAAATAAGATTGTTTGCTCAGTTGGTCTCATCCTGCCAGATGGATTACAACGTTATGGCCATAGAGAGACTAATGGAACCTGAACCGGTTGGCTTTGGATTACTAGTATTGGTTTAAGAGCCAGGTTTTTGAGGATTTATTAAAGCTCAGGAAGGATTCTTCATTTTTGATACTTAATGGTAGGGAGTTCCATTGTTTGGGGGCCAGAACTTGGAAACTGCTACCTCCTGCTCTAGAACTTTTGTACCTTGGGACGACGAGCGAATTGTTATTGGATCTGAGTGTCCTAATGGAGGTTTTTATCATAATGGTGTTATTCAGTTAAGTAGGGGCTTTATTAGCTAGACCTTTGTGTGTGACACATAGGGCCTCATTACACGGATGGCGGTAAGGATTTACCGGTACCGGTAAAATACCGGTACCGGTAAATCCTTACCGCCTTACTACGAGGTCCCTTTGCGGGTTGGGGGATTTAACGCCTGCTTTTTGCAGGCGTTAAAAACCAACCCGCAAAGGGACCCACGGAGCTAATTACGGTACCGCAATTTGCGGTACCGTAATTAGCGCCTTCCCCATTCCCATTGAGCCCTATGGGGCAAAAATGGGAATGGGGAAGGGCAATGGTGGAAGGGGGAATTACCGCCCCGCCAACCTTGGAATGGGGCGGTAATTCCCCTTTCCGCCAAGGCGGTGCCGGTATTTTACCGGCATGAACCATGGCGCTAATAGCACCATGGTTCTCCGCCATCCGTGTAATGAGGCCCATAATGTCTTGAATAGGATTCTGGCCTTGATAGGGAGCCAGTGGTTCTCCCTTCTAATATTGGAAATGTGATGAGATTTCTTTATTCCTAGGGCAGCCCTAACATAATGTAACATCTATGGACTTCAACTCCCATACAGCCTCAAGTACTGAGAGGAGGAAGAGGATGCAAGGGTTTATGCAAACCAAGCCTAACACGCAGTCTAGTTCTTATGGTGGACCTAAAGTGCGCAGGACATTTAAACATGGCACTTACACCAAACAAACTGTTGGCGGTGCAGGAGAGAACTGTGCAGGAGAAAGCAGTGTGAAAGCAGACATGAAAGTCCAGGCAAATCCAGGCGGGAGCTCGTGAATGTGAGGCACACAAACACACAAACAGGTTTGGCATGAAAGGAGGAGAGGTGCAGTAGGCACAACCGAAGGACCATGGAAGCTTTGGGAGCCTCAGAGGAGCTCCTGGAGGTACAGTTGTGCATAGAGGCAGCGTTCTCTGATCCAGGCCATGGAGGAAAGCCGGCGAGTGGACACAAGGATGGCTTTTAAGATACTGACACAGACAGATCCTTAGTACTACTAATCCGCTTTAGAAAAGGGCTAGAGAGGCATTTTTCCAACCCATTGCTGTTTATAAAATGTCTGGTTTCGATAATATAATACCATACCTGTGTGTCCGTCTTTCATTTCTGAACCCTCACACAACTCTGAGGGGTCTCCAAGCCTCATTAAATCAACTATCTGAGTATGCCAAAGAAATGGATTTAGTTATTAATATCTCAAAAACGAATGTAATGTCCTTTCTGAAGAGCAGAAGAAAAGAGAAACAGCTACATCTGGGAGGTGGCAGTGCAACGGATAGTGAGTCACATAATATAATTACTTGGGACTAATCATCACCCAGCACCTCAACTGCCCGCACAACTGGATAAAATAGTTGTTGCAACATGCCAACAGATTGGAACTATTAAATCATTTGCTAAACAATATGCTGGCTACTCTCTGTCATCTATGACATATATATTATATATATTACACGGCTCCAGTAGCACCCGTGTAGTTATGGTTAAGTTGCTAAACCCATAGGAAGAACACTTTTTGGGCATCTTATAACTTCACTCCCCTTGGACGAATCCTCACCAAACTTTGCAAAATAAGTATATGGCCAGCTCTGAATCTCTCTGGCAAGTTTGGTGTGGTTCGGTCAAGGGGGGAGCAAAGTTATACGGGGGGTCCCAAAAGATTATTTTTCTCCATAGACTGAATGGAAAAAAACTTTGCTCACGCCTACAGCCCAAACCGCTGGACGGATTTTGATTAAATTTGCGGCAGGAGTGGCGGCTTGGTCCTGAAAGCATGCTTTTGTACATTTGCTGAAAATCCATCCAGTGTTTTTTTAAAACAGGCAAAATGTAGGTAAAAATCAATTAGTGATATCTGTCTCCACTCTGTGGACCCATTTCCCTGTTCGCTCCGCAGAAAGCACTCCGATTGGTCTGGAGGACCGCGTCATGTCCGCGAACATCCAACGCACCCACAGATTGGCTGGAGGGAAGCGTGATGTGTGTCATATTTTTATGAAGCGCCTGTCATGTTGTATCCATGGATATTTGCAGATAGCGCTGTGCCAAACAGGGCTGGAAAACATGTTTTGGGGAATTTGGTGTTGGGAAGAGGGGCTGAAAAGGGTGGGGGAGTGAAAGATGGTTCATATGATGTATTTGTTTAGGTGGAAGAAGACTGTGTTATCTCCACGGTCATTGTGGCAGTTCATGGGTAGGTCCTCAGGCATGCAGTTTATCTGGTCACTGCAGGCAGGTTTCATTAGGGTAGAGGAGGGGAGTGGAATGTAGATGATATGAGGATGTTTGTGTAGGCTGTTTTATGCTGTGGTGGTTGTGGCAAGCTCCTGGACTCTTGCCTGCATGGCCGGAGGCATGCACCCAAGAGTCTGCCCACTGGTTGAAGTACTGTAATAGTATGTGTAGAGAAGTGCACAGGGCCTCCGGTGGCTGGCTTATTGCACCCAATAGTCTGCTGACTGGTTGCAAGAACTGCAATAGTATGTGTACAGAAGTGGACAGGGCCTCAGGAGGCTGGCTTATGTGTGTGGGTTGTGGCCAACGTACAGATTGTTGGGTTCATGGCTGTATTATGCTGTGGTGATTGTGACCAGCTACTAGACTCTTGGGTGTATGCCCAAGAGTCTGCCCACTGGCTGCAAGTAGTGTAATAGTGTGTGTACAGAAGTGGACAGAGTGTGTGGCAGCTGTCTTATTGGACTGCCCCGAGGGTTGTGGCCACTGGGCAGATTGTTGGGTGCATGACTATTATGCTGTGGTGATTGTGACCAGCTACTAGAGTCTTGGGTGCATGGCTGTAGTAGTGTAATAGTGTTTGTACAGAAGTGGACAGGGTGTGTGGCAGGTGGCTTATTGGACTGCCCCGAGATTCTTGGGTGTATGATAGTCTGTGCAGTGGGTGCGAGTAATGTAATAGTATTGTTTTCTTTTTATTTTGGATGGTTAAATTAGATTAACCTTTCAAAACAATTTATATAAAAAGAAACCACATAATACAATAAAATAGCAATATAAAAATAAAAAAATCTCAATTCAGTACATGATCAAAAACATGAAATATTTAGCTACCCTTTGCAATTAGACAAATGAGGTAATTCATATTTTCAGGTTTCAGCATATTGCAAATACATCTTCTTCTGGAGACAGAATTGCCTTTAAAAATGGCATAGTGGCTATTCTAAGTGAGATTTTACCAGTTGCAAATATTTCATGCCATATTTCATCATTAGATTGAGAAAGATAGCTTGTTTGCATCATCTTAGAGAAGAGGACTTGTCTTTGTGCCAGTAAGGCAACACAATGCTTCAGGGTCTCTTTCTTTTCTTGCAAAACCGACAGTAATAAAGGTCAGAATGGACTAGCCCCCTTCTCGATAGAATTTCATTAGTAGGCCATAAGTTAATTCAAAATCTTAGGATTTGTATTCCAAGAGAATGTGATGGGCATTTCATAAGATAGTCAGCCATCTGCCGGAATTTTTTATGGCCAAAGAGTGATCTATCGAAATCAGCTAGTGATAGACATTTTTGCTGAGTATGATGCCAGTCCAGTTGATATAATTTATTCTTAGATTTGGTCTATCGAGATGTTAGCCTCTTGCAATATAGAGTAGACATTATTTCTCAATTTCAATGGAAACATATGAGGGGATAGCAGAAGGTAATTAGACACCACTGATAGGATGTTATTGGCAGCTAAACCCAAAAGCCATTTTCGAAAAAGGCAGCATCTCTTCCATACTACTTGGATATGAATCGATAGAATACCAAATTCCAACCACAATAAGGCATTTGGGGTGGAGTAGGGTCATTTTAACACCTTTTTCCAAAAACGAGATTCTGCTCTGTTCCAATATATTTGCTTTTGGGGTAGTCAGGTTTCAGCCCCATAAGTAATGATGGGGATTTCCTTTTGTTGAAAAAAGGTCACAATGTGAGAACATGAAAATGTGCCATATTTAGATTGCAAAATCTTGCCTTGGGATATCAGAGTGGTCAATTTTGATGATATAGTAATTTTATGTGGGGTGTCTGCTTGGGAATTACTGAATGTTATTCTGAGATATTTGTAATCATTAACCACTGTGAGGGCTTGGTTTTGTAAGCACCAAATAAATCTCTTTGAGTGGCTCTTTTTCAATTTTCCCAGTTCTAATATTTGCGTTTTCTCCAGATTGATCATTAAGTTGTTTTTTATTGCATAATTGTCAAGTTGATTCAGTAACGTCTGAAGCCCACTCTGTGTTTGAGAGAGGAGCACCAGATCATTGGCATACAGTAGCCAGGCAATAGCCTGGTTACCAAGTTTAGGAGCATCATTGACCACGTTCATAAATTCTACTCCTAGATCAAGTATGAATAGATTGAAAAGCGTTGAGGCTAGTATACAGCCTTGTTTAAGGCCACGTTTGATGTTAATTAAGTCAGAGAGTAGCCCATTCATATTCAATTTCACCTGCATCGTAGTATTAGAATGTAGGAGATTGATGATCCTGATCAGAAATTCAGGACACCCAAAATTTGCTAATTTCTTAAAGAGGAGTTGTCGATCAATCGAGTCAAAAGCGACTCGAAAGTCTACGAATGCCATATACAAAGGTTGTTTCTTTGCAGCATAAGATAATTTGATGGCATTTAGAGTGGTAATGTTAATGGATGTTCCAAGTCCAGCTACAAACCTGTTTGAAAAGGATCTCTTCTATTGTCTCTTGAGGACCAAATGTTTAGGTCTCTTAAAATAATTAGGCTGTATATTTTGCCGGGAGCATCGAGAAGAGCGATGGGTCTGAAGCTGGCTGGATTTGCTTGATCTCCTTTCTTATAGATTGGAACTACTGTTGCCTGTCGCCAAGACTTTGGAATGGCTTGTTTTAGTTGGATTTGTAAAAAGATTGTATAGAGGATTGTTGCCCACAATTCTGGATGTTGCTTCACGGTAAAATTTGAAAGGCCATCCGTGCCAGGGGCTCTGGAGGAACTGGCTCTTTTTATGTAATAATGCACATCCTCTCGGTCAAAATTTAGATGAAAACGGGAGTTAAGGAAATTATATGGTTCCAATGGGATTATATGTTCAGAAGCAGCATACAGATCAGTAAAATGTTCAATCCATCTTTTTTCAAGGACTCCATTAATCTGCAATGGTAAATGCAAGCAAGTTGTCGCTGAATTAATCAGGTTCCAAATTTGGACTGTGTTCTTTCCTTGAATTGTGTGCAACAAAAGTGCACCATCTCTTTGGAACATTAAGAGGCCGATTCATGGAATAATTAGCGCGGCGCAAGTGGCCAAAAACGTGCGAATCGCAGTGGAATAGCGAAAATCGCAGTGCAAGTGCGAAAATCGCACGAAAAGCAGCGCACATCGATTCATGGAAGGCCGTGCGCGAGAAGACCATCGGATGTGCGATAAGAAAGTGCGCGGCGCACGTTGGCGCACAGGCCATCTAACGGCGTGCGCCAGGTTACAGCGAAATTCGCACAGGCCACAGCGAAAATCGCACATAGCGCGGCGCACGCAACAAAAGTAGGCGTAACACGGGGCGTAACACTCGGAATGAGGAACAACTTGCCAAAAAGTGGGCGTCACGGTGGAAGCACAGGGTACAAGTGCGCGGAACGCCCACACGCTCGCCTCCAACACGTATTCATGGAATAGAATAGGGCAAAAAAGCGCACGCTCAAACCAGCGCACAGGCACAAACACGACCGCCACAAGAAAGCAGGCGGTAGCGTCTCTGCGCCTGGAAGAAATGTGCGCCAAAGGGTGCGCCAACAAATAGCACCCATATACAGCCATGATGAATGGCCAATACTGTGGCCCTCCAGGACAAATGACGTGCAAAGGGGTACCCACAAACACAGACAGGCGCTGACAGAAAAAAAAACGTGTGCGTGTATACCGGGGTGCGCGGGAAGTCTCACACGCGATTAGGCAGGGTACGTGGATTTCAGGGGTGCGCGGGAAGTTCCACACGCGACATGGCCGGGTAAGTGGATTTCAGGGGTGCGTGGGAAGTTCCACATGCGACAAGGCCGGGTACGTGGATTTCAGGGGTGCGCGGGAAGTTCCACACGCGATTAGGCAGGGTACGTGGATTTCAGGGGTGCGCGGGAAGTTCCACACGCGATTAGGCAGGGTACGTGGATTCCAGGGGTGCGCGGGAAGGTCCACACGCGATTAGGCAGGGTATGTGGATTCCAGGGGTGCGCGGGAAGTTCCACACGCGGTTAGTCAGCGTACGTGGATTTCAGGGTTGCGCGGGAAGTTCCACACGCGATTAGGCAGGGTACGTGGATTTCAGGGGTGCGCGGGAAGTTCCACACGCGATTTGGCTGTGTGCTCCCAGGCATTACCTGTACACCCTCCACGGCCCCTGCAGGCAGCACACACCACAGGGGACTACCCTGCACACCTGCTCATGTCTCCCACCACCCCCAGCCCCCAGGGGCAGCCTCCACCAGGCCCCCACTCATGTCCCCTATCACCCCACCCCCCAGCCACCAGGGGCAGCCTCCACCAGGCCCCCACCCATGTCACCCACCACCCTCACCCCCCAGCACTGTGGGGCACCTGCCAGCAGGCCCCCACCCATGTCACCCACCACCCCCACCCCCCAGCAGTGCAGGGGCACCCACCACCAGGCCCCCACCCATGTCTCCCACCACCCCCACCCCCCAGCCACCAGGGGCAGCCTCCACCAGGCCCCCACCCATGTCTCCCACCCCCCCCACCCCCAGCAGTGCAGGGGCACCCTACACCAGGCCCCCACTCATGTCCCCTTGCACCCCCACCCCCCAGCAACCAGGGGCAGCCTCCACCAGGCCCCCACCCATGTCTCCCAACACCCCCACCCCCCAGCAGTGCAGGGGCAGCCTCCACCAGGCCCCCACCCATGTCTCCCACCCCCCACCCCCAGCAGTGCAGGGGCACCCTCCACCAGGCCCCCACTCATGTCCCCTTGCACCCCCACCCCCCAGCAACCAGGGGCAGCCTCCACCAGGCCCCCACCCATGTCTCCCACCACCCCCACCCCCCAGCAGTGCAGGGGCAGCCTCCACCAGGCCCCCACCCATGTCTCCCACCCCGCCCACCCCCAGCAGTGCAGGGGCAGCCTCCACCAGGCCCCCACTCATGTCCCCTTGCACCCCCACACCCCAGCAACCAGGGGCAGCCTCCACCAGGCCCCCACCCATGTCTCCCACCACCCCCACCCCCCAGCAGTGCAGGGGCAGCCTCCACCAGGCCCCCACCCATGTCTCCCACCCCCCACCCCCAGCAGTGCAGGGGCACCCTCCACCAGGCCCCCACTCATGTCCCCTTGCACCCCCACCCCCCAGCAACCAGGGGCAGCCTCCACCAGGCCCCCACCCATGTCTCCCACCACCCCCACCCCCCAGCAGTGCAGGGGCAGCCTCCACCAGGCCCCCACCCATGTCTCCCACCCCGCCCACCCCCAGCAGTGCAGGGGAAGCCTCCACCAGGCCCCCACTCATGTCCCCTTGCACCCCCACCCCCCAGCAACCAGGGGCAGCCTCCACCAGGCCCCCACCCATGTCTCCCACCACCCCCACCCCCCAGCAGTGCAGGGGCAGCCTCCACCAGGCCCCCACCCATGTCCAACCCATGTCTCCCACCACCCCCACCCCCCAGCCACCAGGGGCAGCCTCCACCAGGCCCCCACTCATGTCTCCCACCCCCCCACCCCCAGCAGTGCAGGGGCAGCCTCCACCAGGCCCCCACCCATGTCTCCCACCACCCCCACCCCCCAGCAGTGCAGGGGCAGCCTCCACCAGGCCCCCACCCATGTCCAACCCATGTCTCCCACCACCCCCACCCCCCAGCCACCAGGGGCAGCCTCCACCAGGCCCCCACTCATGTCTCCCACCCCCCCCACCCCCAGCAGTGCAGGGGCACCCTCCACCAGGCCCCCACTCATGTCCCCTTGCACCCCCACCCCCCAGCAACCAGGGGCAGCCTCCACCAGGCCCCCACCCATGTCTCCCACCACCCCCACCCCCCAGCAGTGCAGGGGCAGCCTCCACCAGGCCCCCACCCATGTCTCCCACCCCCCACCCCCAGCAGTGCAGGGGCACCCTCCACCAGGCCCCCACTCATGTCCCCTTGCACCCCCACCCCCCAGCAACCAGGGGCAGCCTCCACCAGGCCCCCACCCATGTCTCCCACCACCCCCACCCCCCAGCAGTGCAGGGGCAGCCTCCACCAGGCCCCCACCCATGTCTCCCACCCCGCCCACCCCCAGCAGTGCAGGGGCAGCCTCCACCAGGCCCCCACTCATGTCCCCTTGCACCTCCACCCCCCAGCAACCAGGGGCAGCCTCCACCAGGCCCCCACCCATGTCTCCCACCACCCCCACCCCCCAGCAGTGCAGGGGCAGCCTCCACCAGGCCCCCACCCATGTCCAACCCATGTCTCCCACCACCCCCACCCCCCAGCCACCAGGGGCAGCCTCCACCAGGCCCCCACTCATGTCTCCCACCCCCCCACCCCCAGCAGTGCAGGGGCAGCCTCCACCAGGCCCCCACCCATGTCTCCCACCACCCCCACCCCCCAGCAGTGCAGGGGCAGCCTCCACCAGGGCCCCACCCATGTCCAACCCATGTCTCCCACCACCCCCACCCCCCAGCCACCAGGGGCAGCCTCCACCAGGCCCCCACTCATGTCTCCCACCCCCCCCCCACCCCCAGCAGTGCAGGGGCAGCCTCCACCAGGCCCCCACCCATGTCTCACACCACCCCCACCCCCCAGCAGTGCAGGGGCAGCCTCCACCAGGCCCCCACCCATGTCCAACCCATGTCTCCCACCACCCCCACCCCCCAGCCACCAGGGGCAGCCTCCACCAGGCCCCCACTCATGTCTCCCACCCCCCCCACCCCCAGCAGTGCAGGGGCAGCCTCCACCAGGCCCCCCCCCATGTCTCCCACCACCCCCACCCCCCAGCCACCAGGGGCAGCCTCCACCAGGCCCCCACCCATGTCTCCCACCCCCCCCACCCCCAGCAGTGCAGGGGCACCCTCCACCAGGCCCCCACTCATGTCCCCTTGCAACCCCACCCCCCAGCAGTGCAGGGGCAGCCTCCACCAGGCCCCCACCCATGTCCAAACCATGTCTCCCACCACTCCCACCCCCCAGCCACCAGGGGCACCCTCCACCAGGCCCCCACCCATGTCACCCACCACCCCCACCCCAGCATCCAGGGGCAGCCTCCACCAGGCCCCCACTCATGTCCCCTTGCACCCCCACCCCCCAGCAACCAGGGGCAGCCTCCACCAGGCCCCCACCCATATCACCCACCACCCCCACCCTCCAGCATCCAGGGGCAGCCTCCACCAGGCCCCCACTCATGTCCCCTTGCACCCCCACCCCCCAGCCACCAGGGGCACCCTCCACCAGGCCCCCACTCATGTCTCCCACCCCCCACCCCCAGCAGTGCAGGGGCAGCCTCCACTATGCCCCCACCCATGTCTCCCACAACCCCCACCCCCCAGCAGTGCAGGGGCAGCCTCCACCAGGCCCCCACACATAACCCCTTGCACCCCCACCCCCCAGCCACCAGGGGCACCCTCTACCAGGCCCCCACTCATGTCTCCCACCCCCCCACCCCCAGCAGGGCAGGGGCAGCCTCCACCAGGCCCCCACCCATGTCTCCCACCACCCCCACCCCCCAGCAGTGCAGGGGCAGCCTCCACCAGGCCCCCACTCATGTCCCCTTGCACCCCCACCCCCCAGCCACCAGGGGCAGCCTCCACCAGGCCCCCACCCATGTCTCCCACCACCCCCACCCCCCAGCAGTGCAGGGGCAGCCTCCACCAGGCCCCCACCCATGTCTCCCACCCCCCCACCGCCAGCAGTGCAGGGGCAGCCTCCACCAGGCCCCCACTCATGTCCCCTTGCACCCCCACCCCCCAGCAACCAGGGGCAGCCTCCACCAGGCCCCCACCCATGTCTCCCACCACCCCCACCCCCCAGCAGTGCAGGGGCAGCCTCCACCAGGCCCCCACCCATGTCCAACCCATGTCTCCCACCACCCCCACCCCCCAGCATCCAGGGGCAGCCTCCACCAGGCCCCCACTCATGTCCCCTTGCACCCCCACCCCCCAGCAACCAGGGGCAGCCTTCACCAGGGCCCCACCCATGTCACCCACCACCCCCACCCCCCAGCATCCAGGGGCAGCCTCCACCAGGCCCCCACTCATGTCCCCTTGCACCCCCACGCCCCAGCAACCAGGGGCAGCCTCCACCAGGCCCCCACCCATGTCACCCACCACCCCCACCCCCCAGCATCCAGGGGCAGCCTCCACCAGGCCCCCACTCATGTCCCCTTGCACCCCCACCCCCCAGCCACCAGGGGCACCCTCCACCAGGCCCCCACTCATGTCTCCCACCCCCCCACCCCCAGCAGTGCAGGGGCAGCCTCCACCAGGCCCCCACCCATGTCTCCCACCACCCCCACCCCCCAGCATCCAGGGGCACCCTCCACCAGGCCCCCACTCATGTCCCCTTGCACCCCACCCCCCAGCAACCAGGGGCAGCCTCCACCAGGCCCCCACCCATGTCACCCACCACCCCCACCCCCCAGCATCCAGGGGCAGCCTCCACCAGGCCCCCACTCATGTCCCCTTGCACCCCCACCCCCCAACCACCAGGGGCACCCTCCACCAGGCCCCCACTCATGTCTCCCACCCCCCCCCACCCCCAGCAGTGCAGGGGCAGCCTCCACCAGGCCCCCACCCATGTCTCCCACCACCCCCACCCCCCAGCAGTGCAGGGGCAGCCTCCACCAGGCCCCCACTCATGTCCCCTTGCACCCCCACCCCCCAGCCACCAGGGGCACCCTCCACCAGGCCCCCACTCATGTCTCCCACCCCCCCACCCCCAGCAGTGCAGGGGCAGCCTCCACCAGGCCCCCACCCATGTCTCCCACCACCCCCACCCCCCAGGAGTGCAGGGGCAGCCTCCACCAGGCCCCCACTCATGTCCCCTTGCACCCCCACCCCCCAGCCACCAGGGGCAGCCTCCACCAGGCCCCCACCCATGTCTCCCACCACCCCCACCCCCCAGCAGTGCAGGGGCAGCCTCCACCAGGCCCACACCCATGTCTCCCACCCCCCCACCCCCAGCAGTGCAGGGGCAGCCTCCACCAGGCCCCCACTCATGTCCCCTTGCACCCCCACCCCCCAGCAACCAGGGGCAGCCTCCACCAGGCCCCCACCCATGTCTCCCACCATCCCCACCCCCCAGCAGTGCAGGGGCAGCCTCCACCAGGCCCCCACCCATGTCCAACCCATGTCTCCCACCACCCCCACCCCTCAGCATCCAGGGGCAGCCTCCACCAGGCCCCCACTCATGTCCCCTTGCACCCCCACCCCCCAGCAACCAGGGGCAGCCTCCACCAGGCCCCCACCCATGTCACCCACCACCCCCCAGCATCCAGGGGCAGCCTCCACCAGGCCCCCACTCATGTCCCCTTGCACCCCCACCCCCCAGCAACCAGGGGCAGCCTCCACCAGGCCCCCACCCATGTCACCCACCACCCCCACCCCCCAGCATCCAGGGGCAGCCTCCACCAGGCCCCCACTCATGTCCCCTTGCACCCCCACCCCCCATCCACCAGGGGCACCCTCCACCAGGCCCCCACTCATGTCTCCCACCCCCCCCACCCCCAGCAGTGCAGGGGCAGCCTCCACCAGGCCCCCACCCATGTCTCCCACCACCCCCACCCCCCAGCAGTGCAGGGGCAGCCTCCACCAGGCCCCCACTCATGTCCCTTTGCACCCCCACCCCCCAGCCACCAGGGGCACCCTCCACCAGGCCCCCACTCATGTCTCCCACCCCCCCCCACCCCCAGCAGTGCAGGGGCAGCCTCCACCAGGCCCCCACCCATGTCTCCCACCACCCCCACCCCCCAGCAGTGCAGGGGCAGCCTCCACCAGGCCCCCACTCATGTCCCCTTGCACCCCCACCCCCCAGCCACCAGGGGCACCCTCCACCAGGCCCCCACCCATGTCACCCACCACCCCCACCCCCCAGCAGTGCAGGGGCAGCCTCCACCAGACCCCCACTCATGTCCCCTTGCACCCCCACCCCCCAGCCACCAGGGGCACCCTCCACCAGGCCCCCACCCATGTCACCCACCACCCCCACCCCCCAGCAGTGCAGGGGCACCCTCCACCAGGCACCCACCCATGTCCCCCTGCCCCCAGGTCCTGACGATACACAATCATGACAGTAATGGGCAGCATACCCAGCACAAACACCCAGGCAAGGATTGCATCCACCCACATAGTGAATGCAATTACATGACACAACCCCAATGGCAAGTATGTAAATGAACACATGTCCGTCACACACACATAAACAATGGCTGCAAGTGAATGTCAAAACCCATATCATGACATGTATGAAACCAAAGACAAAATAACACAAGTGGAAGTAAAAATAAAAAATGTATTAAAGATGAAAAATAAGTAAACAAATCAAACATATAACTATGTGGATAACAAAATAAATGGTCCATTGCGGAGAACAAAAGTAAAAATCAAAAAAAAAAAAGGAATACAAAAACAAATGTTGACCAAAGCAATATCAAGTAGAAGGAAAAGAATGAAAAACCATTTCCACATGGTGAACACAATAACGAAAAAAAGAAAATGTTCCCTTCAAAAAACAAACTATATACAGGAATGTACCAGGGTCCATGAGCCCAACACCATAAAGGAAACCTACTACTACCTAATGAAAAAAATATATACAAAAAAGTGGCCATTGTCCGAGCGGTCCAAAATAATAAAAACAAATAAAGGAAACCTAACACTAACTAACTATATAACTATATACAAAGGCAGCGGGCAAGTCCTGCGGCTCACTTGTTGATGTTGCTGGCCAGGGCATCATTGAACTCCATGTCGAAATGTTCCCTTCAAAAAACAAACTATATACAGGAATGTACCAGGGTCCATGAGCCCAACACCATAAAGGAAACCTACTACTACCTAATGAAAAAAATATATACAAAAAAGTGGCCATTGTCCGAGCGGTCCAAAATAATAAAAACAAATAAAGGAAACCTAACACTAACTAACTATATAACTATATACAAAGGCAGCGGGCAAGTCCTGCGGCTCACTTGTTGATGTTGCTGGCCAGGGCATCATTGAACTCCATGTCGATGTCCTGGAGGCGGGACTCTGTCCTGGCCCCGAGGTCTCGCAGGGATAACCCCATGTTCAGCTCAAACTCCCTGCGAGCTTCCTCGAGGCACTCAGCCCGCCTCAATGCCCGACGCATGGAGAACTCCGCCCTGACCATGGCGAGCCGCTCCTCTTCCGCCCGCTGCCGCTCCGCACCTATCCGCTGGACCAACTGCTCCCACACGGAAGACACCACCATCCCAGGGTTGCCCTGCCCTCCGGCCGATGCCTGCCCCTCTGATCTTGATGGCCCCGAGCCATGATGCCTCCCACGTCGAGCCCGCTGCTGCCTCCGACGCCACTGCCTCTGCCAGCACGACGGCATCCAGGCTGATGGAAACCACTGACGCCGTCGTGCATGTGCCCTGCCTGATGATGCTGTCACATCTTCCATCTGCTGGGGTCCAGTTGCTGTGTTGTCCACCCCTGCTGGACCTCCGACTCCCAACTGTGGCAGGGATGGGATCCCCACCGAGCTGGCTGCATTGGTCGGGGCAGGTCCACAGTGGGCCCTGGTGGCATCTGGGCTGGAAGACGGCAAGGAGAACGACTGGTGTATAGCCTGCACAGAGGAGGAGAGGGCCGCCACATTGGCCAACACATGCAGGAAACCCCCGAACATGGCCGATCCCAATTGGGCCACGTCGGCACGGTGCACTTCGTGATGACGTGCGTGCTCCTCCCGGGAAGCACGCACGGCATCACGAATCACAGCCGTGCGCATCGCGACCCCAATCAGGACCTTCTCCACACGGCCAGGGGTTCCCACGTCCGCAGGTGGAGGGGAGTCAGGTGACATGGACATCCCCTCTACCTGCGGACGGGCCTGGGACGGGGCATCCCTGCTGGTGCATGGTGGTGCACTCACAGGGTCAGGGACAGCGACATGCACAGGCCCCTCCACGGTGACCTGTGCTGCCTCCTGCCCCTGGCCCTGGACTGCACCACTTGCACCAGCAGGGATGCCCCCACCAGGCCCCATGTGTGCCCCAGTGGCGGCCTCCTCCTCCTCTGTGCAAACCACCAACCTGGATGGCTCCTCACCGTCTCCCACCGTAGCAGGCCCCTGTGGGGGCTCACCCACCCCTTCCGCTGCAGCCGTGGGGGCATCCCCGCCGCCTTGCTCCACAGCGCCGTCTCCGCCCTCTTCTTCACTAGCCGCTGCGTAGAGGGAGACAAAGAACACAAGCATCAGGGTACTGTACAATGGTCCCCTAGACAGGAAGCAATAGCAGATGACCACCACTGTCAAAGTACACTTCCATCATGTCCCTCCACAACACATGGGTCAGTCCAGGCAAAACACACACAGTAACAGGCATGCTGCATGCCATGGACATTTCCATGCATGTCCAATGGACTCTTGAAACATTCAATGATATGGAACTCACATGCATCATGGCTCATGCCTTTCACATGCACACACTTCACCTCAGTCACATCCATCTGGCCCCAAACACAACAAACACAGCGGATACAAGGGCAATTTGGCTGCTTCACTGAATCTGTGCATTGTCACACACATGTGTCATGCATCCATGGCATGCACAAGTCACAGACACGCAGGTCAGCCACACAGACATGGCTACCACATATGTACCTGGCATCAGCACCCATCCCTCACCCCCACCCATGTCCCGGTACAGAGACTGGCATGCTCTCATGTTCAAAATCTGCATAGGGCTCCCCATGCGGCATTTGAACACATGCAACAACCATGTGAGTCACACATCACTGGTTGCACATGCATTACCATGATGTCCATGCACACATACATGCATACATGGCCTATGGCACACATACAGGCAAGTATCATAGACCCAGCACACAGCAACATGCCCTGTGTCACACAGTAATGCTTGGACACTTACCGCTCAACTCCAGACGGGCCTCCCTCTCAAGGATCTGGGCGTGGAGCGCTGGGCGTACGCGTTCCAGGACCCTCATCTGGATGGAACTCATGCGGCCCCGGCCCCCCTCCACGAGGCACCGGGCCTTCACAAGGGTCCTGGACCTCAAGTCCTCCCAGCGCTTCTTGATCTTCTGGACGTTGCGGGTTGCCACCCCCTCCGCGTTGATGGCAACCACACAGTCGACCCAGATCCTCTCCCGTCCATCCTTGCTGGCGCGGGACGATCCAAAGAGGGCATCATACTGCCCCAGGACATGCTCCACCAGGACACCAACTTCGGTGGCAGTGAAGCTGGTGCCCCTCTGCCCCTCTGGCCTGGGGTTGCCACTGGTGCCAGATGTGGAAGTGCCCGACATGGCAACCCCAGAGGCAGGTGTGGGTGGGCAACTGGGTCCTGGGGCTGGGCTGTGGAGCGATGTAATCCCAGTCGGGAGTCTTCAGTTCCAGCAGGGGTGGACACAGTAACTGGACCCCGGCAGATGGCTGATGTGCAGGCACCAAATGGCAGGGCACGGTGGCAGCAGGCAGGCAGGCAGGCAGCAGCAGATGGCACGTGGGAGGCTGCTCGGGGCACTGGGGGGCAGTAACTCGGCCTTCTGGGCAGGAGCGTGGTCTTCCGTGTGTTTTCGCGTGGCCAGCTTGATACGGAGTGATTTGGCACGTGAAAATTCGGCACGTCAGCGTGAAATCCGAGGAAAGGCCCTTAGCGCGTAAGCGCGTAAGCACGCATACGCGATTCTATTGGTCCAGAGTCCCTCAGCGCGTAAGCACGTATGTGACGTGACCCGCACGGGTGTTCCCCACCCAGCACGTGATGACGGAGCACACGTGTAAATACTGCACGTCAGAGTGTCATCGCGTGTAATTGGACAAAAGTGCGCGTACATGCGATTGGCCTATGTACGTGTATTTCAGGGGTGCGCGGGCACTTACACACGCAAGTACGTCAGCGCACCTGTATCCCGTTGTGCGTGTGAATTTCCACACGCTATTGGACTGGGAACTGGATTCCAGGGGTGCGCGGGTCACACGCTCGCCTAGAACACGCGCAAAGCATGAATTTGCGCACTTTAACAATAACAAGCCAGACGCCAGGATGAACATACCGTTCCTAGCAGCAGTGGCAGTGGGCTACCAAAGGAGGAGGAGGAGGATAGTCAGTGCCAGAATATTCACACCCAGAACCAGCCTTTTCGGGATGCCTGATGACCAGGTGTATGGAAGGTACAGGTTTCCACCACACATAATACTGGACCTGGTGAGTGAGTGGGAGGATGACCTCACATCACCCACCCTGTGCTCCCAAGCACTCAGCCCCCTGGAGAAGGTCCTCAATGTACTGCACTTCTTAGCCACTGGATCATTTCAGCGGACAAGTGCCATAGTGGGTGGGGTGTCACAGGCCACCCAGTCACGCTGCCTACACCAGGTCTTGAACATCATCACTGCACGCCCATCAGTCCGCAGGCACATATACCTGCCCAGAACACCTGCAGAAAGGCATGCTGCCGCCCTGGATTTTTACGGTGTGGCACGATTCCCCAAAGTGCTAGGTGCCATCGACTGCACCCATGTGGCTCTACGTCCCCCCAGGGCATCTGAGCACATCTATAGGAACCGCAAGCACTGGCATTCCATCAACGTGCAGGTAGTATGTAATGCCAAGGGAATCATCACCTCAGTATATGCCAACTATCCCGGCTCCACCCACGACAGCTTCATTTACCGAATGTCCACCCTATGCCGGGACCTAGATGCTGGTCGGCATGGCGATACATGGCTGCTTGGTGAGTATGTATGCCACTGCACATGCATGCATGTTGGATACTGAGCAAGGTCACAACCCCACCAATGATACCAATCACCACCTCCACAGGGGACAGTGCCTACCCTCTCAGCCCCCACATGATGACGCCAATTCGGAACCCCACCACGCCACCCGAGGTAAGATATAACACAGCCCACATTACAACCCAGGGCATAGTGGAGCGCACATTCGGAGTGCTAAAGTCACGCTTTCGCTCCCTTGACCGTTCTGGCGGGCAGCTGTTATACGCTCCCCCAGTAGTGTGCAGGATCATAGTGGCAGCATGTGTCCTGCACAACGTTGCAACACGCCGGGGCCTGTCCGTGGACATGGTGGTGGCCCCACATCCCCAACCACATGCACAGCCGCTGCGCATGGGAGGGGAAAGGGCACGGGGGGAGGCAGCCCGTACACAGCTAGTGGCTAATTACTTCACATAGTAATCACACCCCTGTGGACTGCACACTGGCCTGGCACATTCCATCTGACAGTCAATGATGACTCAACCTGACACTGATCCTGAATGTCTGGAGATTCAACCGTGAAAATCATATCAGCCTGAGATTGTTCACCTGGAAGTGTTACAATGTGTGCATCCCTACCCACACACACTACCAATGCAGTGTTGTGAAGAAACACATTCAAGCAGCTAAAATGAATACCCACTTGCTAAATGCAACAAGAGGACAGTGCCATGTCACCCAACCCATCCCCAGCACCGCCACACAACACACCGTGCCATGTCATGCTATGTGCAGGTAAACAAAGTAATCCCCACAACATGACAAGTGTTGCGATGTACAGTGTCCCCAATTGAAACTTGCTACACCTGAAATACTCACTGTAATGCAGGACCAACAACAAACTTGAGCAGGTACTACCATTGACATGACTTCACTAATGTGATAAATCAGTAGTCTCACCACCTGGAAATGCCTGCACTCCCACCACTTCCAACTGAACAGTGTTGGCGCCATGTAGAGTTGTAGGTGCACTGCTGCCAACAAGGACCCCATCTCCAGACTAGAGGGCCTTGTGTAGACATGAGGTAGGGACCTGCAAATTGGGAGGCAGACACAGATGATGAGTTACACATCAATGCAACATGCAGTGTACAACACAACAGCAATATGCACTAGGAATGTATACACAGTATTGACTAGACTACCCACACATGTAGTGGGAGTCCAATGTCACCATGTACTTCAATGTCACTTGGGCACACCCTTTGCAAGCCCATGGAAACGGGAAGCAGGAAGGGTGTGTGTGACTGAAACCCAGGCATCTGAACCTAATACATGACAAGCCTGCATGTGCCCAGCCACAATGCAGCGTATGCCCACAGGAACCACGGAAGCCAACAAATTGCCCCATAAAAATTGGGAAAAATATAAAATTAAAAATAAAAATAAAAATAAAAATAAAAAAAAATAAAAAATGACCATTAAAGGGCCCGGGGGGGTTGGGGAGGCCACCCAGGAGGTCCGAGGTCAGGGTGCACACCAAAACCCACCTGTGTGGATCCTGGGAAAAAAAAACACCTCCATGGGCTCATGGCCCACACGGCTACCCTATTGTGGGAGTATCACTGCTGTCGCTATTATCACCCTGTGCAGCTGCATCCGGAGGTGGTTGCACTATGGGAGGCAGCCCACTCAAGGCCCTACTCTGTTCCTCCATGGCTGCAAGCATGCGGGTGTGGTAGGTCTCGTTCTGGAGGATGAGGGTGCGGAGGTCCCTATGCAACAACTCACGGGATGCCCGGACCTCCGCCCTCGTTGCTTGCATCTCAGCTGAGAGCGTACGGGTGAGACGCTCCAGCTGCTGTTCTGTCCTTTGGTGTGTTGAAGCCTCAAGCTCAACAAGAGTCGTCCTGAGTTGATGTAGCTCCTGCCTCAGGGCTTCCCTGTGGCCCTGGGACTCTATGGAGATGGCCTCCTGCAGAGTCGCCAGTGCCGCCCGCCTGTCCCTGTTGGACGCCAACATGTCCTCCCTGTGTGACTGGCAGATGGAGTCGGTTGCCTGCTCTAGTCGCTCCATCAGCCTTTCAGGGGGGACAATGGAAGTGGCCACCCTATCCATGGCCTGAGCCATCATCTCGGATGATGCTGCCTGTTGGGTAGCCATACCGTAAATGGATTGCTCCCATGCGGTATTGCCAGGTGGCGTACGGCCACCACGTCGGCGGGCACCACACCTGTCTGGGGCAAGGCGGACTGCGCCGTGCTGTGCCGGCACTGCCTGAGGATGCAGGACTGCATTCCCCCTCTGATCTGCTGGCCCAGGAACAGGATCAGATGTCGCGGAGTGTGACCCTGCATCCGTAACCACCAAAGGCCTAGCTGACAACACTGACATCCCCATTGAGGGTTCTGACCCTGGTGCAGGTGGGTGGGACAGAACAGAATCCCTCCCTGGAACACTCACCTGCGACGGCACGTAGGTCTCATCATCCGAGTCAACAGCTGAGTACAGCTCGGGGGAGGTACAGCCAGAGACACCCCTTGAGAGCACGACCTGCAGCACTTGTGGGTTCTCACCCACCAGCACACCACGTCCCTCACTAGTGGTTGGTCGGCCCTCGGACCCCTCCTGGCTCTGCACCATCTCCACAACCCCAGCAGTATCAGGTGCGTCTTCCCCTGCAATGACATAACGACAAAGAAATGGAAACACGCATTAGCACCATGGCACACAATGAGGGCTGAGAAGCAAGAGAACCAGTATTTGATCGACACATGTCCCACATGACTAAGACCCTCCCATGCATGCACCCTCACTGCGTATGAAGGGCAGGCAAATGGCACACACTCATGACACAAAGATGGAAGATGAACACATTTTCTGCATGCTGCCTGGCAGTGGCATCACACATTGGCCTGTGATTGCCAGGTGACACACACATGCCATCACACAGCTGGCATGTACCATTGCTATTGAGTGTAGATGGAGAGGAGGGCAGCACTTATTCATTCAGTCCAGTTCCCGCATGCAATAGCTTTTCTAATTCAAACAGGTCTGATTTTTCACCTGGAGCTGCCAGTCCAATAGGGTCCAATTGCACAGGGACATGTGTGAACATATGATATCCAGGTAACAAAGTCACTCCACTTTACCATAGCCATGCCAGACATGTGACCAGAGGACTGAGGAATGCCTAGTATAAGTGGTGGAATGCAAACAATCTGTCTGATTGAACATAGAAAAATAAGCAACAATGTAGTGGCAAGGTGACACTACAAGGGCAACTGGGGTGCTGTTGGGCTAGATGTCTACTGTTGGCAGAAGGGATACTGCAATGGCCAAATGCAGCTGCGCAGGATGTATTGCATGAAGCACATGGCTGACCCATACGACTCAGGCGCACACACTCTCACCTGGCACACAAACAGATGCCCTCACACACACACACCATGCACATGGATGACACACACATGCATGTGCACTCACCGGACAATGCCTCGTAATCAGGCCGATCTCCCACGCCTTGGATCTGTTCCTCCGTGACGTAGGTCCCAGCGACTGACTCAAGTGGAGTGAGTTCCATGTCTAATACTGGAGACCCACCTCCAGTCACTAGAGTTGCGGCATGACTTGAGGCCAGCTTCTTCTTTGCCCTGCGCTTTAGGTCATTCCAGCGCTTATAGCAATCATTGGCTGTGCGCCTCACGATTCCAAGGGCACTTACGATGTCCGCAACGGTCTGCCAGTGTGCCTGGGGTTGTGCAGGTGTGGTCTTGTATCCTGCAACAATGACAATCTCGTTATCATGTCCGGACACATACTCGACAAGTGCATTCAGTTCGTCATCCGTGAAGCTGGGCTTCCTGGACGGGCCGGACTGTGTAGCCGTGTCTGGGGCATCAGCCTGTGCCGGACGAGCACTCTTCCTCTTCCGCTTGGAAGGTGGTGGTGATCCTGAGTGTCCTGCGCCGCTCTGGACACTAGGGGCAGGAGCCCTGGTGGGCTCTGTATCAGGTGTGTGGGATTGCACACTCAGCATGGGAGTTGGTGCAGGCATTGGCTCTAGTGTAATGGTGTCAGGGGGAATGTCAGCAGGATGGACTAGGACCGACACTGTCCTGGCTGGGTGTGTGAGAGCTGGGGTGGATGGAGCCGCAGCTGCCCCTGCAGCCTCTCCGCCCTGCCTACTTGGGGCAGCAGATGACCTTGCTGCTCCAGATCCACGTGGCATGATGGCATCAACGTGCACCAGCGCACGTGTCGTAGCCCTGCTGACCTGGAAGTCAGCCATGGAGTCAGCCAGGTCTGGTGCCACAATGGGCTGGTCCAACAAGGGCTGAGCATGGATGGTGTCAGCCACATCAGCCTCAACGGGAGGGGGGTGGGGGGGGAGGGGGGGGATTATGGGTGCCCTTGACTGGTCCTCCACACATGGGGGGACAGGCTCACCCTGCAAGTTACGACCACGTCCCCTACCGTATCCACCACGGCCACCACTTGTGGCTCTTCCACCTTTGCCACCCTTACGGAATCCTCGCCTCCCAGCCATGGCACTGATATTAATGTGCATATGGGAGTGGATGTAGACTATTGTCCTGGGCAATTGGGGGTCAAAGGGGTTGGGTACCAGATGGTAATTGTACCCTAGTGCTCTAGCAAGGCTGAATCTAACCCCTGGGGAAAGATGAGGGGTCACGCAACGCACAGGAGGCCCAAAAAAGGGAGATGACGTGCATGCAACCCCTCCTAGACCACGTGTGCAGAAAGAAAAACCTGCACTATGCTGTGGCACCCAGTAACACAAGAATGAACGTATGCGTGTCACACGCAGCCTAGAATGACCTCTGAAGGGGTAGGCTACACACGGGGCAAGCACAGAAGTTAGATACGTGCGTGACTCACCGTCTGCCAGGTAAAAGAGCGTGAAAAATGAGCGCGTTTGGTTGGCAACACCCCCGCCAAAAGAAGATTTGTACGCTGTCTGAGGAGACAGGACAACAGTAGAAGGGGACACTGTTTGAGGGAACAGGCCCAGGTAAACCAGTACAAGAGAAAAAAGAGAAAAAGCTGTCAGAGGTAACAGGGAGTACGAACTGGAAACGCTGTGAAGTAAATCGCGTGTGAAACAACAAGAAGTACAGAATTCACCCACTCGCTCTCCACGAAAAGCACGTACAAGGTAATGGTGTTCTACACGTACCTTATATACAGGCCCACACGTACAGCGTCACTTACGCGGCGTGTACGTGCTAGGCCCATTGCCACCAATCACACGCTTTGTCACTTCTGCGTGTAGGTCCTTTTTCACCAATCACAGCCTTTGTCACTTCTGCTTGTAGGTCCATTTTCAACTATTACACGCTTTGACACTCGGACGTGTCACGCAACATTTTCCTACGCGTGCACGTCGATTTACACGCAGACGTGTTTGATTTTCGCGTGCCAAATCACTCGTATCAAGCTGGCCACGCGTTCACACACGGAAGACCACGCTCCTGCCCAGGGGGCCAAATTACTGCCCCCCAGAGCCCTGAGCACGCTCCCACCTGCCATCTGCTGCTGCCTGACTGCCTGCTGGCCACTTGCCCTGCCATTTGCTGCCTGCATATCAGCCAGGGGTGCTGTTGCTGTGACCACCCCTGCTGGAACCAAAGGCTCCCGACTGCTTTTCCGTCGCCCCACAGCCATGCCCCAGGACGCAGTTGCCCACCCACTCCTGCCTCTGGGGTTGCCATGTCGGCCACTACAACAGGTGGCACCAGTGCCAACCCCCGGCCAAGGAGGCAGAGGGGCACCAGCTTCAGTGCCAGGGAAGTAGGTGTCGTGGTGGAGGCTGCCCCTGGTGGCTGGGGGGTGGGGGTGGTGGGAGACATGGGTGGGGGCCTGGTGGAGGCTGCCCCTGGTTGCTGGGGGGTGGGGGTGCAAGGGGGCATGAGTGGGGGCCTGGTGGAGGGTGCCCCTGCACTGCTGGGGGTGGGGGGGTGGGAGACATGGGTGGGGGCCTGGTGGAGGCTGCCCCTGCACTGCTGGGGGGTGGGGGTGGTGGGAGACATGGGTGGGGGCCTGGTGGAGGCTGCCCCTGGTTGCTGGGGGGTGGGGGTGCAAGGGGACATGAGTGGGGGCCTGGTGGAGGGTGCCCCTGCACTGCTGGGAGTGGGGGGGGTGGGAGACATGGGTGGGGGCCTGGTGGAGGCTGCCCCTGGTGGCTGGGGGGTGGGGGTGGTGGGAGACATGGGTGGGGGCCTGGTGGAGGCTGCCCCTGCACTGCTGGGGGGTGGGGGTGGTGGGAGACATGGATGGGGGCCTGGTGGAGGCTGCCCCTGCACTGCTGGGGGTGGGGGGGGTGGGAGACATGAGTGGGGGCCTGGTGGAGGGTGCCCCTGGTGGCTGGGGGGTGGGGGTGCAAGGGGACATGAGTGGGGGCCTGGTGGAGGCTGCCCCTGCACTGCTGGGGGGTGGGGGTGGTGGGAGACATGGGTGGGGGCCTGGTGGAGGCTGCCCCTGGTTGCTGGGGGGTGGGGGTGCAAGGGGACATGAGTGGGGGCCTGGTGGAGGCTGCCCCTGGTGTCTGGCGGGTGGGGGTGGTGGGAGACATGGGTGGGGGCCTGGTGGAGGCTGCCCCTGCACTGCTGGGGGGTGGGGGTGGTGGGAGACATGGGTGGGGGCCTGGTGGAGGGTGCCCCTGGTGGCTGGGGGGTGGGGGTGGTGGGAGACGGGTTGGACATGGGTGGGGGCCTGGTGGAGGCTGCCCCTGCACTGCTGGGGGGTGGGGGTGGTGGGAGACATGGGTGGGGGCCTGGTGGAGGCTGCCCCTGGTTGCTGGGGGGTGGGGGCGCAAGGGGACATGAGTGGGGGCCTGGTGGAGGGTGCCCCTGCACTGCTGGGGGTGGGGGGGGGTGGGAGATATGGGTGGGGGCCTGGTGGAGGCTGCCCCTGCACTGCTGGGGGTGGGGGTGGTGGGAGACATGGGTGGGGGCCTGGTGGAGGCTGCCCCTGGTTGCTGGGGGGTGGGGGTGCAAGGGGACATGAGTGGGGGCCTGGTGGAGGGTGCCCCTGCACTGCTGGGGTGGGGGGGTGGGAGACATGGGTGGGGGCCTGGTGGAGGCTGCCCCTGGTGGCTGGGGGGTGGGGGTGGTGGGAGACATGGGTGGGGGCTTGGTGGAGGCTGCCCCTGCACTGCTGGGGGGTGGGGGTGGTGGGAGACATGGGTGGGGGCCTGGTGGAGGGTGCCCCTGGTGGCTGGGGGGTGGGGGTGGTGGGAGACATGGGTTGGACATGGGTGGGGGCCTGGTGGAGGCTGCCCCTGCACTGCTGGGGGGTGGGGGTGGTGGGAGACATGGGTGGGGGCCTGGTGGAGGCTGCCCCTGCACTGCTGGGGGGTGGGGGTGGTGGGAGACATGGGTGGGGGCCTGGTGGAGGCTGCCCCTGCACTGCTGGGGGGTGGGGGTGCAAGGGGACATGAGTGGGGGCCTTGTGGAGGGTGCCCCTGCACTGCTGGGGGTGGGGGGGTGGGAGACATGGGTGGGGGCCTGGTGGAGGCTGCCCCTGCACTGCTGGGGGGTGGGGGTGGTGGGAGACATGGGTGGGGGCCTGGTGGAGGCTGCCCCTGGTTGCTGGGGGGTGGGGGTGCAAGGGGACATGAGTGGGGGCCTGGTGGAGGGTGCCCCTGCACTGCTGGGGGTGGGGGGGTGTTAGACATGGGTGGGGGCCTGGTGGAGGCTGCCCCTGGTGGCTGGGGGGTGGGGGTGGTGGGAGACATGGGTGGGGGCCTGGTGGAGGCTGCCCCTGCACTGCTGGGGGGTGGGGGTGGTGGGAGACATGGGTGGGGGCCTGGTGGAGGGTGCCCCTGGTGGCTGGGGGGTGGGGGTGGTGGGAGACATGGGTTGGACATGGGTGGGGGCCTGGTGGAGGCTGCCCCTGCACTGCTGGGGGGTGGGGGTGGTGGGAGACATGGGTGGGGGCCTGGTGGAGGCTGCCCCTGCACTGCTGGGGGGTGGGGGTGGTGGGAGACATGGGTGGGGGCCTGGTGGAGGCTGCCCCTGCACTGCTGGGGGGTGGGGGTGGTGGGAGACATGGGTGGGGGCCTGGTGGAGGCTGCCCCTGGTTGCTGGGGGATGGGGGTGCAAGGGGACATGAGTGGGGGCCTGGTGGAGGCTGCCCCTGCACTGCTGGGGGGTGGGGGTGGTGGGAGACATGGGTGGGGGCCTGGTGGAGGCTGCCCCTGCACTGCTGGGGGGTGGGGGTGGTGGGAGACATGGGTGGGGGCCTGGTGGAGGCTGCCCCTGGTTGCTGGGGGGTGGGGGTGCAAGGGGACATGAGCAGATGTGCAGGGTAGTCCCCTGTTTTGTGGGCTGCCTGCAGGGGCCGTGGAGGGTGTACAGGGAACACCTGTGAGGACCCACCCAGCCTAATCGCGTGTGTAACTTCCCACGCACCCCTGTAATACACGTACCCAGCCAAATCGCGTGTGATAATTCCCGCGCACCCCTGTAATACACGTACCTGGCCTAATCACGTGTGATAATTCCCGCGCACCCCTGTTATACACGTACCCAGACAAATCGCGTGTAGAACTTCCCGTGTACCCCTGTAATACACGTACCCAGCCAAATTGCGTTTGATAATTCCCGCGTACCCCTGTAATACACGTGCCCTGGCTAATCGTGTGTGAGACTTCACGCGTACCCCTGTAATACACGTACCCTGGGCAATCGCGTGTAAAACTGCCCGCGTACCCCTGTAATACACGTACTCTGGCTAATCGCGTGTAAAACTTCCCCCGTACCCCTGATATGAACGTTACCCGCTTTGCGTTCCTTGTTTGGCAGCCCTGGAAACTGGTCCAGGGTTAGCGCAGCCCTTTGCGATGATTTAGCGATTTTGATGGCTTTTCCTTGCGCGAGGGCGTTCTTGGGGGCGTTACTGGCGCTGCTGCAGGGTCGCTGCGATACTCTGCGCCATGGCTGGTTTGGGAGCCTAAAATCCATGAATACGCTGTGCGCGGAAATCGGTTTTAGCGCACGTGCCTGGCGCAGACAATCGCACGCGGACACTCTGCGCCAGCCGCTTGCGACACTTTTCTGCGAAATTCTATGAATTACCCTGTAAAGCTTTAAGTCCTCGTATCCAATTTTTATAGGAGGTTTTTAGCTTTCGTAGGGCAGCATCACGATACTTCACGGGAAGGAGCATGGCTTGTTTTTCTGTCTTCGGAAGAGAGACTTCCTAAGTCTAATAGTTTGATCGTAGGCATGGGTAGGTTGGTCTCTGTTACTTTTTTGGCCTTGGTGTGTAGTAGGTGTTGTGAATAAGTGCATTTGGTCAGAATATTCCGGGGCATTGGTACCCTGGCCTTTTAACAGACAGCAATACTCGATTATATATCTGCTGAAGGCTTTAATGGAGGAGTGGGACCAGCGTAATCTGTTTTGTTGGACATTTATATCCATAGTTCCCACGCCTGCAGTAAGGAGAGGATTGTTCAATTGTGCTTGGAGAGTTAGTTCTACTGTTAACATGTGGTGATCACTATGAGTAGTAGGAATAATAGTAAAATGTGATACCTTATTGAATAGCGCCCTATCAACGTAAACATAGTCAATTGTGGCACTATGAGAGCCTCTTGCCCATGTGTGAGAAGGGGGAATATCATTTGTCATAGCTCCATTCAACAAAATCAAGTCCCACGATTCTACAAAATTAGAGCACATGATGTTTCGTTCCGAAGACGAATTCATGGCAGTAGAGAACACATGGATATTTAAAGTCTCCTGCCATGATAATGTGTGTGATGCCAGGTGTTGTAGCAACAGTTTCCATCATTGAGTTAAGATCCGTGAAGAAAGTGGTATTTGAATATAGGTTTATAGCTGCCAGCTTCATAGCGTGGATAGTAACTATAGTGCATTGCATACATGAGTTTAGTATGGGAGTGGCTTCTGAGCTTATTTTGGAAGGACTATTTGTTATGGTTAGTGAACCAGACATTGGTCTTCCTCTTTCTCCTTTCCTTGCAGGCAACAGGTGTATTTGTTGGTTGTCCCAGGATGGAGCAATCATCATTGTAACATGATCAGGTCATAATTATTCAATTCACATTGTGAATTGTTAAGTGAATGTTTATAACCTCTGGTGTTCCAGCTCAAGATGCAGATCTTATGTATATTGGGATCTTGATCAGGTTGTTCTAGTTACAATTTATCCCAACTACAGCATTTGGTCACTTTGTTAGCAGTCGATGTAGGTTCGCTAATTATGCAAGATCGAGTCTCTGCGTCCAGAAGTGTCAATCTGTTGCATTGGGTTGTTTAAACTACTTAAATTGGAATTCGGGATTAGACTCAAGCCAAGCTCGAACAAGGAAGCTTTGGCTTGCCAGATTGTGTTCAGGACCACACTAGATTTCATCCAAAGACGTGAAACAGTTTAGTCCCTTATATCAGGCAATTCGACCTGATCAATGTCGCAGGATGAGATATCTTCTAAGGCTGGAATGTCTGAGAATAAGGCCATAATACTTCTCCTGTTCATGGTGAACACCGAGAACGAGCCACCTCGGCAGCCCAGAAGAATTGAGTGCATTTGTGCCGCCTTTTTTGTCTGAGCATCCACTGATAGAACATCTCGACTTCCTTGTGGGCAAGTAGAGTCATGATTTGAGTTATTTTTAACTTCAGGAGATTGAAAAGTGACACGCTTTGCACTGAACTTCTGATCCGGCGGCGCAACTCGCTCAAGATGGAAGAGCGTTCATGGAGATCCTGAGAGAGTCTTGCTCAGAGGTAAGATTTTGTAGGCTCTCTTTGATGTAACAGAGGGCATCGCTGTGTGGTGTCCCTTGTGAATCTAAGGTTGTCAGGGAGGAGTGCATACGTCCGATATCATGGTTATTCTTTTCACAGGGGACGGACTTTGTCTGCATAGAGACAACCTTAGGAGTATTGGCAATGTGGGGGTCCTCACTAGAAGGAGCCAATCCATGCTCCAGCGGGTGCAACACTAAAGATGGAGATTTAAATTGGTGCATATATAGGTCTACTGCTTTTCTTAATTCTTGTCTGTTCTCAGAAAGGTCTAGAGGCATGGTATTATCCAAAGCAGCGATAGCAGGTGGCAATGAAGCCGGGGGCATAGCTAGATGGGAACCAGGGTCTGCCCCAAGTTCCTCAGCCACCTTGACTAAATCGTCAAGGGGAGAGTGCGTTGGAATCAGGTTATTATTCGAAATTAAGCTTTGTTGTTTTTTGGCTTGTGCTAAATTGGAATATTGTTTTGTAATAGCATTGGAAGCCATGGTTAGCCGTTTGGTTGGCTTAAAGAGTGACTTAAAAAATGGATTAGTAGCTGCATTTGAACCAGCTCCTTTAGTTTTTATATTTTTAGATTTCTTCTGTTCACTACAGAATTAGAGGCTGAGGCATTTAAAGGGCCTCTTTTTTTCTTTCGAGTAAATATTGTATAAGCCCTTTATGAGGCTGTTCAGGTTGTGGTACCTGCATTTGGAAATCAGCAATTTTGACCATCACCGCTGAACTAGTTGCGGGATTCATGATTTTTTTCTCGAATAACGCCGCTAACAAATGGAATCATGGCCGTGAGACACTGGGATGCTTTTTCATGAGTCAATACTTCGCCCGGTATCTGAAAAAGTTTGTTTTGACCCCCAAGCGGAAATTCAGGTTCCGTCGTTTGAGATGACACAGAGGCAGGATTTGTAACAGCAAAAGAATGCTTTTGGGCCAAGGATTGAGTGACAGACTTTTGCCATACATCAATGTCAACAAGTTTACTTGTAAGGAAATGTAGTTTTGAGTCAAGAGTTTCAAAAAGTTTGGCTAATGACATCAAGGCTATAATCATTACTTCTAATGTTATTAGAGAGACTTGCTTAGAAGGAGAGCTAATTGTTGCTAATGAGGCATCTGCTTGTGGTCTTCTCAGAGTGGGAGGGAGGAATGATAGTGATATGTCAGAATCATTCTGACTTACGTTATGGAATAACTCCGGAGAGTTAGATAAGTTTTGATCATCATCCTTGGCTGAGAAGCATGAGTTCGATGATTGTAAATCAATAACAGCATCTTCAGAAATAGCATTTTCTTTAGAACAGTTGTCTGATGTTGGAATATTGCCTGTGAGAGCGTTTTGCATCACCATGGTGTCTGATAGAGAAATGTTGCAGGGCATGTTGTCCACGCTTTGAATTTCATTATCATTAGGTACCGATGGCGAGCTCGTTGAGGCTAGAGGCAATGATGCAGAGTCTTTCTTGGAAGGCATTGAATGGACTTCAGCATTTGTGGCTTTCGGAGTCGTAGCAGGTAAGGTCCGAGCAGTTCCTATCGGTTTAATTTTTAAAGGACATGCTTTACTAAATCTAAAGTCCCGGATGTCACCAGTGGGAGAATTGGAAAGCTTTCTCTTAATCCCAGACCGATTTTCCTTTTGGCCTCAGATTAGAGTTGATTGCGGAGTTCTTGGAGATTCTTCAGAATTATGCGTGTCACTCAAGGCACGCAATCGAGTGGGTGACGCCATGTCGGTGCGTAGAGAGTAGATTCTAACTCCTCTTCGTGACATGCATAAAATGATAAACTGCCTGTGTGTTTGTGCGAGGAAGAGGGAGAAAGATCAAAAAGATTTACTCTATAGAGAAAACGAGCAAAGCTAGGGGAAGCACTGAGCACCGAGCGCCGCGGGAAAGCAGTGCTTCTATGGTGCTTCCTTGGTGCTTCCTTGGTGCGTGCGCGCGGGTGCTCGTTATTATTGGCGTTAGAGACTTGTTCCTGCCCCGCATAGCTGCAGAGAGTGCATGTATGTTTCCACATGCATGAAATCTGGAAGATTTCATTTATAGGTATGTTTTTGCTTTCCGGTACTTGTAGTAAGTACATTAGAAATTCTTGTGGATCTTCTTGTGTGTTTATAGTGAATCTCCCCATTCCCACACAGGAGTCCAATTCCTGGCTTATTCCTGAGACACTGTAAGTGTTGTCAGATTTGTTTGTTGCATTTCTATGAAGGAGTAGCATTTGCAAACACAACTGGTCTGCGCCATTTAAGTAAATGTTTTCAACAATTGGTGGCAATTGGAATGGAAACATTGATTGCTATATTTGCATAGCAATTTACACCAGTTGTGTTGGAAAATTTGAATGGACCAGACAGTTCTGTGTCTGAGTCATTTGATGGAAGTCCACATGCTTTTTTTTTGAACATTACAACCCAGGCGCAAAGGAATACCGGGCACCGGTAATGACACCGGTGCCGGTTATCCCTTTGTGCCCAATTCCGAGGTCCCTTTGTGGGTCCTTCCTTAACGCCTGGTTTTAGCAGGCGTTAAGGACGGGACCCGCAAAGGGATACCGGGGTCAATAACGGTACCGTAATTTGCGGTACCGTTATTGACGCCTTCCCCCTTCCCATTGAGCCCTATGGGGGCTCAAATTGGAATGGGGAATGGCATTTCAAATGGGGATTTACCGGTCCCTCAAAGGGCGGAATGGACTGGTAAGTCCCCATACCACCACGTCAGTGGCGGTACTGGTATTGGTGCTAGTCATGGCGCTAATAGCGCCATGACTAGCACCAACCTCGGAATGAGGGGCATAGTTTTCTTTGTTTGTGCAGTTGGGTATGCATTTGCCTTTTCAGTACATCCTTCTGTGGTTGTGGTGATTGATGGAGTACCAGCTGCTTTCAATTTCTTTAGTGGTACTGTTGGGAGATCACGTATAAGTTGTGTTTGCACTAGTTTACAAAATTTGCCTTTTTGAGGAACAGGGTATATTTTGAGATGGCGTGTGTAGAGTGCACGTAGTCTGTTGTACTCTACGATGCAAGGAATGTCAGCATTAAATTTGCTTGCATCAAAATTGACTAGAAATAGTCTTTCAAGTGCACTTAGGCGTGACAGTGCTTCGCAACTCATGTCTTCTTTAAAGACTGCGCTGCCAATGTCAATCAATGTTTGATCGAGGGTTAGACTTTGTGATTTATGAATAGTGACTGCGTAGGCTAGAGACAGCGAAAACTGTTTTCAGCGTACATACATGTCTTTGAAAAGAAGTAATCGGGCTGTTGAGCGTCCTATCCTTTTAACTTCTGAAAGTTTGTCAAAGTGGATGTTGGCAAATGGAATGCTGTTGTCACGTGGCAATGTATGGAAGCCATCAACTGTACCAAGTGCTCCATTAACTAAACCTTGCTCCATGTCAAGGTTAGGCTTTAGCATTACTCTACAGTTTAAACTCAATGGGCCTCATTACGACCCTGGAGGTAACCATGCCGCTTTTTGCGGCATGGCTTCCCCCATTCCGGGTACCGGGTTCCCTGAATGGGGAAATACCGGGCCATTCTGACCTTGGAGGGCCCAGTATTTCCCCATTCAAGGAACCCGGACCCGGTACATCCCCATTCTCATTTCAGCCCCCATAGGGCTCAATGGGAATGGGGATGATGCTAACAACGGGCCCGTTAATGACGGGCCCGTTGTTAGCATCCTGGTCTGCTCGCAGGACCCGCTAAGGACGCCTGGTTTTAACCAGGCGTCTTTAGCGGGTCCCACGAGTAGACCTCGTAATGAGGCGGTAGGGGTTAACGGGGCCGGCAGCTCTACCAGCCCCGTTAACCCCCTACCGCCAGGGTCGTAATGAGGCCCAGTGTCAACATTTTCTCCAAACCAGCTGTCTTGGGGATATAGTTTTCTAAGCTATTTAGTCGTGCTGTGGCTTGGTGACACATAGGTACTGTCATATGGTACATGTCCAGTTTGTCTATGGAGTAAATTTGCACTATTGGTTGCATTTCATTTTGCAACATTGTTTCATTGAATTGTGCACAGCTTGCTAGGGTTGGCATTAGGACATACATTTTACATTTTGGTGTGCTAATTGTTCCATGACATCAGTAGCAGATGCATATGTGCCAACCCTACCGATTTAGGCGGTAGGATACTGCTTTTTAAGCAGTCCTACCGCCTACCGATTTAATGGCAACAAATACCGATTTTATTTGTTTTTTAAAAATGTGTTGTGTTTTTTTTTGGCCTCAATTTGGCAGCCTGTTCAGCATGGTTGCAGGGTGCGCATGTACACAGAATCCGAGGAACGTTCTTCAGTGGGGATGTGTCCAAGCTGCTGCTTTTATAATGGTGTGCTCTTACTGGCAGCAGTTAGCAGACCAGTGCGCCAGTGCAACCTCCCCAGACTGTCAGAGGCGCCCGTGAGATCCGCTCCAGCACTTCTGTATATCAACAGCTACATGGTTCACTGTACCTCAGTTCCCCAGTGCCAGTCATCTACATGCTGGGGCGAGCCGCTGAAGCAATGGTGAGCCACTCCTCCTAATGAGTTCTGTAAGGTGTGAGTTTGCGCCAGGAGCCGGGGGAAACCGCACGTTTCAGCCCCGCCCTGCGCGAGTCTCGCTACTTCCACCCGCCTGCAAGTGCAATATTCTATTTCTTCAGAGTAGCTGCAAAACACTGCACTCCTCTCTCCAGCACCTGCTACTTACTTGCCAACCCTACCGATTTCGGGGGTAGGATACCGCTTTTTAAGCAGTCCTACGGCCTACTGATTTAGTGGCAACAAATACCAATTTCTTTATTTATTTATTCATTTATTTTTTTCAATATTTTTGAAACTTTAAGATTCCTACAGTTTTTTGGTCGCAGAATGTTGCCATGTATGCAGATGTGTTATGCCCGTATAGCTCATGGATGCATCTGCTACTTAAGATACACTGTGCTTCCTTAGGAAGCACACAGATTCAAATGCTTTTGAAAATGTTAGCATAGGTGAGGTCTGCAGACTGATGCATGTTTTCAGTTAGTTTTCTGTATTGGAAATTTTGCCAGAGATTTACATTTTCTATGCTTGCAAGTGTGTTATCGCACAGTTTGTTTCCTAAGGTTTTAAAAAAAGGTTCACCATTCACTGGTGTTAATTGAAGATCTCCGAAAACAATAACGTGTTTTCCTCCAAAGAGTTCTTCATAGTTTGTTTTAAGGACCTCTTACAATCAGAGGTGAACTCAAAGCCAACATTAGGTTGAAGACCATGCTCATCTGATCTATTAAGAGCATTTTCATTTGTTTCAAAACTCTGCATAGCTCCATATCAGCTTCTGCTGAAAGTGTGTAGTAGTCTAATTTGTTTTGGTGTTCTACTGGAAGGAGTAGCAATCGGTGTAAAGTAACACCACATATGTTGTAGGCAGCTGAGCCTGTGGGGGCAGTTACAACAGCTGAAAACTTGTTGTTTGTCAATCGTTGGAGGAACTTGCTGATGATTTTTATTAAGAATGTTTTTCCTGAACCAGCTTGACTACTTACATACAGGAGTACAGGTGTATAGTTTTGACAGGTACAAGTTTTAGTTTCATGCTCCAAACCATGGTCCATTTCTTTAGTTACTTCTAGGAAAATGCTATGCTGCTCATTATTCAGTTGTGATTTCAGTAGAGCAAAGTTTTCTGCAGATTTCTCATACTGACACATGGGGCCTCATACGAGTATGGAGGTAGCCATGCCGCTTTTAGCGGCATGGCTACCCCCATACCGGGTACCGGGTTCCTGGAATGGGGAAATATCAGGCCATTCCGACCTTGAAGGGCCTGGTATTTCCCCATTCAAGGAACTCGGAACTGGTACATCACCATTCCCATTTGAGCCCCCATACGGCTCAAATGGGAATGGGGAGGATGCTAAAAACAGGCCCGTTAATGACAGGCCCGTTGTGAGCACCCTGGTCCGCTAGCGGGTCCCGCTAGGGACGCCTGGTTTTGCCAGACGTCCTTAGCGGGACCCGTGAGCAGACCTCGTAATGAGGTGGTAGAGGGTTAACGGCACCGGCAGCTCTACCGGCGCTGTTAACCCTCTACCGCCTTCCTCGTAATGAGGCCCATGGTGTTTTCTACTTCAGTCATGGGTAATTCTGCCTCAATTACTATGAGTGGCTGTCTAAGTGGTACTTGGCACTCCTGAGAAGGTTGACTGCTCTCAGGAGTGTCTACATTTAGTTGTGCTTGAAGTTCTTCTCCTTGGTGGCGTTCATTGTCCAACATGTTTTTGTGCTGTTGAAAGTTTATGGGCCTCATTACGAGTACAGCGGTAACCAAGCCGGAAAAACCGGCAGGTTACCACCGGACTCGTATTACCATTCCGCCTCTGTGATTCCCGGAATCACCAGGGCATTACGACCCCGGTGACCCGGGAATTCCGGAGGCGGAATTGTGTAAGTCCCCATTCCCATGGAGCCCCATAGGACTCCGTGGGGATGGGGACAATGGGAACACTGATTCCGTTTATGAGAGAGCCCGTGTTTCCCTTTCCGCCTGCAGGCGGGTGGTATTAAACCCGACAGGTCAGACCTGGCGGGAGTGACACCTCCCGCCTGCAGGACTCTTAATCAGCCGGTCCGGAAAGAACAGTGGCAGCGGTTTTACCACCACCGTTCTTTCCGGACCGGCAGGGTCTTAATGAGGCCCTATATCTGTTATAGTACTTTCACTTGCATTGAAATCATCTTCTTAGGAGGCATGGGTGTCCAATAAATCTTCTTATTTTATCCAAGGTTTAAAAAGTTGCAGTAGGGACATGTAGTAAAGTTCTCTATGCTGAGGAGCTTTTAATGATAGCTTCATATGATTAATCAGGTTGTGTTTGGTAAGTTTAACCAGGCTGCCCTTACAACTTGTGACTATGTATTTACCTTTTTTCTCATCTGGTTTAATATTATTTTTGTATGAGAAGTTTTGGGTTATTTGCTATAGACTGATGGGGCCTCATTACGACCCTGGCGGTCTGGGAACTACGGTACCGGTAAGCATGCCGGTACCGCAATTCCCAGACCACCATACTACGAGTTGTGGTCGTGGGTGCCCTTCTGCCTGCCAGGTCTGACCTGGCGGGCTGTGCGGCACCCGCGAGCACAACTCGACGGATGCACCAGCACTGTTCATGATGGTGCCGGTGCATCCACCTTCCCCATTCCCATTCAGCCCGATGGGGCTGAAATGGGAATGGGGAAGTACATTTTCTGGCGCCCAGAAAATGGCAATTACTGGGTCCGGTCAGGCCGTAATTACCTGGTAATTGCCCTTTTCTGGGCACCGGAAAAAAATGAATATTGGCGGCAGCCTGTAGCATCTTTTTCTGGATGCAGCAGGACCAAGGCTTAGCCAGACTATGGGCCTCATTACAAGTTTGGAGTCCGGGTCCGTGGTCCCTGAATGGGGAAATACCGGGCCATTCCGACTTTGGAGGGCCCGGTATGTACCCATTCAGGGAACCCGGACCATCCCCATTCCCATTTGAGCCCCCATAAGGCTCAATGGAAATGGGGAGCATGCTAACAACAGGCCTGTTAATCACAGGCCCGTTGTTAGCATGCTCGTCCCCTCGCGGGACCCACAAAGGACGTCTGGTCTGACCAGACATCCAGAGCGGGTCCTGCAAGGGGACCTCATAATAGGGCGGAATGGGTTTAACGGCGCCGGAAGCTCTACCAGCGCCATTAAACCCATTACGCCAGGGTTGTAATGAGGCCCTATGTTTTCAGATTTCCCATACAAGTCTGTGCCGGTTAAACGGTCTGCGGCTTCGTAGAGCAGCCACATTCTGGGAGAGCATTATTACACCAAAGCTGTATAATTTTTTGGACAGTGTTTTGTCAGATGATATGTCATCCCAGAGGTCTTTCAGCTCTGTTTTCTCAGCTTTGGTTAAGTAGGCCATGACATATCGTGCAACTGCAGTGGAATTGTCTGCAATGTACTGCACATCTATGTTTGCATTCCATAGGAGGGCAATGATTTCATTGTAATCATTGATGTACTTGGATGCTTTGGTTCTTTTCATGCAGTATGTGTTCTTAGGTGATTTGGTTTTCACACTGTGTCTAATAGAAGACATGAAGCTTTTTACTTGTCCTTTTGCTGAAACTGGAAACCAAAGTGGCATTTGGTGTAGTATTTGCCCTGGTTTTTATATTTGCACCGACAATGCTTGCAAAACTGTATCTTTGAAACCGCAATATTTGTGCATGTAGGTCACTATGTGCACTTTATGAAGGGATTTTGCAAGTGACATATTTGTGAATGAACTGCAAAACAGTGGCCTCACTGTCCTGACTAAATTTAGGAGCATCTTTAATCCACAAAAGCATGTGGATGTGTGTTGCTCCTCTGGATTCATATTCTTTTCTCCAAAAGAAGTGTTTCACTTCTCCGAGGGGAGGAATTGTTTTATTACTGATGAAGTGCTGCATGGCAATAAAGCGATGATGGAAGTACATTGGCACATTTACAGGGTCAAGAGAGTACAGATCTCCTGTGTTTTCATGTCTATCCCTGCTTTGTTTTCGTTTGCTATGCGTCGGAAATCGTGCAAGTCTTCCCATGCATACTCTGCACAACTTAAAGTGACAAACCATGTTGTGGGCCAAGGTTGCATAGCATAAACCGTACATCTGCGTTACGTCGGAACTAGTATTCTTTCGTACTATGCATGTTTGCCAAAAGATTTGTAATATTTGACTGTAAAACGTCATCTTTCTCTTGCACCTTTTGAAGTAGCTGCGTAGCAGACATGTTTAGAAAATTGGAACCTGCTTTCAATGCATGTGCAACTTTGTAACATAGAATTGCCAGTTCACTTTCAAAGAGGAGGCGGAATATGTATTCAATGTTTTGTCTGAATCTGGGGTCTTGAGAATACATTCGTAAAGAGAGGTATTCTGATGCTATTATTTGTGTGGGTCTTTCATCGTACCTTCCACCCTTTCCAGTAGGAAAGAGTAGAGGAAAGGCTTGTGCTTCTACACTTTTTTCCCATATGCTGTTTGGAGATCCTTTGGCTTGCCGCATTTGATATGTTTCTAGTGCATCATCTATGGTGTCTTTGGAGTGTAGTGGGTGAAGATTGATCTATTGGCCATTGCACTCCCAGAGTGTCTACATTTTCTTTAAGATCTAATGGCAAATAAACTACTTTGCCACAAATGCCTTTCAGTAATTCAGAAGGAGGCAACTTGGCATGTTTTTGGTTGAAGGCGTATTATTGCTTGAAATGGGTGCACTGTTCGGATTATAATGCTCTCATACAAATTAAGCTGTTGGAGTGGTTTTGGCAGTGGGAATATTTCGAAATTATTAGTGAAAGCCTGTGAAGGCATTTGGTTATTGTCAAGTTTTACAGTGCAGTATGTGCAAAGTATTGAGGGGCTAGTAATTTCGTGTTTGTTTTCTGCTATAAGATAGAGAGCTAATTTGAACCATTGGGATTCCTCATTGTCTTCTATTGTGTACATTATATCTACACTTTTGGTGCTCTTTGTATAAAAACTACTGCAACAACACACATGTTTAGCTTGGTACCTCAGCAGATGTGCTTTTAAACTTTGCTATTTCTTTTCTGTACGTGTGTAATAGAAGATTGGCTTCTGCAAAGTTGTCGCTACTCTCTTTCAAAGTTACTGGATTTTGTAAGTTCTCTTCACTTCCAGAATATTTGCTTTGTATGTGGTCTATTTCTTGCAGCAGTTCTTTGGCTGTACCATGTAGGAGAATGTGATTTAAATGGTCCAGTGCTAAAGCAGGACTTTTTGCATAGTACAGTCTCTGAACAAGATTTCATACAGTAGAATGGTGTGTTGCTAACAGTTTGATGTGGTGGAAGGTGCTTTTGCAAGCAGGCCCTGAAATGTAGGATAATGAATGTCCTCATAGTCCTGTGTATTTGCACACTGGACAGGAGTCCATGGTTTGTACTATTTAAATCTTGTATTTGTCTTTGGCTTTCACATACTGATTGAGGAATTGCCGTAAAGATTTGAAGGATTGTTTTCATACGTTACACATTGAGATGCACGGCCATTTGTAGATGGGACAGATGGGTGCGGTGGAATGGAGAGTTGATTGTAAAGTTTTTTGAGGATATTCTTGCAATCAGTGTTTCTTCTCCCATAATGGTATTGTCTACTTTTTCATACCCTTGCCCACTGCTATGTATGGCAATTGGGGTTCTTTGCTCTTGTTTGCATGCCTCTTCATTGACATGTGGCTCTGTGCTGGTGGTGTGAATCCACTCACCTGTACAAACATTTGCAAAGGTATCTAGGTTGATATTGTGTATGTTGCAAAGTACTTTTTATAGTTTACTAATTAATTTTGTTAGTGGTTTTATTCTTTTTAAAATTAATATAAATCATTTCCTTTTGAGGAGCATTGCACTATATAAGAGGGCTTCCAGTATCAGTTTTCTGCGGTAGGTTTGAAGGTTGAGCAGGATTTCTCTCCTGCTTTTATGAGGTTCTAAAGGATTCTATGGTGGAACATTTTTTGTCAAATTAATGTTTTGGATTGCTTACTTGTGGCTATGTTAAAGTTGGCAGATGTAGTGGTAGCACTACTGGTAGTTGCATTCTTCTTAAAACATTTAGTTCTAGTTTTACATTTTGGAAGAGAAGTCACACTTTTTTGGTGCTATCTGGTTCTGTTTTGCTCAGTGACTGTATAAGCTGTTTTGTTTGAACTTTTTGTACAAGGTCTGCTAGAGGTGGATGACCATTTTGCATGCTTTGAGTTTTATTTTATTTTATTCCTGCGTTGTTTTCTACAGAATTGCTTTTTGGTAGGCATTGTCTTGAGTCTGTTGGAGAAAAAATGGAAGTGTGGGTTTGGAAGTTGTACAATTTATTTGTGTGTACTGTGCATGAGTGTCTGAATATGAGGGTAGGTATACATAAAGGAGCCTGATTGTGCAAAGGGCTGTTACTTTTGGTTGAGATGTTTGTACTGGTATGTGTGTGTGTTCCTGTGGGATAGGGTTGCTTCAGTGTGTATGACTGTGCAATGTGCTTGAAGAAGTAAGGACATTACAATGTTTTTATAAAACTAGTGTGTATTAACATACTGGTGTTCTGATGACAATAGAAACAGTGGACCAGGCAAGGTGCAATGAGTAAGGTTGAAGCGAGCGCTGTGGGGTTGGATACAATTGTCTAGGCTACAATACAATAACACTGCACTGTCTGAGTAACAGGCAGAACACTACAACAGTACTACACTTACTTTGTTGGATGTGAAGAGTAGGTTTCTTCTGGGTTTTATCTTCCAGCAGAGACGTCACTGGCTTTTAGAAGGCAGTTCTTCACTGCAATTGCAAAAGAAGAAAGTCAGTGGGTATGTGTGTTAATTAATGGTTCATTAATAGCAGTAGGAGAACACATTGTTGTAGATTGTAGGAGGATTTGTTGGTAGGGAGAGTTAGTGTCTGTGTGCAATTGTACAGCAATGCATATGAGTGGGGACTTGGGAGTATTATCATTGTTGTTATGGGGGCCAGAGCTGCAGTGATAACTGTGCCCTATGGAGCTGCAGTTCTGAAGTGTGTGAGATGTTTTTGCACTATTTGTTTTGGAAATGGATTAGTGGAAGTGATAGTAGAGTGAGAAAAAGGGTCAAAAGATGTAGAGATTGGAAAGGAGAATGTTACCGTGTGTGGGATTTTGTTAAGTTTCTCACACATAGATACTCGCTACATGGATGCAGAAATTCTCTTCTGTTTCATTTATTTATCCAAATGTACATATAGCACTGTTTGCAATGTACACATGCATTTCTTTGCTTTCCTCCCAATGGTGCCTTTTGTCAATTTTATATATTTTCTAAATTTGTTTATATACTTATAAAGCACCAAAAGCCTGCAGGCATCGGGGCACATAACATTAAACTGAGTAACTACATAAAAGACATTTCACAACCTTACCTGAACTAGCTCACCTTCCTAGAGAGGGAATTCCTTTACTTGAAGATGAATGTTTCTAGGCTCTTTCTCAAGTCTGAGGGCAAGGGGGACATTGTTCCATTCCCTTGCTGCCAGTACAGGGAAGGCCCTGCCCAACCCCATCGCTCGTCTGTGTGGTGGCACTGTGTTCCTGCCCAATGTCTCTGATCTCAGAGATCAATTAGGAAGGTGTTGTGCAATTCTTTTTTTTTTAGATATTCTGGTGCAGTACCGTGGAGATAACTATGCACCAAAATTAGAGATTTGAATTGAATCCGGTCTTTAATCTTTGACCAATGCAACGCTATTCCGTCCTTTGAAATGGGTCCACTTTTCGAGTTTCCTTTTATTATTCTAACTGCATTGTTCTCCATGACCTGGAATTTCTCACGGCATTCTTGCTGGCCCAGAGCATGAGTGCGTTACCGCAATCTAAAAAGGACAGAATGGTAGCCCTGGCGGTTGTAGCGCTGTTCTTCTTGCTCTGAGGGTCGAATGGCGCTGAGTAGGCAAAGATGATAAGTGTTGCTCTTATGCAGATAATGCACCTGCGCATCTGCTCTCAAAGAGGCTTCCATGATGGGCCCGAGAGTTTTCACCTGCCCTGGCACCTGTATGCAATGCATGTACTTGCCATGCTTTCTTAATATACATGCAGTTTCCCTTTTTTGTGTGCATTATGGGCATTTCACATAGGATTTGGCACTTGTATATGCTGTGCAAATGTTCCCAATTTTTTTTTAATTTACAAACAAAATCACAGGCAGTGGTGCTAAAATTTAAATATGTGGTTCGCAGCTGTTATGCTAGTGGGTAGTACAAGAACACTTTGAAAGCAGACAGCATTGTAAGTAACTGTCAGTTGATGTGAGGAGATGGTACAAAAGACAGTATGATTATTGTCCCGGGAGGAAAGCAAAGCGGCAACGTGCTCACCTTGGAAACACGACGACATGAAGCAACACAGGTTTGATCCCCAAGTCTGCGCCTAGAAACCTCTGGGTATTAAGCGCGTTATAAATATGCAACTAAGACATATTCTGGTAACAGCGCCTCGATGCCCCCGGGCCGTGTTAGTGCTTTAAAAATACAAAAATAAATAAATACATTGAGTAGATTAAGCATGGCAATTGGCAGGCACCCTGTTCATATGCATGCAATCTATGTGCTTGCTATGCTTTGGTAACATAAATGCAGTTTTCATTTTCTGTGTGCATTACAAAACATATGCATACCTGTAGTTTGTGTTGGTGGATGAATCTGAAAGTAGAAATCTTCGAGAGTTGTACAGTACTTTTGGATGCAGGTGCTTGGGAATCATAAGTGACCTGTGCTCTGAGTGTTGAACAGAACATCTGAAGTGTTGTACTGAGTTGATAGAGTTAGATGTCGAGATCTTGGATGTGGTTGGGGGATGGTATAAGACTGCTTACCAGTAGCCAATTAGAGAGTGCGCCAAAGTGTGAAATGGAAAGGGAAGAAGGGCTGCCCCTATGTTATGGGATCCGGCGACACTGTGGTAGTCCACGGATCACACATGCTACATCTGGGGATTCTCAGCATGCCAGGCATGGAAATGGGAGCGTACTATGGGGATTAGCCAATCAGGTGTTAAGGGTGTGCTTTACAGGAAGGGAGGGTAATACTTTATTTAATTGCTGTGTTGGTTGTGTAGTGAAGATGGCTGGAGTTATTGTATGGATACTGGGAGATTCCTCTGTTTGTGATCTGGAGAGGTATGCAAAGGCAAGGGGTGTTTCTGCAGATCTTGGTTTTTCAGGCCTGGAGGCTTTATGGTGCAGCATTCCTGCCCGCAATTTACAGGCACTGCTTGCTATTTGTAGAAACATGGCTACTTTTGGTAGTCCTGATGTTTTGGTGGTGCACTGTGGAGGAAAGCATTTGGGCTACATCCGTGCCCCAAGTTTGATTCGTGTATTGAAGTTGTTGGTGCAAGAACTAATGCTGTTTTTCCCTAGTGCAAAAGTGTTTTTTCTGAAATACTACCAAGAGCACAATGGAACAACCCCAATGTCTTCAATCCCCAACAAAATGTAGGAAGGTGCCTTGTTAATAGAGGCATGGGTATAGTTTTGCGATGTGCTGAGATGTCTGTCTTCTCCAATGACAACCTTGACCCCCTTAGTGTGCGGAATCTAAGGGATGCTTTGCAGAGGTTGATGTAAGGCAGTAAGGAGGAAAAGAAGAGAAACCCCCCAAAAAAAAACAAAATAAAGAAGTTTGTTTAAGAGCCACCACTAAAGAGGAAACCTCCTACACTGGTAAAAATGTATTTCCCCATCATCGTGAATTGTACGATATGTCCGCGGACACCATGGTAGTTCGCAGATCGCACATGCCACATCCAGGGCTTTTGAGGATGGCAGGCATGGAAATGGAACTGTGGAGGCAAGGGGATTGGTCAATATGGTTTCCTGGGTGTGGTGTGCAAGGAGAGACTGTGGCAGAAGGTCTGATTGCTGAGAGGAGTGCAGATGGCTATGGCTATGACTGTGTCTTTCAGGAGGAAGAGTGTGTGGATTTTGGGGCACTCGTGGATACATTGGTTGCAGGTGTATGCAGAGCACTGTGGAGTGGCTGCACATCTTGGATTCCCTCATGTGGATGTGCACTGGTATGGAGTGCATGACATGAAGTGGCTGGATTTGCTTCCCCTTTGTGCCACTTTGGTGACGCAGCATCATCCAGCCATTATTATTGTTCATTGTGGAGGGAACAGTTTAGGCCATGTTATGGGAATCGCTCTGCAGTTTGCGATGAAGGTGGCACTTGGGAAAGTCATGGACATGTTTCCAAACTCTCGAGTAATTTTTTTGCACATTGCCCAGAGACAGATGTGGCTGTGCTCTTCCTCACTTAGTCTGCAAATGGAGAAAGCCAGGCACAATGTCAACAGGATATTGGTATGTCTTCCTTCCACAATGAAAACATTACGTTTCATAGTACCAACATTTTCCGCATAGATGGCGTCCATCTTACTGATGCTGGCAATCATCTTTTTTTGCGCAATATCCAAAATGCTTTGCAGCCGTTCTTGCAAGCATAGCAAGCATGTGTGCAGTAGGTGTACGTGCAGTAGGTGTTGGCCACTTCAAAACTTCCAAAAAAAGGGGGGTTCTTGGTCTCCCGCACTGTCTTCATGGTTCTGTTATGAATATGTTCTGCATCCAGAGCTATCTATTTACTCACTCTGAAAGGGTCAGCGGCTGGACCCTCTCAGGTGGGACAGGGACTCCTCCCGACTTGGAGTAGGATCTTAAGAGAGCCATTCCTGCCCCAACGGGGGGGAGGGAGATGGGAAGGCCCCAGTACCCTGTACCCACTAAATATGCCTTGATATGATATAATATGATGGGTTATTTATAACGCGCTTAACACCCAGAGGTTTCTAAGAGCAGACCTGTGGATCGAACCTGTGTTGCTCCGCGTTGTCTTGATTCCCAGGCGAGCTTGTTGATGCTGAGCTAACCGCCCGTGCCTTGAATGTTGACAATGGTATCACTGTCAATCACCTAATGCCTTGCAAACACATTTCTGGCCAAGGTTCTCTTTGTAAGGTTGCAGGACTGCAAGATCATGCAACAACAGGGACACACAGAGGACCGGTGAAAGAAGCCACTGGCTCCGAAACTGACTCAGAGATTTCCGCACCAGTCAAACTCTGGAAAGGATACAATTTACCACCTTTCTGTTCTAGGTCCCCTTCTTTTCTCCTTCTCTACTATTCATTTTTCTGCTCTTATTTCCTCATTTAATCTTTCCTGTCATTTCTATAGTGATGATTCACTAATCATTTTTCGCCTTTTGTATGTTTTTCTCTTCATAATACTGTTTCTTCCTGTTTACTCACTGTCAAATCTTGGATGGCCTCTCGTTTTGTTCATCTGAATGCCTCCCAAATGGACGTTCTTTTCTTTCCGTCTTCTTCTCCCTCTCCTATCCCTCCTCCCTTTGGTCTTCTTTTGCGTGCATCTTTTCTTTTATTTTCTTATTCTGCTCGAAACCATGGTATCGTCTTTGACCCCTCTTTGTTTTTCTCTACATATTTCTAACAATGCTTGCTCTGCTCATTTTCGTCTTTATAATCTTTGACGTTCTCGTCCTTTTCTTTAGTTTCAGGCTACTAAACTTCTGATCTATTCACTTGTTTTCTCTCGTTAATTATTGCTCAGTTCTTTCCTTAGGTCTTACCCCCTCTACATTCTGTTTTTAATTCTGCTATTTGTCTTCTCTTTCAGCTGCCCTTTTGCTCTTCTGTTACTCCTTCATTTTGGTCTTACCCCCTCTATGTTCTGTTTTTAATTCTGCAATTCGTCTTCTCTTTCAGCTGCCCTTTTGCTCTTCTGTTACTCCTTCACTTGGTCTTACCCCCTCTATGTTCTGTTTTTAATTCTGCTATTCGTCTTCTCTTTCAGCTGCCCTTTTGCTCTTCTATTACTCCTTCATTTTGATCTTACCACCTCTACATTCTGTTTTTAATTCTGCTATTCGTCTTCTCTTTCAGCTGCCCTTTTGCTCTTCTGTTACTCCTTCATTTTGTTGTGCTTCTTTACTTTATTTTGATCTTTATCTTCTCTATTGCTTCCTTTGCTTTGTCTACAAAGCTCTTTATGGTCTTGCTCTATCCTACATTTGTCTCTTTTTACTGTCATACACGTGCTCTTCACTGTCAATCTCTTTTTCTTCTTTCTGTTCCTAAGCCACCTCGTTCTTCCTCTCGATTCCATTCTTCCTCACTTCTTGCAACCTAAGCACTAGAATGCTCTTCCACTATCTATCCATGCCTCTACTACTTTTTTTTTCATTATCAATTAAAAACCCACCTTCTTCTTTCTCTGTTCTCCGCTTAGCTCCTGATTGTTGATCTTACCATCATTGTCATTTCTTATAGCACAGGTGTAATAATTTTTTCTAAAAGCACTTTGTTGAAAGCGCTCGATAAATAAGATAAATACTTAGAAATAATGGGACGCCAAAGGAACACCTAATTGGGAAAGCTACAGAGACTGTTGAAAAGCACTGTGCATGAAAAGGTATGGGTCTAAAAGAGTTTTATAAAGATGTACTATGTGACGACGGAGGGACGCCATTTCTCCAAAATGCCAGGGGTAGTGGAAGTGACATCACATGCCCAGCCCCCGAGTGACATCACAGGAAGTGATGTCATTTGACCCCATCCGGCGTGACATCACCGCAAGTGGCATCCTAAGGCAGTATCCCTCAGTACACTAAGAAAAATATGGTTACAATATCAATGTAATATGACACACATTTAATACAAGAATGAATCATCATATGTAGCAGGCCCATATTATCACGGAAGTGTATGCACGCAAATGATAAAGCCCTCTTTATGTGGATCCGACCTGTTCTTTAAACATGACTACAGAGCGAAATGACATTCTGGTGGTACAGGGGTGGATAGGCGGGTGTAGGGATAAGGGAAAGCCAGGATAGAAGGAGCGAGAGGGAGAATATTTCACCAGAGAACACGTGTTCTTATACAGTTGTTCTTCCTTCACTGGCACAGCGCCACCTTATATCATGGGTGCATAGGTCTGGGGTTAGGCGCCTGTGCACTTCACCCCTCCAGTGAATGCTGTGGACCGGAGCTGCTCAGCGCTGACCCTCTAAACTGCAGCAAAAGAAAATCTGCTACAAGACCAGGGGCTCTGTGTGCAACCAACATACTCAAACACTTTACTTTTTTTTCTTTCACCAATAAATCAGGGCTGTGGTGAGACCTTGATAAAAACGTTAGCAAACCTGGTCTCTGGGCCTTCTGTGGCTGCTATAGTCATCTACGGTGGTCTATAAAGCTCTAATTATAACACATCTATCAGACTGCTTAGCATTCTGTTTAAGATATATTTTTTAAAGTGCAGACATTTTTGATACAATTAACTGATTTCCGAGATGCATCCTCACTCTGAACTGAACACATTGTCAGTCGAAATACATGAGCATCGTTACTTATGCTGTTGCCTATTCGCTCTACAGTTTGCACAGTAAATCAGTGAGTTTATTTTTTAGATTTTCAAAACATCAGATTGAATATTACATTGCTGCTATCTCACTGTGAAGCCTAACAAATCGATGCCTAACTTGTGTTACTATGGATCAAGGAATTTCGAGTTGAAAATGCATATTTGTCCATGTGCCATTTGCGCAGGATTCATAATGAAAAGCTAAAAAGTGACTATATACCTGAGCTGCTCAAGGTTGGCCCTCTTGACTACAGCAAAATAAATTCTGCTACAAGACCAGGGGCTCTGTGTGCAATCAACCTACTCGCACACTTCACTTTTGATTTCTTTCACCAATAAATCAAGCAAACTTTACTTTTTAGCATATCAAGCTATTAGACCTTATGGGTATGAACACATTTTCAAAGCGCGCTGCTTTATAACCATAGCTCCTCGAGTAACAGACTTGAAGGCACCGGCGTGCCACGCTGCTTCCACTGGCCAGGCTTGAGTGGCATCAAGTCTGGAGCTTGCTTGTTTTTTTATAAATAGTTTGTAACAAACTATTTATAAAAATGCCCAAGCTCCAGGCTCCATTCCAGGCCAGAGGTCATAGAATTATGCCAGGTGTCGCTTAGGAGACAGCAGAGGTCGTTCTTCCGACCTCTGGCGACCCCCAATTGATATCCTTCTGACGGCCCACCCTGCAAAATGCTTTCTGGCCCAAAAATCTATGAAGTACCTAGGATTTCAAATCGGGTGATGGTCTAGTACTGCCTCACAACAATAAAGCTGAAGCGGATGAGAGGGCTCCCATAGCTTTTCTCGGGATGGGGGGGTACTATCGATACTTTATTCTAAACCTGCCCGCTACTGCAGCACCATTAGTGAACAAACCCTGGGAAGTCCCAACCTCATCTCTTGAAACGAGGGAGCCAGCGGTGCCTCCTTCAAAAGACTAAGAAGAAGATATTAACTATGTCTGAGTTCTCCAAGGAATTCACCTTGCAAACCAATGCTTCCTCCGGTGGTCTAGGGATGGATCTCTTGTAAGTCAATGAGGGGGAAGAAAAGTCAACCCCTACATCTATAGGGCATTGTTTGCTCGAGAGGAACTACCCCAATGTGGAATTAATATGTCTGGAGGCGACATGGACAGGTCACACTCTACACCATATGATATTATTTGACAGGCAGAAAGTTCAGACTGGTTACCCACCATGCACCTCTGGTGTGGATGGCTCGCAATAAAGATACAAACCTAAAATCCTGAGAGGGATCCTAGCTTTAGAGCCATGTGTTTTTCCCACAGATAATAGGGCTGGAAAGCATCAGGCTAATGTGGGTTATCTAACCTGATACCTGCGGGCAGTCAGCAATCCAGAAGAGGATGTGGGCATAGAAGAAAGGGTGGCGGTATGCGACAGAGTCAGAAGCTGGACCCTTTTCATGGGGGAACATTACCCAACATGGGGTAGGAGTCCTTCCAGGGCATATGCCAGAGCCAATTCTGCCCCAGAGGTGGGGTGAGGGAATTGGCATGGCCCCCATTCCTGACCCCCATAAATGTGCCTTGACTATTGACATCAGTACTACTTTTGATCACCCAAAGCCTTGCAATCTCAATTCTGGCCAGAGTTCTCTTGGTTTCATTTCAGGACCACAAGTTCCACAATACCACGCGACAACAAGGAAACACAGTGGGCTGCTGAAGGAAACAACTGGCCCACCACCGACTCTGAGATGCAAGTAACCATCAAACCCCAACCTATCCAAAAAGAATGCAACACATGCAATATTCAAATTTGCAATCAACAAGATAGAGGCAGATAACATACAATGTTAATTCATCAAGAAATGCACTACACATCCCCCTCCTCTCTCAGCCTTGCTTCAACTCCCCTTGGAACCTTGTGATGTCACACCATTCCTATTAATTCTAGATACCCCTTTACAGGCTGCAGTTTAGTTCATCAATAATATGACTTGCACCTAACATGCATATAGAACAACTTACCACAGCTTTGAAAGAACGGGACACGAGCAAACACCAAATGGATGCAGCCACAGACTGTACAGAATGCTGCACATGGAAATGGGGAGGGTCTGACGGGGGGTTATAAAGATGTACCATGTGGTGACCCGACCCTGGGAAAAAGGACAGACATATATTGGCCCACTGAGTCAGGTGAGATATGGAACCAAAGGAGGGGATATGGAAGAACAGAAATAGGAAATCACTTGTATAAAAGACCCGTAGGAGCAAAACAGAGTGAAAGGCGTTTGGGTGAGGTCAGGACAAGTGGTGGTGGACCGAGAGACCAGGTGGAAGGTGGAGTGAAATCAAAGGAGTCGTTGGAGTCGCTGGATACAGATTCAGGTGAGGTATTGTGTGTGTGAGAGAGAGCAGTACCAAGGGGGAAGAGTGCAGATGTCATTACGAGAGTGCATGTGAGAGTGAGTGTTAGTGGAGAAGGGTGCAGGGGGTAGCATATGGGGTGAGAGTGTAGAGGGTGAGGCCAAGAGTAGAAGGTGAGAGTGGTACAACGTGAAAGAGGAAGAGAGAGAAAGAAAGATAGAAAGGGCCAGAGCTGAGAGAGAGAGAGAGAGAAGGGGGACATGTAATATAGATGAAGGGATTGTAGTGGGGGAATTTGGAGACAGGGGGGGGATTGGTGAAGGGGAGTAGTGGAGAGGGAGAGGGAGGCATGTGAGAAGACCAGAGGGACAGAGAAGGAGAGAGGTGAGAGGAGAGGAAGAGAGAAGACAATACATTAGGAGACCGGAAGGGAGAAGGAGGTGGGAGGAGGGGGACAGGAAAAAAGAGGAAAGGCAAGAGGGGGCATAGGCGGAGGACAAAGACAGTAGAGATTAAGGAGGGGGAAATTCAGGGGAGGAGTGAACAGAAGTGAAATGTAGACTGCCTGAGAAAATACAAGCACTATCATGAACATCGTTGATCTCATCCTTGTAGAAAGTAGCATAGGGAACCTGCAGAAAGTCCTGGAGGGAGAAAAGGAGGCAACGCCTTGGCCTTTAGGCGCTACCATTGTAGATAGGCTACATTAGACAATAGTCGTCACCAATCTCGAGTCTTCCACGCTGCCTTGAGTGATCGAGAATCCTGGGTTAGGGTGGAGGGAACCGACAGGAAGTTGAGGCACCATGCAGGAAAATCCAAAAGTTGGTTTCATCTCTAGTCTCCAGACCTCACTAAACCAATTTTGAAAATCATGTTTTTAAAACCCTTGATCCATCTATCTTGACATGACGTGAGAATGGCAGAATTTACAATGTCTTGTTTTGTCTGTTAGTATAAAATGTAGTCTGATGTTCACCATCCTTTGCTGTCCTCGTTGATCGCATCTTTAGGTTCCGGTTTCCACTTTCGATGCCATTCCTGTGCTAGTTCCTTATCATCGTCTCCTTCTTTGTTAGTCATGTGCATCATTCACTGCACTTGACCCCCCTCATCTCTTTAGGTTAATTTTCTTACATAGGTTTTTGGGGTTTATCCCCCTATGTTGTTTTACTTTACTTTATTCTGCTTGTCATCATTAGATTCCTTTCCCCCGCAGTTCGTATCTTGTATTTCTTGGCATGTTTGTATACATTTGATGTTCAGAAAGAACTTACATCAGGGTGAGGAAGGTTAATGTTCTGCTCAGTGCCTGTCCCTGCTGCTTTTATAGCATGTGCTTTCCTTCTAGCTGCTGTTGTAAGACATCAAGCACTATTCACAAAGGAATAACACTGGTCCAGAAGCATTGCTGGTTTAAGAAGGTTCAACAATGTTGAAGCGCTTTGGTCAAAACACTAAGTTTGTGATCTCCAATCTTGTCACAGGATTCATAATGGATTGAAGTGCTGCCCACACTTTGTGCACCCGTGTGGCTTCTCCACTGTATGATCCTCACATGGATGTAAAGTTCTAAGCTGTAAATGGAGCTTTTCTCACACTCTTTATACTTGTAAGTCTTTACACCATTTCTGACGATACCACACTTGCGCAGCCCAATTATAGTGCACCCAGATGGCGCCTCCCTATGGTAGGTTCTTCAATTGCAGCTAAGGCACAACCAAAGGATTTCTCACACTCTTTGCATTGATGGAGCTTCTCCGCTGTATGAATCCTCTGATGATTGTACAAACTAGAGCTACAACTGAACCTTGTCCTCACATGACATGAACTGCCAGGGTCACTCCCCATTGTGTGTTTTCTGATGCCGGAACAGAGATGAGTTCAGAGTGAACCTTTCCATACACTGGTGTGGTCACCCCCCAGTATGGATCTTCTAATGCTTGTACAGATCCAAATTCTGACTAAAGCTTTTCTCACACTCTGTCCACTGGTATAGTCGCTCCCCACTATGGATCTTCTGATGCTGGTACAGATTTGAGCTCTGACTTAAGCTTTTATCACACTCTGTGCATTGGTATAGTCATTCCACAATATGGATCTTTTGATGCAGGTACAGATCTGAGCTCTGTGTGAAGCTTTTCTCACACACTGTACACTGGTATGCTCATGACCCAGTATGGCTCTTCTGATGCCTGTACAGACATGAGCTCTGAATGAAGCTTTTCTCACACTCTGCACACTGGTATGGTCGTTCTCCAGTATGGATCTTCTGATGCTGGTACAGACCTGCCCTCTGAGTGAAGCTTTTCTCACACTCTGTACACTGGTATGGTCGCTCCCCAGTATGGCTCTTCTGATGCTGGTAGAGATTTGAGCTCCGACTGAAGCTTTTATCACACTCTGTACACTGGTACGGTCGCACCCCAGTATGGATATTCTGATGCTGGTACAGATTTGAGCTCCGACTGAAGCTTTTATCACACTCTGCACACTGGTATAGTCGCTCCCCGGTATGGATCTTCTGATGCTGGTACAGATTTGAGCTCTGACTGAAGCTTTTCTCACACTCTGTACACTGGTGTGGTCGCACTCCAGTATGAATCTTCTGACGCTGGTACAGATCTGACTTTTTAGTGAAGCTTTTCTCACACTCTGTACACTGGTATAATCGCTCCCCAGTATGGATCTTCTGATGCTGGTACAGATTTGAGCTCTGAGTGAAGCTTTTCTCACACTCTGTACACTGGTATGGTCTCACCCCAGTATGGCTCTTCTGATGCCGGTACAGATTTGAGCTGTGACTGAAGCTTCTCTCACACTGTGTACACTGGTATGGTCTCTCCCCAGTATGGGTCTTCTGATGCCGGTACAGACTTGAGCTCTGACTGAAGCTACTCTCACACTCCGTACACTGATATGGTCGCTCACCAGTATGGATCTTCTGATGCTGGTACAGATGTAAGCTCTGACTGAAGCTTTTCCCACACTCTGTGCACTGGTATGGTCGCATACCTGTATGAATCCTCTGATGTCGGTAGAGATGTGATGTAAAAAGGAAACTTTTCTGACACTCCGTGCACTGATATGGTCGTACCCCAGTATGGCTCTTCTGATGCTGGTACAAACTTGCCCTCTGAGTGAAGCTTTTCTCACACTCGGTACATTGGTATGGCCGCTCCCCGGTATGGATCATCTGATGGTCGCACAGGTTTGAGCTCTGAGTGAAGCTTCTCTCACACTCCGTACACTGGTATGATCGCTTTCCCGAATGGCTCTTCTGATGCTGGTACAGATTTGAGCTCTGACTGAAGATTTTCTCACACTCCGAGTACTTGAATGGTTTTTCCCCTGTGTGAGATCTCTGGTGCCTTCTCAGGTCTGACGCTGAATTGAAGTGCTTTTCACAATCCAAGCATTCATAGGATTTCTCCATAGCATGCGTCCTCTTACAGCTATCAATTCTCTGTTGAAAGAAGCAGCAGTAACATGTATTATTTTATGTCATTGTACAGCCTAAACATCAATAAAAATAGCAGAGGACTGTTCATTCTCTGTTTACACAGTTAAATCCTGAATAAATATGACAAAATAAACCTTTCTGAGTCTTAACCAATTAGGAAATAGACATTAACAAATACATTTTCTGGGAGAAAATAACACTGACATACATGCCCAACATTGCATTTGCACCTGGGAAAGACAGATTAACCCATCACAATCTGCCTTTCCTGGGCGCGATTGTGCTTTCACTGCCTGCACCTGCCACCATTAAAATAGAAAAGGGACTGTGTCCCTTTTTGAAGGACGGTGGCGATTTTGGAAAATGTTTTGGATAACTGCTTGCATCAGAAAAGTAGCCCCTTTACCATTTCAATGGTGGCAGCAATTTGTTTTTCTTCGATGGGAGAGCATCTCGCACAGAGCTGATCTCCAGTCAGACAAACAAAAGAAAACTATCCACGCCCTGGTAAATCCCAGGTTGCAAATAGCTTGCACGCACCGGTTGGAGGGTGGGGGGAGGGTGAGAGGATGGGAATGGGCTTTAATGGCCCGCAGTCTGAGCGGAAGCCCTCGCGGACCATTAAAGCCCATGTTCCCCCCTCCCAGCCAAGGCATGAAACCTATATTTAACAGTTTGGGTTATAAATGTGAACAGATCCCTTTCACTGAAACTGAATCATGCCCTGCTTGGAATTTCGGTTCACTATTCGGGGCTGGATCTTTCCCTCATAAACATTCCTTTCCAGTGCCTTTGTGTTTACAGGAACTTATTCCAACATTTGTCCCTGTATGGGGGCGCTGCTTCTTTCCAATGCTCAACCAATATTAATCCAGCTTGTGAATAGTGAATACAATAAAGTACACTTGGGCGGATTCATCATTCTCAAGGCCAAATATTAGCGTATTCAGTGAAGGTACTGTTACTTCTCCTATTTATTCGGAGGCATTTTCGAATCTTTACGGAGCGGGCATTCTCCGCTTATCTCATAATATGCACACACTTGTGAGCGCTTCTTCATCTTGGAATCTGAATGAGTTGAGGGCTTCTAATAAACTTGTTTTAAAATTACTGCCGAACTTTAATGATGTCAGACAGTATTGATTCCATGTGTCTCTACTAAACACAGCAGGTATTCGATGCTCATGTCATTTTGTCATAGTCTGCGGTTTGCTATTCCTGCTATATCTTATAATAGCCACGAAGTTCACCAACAGCCTTAACTACAACACCATCTCAAATAGGTTTTATTCTTTTCCATTCAGTTTCACCCTTTTGTAGCCGATGCAGAGTCCCCTTAATTCCTACAGTGTCAGGACCTTCTAGCCCATGGGCTTCTAGATAGAACCGCAGCTGGGAGAATGTTTAAGTGCCACAGTTGTGAATACACATGCCTTGCAAGACACTTGTTCCCATAGCAACTCCCAGCTGCCTCATGTTGTCTGCCTCTGCCTATCCTGACCTTCCTCAGAACTCTGGCAGACAAGGATACAGGATTGGACCTGGCTGGCAAATCCACCGCACAGTTCCAGACTCCTCCTAGGCCACAAGTCCCACCATGCCAGGTTATACCATGGGCCTCATTAGGACTCTGGCGCTAAACCATGGTGCTATTAGCACCATGGTCCATGCCGGAGTCCGCCATGGTGGAATGGGGAATTACCACCCCATTCCGAGGTTGGCGGGGCGTAATTCCCCATGCTGCCATGGCCCTTCCCCATTCCCATTTTTGCCCCATAGGGCTCAATGGGAATGGGGACGGTGGCAATTACGGTACCGCAAATTGCGGTACCGTAATTGCCATCAAGGTCCCTTTGCGGGTCCCTACTTTAACAGCTGGTCTAGACCAGCCGTTAAGGTCGGGTCCCGCAAAGGGACCTCGTAATTAGGCGCTAATGGGTTAACGGCACTGCAGCCTTTTACGGCTCCGTTAAACACTTAGCGCCTGGGTGGTAATGAGGCCCCATATCTTTTCTTATACCATGGTCAGGAGTCCATGTCGATATTGGTTTATATTCCTTTGAAAGGAGAAAGTCACACACATAGTACAGTATATAACAAAGCCCCAGTACTATACGTTTTTGGTCACATTTAAGTCTCATTTCCTGGGTGCCACAATTCTCTTGCAGGTAGAGGCTGGCAACCAAGTGAGGAGATCCCTTAACTCAATTGCAGACACATTTACCAACAAAAACAGGCAAAGCCCCCACAACCTGGGAACAATTCTGCTTTCTGCTAAACCTGCCGGACAAAGACAACAACCTCAGGGTCATTGGAATGACAGGCGTCTTTCGACCCCCTTGGAAGTGCTTCCTGCACCTGCATAGGGGGACACTGGCAGAAATCAGAGATTCACAATATTTGAAAAGTGCATCATTCATCAAGCAAATATTATAGTAAGCAGAGGAGGTAAAAAGATAGTGAACGCTTTGGGCGCCCATAAAAAAGCTTGTGAGGGCTTAATACAATCTTTCTGTTGGCCGTACTGCTGAGCAGTACCAGTGGCATGGCTTGGTACCTCATGAGGCCAGTCTACACACCGAGTGTCGACAGCTTATTTTATATCACGCCATTTCGTCGCTCTACTGCACCTGCTCATTATGTGGGCAATGAAGATTGCGCTGTATGTTTGCCAGGCTATTATGCAAGTCTATGCAAAAAGGACGAGCATACTCGTCCTTGGCACTTACGGGGTTAATGAAGAACAGTGCTCCTTAATTAGCTGATTTAATAAGTAACTATTGTTTACATCCAGTAGAATACCACATTTGGTTATGAAATCTCAGAGAAGCGCCTTTGCCATTGGTATGATATTTTGTTTGTATCGTGCTCATACACAAGTGTTTCAGAGCGCGACAATATACATTGGGATGGTGTATGCTCGGCTACATCTGTAGGTGTCTCCCCAACAAGACAAAATATCAAGAAAAACCAGCACCTATTGCAGGTTATTACATCTGCAGAGTGGAATAAAATCTACCTGGCGGTAGTATGCAGGGCGAACAGATGGTGGTGGATGCACTCTGTGTAGTGTGACTGTCTTTCTGGTGTGATGCTGTTTACTTTTAACACACTGGGCCTCATCAGGATTTGGGCGGTAACGCCGGCGCTATTAGCGCCGGCGCTATCTGCCCTACCGCCGAACTACCCGGCACTAATACCGCCGGATCATGAGTTCGGCGGTAATGTAAATCCCCATTCCCCATTGAGCCTATTCGGGAATCCCCCATTCCCCATTGGGCTCAATGGGGAAATTTCACGCTAATACCGCTGGCGGATTTACCGCCGGCAGTATGAGCGTGAATTTTCAGCGGATTTCCCCCCAGCTCAGAGCTGGGGCGAAATCCGCCGAAGTCCTGATTTGGCGGACCCTTAAATCCGGCGGTAATAGCGCTACCGCCAGATTTAAGGGTTACCGCCAAAGTGGTGATGAGGCCCTCTGTCTGCAGTAAGTCTGGGCCACAGCTGTAGAGGTGTGTGTGAACCAGTCCCAATTCAGAGTGGGGATCGTACCCCTTTTTCCTATGTTCGCCAGTCCATGGTATACTCTAGTGAGGTGAGATAAAATCATCTTTGGGACAACATGGCAGCCATGTCCATCCTACCAAAGTGAGCCCTTGTGTGATTGGCAACCCTTTCTTGCCCAAAATTATTTTCCTATAGCAGAAGCACTTCCTGGGTATGGGCTAGTGCTTCAAGTGTTCGGAAGGGTGGCGGCTATGATGTCCATTTCAATCTTAACACAAACTGAGCCTGAGAGTCAGAAACAGACGTCAGCTTTGCAGTTGAATCTACAAAATCATGCCCGGAGGCAACCTCCCTTTCCAAAGGTGAATGTGCCGTGCATTTAATGATAGCCATTTGCTTAGGGAGCATGATGGCCTCTAACACGTGACTTGCATAGGCATGATTCTGAACAGGAAAGCCAGACGACATCAAGAAACTGTGAGCAACCCCAAATGCATAATGGGATTCTGTGGTCGGAAGTAAGGATGCTGAATTTAACACAGGACATCAGTTAAGGGTAATGCTGGAGAATACTTCATATTTGTTTGATCTGGAACAAGACATGTTGTGTTTTACTTTTTAATAATAATACAATCTCGGAATGAGGACCTGCAAATTCTGAGAAGAGGTGTGGGGGCTTTCTCATGGTCCCTGCATCCAATTCTACTGTAATATGCAATGGGCATCTGATCATGGCCATGCCTTTGTGTTAATACTGCAGATTAGGAACTATTCCTTTCATGACAAAACAGAGTGCATTTCTTTTTTTAATATGATAGACCTATAGCTGTGGGTTCAGCTAATGCCATTTGGACTGCATCAAAAGCTTTTTCAGCCTCTGGTGTCCATTTGAGGTGCTCCGTTGTATTCACCATCGTATATTGTTTTAGTGATTTGTCTATCTCCCCAAAACCCTAAACCCACTGCCTACAAAAACCTAGCATGCCCAAAAAATGCTCTCACCTGTGTGACAGTCCAGGTGTACACAGCTTCTTTCCTGGAGGGGGCTATGAACCTTGCCCTAATATAATACAATGGCCCAAATAATATATCCTTTATCTGCATATTTGCAATTGTGTTTGGATGCCTTGTGTCCCTTATTTGACAATACAATGGACAGCACCTGAGCATCCTGTTTGCATGTATTCCGTGATGGGAGACAAATAGCAAGTCATCTACATACTGGACCAGCACTTATGTTCCAGGCATCTTTATGTCATCTAGGTCCTTCTTAAGCTGTTGTGAAACTAGTGTAGATGACCCCTGGGGAAGCCTTGTCTACATGTACTAGATTCTATAAGGAATGCATGGTACCAACAGTAAGACAGACACAAGTGATCACCGTTCAAGGGTGTTTATTTAACTTCAAAAAGGGTTTGAAAAAAATGCCTATCTAATCCTAAATCTACAGATGAGAGCAAGCTACGACCATCAAATAAGAATAACCCAGTCCTACTGGTGTCTTGTCAAATTAAAAGGGCCTATACGAGCAAACCTATTGCCAATCCTTATCTCTAAATAGAAATAGGTCCTCATTAGGAGTGTGCCGGTCCGGTAACAACGGTCCCGGTAAGACTACCGGCACCTCTGTTACCGGACCGGCACACTTCGAGTCTTTGGACGGCAGCCGGCCGCAGACTTTCATGGAAGCACCGGCATCGTCATTAACGGTGCTGGTGTTTCCATCATTCCCATTGAGTCCTATCGGACTCAAATGGGAATGGGGATTAACGATTTTCCGGCGCCTGACTACAAGGAACACTGGGGTCGTAATCCCCCAGTGTTTCCAACAAGCCAGGCACTGGAAAATATTGCAAGTCCAGCAGCAACCCACCGGCAGCACCGGCTGGGTTACCGTCAGACTTTTAATGAGACCTTTAGTGTGGGAAACAATGTTACGTAAAAGAAAGAAGTGTTCAAGAAAGGATATGTCAAGATGTTCAGGCCATTGATATCCCTTCCCCACATTTTATGCATGGGCTAAGGCAGTGCGCTTGAGCTTAGCACGGTATCTGGCTTCTCTAGCAAAAGGGTGCAGTTCAAGCATTAGCATCAGGGCCTTCTGTGCCCAAGTCTCTTTGCCTTTCAAAGTCTCCTCTTTCAGAGGGCCTGATGCAACAAACAAACAGTTCCTTTCCTCACACATACTCAATTTCTCTGGTGATTCACTATTCACCTTGGAATCCCCCTCAGCCGGGCTCAGATCCCGTTTTATACAATGCTTGTTGGATTTCCATGTATTCAATTTCTACACAATGTTCAATCAGTCTCCCTCTGCCAGGCTCGGACCAATTTAATTCACTTTAACAAAACTTACTTTATACCAAAAGCCTTCAATTGATCTCCCTCGTTCGGGCTCGGAACAACTTTTTTAATTTTGTCATCAACTTATTCAATTGATCTCCCTCAGCCGGGCTAGGACCAACTGTCTCTATTTTGTCATCAACATTCTTGGCAGTATCAACATCGAAAGACATTCGATTGTGCACAGGATTTTGCTCGTCCCGTCGTAGGACCATTTTTATGTACAGTTCTTTGCCACTCTTTCACCTTTCTCAACTCTCAGTTGGATACCTTAGAGAAACGTTCAAATGAGCACGCACGTGGTGCCGGACCACTCTTTCAAGGGTACCGTATCTTGGTTTCAAAGTTCAATCACTCATCTGGTGTTCAACTTTTACTTGCGTTGGTTATCACATGCGTTTCATACACTGTTCGCTTCAGCGCTCACGATACAATGTTGCCGCTTGCAAAGTTGGCGCTTCAACACAGGCCGGTCTGGTATCAACCTCCCCAACTCACCAGCTGTGTTGATTTCACTGGTGCTGCTTTGTTGTAGGAGCCAAGGACAGTGCCATGGCAACAAGCAATTCTCTTCGCCTTCGTTACTGACGCGGGAGGGCCCCGGGTACCTCTGGCACAAAATGCAGAATTCTTCAGCCTGGTTTCCTGGTCTTACGCTTTCTATTCTTGAGGGTTCATCAAAATAACGTTTTTCTCGTTGAAAAGGTCAAGGGCACTTCGATCCTTGCTATCCCCTTCTATTTTGCAGTCTTTCTCCTCATGTTAAACTGCCATCTTGGAACTGCTGCTTCCTCATGTGCTTTTCCTTGCTCAGAGTGTACTCTTGTGCTCCGCCTTTTATCCGTGAGGGTTAGTGTAATGGAAGTCAGGTGTGTGTGTTGGTCAGTAATTGCCTGACCCTGCCTGATCATTGAATTGGGACATTTAAGGTATACGGCTCGGGTGTTAGTCCGTTTTCTCTCATAGCAAGATGTTCGTGAGAAAGTTTTCTTGCTGTGAAGGGGGGGTCGAGTTCCTAAATATCCTACCTGGTAGGATGGGGTAAAGGTGTTACAGGGAAGGGGATACTGCATCTCACCAATCTGTGTCCCACTCCTACTCCCTGAAGACCCCTCACCCTGGTGTTCCTCCGGCACCGGTCCACCACCAGGAACTGGATCCAAAAGAAATGGCCGTGTCCTGGCCACCTGAATGACAGATCCCGGGGCACTAGAGGGTGAGAAACCTTCAGGTTTCTCACATACCCTTCCCCTATGCGATGTAGCGTATGTGTTTCACAGGGAAACCAAGAAAGGAAATCTACGTTTCCTTGATCTTTGCCTTTTTGGTGCTCCACAGTGAAACAGTAGGGTTGTAGGTCTAAGAACCATCGCATGACTCAAGGGTGAGAATCTTTCCACTGACTAATCCAAAATAATGGAAAATGAACCGTGAAGAGTGTGACTTTCCTTCATAGGAGGTACTATCTAAGGTGGGTAAGGGTCCACTTGATGGCATGGGCCTCTAATCCCAGCACCGAGTAATTATTTTCACGTGGGAAGAGTTTGCGACTAGTGAATAAGATAAGGGGCCTCATTACGACCCAGGCGGAGGACCATGGTGCTAATAGCACCATGGTCCATGCCGGTATCCGCCATGGAGAAAGGGGGAATTACCACCCCATTACAAGGTTGGCGGGGCGGTAATTCCCCCTTCCTCCATGGCCCTTCCCCATTCCCATTTTGGCCCCATAGGGCTCAGTGGGAATGGGGAAGGCGCTAAGTACGGTACCGCTAATTGCGGTACCGTACTTAGCACCAAGGTCCTTTTGCGGCACCCTACTTTAACGGCTGGTGTAGACCAGCCGTTAAGGTCGGGTCCTGCAAAGGGACCACGTAATCAGGCGCTAAGTGTTTAACGGCGCCGCAGCCTTTTACGGCGCCGTTAAACACTTAGCGCCAGGGTTGTAATGAGGTCCAAGGTCTGACCTGGCGGGCTGTGCGGCACCCGCAAGCAAAACTCGACGGATGCACCAGCACCGTTCATGATGGTGCAGGTGCATTCACCTTCCCCATTCCCATTCAGCCCTATGGGGCTGAAATGGGAATGGGGAAGTACATTTTGCAGCACACAGAAAAGGGCAATTACCGGGTCCGGCCAAGCCGTAATGACCTGGTAATTGCCCTTTTGTGGGCACTGGAAAAAAATTAATACCGGCGGCAGCCGTGCCTGTGCTACAGCCACGGCTACCGCCAGCCTCGTAATGAGGACCAAACTCTTTTGAGAAATCTACTACCTTTAGGATCGGGTTCTGGCACAGGGTTTGTTTTAGTGTTGTAACATCCATCGTCCTTGTTAAAATGGATTTCTGAACTCTGGCCTGGTGGGCAGAGGTTCAGAAGGCCAGCCTAGTTTCTTGGAACAGGGTAACCTCTGGACAAGCCAGACCAATCAAGGTAGCTATGGCAGGACGGTCAAGACTAAGGACCTTATTACACGGTAGGCGGTGGACCAAGGTGCTATTAGCTATTAGCACCTTTGTCCATGCCGGTAAATTACCGGCACTGCCTTGGTGGAAAGGGGAATTACCCCCCTATTCCAAGGTTGGCGGGGCGGTAATTCCCCCTTCCACCATTGCCCTTCCCCATTCCCATTTTTGCCCCATAGGGCATAATGGGAATGGGGAAGGTGCTAATTACGGTACCGCAAATTTGCGGTGCCGTAATTAGCACCAAGATCCCTTTGCGGGTTGGTTTTTAATGCCTGCAAAAAGCAGGCGTTAAAGTACCAAGCCGCAAAGGGACCTTGTAGTAAGGCGGTAAGTATTAACGGTCACCGGTACCATTACCGGTGACCATTAACCCTTACTGCCGTCCGTGTAATGAGGCCCTAAGTCTCAGGAGGGGTGAGGATGACTGAAAGACCTCAATGAGCACACAACGCAAGGACACCTACAAATGACTCCCAGACAGCTGTTTATATCAAAAATATAGTCACATTTACTACAAGTCTTTGTAATTCAGACCATAGTAAAAGAATCACAGCAATACTAAGTAAATCAACACAACACTTTCAATACAATGTATATACAAGACCATTGGGATCTAAAGGGTTAAATGCACTAAATATGTCGACAACCCCGATGGGAAGGAAACAGGCAGTGCAGGTAGTCTTTAGACCCCTTCGACATCAGCAACACACCTAACTAAGAGGCAGCCCAAGCCCTAAGAAGAGAGGAGCCTTGTGCTCAATAGTACATGCAATGCAAGTGCACGCAGTTGTTCCAATGGGCAGAATGGGGTCTCTTCAGGGGTCTCTAGCAGCTCAATAAGGTGGATGAGGCGATGAAGAATAAGTTCCCACTATTCAGGGAGGACCTCCACTTGAAGGCAGAGGCAGTTCCAGAGTGTGGGATGTAGTCGCTAGTTCTCACTAGCAGTGGAAAGGAGAGGGACCCTCAGGGGCCACATGTGCGTGAAAAGGGGCCCTGGTGCTAGGGGCCACCGTTTAGTGTTAGAAGTACTCACCGGTTCCAGGCGCTCTCAGACCCATACTTCGCCAGGTCAGTCCACCTCGCTTGCAGGTTCGAACGTGACAAAAAGGACGTCTCTGCGGCTTTCAGTTCCTGAGATACAATGAGGATTCGCAAATGGGACAGTGGCGATTTCTCCGCTCTGGGTGGATGGATTGACTTGGTTTCACTGCAGCAGGCTTCAGGGGCAAGAGGGTCACAAATGCAGTGCACTTGAAAAGGTGTTGCCGCGGCAGGGCAACATGGTAACTGCATATGCTTCGGTCCTGGCCCACTTGTCTCACTTCAGACCTGGGAACGCCAAGTGTACGAAATTTGGTGTGAGGGTGCCGTGGACACAGAGCTAGCAGTATACCAAGTTTCGAGGGCCTCCTCGAAACAGTGGGGGTGAAAGAGCAAAGCAACTGGGTAAGATGGTCAATCCACTGGTTGGCCCAGGGACACTTCCGAGAAAGCTTACTTGCAGGTTTTGATGAAGGTGCCGAGAATAGTTGGTCCCACTATTCCAATGGGTTGAAGCGTCTTCGCAGACCTTCTAGGACAACCAGATGCAGAGGGGATCCATGATATGATATGATATGATATGGCATTTGTAACGCGCCTATACACAAGTGTTTCAAGGCGCGACGAAGCAGGGGGGGGCAAGGGGAGACAGACAACGATCCTACTAGGCCAGGTGTCATTCAGATCGCGCAAGTGCAAGGGTAGGGGGACTGGGAAAAGTGCAAGGGGAAGGGGAGAGGGGAAAGTGCAGTACATGGTTAGTAGAATAACAGATAAATAATAGGGCCAGCTGGTGGCAAGTGCAACGAAGTGCAGTACATGGTTAGTAAAATACAAGATAAATAATAGGGCCAGCTGGTGGCAAGTGCAAGGTAAGTGCCGGGAGAAGGGGCTGTAGGATACAGAGACAGACCCGTAGTGCAGGTAGGCAGTGCAGGGAAGAGTGGCTGGGCCAAGGACCGAGATCGGTGAGTGGCCCAGTTGCAGATTCAATGCAGGTTCAGTGATTTTAGCAGGGGAGAGAGGGAGAGAAAGCGGAGGCAAAGAGGAAGGTTTTGAGGTGCTTCCGGAACCGGAGATGGTTCTCCTCAAGGTTCAGAGAGGCAGGAAGGCTGTTCCAGAGGGAAGCCCCTGCTGCGGAGAGAGATCTACCCCGAGCTCGTTGCTTGGAGAAGCGGCTGACCCTGAGGTAGTTGGAGGTGGATGAGCGAAGAGCTTGAGAAGGAAGATATTTAGGAAGAGAGAGTTGAAGGTATTTTGGCCCAAGGCCCCAGAAGGCCTTGTGGACAATGCAGAGGGTTTTGAACTTAATCCTCGCAGCCACTGGGAGCCAGTGTAGTGATTTCAGTCCTGGAGAGATACGGTCCCTGGGCTTGAGGCCAAGGACAAGTCTCGCAATCCTGTTCTGGATGAATTGCAAAGGGCGGAGAGTAGAGGCAGGAAGATTTAGATAGAGGCTGTTACAGTAGTCCAGCATCGAGAGACCTAGGGCTCTAGAGACAGTGAGCTTCTGTGGGAAGGAGAGGAAAGGAAGGATACCTCTGAGAAGGTGTAGCTGGTAGTGTGACTTCTTAGAGATGTCAGATATGTGAGGAGAGAAAGAGAGTGTGGAGTCGAAGATGACCCCGAGGTTTTTTGCCTTGCAGGTAGGAGCAGGAAGGGGGCCAAGGGAGGCCGGCCAGAGAGCTGCAGGGAAGGAGAGAGTGGGTGTGCCGATAAGTAGAATCTCAGTCTTACTGGCATTAAGGCAGAGGTCGTTGGCGGCGCACCATTCCTGGATAGCAGAGAGACAGTCAGAGATGAGGGAAGGGGAAGAGGAGGCCGAGGGTAGCCTGAAAGTGAGCTGGGTATCATCCGCGTAGCACTGAAAGTTGGGACAGAGAGCGGTGATGCGGTGAGCAAGAAGTGCCAGATACTGGTTGAACAGCCAGGGGGAGAGGTTAGATCCCTGGGGGACACCACAGGTAGAGAAAAAGATGTCAGAGAGGAAGGTACCCAGTTGGACCTGGGAGGGTCAATTGGAGAGGAAGGAGGTCAGCCACGCCAGAGCCTGACCAGTGATACCCAGGTTATCGCGGAGACGGTTGAGCAGGATGGTGTGGCTGACAGTGTCAAAGGCAGAAGAGAGGTTGAGCAAAATGAGAACACAAGGGGTGTTAGAGTCAAGGTTTGAGAGCAGGTCCTCACGGATGTTCAGGAGAGCAGTTTCCGTGCTTCTGGCAGCTCTGAAGCCAGACTGATGGTCATGAAGACTACCAACAGATTCAGCATGGAGATTAAGCTGGGAGATGGCCAGTTTCTCAAGGAGCTTGCCAAGGAAGGGAGTGATAGAGATTGGGTGATAGATAGCTGAGCAGGAGGGGTCAGAAGAGGGTTTCTTAAGAAGGGGGTGCACAAGGGAGTGCTTGAGGGGGGATGGGAAGACTCCAGAGGCGAAGGAGTGATTGCAGAAGTCAGCCAGGGCAGGAGCCAGGGCGTCGATGTGGTCCTTGATAGTTTTGGAGGAACAGGGGTGGACCTGTTTTGATGAGACCTTCATAGATCGGACTTGTCTCGAAACCTCATCAGCAGAAAAAAGAGGAATGGCAGAGAAGGAGGGAGGAGGGGTGGCTGCAGAAGGGCCAGAAGGGGAGCAGGGAAAAGAGGGGGGGGGTGATAGGAGGAGAGTGAGGACAGGATGTTCTGAGTTTCTGAAATGAAGTGAGAGGCCAGTGCCGTGCAGAGGGCCTGGGAGGAGACAGGAGAGGTGGAGACTGCAGCAGGGTTGGCCAGCTCCTTGCAGATTTTAAAGAGTTCGGCCGAATTGTTAGATGCCGCAGAGATGCGGGCTTGGATAAGGGCTCTCTTCTTAGTGAGAACGGAGAGCCGGTATTGCCCTTGGAGCAGGCGGCAGGCCAGTTTGTCAGAGGATGAACATGAAGCACGCAATTTCCTCTCTGCCACCCTGCACTTGCGTTTAAGGGTGACGAGATCCGAGTCATACCAGGAGTTACATTTGTCTTTGGGATTCAGGCGGATCCTCATGACAGGGGCAAGGATATTAAGGGTATCAGATATAGCAGAGTGGAGAGTGGAGAGGGCTGTGTCAGGGTGGGAGTCAGCCGAAGGGGGAGGGGGGGCGAGAAGGTGGTAGCGAAAGCCTCAACTGACACGCGCTTCATGGGTCGGGTGACCGCGAAGGTGGGTGGCAGTGATGAGGGTGGCTTTGCCTGTGGGGTAGGGAAGGTGAGGTGGGAGGACAGGAGAAAGTGATCACTCCAGGAGAGAGGAGTGGAGAGAGGGACAGAGAGGGGAAGGTCAGAAGAGATCAGAGCATCAGGAGTGTGCCCTGCGGAATGGGTCAGCCCAGACGCCAGAATAGAGAGTGAGAGAGAGTCGTAGAGTTCGCGAAAGAGTCCAGAGGGAGGACAGTAAGCATCAAGGTGGATATTGAAGTCTCCAAGAAAGAGGAGTTGAGTGGTTGAGGACAGGAGTTCGGAGGAGAGGTCAGCCCACTCAGAGAGGAAGGAGGAAATTTGACCAGGTGGCTGATAGATAGTACCCACGGTAAGGGAATGGCTAGGAGAGAGAGAGAGTCGGCAGACAAGGCATTCAAAGGAAGAGTAGGTCTGCATAGGAGTGACAGTGGCAGGAATCCACTCAGGGAAGATAAGGGCCACATCCCCCCCAGCACGGTTGGGCCTGGGCAAGGAGAGGATCTTGTAACCGTCAGGTAGGAGTGTGTCAAAGCTGGTGACAGAGCTAGCCGTGAACCATGTCTCAGTGAGACCGAGGATGTCAAGGTCCAGTTCCTCAAGTAGGCGACAGATATCAGAGGAATGTTTGACGGCAGAGCGAGAGTTGAGAGTGGCAATGTGGAGAAGGGTGCCATCCTTGAAGGACTTCCGGGGAGGGGTACAGATCAGCGGTACGCCCTGTGGAGGTGAAGAAGAAGGAGCCAGAGAGAGGGCAAGGTGAGAGTGTGGAGGCAAGGTAGCCGAGGACAGAGAAGAGGGGACAGCAGGAGAGGAAAGGAAGTTGATGAGGCGTGGGAAGCATCTATCTAAGAGGTGGAGGTTGGCCTGAGGGCCTTGGACCAAGACGGTCCCATTAGCGTAGACATTAATGATGGCCTTAGAGGAGCGGAAGGGGGCCAAGAGGACATCCTAACGGGTGCCACCATTAATGGGAGAAGAGGAGAAGGGAGAGAGCACAGAGACCATATGAAGGGTCCATAGGTCAGGGGAAGGCACGAAAAAGAGGATGTCAGTAAGAGTTTCCTTGGAGGAGGCACTGGTATAGGTGTCAGCGATAGGGAGGCCTGGGTTGGAGACCAGGATATCCTTTTCAAACTTTTTCCTACCAGATTTAGTGAGGAGAGCAGGATAGTCAATGGAGAAGCAGTTAGAGAAGATAGGAGAGATAGAGAGCACCATGGAATAAGGAGGGAGTGCGGGGGGGAGACAGACGAGAGCAAGCGGACAGGAGTGAAAGCGGCAAGCCCTAGTTTACCACAATTACAGAGCAACAGTAGCACAGTAAATACGAATTAGGTACCCAGTATAGAGACCACCTAAGTTTGAGAGTCCTGCGAGGGGAGAAAAAGCCCTAGTTTACCACAATTACAGAGCAAAGTAGCACAGTAAATGCGAATTAGGTACCCAGTATAGTGGCCACCTAAGTTTGAGAGTCCTGCGAGGGGAGAAAAAGCCCTAGTTTACCACAATTACAGAGGAACAGTAGCACAGTAAATACGAATTAGGTACCCAGTATAGAGGCCACCTAAGTTTGAGAGTCCTGCGAGGGGAGAAAAAGCCCTAGTTTACCACAATTACAGAGCAACAGTAGCACAGTAAATACGAATTAGGTACCCAGTATAGAGGCCACCTAAGTTTGAGAGTCCTGCGAGGGGAGAAAAAGGCCCTGGTTTATCACAATTAGCGGTGCACACTGAAGTGTAGAAACCATGTGAGTGAAAAGGAAAGGAAGGTATAGGATCTTGGGCTGGGCAGCAGGTGGAGCTAACCAGAAAGAATGGCGGACCGGCGCTTTGCGTCCCCTGCGGACACCTGCAGACACTTTCTGGGAGCCTCGAGTAAGGAACGCCCTTTGCCTAGTGGCCCTTAGCCTGGGGCTGCCGGGCAGGGGGCTGCCCAGGGAGTGCCTTAAGTGGGAAAGGAAAAGCCAATCAGGGAGGAGGGAGGGGGTTGGGTGGGCAGACAAGGAGGGAGGCGGGCGGAACAACGGGGAAGAGGAGGCAACGTGGGAGCACGAACACGGGGCCAGGGTGGCACCAGACAATATTAACTTTTAAAAACACAGGCCCAGGAGGGTCCTTACCAGCCGATCAGCCCAGCTGCTGCACCCGCTCACGCTGAGCTGGAAATGGCGAGATGCGGGGACGACAGCGGGCTCGGGGTGCCAAACCTTCCAGCAGGTCATCAGCGGTTCCTCGACTCAGCTTCGTAGTTTCAGGATACTTGGATCCTATCCTTCGTTCAGTGAGAACTCCAGAGATCGACATGGTATGGGTGTTTTCAGCCTCCTCTTATCCAAAGTTCCCTTTGCGCCAAAACGAAGAGGACCCAATGGGAGATCAGCTCACAAACACACACTGCATATGTGGACCAATCATGGAACACGGTGATCCCAGTCATTCACAGCACTCCAGACTCTCTGGCACCAAGGATGTGTATTGGGGAAAGACACCCCAGCCCACATCCTGGAGGCACACACACAAGGCATGCAGAAGCCCGTGAAAGATTGATGTTTCGTGGGAAACTGTATGTCCAAATAAGGACTGTCCCAGGTCGACTCGACCTGGGGAAGGTGAAGGGGCAAGATGGCCAAAGGACAGGACACAGAACCTAGTGGCATGGCCATTTTGGAGCCAGGCCACCTATTTGTGCCAAACGCTGTTAACATGGCAGGAAAGGGTTAAAATAAATGCGAAAAGATAGCTGCCACCAGCCCTGTCCATGACACATCTGCACATCTCACAAAAAGTCCATTGAGAGGATGTAGGGCCTTTGGAAATTGACTACAGACCCAAGTACACTGTACTGGAAGGTACATTGTGTACGTGTTACATGTTGCAGAAAAGTTGCAACATTGCAAAAGGACTAAGGGAAACAAAGTCTCCCAGTACTGAATGTCTTAAGGGCATGTGAGTTTCCCCATTACAAGTGAGCAAAAGCCCAAGGGAGTGCAGCTGAAGGCTGTGCCTCTCTGGCAAAGTCAGTCTATGGTGTCTAAACAGCAGCAACACGTTTGGGGGTGTACACATGGAGGGAAAATGACATACAATTATGAAATCTTTGCGAACAGTCCTCGTCAGTCCAATGAATTTTCTGGGGTTCAGCGCTCTTTAATTTGTCTGTCAGCCTAGCTGTGCTGTCAGAGAATTTCGGGATAAACCTACGGTAATAACCGATTAACCCTAAGATTGCTCTGAGGTCTCTCCTCATTTTAGGCATAGGGGTATCTAGAATGGCCTACACTTTCTCGCGTTGAGGTTGTACACTACCATTCCCGACAAAGAAGCCAAGGTATTTCACGGCTGATTGGGCCAGCTTGCATTTGGATGGATTGGCAGTTAGGCCGGCTTCTCCGAGGGCTCTCCTAACAGTAAAGAGATGGAAAAGATGGTCTTCTCAAGTTTTACTATAAATTACTATATCGTCAATATAAGCCCCCACGAAATCAGAGTAAGGCTGTGATATGTTGTCCATAAGACATTGGAAAGTGGCGGTGGCCCTGTGTAAGCCAAAAGGGAGGACTTTTAACTGGATTAGTCCAAGGGGCATTGAGAAAGCTGTCTTTTCCTTAGCAGGTCCATGCACTGGGACCTGCAAGTACCCCTTAGTTAAGTTTTGGGTTAAAAGAAAGGTGGCATTTCCGAGTTTATCAATCAATTCGTCAATTCGTGGCATGGGATAGGCATCGAAGTCGGAGATGGTGAGTTTAATATGTTGTTTTTCAGATACTAAGTTTCCAGCAATATTACTATTATTATTACTTTTCATTTGTGTAATACTGTGTTGAACATATTTTGGAAGTCAGAAATTGTCTATACATCCCTTTCAATTTGGCATACTTTTCTTAATGTTTGCACATATCGAAGTCATCCTCGTTTATGTTGGTTCTTTATATTGATTTTTCCATATAATTTTTCATACATTTATTTTCACACTAACTCCCACTTGAACAATGAGAGTGAAGCATACATTTAGTTCAGAATGTATACCCATAATTAGTTTTGTAAACAACAAAGGTAAATCATTGATGATCGGCAGATCAGTTACTCTAAAATGGCCGCCGCACGCTTTAGAACGTATGACATCATCGCGGTATGCAACTCGATGATGTCACTATGCGCTACGGGCCATATAAAACGGAAATAGAAGTTAGAAAGATCCATCGCGGACAACAACAACAACAAAGCAATCAGACATTGTTGTAGGTAAAAGCCATTGGATAAGAAAGAAGGTAACCCCATCCCTTTTGTTTCATTTTTGTTTTTCTTCAACTTTTCAATTTTTCTTTGGAAATGACAATAAGTTTAGGCTATTAGGCATGCTGAGGTTGGAATTTATAAACTATACCTCAGACTGTTCATATCTATACCATTTAAAATTAAAGAGTAAATAACCTTTGCTTGTGAATTGAGGTTTTTTCAGCCAATTCACAATACAGGTTTTAGTAAATAACTAGCCCTTGTTCACACCTCTTCACAGATTCAAAAAATATATTCAATACAAACCAGTACGAATTAAGCAATAGAAGCAAGGGTGAGTCCATTTATTTACTTTGGGCCTCATTCCGAGTTTGGAGGTAATCATGGCGCTATTTGCGCCATGACTGCCTCCAATACCGGTACTGAGTCTGCCCTCGTTCAATGGGGACTTACCGGTCTATTCCGACCTTTGCAGACCGGTAAGTCCCCATTGAAAAAGCCATTCCCCATTCCCATTTCAGCCCCCATAGGGCTCAATGGGAATGGGGAAGGCGCTAATAATGGTACCGCAAAATGCGGTACCGTTATTAGCTCTGAAGTCCCTTAACAGGCCCCATCCATAACGCCTGGTTAAACCAGGCGTTAAGGACGGGACCCACTAAAGGACCTCGGAATAGGGCGCAAAGGGATTACCTGCACTGGTGTCCTTAGCGGTGCCCATTATCCCTTTGCGCCCACCTCGGAATGAGGACCAATTGTCTTTTTTCAATTTTAAATGCTCCTTGACCCAAACATTTTTTTTGTTTTTCGTATTATGATTTCAAAACACTTGAAATTAGAGCTCTGTTCCTTGTTATTTTTTCTCTGGTCTAGAATCTCTCCTGAGGAACCACAGCTAAAGTTGTGGGGAAACACGTGTTTGGAGATTGGTAGATTCTCATGTTTGTAAGCACATACTTAGTATGCAAAATGGAATGAAGAACTATGGAATTGTATGACTGTATGAAATTAATACATGGAAGATCATAACAGAGAACAATGTACATAATGGAATTATGAAAAATGGACAATACAAATGTATGAATGTATGAAATGAATACATGAAGATATACATATATACCAAAATAAACAGACTAAACCATATTTGAAAACTGATTGAAATGTATTCCTGGGATCGCATACTACACGAGTACCAAGTACAGGGATAAAAAGTCAGGGAGAGAGGTTAAACCCCTGGGGAACGCCAAAGGTAGAGGAAGGAAACAAGTTGGACCTGGGAGGGTCGATCGGAGAGAAAGGAGGTCAGCCAAATCAGGGCCTGATCGGTGATACACAGATGGTTGAGCAGGATTGCATGGATGGCCATGTCAAAAGCAGAAGAGAGATCCAATAAGATGAGGACACAGGGGGTGTTGGAATCAAGGTTGGAGAACAGGTCTTCACATATGTTGAGGAGAGCAGTTTCCGTGCTTCTGGCAGCTCTGAAGCCAGTGTTAGGGAGAATTCTCTGTAAAGGCTAATTTCCCAAACCTAGTGAGTCCCCTAGCAGCTTTGCTGGATTTTCGGGGTTTGTTTTTTTCTCCTGCTAAGAGTGGAACTCTTTTCTTCCCACTCTTAGACATGATTTGAGGTGTACTTTTGACTTGGTATGTGTTCATGGGCTATGGGGTAACTTCTTTCTACTCCATAGGGCATCATCGCTTTTGTATGTGTGTTACACAGCACCCTCAGTGCAGTAATACAGGGGTGTCATAGTGACCCCCAAACATAGACTCCATACCCTGGGACTGACTACTGTCTCCCAGGGCATGTAAAGTCACCATTGGCTTTACTAGTCCAAATCTGTGAACAGAACCAGTACAAACCATCATATTGTGGAAGTACGGGGAAGGGGTAATTCGATTGCCCCAGGGTCTGTTTTCAAGGGGACACTGTCCAGTCCCCCCTTGTCGAGTTTCTGGCTGGTGGCAGTGGTTACCACACAAAATATTCCTTTGGAATATTCTCTATGGGATTTTCCCATTGATTTTAAACGCACCACTTTTTGGTGCAATGTTAAAGATACCGCTGAGTTATTTATTTAATATTGATTCCCCGGTTGGGTCTTTTTGCCAGAACTCGGTTTTAAAATGGCGTTTGTGTCTGTCTCTGTGACTCCAACAAAGGTCGAGCCCTTTGTTCCACTATTTTTTACAAGTGGTGCTACTCTGTCTGGGTTCCTTAGGAGGGGTGGAGGGGAGATTAGGCACCCTGGAATGCGTTGCGTCGGCAACCCAAGTCACACTCTCTTCTGATTGGCCAAGTGGTGAGCCACCCAGCTCACCACTTAGCATGTGTGATTGACAGCTAGGCTGAATGAATGGGGGTTTCCTGCATAAAAGCAGGGCCTTTGGGACTGGAACTTCAGAAGTCGCCACAGGACCTAAGAATCCGACGAGGAAGAAGCGGAGCCACCTGCAACCCGACGACACCACCGGTGAAGCCCTGCTGCAGCAAACTCACCACTTTCCAACGACAGGGACGATCTTCTGCTGGAGAGTCTTTCCCCCTTTGAGCTGGTGGGCCCAACCAGTTCGCCTTCTTTCGCTCCCAGAAGCGTTACTTGGTTGAATCGCCCGTGCCAAGCACCCTGGCGGCCGGATAGCCAAGCTCACCACTTTTGACCGCAAATAAAAGGACCGCACCTTTTAATCGGGAACTCTGCGGCTGGTTTCATCCCTGGGCAGTGCAACGACTCCAAACTTCCTCTACGATGAGATCCTCTCTTCCTCTGACTGGAACAACGAGCTGCAACCACTGCCATGAACAACTGCCCCAGCTGGAGCTTCCTTCCCATTTAAGGTACTGTGTCCTGCCTGGCCTCCCTTTGTACAGAGTGCTCAAGGTGTCCTCTAAATCCTCGACCTCTATACTGGGTTGGCCCCAGACCTGCTTAACTTTGCCTTTCTGAACTATTTCAACCCTTTTTGACTTTTCTGCAAAGACTTTGAGTGCATTTCCACTGTGTGATCTTGGGCACATTCCGCCTTGCTGTCTCCAAGAGTGGGCCTGGCCTATGAACTTTTTGCTCTACAGTAGACCTTGCCTTTCTTGACTTGCTGTGGTTTCTTAAAAGTGTTGGTACTGTGTTATTTCCATACTCTGCCTTTCTCTCCCTTTTTAAATGAATTTTTGGAGTGCCATCTAAGGTTACGCGCTCACCTCTGTTTTGCAAATAAGTGGTGTCTTAACTTAGACTTGTCTAATAATTAACTAGGGAGGTGTATATACTTATAATGACTGTGTTTGAACTTGCTTGATATATTAGTGCCAGTGTATTTTCATAAGTGTGTTTTTAAATAAATAATTATATACTTTTATACCAAAGCTCTGGTCAGTGTTTGCTTGTGCTACTGTATTTTGGGACCTATTGTGTATACTCTATATACTGCCTAACTCTTCTTGAGAGAAGTCTGACTGCTCAGCCACAGCTACCAGGTAAATCTGGGTGGTGCAGACTGCTACCAATTGGGTTTACTGCCAACACCTGTAGTCTTAATCATTTTGCAGTGATCCCTAAGGGAACTGCACAGGATTCTGCCTAACAGCCAGACTGATGGTCATGGAGACAACCAACAAATTCAGAGTGAAGATTAAGCTGGGAGATGGCCAGCTTTTCCAGGAGTTTGCTTAGGAAAGGAGTGATGGAGATTGGACGATAGTTAGCCGGGCAAGAAGGGTCGGCAGAGGATTTCTTCAGAAGAGGGTGCACAAGGAAGTGCTTTGGGGGGAGGGGAAGACTCCAGTGGCAAAGGAGTGGTTGCAGATGTCTGCCAGAGCAGGAGCCAGGGTGTCAATGTGGTCCTTGATGGTTTTGGAAGAACAGGTGTGAACCTGTTTTGATGAGACTTTCATAGATCAGACTTGTCTAGAAACATCGTCTGAGGAGAACAGGGGAAAGGCAGAGAAGGAGGGAGGAGAGGTGGCTGAAGAAGGGCCAGAGGACGAGCAGGGAGTAGAGGGAGGAGGAGGAGAGGAAGAGAGAGAGGACAGGATGTCCTGGGTTTTAGAGATGAAATGAGAAGCCAGGGCTGTGCAGAGGGCCTGGGAGGGGACATGAGAGGTAGAGACTGCAGCAGGATTGGCCAGCTCCTTGCAGATTTTAAAGAGTTTGGCTGAGTTGGTAGATGCCGCAGAGATGCAGGCTTGGACGTGGGCTCTCTTCTTGGAGCAGACAGAGAGCCCGTAGTACCTTTGGAGCAGGCGGCAGGCCAACATGCTTTCAAACATGCAATTATTATTCCTATCCTAAAGAAACCCACAGCTAATCCCCTTCTTGTTTCAAACTTTTTACTCAAAAATGTCTACATTCGTGTCTTGTCTATCTCTTCTTCCTCCTACTCAATCTGGCTTTCGACCCGACATTCCACTGAAACAGCCTTGACGTGCGTGCTTAACTCTCTTCTTACAGTTCGTTACTCTAAACACTCTTCTGTTCTTATTCTTCTCGCCCTATCTGCTGCTTTTGACACTGTGGATCACTCTTTGCTTCTGGATTCTCTTTATTCCTTTGGTCTTCGTGGTTCTGTTCTATCGTGGTTTTCATCTTACTTATCCAACCGTACTTTTGCAGTCTCCTGGGGTGGTAACACTTCTCCATCGTTTCCCCTTGATCATGGTGTTCCTCAGGGGTCAGTGCATGGTCATTTTCTATTCTCCTTATATACTTCTCTTCTTGCCCCTATAATCTCTTCTTTTCTATGCTGATGATACTCATCTCTTTCTCTCCTTTTCATCTTTTACGCCCGATATTCACCATACTCTCACAACCTGCTTTTCCGCCATTAAATCATGGATGACCTCTCTTTTCCTTACTTTAAATGCCGGAAAGACTGAAGTCCTATTCTTTCCCTCTAACACTCTCTTGCCACAGTCTCCTCCATCTTCTATCTCTTTTCCTCCCTCTAGTCTATCTATCTCTCCTACTGCCCATGATCTTGGTCTTTACTTTGATTGTAATCTTTCCTTTGCCCACCACATTTCCCTTACATCTCGCGCTGTCGGTTTCATTTTTACAATATTAGCAGAGTCTGCCCTTTTCTCACTTTTCAAGCCACAAAACTTTTGATCTCTTCGTTATTCTTCTCTCGACTATTCTATTGTTCTGTCATGTTCTTTGGTCTTCCTTATTCACGTCTTGCTCCACTTAAAACAATCTACCATTCTTCCTCTGCCTTCTTTCTTATCAGGACTCGATCTCTTCTTCACTTACCTCACTTGGCTGGCTGTCTTTCTATTCTCAGCTTAAATTTAACTTTCTTTGCCTAGACTTTAAATCCTTTTATGGACTTGCCCCTGATTATCTTGCATCTTTCCTTTCATTTTATTCTCCCTCTCATTCTCTCCGTTCCTCTGGTCTTTTCAGACTGAAAGTTCCCCGTCCCCCCTGTGTCCAATCCCGTTTTTGTTCTTTTCAGCTCCTTTGCTCCTCCTCATTGGAACATGCTTCCTCTGATGCTTCATTACATGACTTCTTACTCCTTGTTCCGTTCCTCTTTAAAAACTCACCTGCTTCACTCCTCTGATTTATTGCTACCGGCAGTATCTGAACCCCGGATTGCATTGTTGATTTTTATGTACCGCTGACTTTTTATGTAAAGCGCTTTGGACAAAGGCGCTATATAAAGCACAATAAAATACAAATACAAAATACAGTCTGTCAGAGGGTGTATCAGAAGCACGCCATTTCCACTCAGCCACCCTGCACTTACTTTTAAGTTGACGAGGTCTGAGTCGTATCAAGAGTTGCACTTGGCTTTGGGCTTCAAGCGGATCCTCGTGACAGGGGCAAGAACATCAAGAGTATCAGATATCGCAGACTAGAGCATGGAAAGGGCTGTATCAGGGTGTGAGTCAGCCGATGGGGAAGGAGGGTGAGAAAGTGGCATAGAAAGCATCAACTGACACACGCTTCATGGGTCGGATGACCGAGAAGGTAGATGGCAGTGCTGGGGTTGGCTTAGCCTGAGGGGTAGAAAGCGTGAGATGGGAAGAAAGGTGAAAGTGGTCACTCCAGGAGAGAGGAGTGGTGAGAGGGTTCAAAAGGGGAAGGTTGCAAGAGATCAGAACATCCAGAGTGTGCCCTGCAAAGTGAGTCGGGCCAGAGCGGAGCATATAGAGTGAGAGAGAGTAGCAAAGGTCACGAAAGAGTCCAGTGGAAAGACAGGAAGTATCCAGGTGGATGTTGAAGTCTCCAAGAAGGAGGAGTTGAGTGTTTAAGACCAGGAGGGAAGAGGAGAGGTCTGCCCACTCGGAAAGGAGGAGATCTGACCAGGTGGCCGATAGACGGTAGCCACAGTAAGGGAGTGGCCAGGAGAGGGAGAGAGACGGCAGACAAGGCATTCGAACGAGGAGTAGGGCTGCGTAGGAATGACGGAGGCAAGAATCCACTCAGGGAAGATCAGGGCTACACTCCCTCCGGAACAGTTGGATCTGGGCACAGAGAGGATCTTGTAGCCATCAGGGAGGAGAGTGTCAAAGCTTGTGATAGATCTGTCCGTGAACCATGTCTCGGTGAGACTGAGGAAATTGTGGTCAAGTTCCTTTAAGGAGGCGGCAGATGTCAGAGGAGTGTTTGACAGCTGAGCGAGAATTTAGAGTGGCAATATGGAGAAGGTTGCCGTCCTTGAAAGACTTCTGGGGAGGGGAACAAATCAGAGGTATGCCTTGCGGAGGTGTAGAAGCAACCCGAGGGGGGGGCAGAAGAGGAAGGAGGAGAGGGCAAGGTAGCCAAGGAGGAAACAGCAGGTGGAGGCGAGGAAGCCGTGTGGGAGAGAGGGGACAGCAGGAGAAGAAAGGTAATTGATGAGGTGAGGGAAACGTCTATCAAAAAGGAGAAGGTTGGCTTGAGGGCCTTGAACCAGGATGGTGCCATTCAAGTAAACATTAATGATGACCTTAGGGGAGTAGAAGGGCTCCAGGAGGGTCTCCCACTGGGTGCCACCATTAATGGGAGAGGAAGAGAAGGGAGAGAGCACAGAGACCATATGTAGAGTCTCTTAAGAGATTCATGTGGTAGAAATGGGTCTTTAGTTTCCTGTCAGGTTGGACTACCTTATAGGTGCAGGTTCCTGTTTGTTCTAAAATATCATACGGCCCATGACATTTTGAGACAAGTTTGTTCTCCGAGGTAGGTAAGAGGACTAATACTTTTTGTCCTATTGAAATTTATCTTAGGTTTACCTTTTTGTCTTAGGCGGACATATGAGTATAGACTAGATTTCAAACAAGTTGCATATGCTCTGGCAATCTGGTTGCGAAAGGGCAATGGGTGCCTCTTCTCTTTCTTCCCATGTCTCCCGGAGCATGTCCACGACATCTCTAGGTTCTCTACCATAAAGTAGCTCAAAAGGAGAGAATCCAGTGGACACCAGAGTTGTTTTTCTTACTGCTAATAGTGCCCAGGGGATCATGCGGTCCCAGTCCTTCCCGTCCTTATCTACCAACCTTCTTAGGATAATTTTGAGTGTTTTATTGAATCTTTCTACCAATCCGTCTGTTTGGTGATGGTGAACAGAGGTTCTTAAAGTGGAGATATGGATCAATTCCTTGACTTCACCCATGAGTTTACTCATAAAATTGGACCCTTGATCCATTTGAATTTCCTTAGGAAAACTCGCTCTAGAAAAATATGGTAAGGACAGTACCACGGCAGCAAGCGATTCTCCATGCCTTGATTATCAACACAGGAGCGCCCTGGGTACCTCTGACAAACAATGCAGAATTCTTCAGCCTGGTTTCCTGGTCTTAAACTTTCTATTCTCGTGGGTTCATTAAAGTAACGGTTTCTTGTCAAAAAGGTCAAAACCACAACCCTCCTTGCGATCCCTTTCTGTTTTGCCGTGTTTCTCTTCGTGTTTAACTGACATCTTGGAACTGCTGCTTCCTCGCGTACATTTTCGTGCTCTGAGTGTGCTCTCGTGCTGCGCCTTTTATCTATGTGGGGAAGGGTAATGGAAGTCAGGTGTGTGTGATGTTAAGTAATTGCCTGACCATTGCATTGGGACATGTCAAGTATACGGCTCGGTTGTTAGTCCATTTTCTCTCACAGCGAGGTGTCCATGAGAAAGCGTTTTGTTGTGAAGGGGGGGTGTTGAGTTCCTAAATATACTACCTGGTACGATGGGGTAAAGGTTTTACAGGGAAGGGGATTCCACGTCTTACATTCCGATGTCCCACTCCCACGCCCCGAAGACCCCTCACCCAGGTGATCCTCCCACACTGGACATCCCCCAGGAACTGGATCCAAAAGCGATGGCCGTGTCCTGGCCACCTTGATGACAGATCCCTGGGGACTAGTAGGTGAGACACCTTCAGGTTTGTCACAACTCTGATAGGAAAATGCAAATAAAAACTTGCTTCCAGAAAGTATTGGTATAGAGAAGAATGCAGAATACAGATCGGTTATGGTGAAATGTAGGATAAGACAGTGGCTGGGTTGGGTAATACTGCAAAGATTGGGATAATTACCGAGTGTACTGCTTTCAAATCTCTGTAATATTTGCTTGCATTATTTTTGACCATCAGAATCAGAGTATTGCAGGGGCTACAAGTAGACATTACAATATATCTTCTTCTGCTTCAAGTCGCAAGGGCTACTAGGGAATATAGGGCAGTTTATCTTACAAATAACTGACTCAGCATTCCTAACACAACTTAACAACCTACTTGATTATCATGCAATGACAGGAGGGAATTGGAAACTGTAGATCTGAGGCCGATTCATTTTTGGAGCCCTGTTCTGGCGTTTCCTGCAATAGGTGTAGAGCAGCTATGGCTGGCTCAGCATTACTACAAGGGATGTTCAGGAATATTGCATCTAAACCCATCATCCACCCCAGGCCATCGCGGATGGGGCTGCACATGTGCCAGGACAGAGGAGGGTTACTACACCCATCATCCACCCCAGGCCAGCGAGGATGGGGATGCACATATGGTAGGACAGAGCAGGTTACTATACCCATCATCCACCCCAGGCCAGCGAGGATGGGGATGCACATGTGATAGGACAGAGCAGGTTACTATACCCATTATCCACCCCAGGACAGCGAGCATGGGGATGGGCATGTGCCAGGACAGAGGAGGGTTACTATACCCATCAGCCACCCCAGGCCAGCGAGGATGCGGATGGGGATACACATGTGCTAGGACAGAGGAGGGTTACTACACCCATCATCCACCTCAGACCAGCGAGGATGGGGATGGGGATGCACATGTGCTAGGACAGAGGAGGGTTACTATACCCATCAGCCACCCCAGGCCAGCGAGGATGGGGATGCACATGTGCTTGGACAGAGGAGGGTTACCAGACCCATCATCCATCCCAGGACAGAGAGGAAGGGGATAAGATGTGGTAGGACAGAGGAGGGTCACGACACCCATCACCCACCCCAGGCCAGTGAGGATGGGGATGCACATGTGGTAGGACAGAGGAGGGATAGCACACCCACCATCCACCTTAGACCAGCGAGGATGGGGATGGGGATACACATGTGCTAGGACAGAGGAGGGTTACTATACCCATCAGCCACCCCAGGCCAGCGAGGATGGAGATACACATGTGCTAGGACAGAGGAGGGTTACTACACCCATCATCCACCTCAGACCAGCGAGGATGGGGATGCACATGTGCCAGGACAGAGGAGGGTTACTAAACCCATCATCCACCCAAGGCCATCGAGGATGGGGATGCACATGTGCCAGGACAGAGGAGGGTTACTACACCCATCATCCACCCCAGGTCAGCGAGGATGAGGATGCAGATGTGGTAGGACAAAGGAGGGTTACCACACCCATCATCCATCCCAGGACAGCAAGGATGGGGATCATATGTGGTAGGACAGAGGAGGGTTACGACACCCATCACCCACCCCAGGACAGTGAGGATGGGGATGCACATGTGCCAGGACAGAGCAGGGTTACCACAACCAACATCCAGGCCAGTGAGGATGAGGATGCATATGTACTAGGAAAGAGGAGGATTACCACACCCAACATCCAGGCCAGCGAGGATGGGGATGCACATGTGCTAGGACAGGGGAAGGTTATGTAAGTGATTTCAATCCGGCACGCACCCAAGTAAACCCCTAGCATGTAGTGCATATCTGAAATCCTTATTTATTTTTGTCTAAAGGTTCTTTATTCTGAACAATATACCACTCATATCACGCCCTTCTCCTGGAACCCCTCCCCAGAATCAGGCTGGTTTGCAAAGGTAAATATTTATTCATGTATTTAAAATGTTATCACAATATGTTTTAATAGGTACACAACAATCATCAATGGGGTGAGGTAACACTGAATAATCTCTTTAATACACAAGGAGTAAGTAGTGAGCAAAACAATTCAGCACAGAAATAATACTTTGGTGTGGGTTCAGGTCTAATAGCACTGTGGTTTTAGGGTCCCCCTGCACACCCCTCAACCCCCAATAGGTAATGTAAAGAGATAGGAGGAGAGATCAGGTATTCAGGAATGGCAGAATTCAAACAGAATATCAATACCACTTTCCCCTAGCAAACATAAGGGAAAACGGAATGGACTGTCCAGCTGTCAGAATGGCTTTTAAAGTTATCCTTTGAATGGAATGGGCAAAAACACCAAATATGGTCAGAATTTCCTAAATTTGTTATAAATTCTTATGAGAGCCGCTTTGGATAGTTGCACACAAACACCAACAATGATTTAATTCCAAGAAAACATTTGAAATCTTAAAATTCAAGTCGGAAGCAATCAAAAGCTGTTTTACACAAATCAAAATTTCGTGGCAAACTTTTCACTGCGCGATAATCGCGATAACGGAGAGGTGCGATGGATAGATATGAATGTTAGCTACAAGCAGAAGTTGAGATAGGCACAAGAATGGAAAACAGGAATGCACTTTTAAAAATGACAAATGGGTTGCTTACACTAGAGGATGACTATGAACAAAACAAATACCACACAGGAACACAGTCACTTGATCAGGGTGACTGCCTGCTAAGGAACTCGCCCTCTTTAGATGAGAAAAAGATCAGCGCAGAGATATGGAGAAAAGATAGAATGGTTTGGAGAGAGGTTCAGACAATGCAAAGATACTCCTACAATACAGGTTCTGAATACAAGATAGGATGAGTCTAGGATAGGGCTAAGACTATGCAAAGTACATATGCTAGTGACACAATTCTTCCTATTTATACTCACTGGATAAGTTTTTTTAATGGAAGTGTCAATTCTGGTGAGGGGATGGGATCTGGCTTAGGAAAGACGGCTGGGCACATGGGACGGGCAACGTCAGCAAGGCGCTCTGGTCACAGCATGGCAAAGGACTGGATTGGATCTGCCCTTCTTGGTTCTGAGGATATTTATTTTCGGCAGGCAAGCAGTACAGCTCAGCCCAGCCCAGCTGTATTATGATGCTTCCACTTAGGCTTGTGAGGTTTCTGTTCTGGAATTTGAGGCCTAGCTGAGAATGGTTCAGCTATGCTATGGGCCTTTTGATTTGCCAAGTATCTGGAGTCTGGAGCAAGGATGATGTAGAGTTCTGCAGCAGGGTGCTCCGCCAGCATCAGGATAGTGAGTGAATTTGTATGCCCTTATGTGTGGTGAGCTGTCTCTATTTATGCTATGATAAAGGGGGAGTGTGGGCCGGTTTAGCCTAAGCTTGCCCCTTTGAAAGGTGATTGGGTCAGAGTCTGCTCTCTGCCTTGATAGGAGGAGAGAAACAGAGAGTCATCTTTATGATGTGATTTTATGAGGCTGGGAATCCACCCCTAGCCCCTGGAACACAAAATCTACTTTCGGCAAAATACATATTTCCACATGTGCAACCTCTCTAAAAATCACATATACAGATTACATATTTTACCTAGCAGCTACTCCTCAAAACCCTGTAGCTGTGGGATCTTGTCTCCGCTTTTCACAGAATTTTGCCCTTTTCACTCGGAACACAATGGGCCTCATTACGAGGTAGGAGGTAAGGGATTACCGGCACCGGTAAGGGTGCCGGTAATCCATTACCTCCATATTCCGAAGTCCCTTAGCGGGTCCCGCTAAGGGACCAGGGAGCTAATAACGGGCCGCTATTAGCGGGCCCGTTATTAACTCCATCCCCATTCCCATTGAGCCGTATGGGGGCTCGAATGGGAATGGGGAATGGTTCTCGGAATGGGGACTTACTGGGTCCGCCAAGGTTGGAATGACCCGGTAAGTCCCGTTTTCGAGAACCCAGACCCGGAATGCGGTAAGGGGGTAGCCATGGTGCTAATAGCACCATGGCTACCTCCTACCTCCTAATGAAGCCCCTAGGCCAATTTTTAAGCAGATTTCTGCAAGTGTGCATGTTTAACATGGGCATAAGTGTATAATGTTTCACAGTTCTAGCGGAAATACATTTCGCGTAAAATCATATTTCTTGTCATTTCTGCCCAGAACATGTCACATGGTTCTGGCGCCTCTTCACCCGTGCAGCCGGAAATTACATTAACACTTCTGTTTTTTAAATATTTTTCACAATTTTAAATAGTAAGTTATCAGTCTTTTTAAAATGTGTCCTTTGTTCTTGTGTTTAGCTCCATCCCTTTGGTCTCTCTCTGGGAGCCCAGGAGCCATCCCCTTGTTTTCTCCTTGTAGAGGCCATTTACGACTGTCTGTGCACTTCGCATTTCCTGAGCTGGAGCTGGCCATTGTTCCTTTTTGCCTCTGTAGACCAGGTTCTTTCCTGTCCTGTAATTCACACCTTTGCATGATTTCCTGCTGGGGGGGAAAGACCTTCCTTCTGTGAGAAACCTGCTATTCCAGTTTGGCAGCTTCAACCAGGTTTACTTTAATTGTTAAATTCTGTTGAATTTTCCTTAGCACAAAACAACTGGTTGTATCAAATCACAGCTAGAATTCTCATTCATGATTTTAAACCATGGAATCAAAACAATTACAATATGGGTCACTATGAGTAACAGGCCTCTTAGATTGCAAACATTTGATTTTCAGTTTATACATGTTACATTTTAATCAGGCAGGCCCCTGACAGATGTCATCCCAGCAGCATCCTGCTGCCCAGAGATTTTTGACAGATCCACAGACAGGCCGCTTTTTGCTGTGGAAATCTCTTTATGCTTTCAGCCTTTCAGGGCCTTGCAAGTTCACAATCGTTTCTTAATCTAAGTGAATTGTAGCACCCAGCAAGAATTTTGAATATTTGAAGGTGTTCTGTACCGGCATTCTGAAGTTTCAGCAACAAAGAAAAAGTGATTTAAATCAAGATTTGGAGTTTCATGTAGCAAAGCACTGCTTTTTCCTTCTGCACTCCACTTTCAATTGTGGTGAGGCCCAGTGACACATTCCAGTAGTGAGAGCTCTGTTCCACCACTGACGACATGCGTGGCAGATTGGGCAGCCATCTTTTGTGCATTGAGAAGCGCGATTTTCAGGGATTTTGGCGCGCAAAAGGGTTTCAGAGCCATTCTGCTATTTCTGGCACCATCATAGCAGAGTGATGCGGCATAGCAGAGCAAAAGTGGGTCAAAACATCCCACAGAGCCCCCCTCCTGGTTTGTGTTTGACCGCCCGTCAAGGGGAAGTCCTGAGATTGGGATGTTATTTTTCTTTGGTCCAGGTGAAGAAATTCAGCTGCTTCTCCCATCAGTGCTGGATAGATACGCTCTCCTCGCCGGTTCTGGTTGGGAGTATGGAGCAATACTCCGGGCTCCCTGGGTCTTTCCTCCCGGTCCCCGAGTGGTCCTCATTGCTAATTAGAATTTCTTAGTTCCAATGCTAGGAGACAGAACAGAGCATGGTTATGGACATTTCCCCACTATTACTCCCCGAGGGTGTAGTGGGGCAGAAGCATACATTGAATACAATTTACAATATTCCCCGCCTATATTTACTAATGGTTTTAACAGGTGGGTTCTTCTAGGGATCCGGAATTTCACCCTCTGGGTTTCCTGTTGGCTCCTCTATTTGCCGCAAAGTATGCCTGGGATGGCAACTCTTCAGCTGATTCATGGGGACCCACTTATCTTCCCCTTCTGCTAAACTGCCCTTGGGGATGCGGATTCTGTAGGCGAATGGTGAGATTCTGTCCACAATTTCAAAAGGACCCCACCAAGTTGGGAGGAATTTGCGCTCTTTGGCTTGGTTCCTTTGGAAATTGTACAAGTAGACCATGTCTTCTACTTGGTATTCCTTTTTAGTTGTCTTAAGATCATAGTGGGTCTTCATACTGTCGGCAGATCTTTCTAGATTCCGCTGAGCATAGGCAAAAGCATGTTGAAGGTGTTTTCTCAGATTCTCAACATACTCATGAGTTGTGGAGGCATTTATCAAGGTCTGCTCTTGGGTTCTGTAGAGCCGATGCTGGGGTAGCACGATCCTTCGTCCAGTCATCAGCTCAAACTGAGACATTTTTGTTGCAGAAGAAGGGGTAGTCAAATGTCCCAACTTGGCCCAGAATCTGCCACAAACATTTTTAATATGCTCACAATAGTTTTGTTGTATCTCTCAATTCCACCACTAGAGGATCACCGATAGGCAATGTGTAATTTCCTTTTGACCGCAAGTATCTCCCACATCTTTGTCATCACTTCGCTAGTGAAGTGACTACCTCGGTCTGACTCAATCCTTTGGGGGTAGTCCAAAACGCGAGAAGATGTGATTGATCATCAGGGCAGCTGCTGTTTCTGCCTTGCAATTTGGGGCCGGGAAGACATTCCACCCATTTAGTGAACAAGCATGTTACGGTCAACATGTACTTGTTCCCCCTAGAGGAGCGAATCACGGGCCTGATAAAATCGACTTGTAAATCTGACCAAGGCAGTGTCATTCCCCTCTTTTGGAGGGGAGCACGGTGTGTGAGTGATGTTGGCTGAAATTGTGCACACACAAGACACCCCTTCAAGTATTGGTCGAGGTCCTGCCCCATGTGTGGCCAGTATGAAACCTCTCGCAAGATTTCGAGTGTCGTATGAAACCCCCTATGACCGGCTGTGGCCGCATCATGGGCGTGACTTAGCATCAGGCTTCGGAATGAGGTAGGGACCACCCACTGGTCATGGCCAGCTATGGATCTCCTCACCAACAAACCGTCTTGGATTCAGAACATTTTTGGACATTTCATCAACACTCTGAGGTCCTCTTTCCCAATGTAATCGGTATCCGTCAGGGGAAAGTTCTCTGGGTCCTCAATGTGTTGATAAAACTTACCAATTATTGGATCCCCCTTTTGAGCCGTAATCAAATCAGCATCTGGGGTCTCCTTACTCCATTGTGCAGTTGAGAGTTCATTGTGAGCATTTGTCTGGGACCTAGTGATAGCAGTGACCTGGATTTCCCCCAACAGGGACTCGATCTCAAGTAGATCCCCTTGTATGGCTCTGGTTTTGGCCTGCTGATCAGCTAGGTCATTTCCAGTTTTGTCTGGTCCCTCTACTTTAGAATGACCCTTGATTTTTTTCCAGTAGATGGTCATCCCGTTCGAGGTGACCAGATCATCAATATTTTGTATTAATTTTCCATGTTTTAAAGGTTTATTATTAGCATATAGCATACCTCTGGTTTTCCAGTTAACCAGGTGCTCCATGAACCTTTTCCGTACATAATCTGTTTGAGTCTGTGATTATGACCAGTTCGTGGAGCTGGTGTTGGACAGCAGTGAGGATGGCTTGATGCACGGCCATCAGCTCTGCCACTTGACTACTTCGGGGACCGATTTTGTACCCAGCGGAGGGTTCTGAGGCGTCATTCACCCATGTATTCCCTACGCCGGACACAAGTTCCTTTTCCCTGTTGTTGTCAACATGGTAGGAGCACCCATCCACATAGACAGTGGGCATTCCCTCACACTTGTCTTTTTCATAGACTTTGTGTGGGGAATTAAGGTATGCCTCCATGTTGTCCTTGATTTTAAGACTTTCGTCCTCGAGACAGTTTTCTCTGGCACAATCATGCATGTCAGCCAGACCTTGCGCGAGGGGACCCTTCTTGTTTTGGCCATATCTGACCTCCACAGGAAAGCCTTGCATTGACAGAATCCAGGAAGTAATTCGGGAATTACACACATTTCCGGCCTGGATTCTGTCACTTTGAAGATATTGCAAAGGTTGGTGTGGAGTCTGCACTATGATGTGTTCCCCCTGGATAAACGGGCGGTAGTTCTTCAATGCCCACACCATTGCCAGGAGTGCCTTCTCACAATCGTTTAATTTTTCCTCCACAGAGGATAAAGTCTTACTCGCATAGGAGATTACTTTATTGACCTTGTCATGCTTTTGATATAATACTGCAGTCAAGCATGTATTTGAGAACCCTGTCTCCAGGAAGAACTCCTTGTTTTTGACAGGGTAAGCTAGTCAAGGCGCTTGTGAGAGGCTTCTTTTGAGTTGTTTTACTGCCTCAGCTTATTCTGGACCCCCCTCCCACTTGACCCCCCCTTCAAAAGATGGATCAGGGGTCTTGTGATCTCTGCGTAATCCCCAATGAACTTTCTGCTGTAATTGGTTAGTCCAAGGACGCTCCTTAGTTCCCGCAGAGTTGTGGGGTCTTTTATTTTCTGGAGTGTTTCTACTTTCTTTTCCTGGGGACAGAGAACCTGAGGAGTTATCTCATGCCCCAGGAAATTGACATGGGTTCTGCACCACTGTGCCTTTTGGAAAGAGAGTTTTGCTCTGGCAGCCCTCAACTGTGTCAGGACATAACGGAACTCTGCTATGTGTTCCTCCACATTTGAGCTTTTGACTAGAACATCATCTACATAGGCCAGGTTACCCCTTTCACCCAGGTCGGCATGGCCTTATGTAGAAAGATGTTAAATTAATTGCCAGAGTTGATGTATCCGAAGGGAGTCCGGGTCCAGGAGTACTGTTGCACCCCGAAGGTAAAGGCCAGCTTGTATTGGTCCTCCCTACTGACAGGTACAGTCCAGTACCCATTGGTCAGGTCAATTGCAGTGAATACCTGTGACCCTTGGATCTGGGCCAGCCCTTGGTCAATGTAGGGAAGAGGCCATCGGGAAGTACGGACCCGTTTGTTGAGCTCCCTTAGGTCAGCACAGAGTCTCCACTGGCCGTTGGGTTTCAAAATCCCCCGCACCGGATTATTGAAGGTGCTGTGGACTGGACGAATTATCCCACAGGACTCAAGGTTCTTAATTATTTCAGTAAGAGACACCATTGATGCGAGAGGCAAGCGATATTGCTTCACAAACACTGGGGTCATGCCAGGGTCGTGGGAATTGTTGTTGTGTGGATGTCGGTGCGACCACAGTCATATGAGTCCACCGCAAAGAGATCTTGAAAATCTAAGAAAACTTGTTTTAATTTTTGCTTTTGCTCCAGAGTCTCACAGGCATCAGCTAGGTTGACTCTCTCTTCAACCATCTGCCTGAAGCCTGGAAAGACTTCCGGTTTGGCTATCTCAGCGGCCTCCTCCAGCTGGGTGGAAAAGTCCCTGGTCAAAGTGCTGATTTGGACTGATGGCTTCAGGTGGGGAAGGCAGTCCTTGTGGACTTCAAACAATCACCTCAACCCTCCTGGAGTCACAGGTCACATCTTCCTTACCATAAGGGCAGGAAGAGTACACCAGGAGATTCCCCCCATGCCGGGTGAAGATCCTATCTGGTGTTGTGTCATCGTCGCTATCACTGTCAAAACAGTCCTTGGGGATTGGTCCTAACAGTTCATTACCTAAATCTATGGAAAAATGTTGGTCATCAGCCGCCATTCCAATAATGGTGCCTGCGCCCAGAGTGATACTCTTTAGGTAGCTGTTATCCACCTCTATTGGAATGGTGTTGTGTTCTATGTTGACTGGTGGTGCTGGGTTCACCCCCAACCCTTGCTGTTTGAAATGAGCATTTAGATGTACATAGGTGTCAGGATTTTTTAGTTTCTGTCCTCTTTTAATTTTTACTTCCAGTGAGAATTGTCGGGTCTGTTCTGGGATGGGGACTTACCCGCTCTGGCTGGTACGGGGTCCTCTGGTCTACCCTGGGTTGATCCCGGGAACCTTAACCATCCCTTCTCACATAATACCCCTGGTTAGGGTACTTTGGGTACCCCTCCACCCTTGGCCTCCCCTCTCCCGGATTGGGCTGTCTCGGCTCAGGAAAGTGGGGAAAGAAAGAAGGGTTGTTTTGGGGGTAGAAGTTTGGCGGGTACCTGGGAAAGAAATTTGGTCCGGCATTTGGGGGATTACTGCCCTCCTGGGGAAAATGAGGAGAGAAGTTCCCTGGGTTAGCTGCTGTCTGGTTGGATCCCCACCCCCCTTGGGCTGGAGGAGGCCACACATAGCCCAGGATTGGTCTGTTGCCCTTGTAGCATGGGCTTATGTAGTCAGGGGAGTTAGGGGTCCCATTTGTGGGGTTACCTCCCTGACTCCCTGTTTGGGATTGGCCCGAGGGGCTTCTGGGTCTGGGGTTTGTCTGATTCTGCGCGGGAAGGTTTTTAGCCCCCCCCATCTCCAGATCTAAAATGGGGGCAACATTCACCTCTGCCACCTTGGCAGCAGCAGGGGTGTTAGTTGGTTTGGGGCTTTTGCTAATATTTTTACTTTCTAGTGGCTTCTGCACTTCAGAGAGGCGCGTTGCTGGTTCAAAGACCCAGTCTAGTGATCTTTTCTCATGAAAGTCCCTCACTCGCTGGGTCATAAGGTACTTAGGGAGAGCATGAAAGAAGGTGTTCACAAATTCCTTACTGTCAGTGCGCACCCTTCTAGAGGTCTGCGCAAAGGTGTGTTTCAATTCCTGGACAAATTCTTGTGGGGCCTGGTCTTCCCCACATTGTAGGTTGTAGGCTGCCTTGCGGGCCTCTTGAGGGTTTCTGTGAATAGAAAAATGTTTCAAGATGGCCGCCCTATAGGTGGACCATCTGGAATGGTTCTGATCCTCCAGCCCCGCAAAGAAGCTGGAGTACTCAGGTGAAAATGTCCACTTTACATACTGAATACAGATTTGGCTGTCCTTCAGGTGGAAGGTCTCCATCATCTGCTCAAATAATTCAAGGTGCTCCCAAACCGAATATTTGGCATTTTTGTGGTAGGGCGTGATGACGCTCCTAATAGCTTTTATTTGCTTTAGGGGATCCTTGAGTAATGCTCTCTTACTTTGTTAGCCTTTTTAGTTCTGGTCACCCTGGTCCACTGATCCACTGACTCAGAGGCACTGCTACCAGAGGTGGCTGTCTGATCTTCTAGACTCTCCCAGATTCTGCGAGCTTGGGAATGGCTGGAAGAATGTGGGGGCCTAGTTTCTTGGGACCTGTGGCGCTCAGAAGAGTCTTCGGACTCTTCCTTGCTCCCAGGATTGGTTGAGTACCCACCCCCCACTGTCCTAGACGGGAAGAGGTTTTTAGTATGCTGTTAGTGGGCCTAGTCTCATGGAATTCCCCACCAAATTTCACTGCCTTGGTAAGTTATATTTCTGAGGATCCAGTTCTCTGATTCTCCCCTCACTGGAGTATCCCTGATCAGTGAAGATGGCCCTAGTATTTGGGAACCTGTGCATAGACGCCAGCCCATCCATTTCTGGGAGGCGCTGACCTACCAGCCCCATATTTCCCATTTGGTTGAAGTCTACCATCCCGGTGGCCCTTGGTTCATATGAGCCAGTGGACATGGGGGTGGCAGAGTCCATAGCATTGAAGGGATTAAAGCCCTGATGCCAGGGTTCCTGGGGTTATGCTCAGGGGTTTCCCTCTCCCATCTGACCTCATCTCTTCCAGCTCCAACTCCCTGATGACATGCAAGAATCTGACCCTTTTGTTCCTGTATTAAGGCCTTACGGATGGCGGTAAGGATTTACCGGTACCGGTAAAATACCGGTACCAGTAAATCCTTACCGCCTTACTACGAGGTCCCTTTGCGGATTGGGGGATTTAACGCCTGCTTTTTGCAGGCGTTAAAAACCAACCCACAAAGGGACCCAGGGAGCTAATTACGGTACCGCAATTTGCAGTACCGTAATTAGCGCCTTCCCCATTCCCATTATGCCCTATGGGGCAAAAATGGGAATGGGGAAGGGCAATGGTGGAAGGGGGAATTACCGCCCCGCCAACCTTGGAATGGGGCGGTAATTCACTTTTCCGGCAAGGCGGTGCCGGTATTTTACGCTAATAGCGCCATGGTTCTCCGCCATCCATGTAATGAGGCCCTATGAGTTGGTCCTGCATGGCTATCTGTCTATGGAGCCTGTCATTTTTTTCAGAGAGATCCTCATTGTCTCTCTGTGCTTCCTGTCTGTATTGGGAGTATTGGGCCAACTTTTGCTGCAGGAGACTCACCTCCTGAGTCTGATGCTTATTGACCTGTTATTCTTTGCCCAAGCATCTTCCACCCTCCTGGTATGCTCTAACAGTTTTTCATAGTCCATTTTGAGTTCACCCAGCCCCTGAGGGGCCAGGTGATTTTCTTCTAGCTTGGTTTTTAAATGGCCGACTTCCTGGCCTAGGGCGTCCCTCTCTTGACATAGAGTTCCCCTCTGCTCAGCCAGGTCATCCCTTTGTTTCCTAAGGGCATATAATTTCTGGCGCTCCTCATCAAAATCTGTTTGAGTGTGGAGATCCTTCACTATTAATTTGTTATTTTCCTCCTTTAGTTCATCAATCTGATTTTCTAGGGGAACCATCTGCCCTTCGCAGGCTCTATTATAATTGAATTGCTGCTCCAGCTTTTGTTGGCTGTGTTGCAGAGAATCCAACCTTTCCTGACACTCTTTTTGCAGTGTCAGTAATGTGGTATCTTGCTCTGTCTTCTTTTGCTGTAGGAGATCCAGATCTTCCTTTACTTTTGTCAGGTACTGTCTGGTTTCTCTCTCTGATTCTTGGCTCTCTTGTAGCCTTTGCTCTGCTGAGTCCAGATCAGTTTGGGTTCTTTCTAGGGATTGTACTTGCCTCTTTGCCAGATCTGGGTTTTCGGCATATTTTTCCTGTATTGCTCCAATGTGGAGGTACAGGTAAGCCGCTATTTTGGCAATTTTACATTGCTCTTCTTTTACTTTTGGGGCCATATACAATTCACTAAGTGCCTGGTGTAATGGACCCTGGTCCTGCCATGTATCTAATTCTGTGGCAGTGACTTGTTGTTTGATTTCCTGCAGCCAGACTTTCTCATCCTGCTCTAACCCTTCACCCTTGACAAACATTTTTTGCAGTAGGTGTTCCCTTGCAATATTGATTTCCACTGGGGTCGCCATTCCCGAAATATTAATTTCCTTCTGATTTATCTCAGGGTTACTTTTACTTTTGCAAAACAGGCCCACCTCCTTTGAGTATTTCTTTCGAAGGGTGTTTTACAGTGTAGCACAGTATGGTAGCCCAACAAGGTGTATGTACCCCATCAGTTAGCACCCTGTGTTAGACTGTCACAAGTGGTATGTCTAATTCAGGATCTCGTGACGAGCCCCCAAGAAGTAAGTGATTTCAATCCGGCATGCACCCAAGTCAATGCCTAGCATGTAGCGCACAACTGAAATCCTTATTTATTTTTGTCTAAAAGTTCTTTATTCTGAACGATATACCACTTATATCACGCCCTTCTCCTGGAACCCCCCTGTCACACTGAACAAGGAATCAGGCTGGTTTGCAAAGATAAATATTTATTTATGTATTTAAAATGTTATCACAATATATTTTAATAGGTACACAACAATCATCAATGGGGTGAGGTAACATTGAATAATCTCTTTAATACACAAGAGACCTCATTCCGAGTATGGTGGGAGTCATGGCGCTATTTGCGCCATGACTACCTCCCATACCGGTACCGACTCTGACCTGGTTCAATGGGGACTTACCGGTGTAGTCCGACCTTTGCAGGACCGGTAAGTTCCCATTGAAATAGGCAATCCTCATTCCCATTTGAGCCCCCATAGGGCGCAATGGGAATGGGGAGGGAGCTAATAACGGTACCGCAATTTGCGGTACCGTTATTTGCTCCCTGGTCCCTTTGCGGCTTCCGCTAAGGGACCTCATAGTAGGGCGGTAAGGGATTACCGGCACCGGTCTCCTTAACAGTGCCCGGTATCCCTTACTGCCCTACTCGAATGAGGCCCAAGGAGTAGGTAGTGAGCAAAACAATTCAGCACAGAAATAATACTTTGGTGTGGGTTCACGTCTAATAGCACTGTGGTTATAGGTTCCCCCTGCACACCCCTCAACCCCCAATAGGTAATATAAAGAGATAGGAGGAGAGAGCAGGTATTCAGGAATGGCAGAAATCAAACAGAATATCAATCCCACTTCCCCCAGCAAACATAAGGGAAAAACGGAATATACTGTCCAGCTGTCAGAATGGCTTTTAAAGTTATCCTTTGAATGGAATGGGCAAAAACACCAAATATGGTCAACTATTGCTAAATTGGTTATAGATTCTTATGGAAGCCACATTGGATAGTTGCACACAAACACCAGCAATGATTTAATCCCAAGAAAACATTTGAAATCTTAAAATTCAAGTCGGAAGCAATCAAAAGCTGTTTTACACAAAACGAAATTTCACTGCAAACTTTTCACTGCGCGATAATCACGATAATCACGATAACAGAGTGCGGTTTTAGGTGCGATGGATAGATATGAATGTTAGGTACAAGCAGAAGTTGAAATTTTGTTTCTAGCACAAAAACGGAGGGAGTTACATGCATTTTAGTAGAGGTCATTTTTTTGGAGATAGGCACAAGAATGGAAAACAGGAATGCGCTTTTATAAATGACAAATGGGTTGCTTACACTAGAGGATGACTATGAACAAAACGAATACAACACAGGAACACAGTCACTTGATCAGGGTGACCGCCTGCTAAGGAACTCGCCCTCTTCAGATGAGAAAAAGATCAGCGCAGAGATAGTTTTAACAATACTGGTTATGGAGAAAAGATAGAATGGTTTGGAGAGAGGTTCAGACAATGCAAAGATACTCCTACAATACAGGTTCTGAATAAAAGATAGGATGGGTCTAGGATAGGGCTAAGACTATGCAAAGTACATATGCTAGTGACACAATTCTTCCTGTTTATACTCACTGGATACGTTTTTAAATGGAAGCGTCAATTCTGGTCAGGGGATGGGATCTGGCTTAGGAAAGACGGCTGGGCACATCGGACAGGCAATGTCAGCAAGGCGCTCTGGTCACAGCACGGCACAGGACTGGATTGGATCTGCCTTTCTTGGTTCTGAGGATATTTATTTTCGGCAGGCAAGCAGTACAGCACAGCCCGGCTGTATTATGATGCTTCCCCTTAGGCTTGTGGGGTTTCTGTTCTGGAATTTGAGGCCTAGCTGAGAATGGTTCAGCTATGCAATGGGCCCTTTGCTTTGCCAAGTTTCTGGAGTCTGGAGCAAGGAAGATGTAGAATTCTGCATCAGGGTGCTCTGCCAGCATCAGGATAGTGAGTGAATCTGTCGGTCCTTATGTGTGGTGAGCTGTCTCTATTTATGCTATGATAAAGGGGGAGTGTGGGCCGGTTTAGCCTAAGCTTGCCCCTTTGAAAGGTGATTGGGTCAGAGTCTGCTTTCTGCCTTGATAGGAGGAGAGAAACAGACAGTCATCTTTATGGTGAGATTTTATGAGGGTGGGAATCCCCCCCTAGCCCCTTGACCACCAAATCTACTTTCGGCAAAATACATATTTCCACATGTGCAACCTCTCTAAAAATCACATATACAAATTACATATTTTACCTAGCAGCTACTCCTCAAAACCCCGTAGCTGTGGGATCTTGTCTCTGCTTTTCACAGAATTTTGCCCTTTTCACTCGGAACACAATGTCCAATTTTTAAGCACATTTCTGCAAGTGTGCGTGTTTAACATGGGCATAAGTGTATAAAGTTTCACAGTTCTAGCGGAAATACATTTTGCGTAAAATCATATTTCTTGTCATTTCTGCCCAGAACATGTCACACGGTTCTGGTGCCTCTTCACCCGTGCAGCCGGAAATTACATTAACACTTCTGTTTTTTAAAATATTTTTCACACTTTTAAATAGTAAGTTATCAGTCTTTTTAATATGTGTCCTTTGTCCTTGTTAAGCAACAAATGGTTGTTTAGCTCCATCCTTTTGGTCTCTCTCTGGGAGCCCAGGAGCCATCCCTCTTGTTTTCTCCTTGTAGAGGCCATTTACGACTGTCTGTGCACTTCACATTTCCTGAGCTGGAGCTGGCCATTGTTCCTTTTTGCCTCTGTAGACCAGGTTCTTTCCTGCCCTGTAATTCACACCTTTGCATGATTTCCTGCTGGGGGGAAAGACCTTACTTCTGTGAGAAACCTGCTATTCCAGTTTGGCAGCTTCAACCAGGTTTACTTTAATTGTTACATTATGTTGAATTTTCCTTAGCACAAAACAACTGTATCAAATCACAGCTAGAATTCTCATTCAAGATTTTAAACCATGGAATCAAAACAATTACAATATGGGTCACTATCAGTAACAGGCCTCTTAGATTGCAAACATTTGATTTTCAGTTTATACATGTTAAATTTTAATTAGGCAGGCCCCTGACAGATGTCATCCCAGCAGCCTTGTGCTGCCCAGAGATTTTTGACAGATCCACAGACAGGCCGCTTTTTGCTATGGACATCTCTTTATGCTTTCAGCCTTTCAGTGCCTTGCAAGTTCACAATCGTTTCTTAATCTAAGGGAATTGTAGCACCCAGCAAGAATTTTGAATATTTGAAGGTGTTCTGTACCGGCATTCTGAAGTTTCAGCAACAAAGAAAAAGTGATTTAAATCAAGATTTGGAGTTTCATGTAGCAAAGCACTGCTTTTTCCTTCTGCACTCCACTTTCAATTGTGGTGGGGCCCAGTGACACATTCCAGTAGTGAGAGCTCTGTTCCACCACTGTCAACATGCGTGGCAGATTGGGCAGCCATCTTTTGTGCATTGAGAAGCACGATTTTCAGGGATTTTGGCGCACATAAGGGTTTCACAGCCATTATGCTATTTCTGGCACCATCATAGCAGAGTGATGCGGCATAGCAGAGCAAAAGCGGGTCAAAACATCACACAGTTACTACACCCATCATCCACCCCAGGCCAGCGAGGATGGGCATGTGCCAGGACAGAGGAGGGTTACTACACCCATCATCCACCCCAGGACAACGAGGATGGGGATGGGCATGTGCCAGGACAGAGGAGGGTTACTACACCCATCATCCACCCCAGGCCAGCGAGGATGGGGATGCACATCTGCTACGGCAGAGGATGGTTACCACACCCATCATCCACCTCAGGCCTGCAAGGATGGGGATGCGCATGTGCTAGGATAGAGGAGGGTTACTACACCCATCAGCCACCCCAGGCCAGCAAGGATGGGGATGCACATGTGCCAGGACAGAGGAGGGTTACCACACCCATCATCCACCTCAGGCCTGCAAGGATGGGGATGCGCATGTGCTAGGATAGAGGAGGGTTACTACACCCATCAGCCACCCCAGGCCAGCAAGGATGGGGATGCACATGTTCCAGGACAGAGCAGGTTACTATACCCATTATCCACCCCAGGACAGCGAGGATGGGGATGGGCATGTGCCAGGACAGAAGAGGGTTACTATACCCATCAGCCACCCCAGGCCAGCGAGGATGGGGATGCACATGTGCTAGGACAGAGGAGGGTTACCACACCCATCAGCCACCCCAGGCCAGCGAGGATGGGGATGCACATGTGCTACGGCAGAGGATGGTTACCACACGCATCATCTACCCCAGGCAGCGAGGATGGGGATGCACATGTGCCAGGACAGAGGAGGGTTACTATACCCATCATCCACCTCAGGCCAGCGAGGATGGAGATGCACATGCGCGGTATCCAGTTATAGTTTCGAATGTAATAATTTCGAAAGTCAAAATGTCGAAAATAAACAATAAATCAAATTTTTTCAAAATAATTCTGCATACAAGTTAAGTGTTGTAGTATAGTATACATTTTATTAAACAGTAAAACTGGTATATATTATATTAAAAAGTAACAGTGGTCCATTAAATACTTTATTAAATTGTAACTTTGGTTAAATAAATATTTTATTAAATATTAACATTTGTAGCTATAATAAATATTTTATTAAATCATACATATTTTATTAAATAATAACATTAGTATTTGTGAGTTGTAACTCGGATTAACTTATTATTTTCACCAATAGATGGTGCCATTGTATTACAAATTGCAATGTATGTATTATTATTTATTAAGTTTTTGACGTAACAGTACGTTAGCGTTACGTTGACGTAAGCGCCATTTTTAAAGTCCATTTCTTACGTGCTTTCGTTCCGGTCGGGTCTCCTCGCTCGGGTTCTTGGATTTTTTGTTTTTGGATGTTTTTTTCGTGGAATTCCTCGACCTGATGGATTTTTTTTTTTTTTTCATATGTATTTTTCCGTTGGATCATGAATTGGAATATGAATTTTGTCCCTTTTTTCACTGGATCCGGCTTTTCGTCCGTGGTTTGGGATATGGATTTGGATTTTTTCTTGGCTGGATTTTACTTTTTGAGCATGGATTGGAATATGGATTTGGTTTTTATTTTGCTTGGATTTTACTTTGGACTGATCGGAATTGTTGGGCAAGTTGGATTGGCATTGTTGGTTACGTTGGTTTTTACACGGAGGTTTGTGGATTCTTCAATCTGTGAGTATTTTAACATTTTAAATTATATGCAATTGAGTTCAAGTAGTTGTGTCTTTCTTCTTGTTCCAACTGTTTAACTATTTGCTGAATTCTTTGTTCATAGTCTCGAGTTTTCTAGTGAAATGCTTTGGTATAGTCTGAATTCCTGATGTGATTGTTCTGATAATAAGTCTTTTAAAAAATGCTGCAACGTTGGGTTTTTAGTATTAAAGTTCCTGTTCACTCTGTTGTGCCACCCTTCCAACATATTGTTTGTTTTTGCCCTTCCTTCCATCACTGCATTGTAGCAATTCCACCATGCTAACTGATATTTTGGCCTTCTTCTTGTGTCATTTCGCGTCAATTGTCCCAACCAAGTGCTTTCCATATAGTCCATTAATTCTGTGTTTTGTTCTTCATTGATTTTGAAATATTCAGTTTCGATTAAATGTTCATAAAATGTAATAACGCTGTCATCTTTTACAAAGGCTAATGCAAATAGTTTTTTTATATTGTGTTGGTATGTGCTATCCTCGATGTATTTGTTATGGAGTCCTAGTTTCTGAGGTTTCCACCAAATTGCCTGAGTGAAATGGAAAAAACATCCCTGTATATTTGTCTCTTTATATGTTGATGTGAATGCTTTTATTTGTGCCAGATCAAAGTCCATTATTATAGTGGCTGGTTTTTTGTCAGGTATAGCGTCTTTAATTTTTTGAAACACTATTTTGAATATTTCTTCCATTCTTTTGGGCATTAAAACGTACATTAGTGGTATTAGATGGTAATTGATGGATCCATGTATACTATAAAACTGATGGAAAGGTTGGGGGCATGTTTTGAATGTTATGTCACTTTGCCACATCTCACCAAGTTGTCTTAAATTGCTGTCTGTGGAGAACATTATATTTTTTTCATTCTTTACATCCAATGTTTCGTGATGAAAATGTTCACCTTTTTCTGTCATTTTAAATATATCAGGTATGTTTATCTCGTTGTAATTTCTTGGTGCTGGTGGCAGATTTTCTTTTTGTTGTTTTGTTTTGTTTATTGTACATTGCATGTGTTTTTCTGCTGGCATTTGTGCCGATACCGCAACGGAATTTTGTTGCACGTCCTAGAAAGCACAGACCTGCTGGCCTCAGTAGGGTTTTCAATTGCTTTTCTCTTAAGTTCATTCATCGTTTTTTTAATCTCGATAGCGGTTCTGTCAGGCAGATGGTTGTGTTCCCCTTTCAATTTTATCACAGTATTTTCCGTTATTATTCTTCCTGTACACTTACAGGGTAATTCATAGAATCCAGCGCACAAGTAGCGCACGCGGCTGGCGCACAGCGTGCGCCTGCGATAGTCTGCGCCAGGCACGTGCGCTAAAACAGATTTCCGCGCACAGCGTATTCATGGATTTCAAGCTCCCAAAACAGCCGTGGCGCAGAGAATCGCAGCGAGCCTGCAGCAGCGCCAGTAACGCCCCCAAGAACGCCCTCGCGCACGGAAAAGCCATCAAAAGCGCTAAATCATCGCTAAGGGCTGCGCTAACCCCGGACCACTTCACAGGGCAGGCAAACAAGGAAAGCAAAGCGGGCAATCTCCAAATCAGGAGTACGCGGGAAGTACTACACGCGACTAGGCAGGGAACGTGAATCACAGGGGTACGCGGGAATCATCACACGCGAACAGCCAGGGTGCGTGTATTACAGGGGTAGCGGGAAGTTCAACACGCGATTGGCCAGGGAACGTGAATTACAGGGGGACGCGTGAAGTAGAACACGCGATAGGCCAGGGAACGTGTATTACAGGGGTACGCGGGAATCATCACACGCGAACAGCCAGGGTGCGTGTATTACAGGGGTAGCGGGAAGTTCAACACGCGATGGGCCAGGGAACGTGTATTACAGGGGGACGCGTGAAGTAGAACACGCGATAGGCCAGGGAACGTGCATCACAGGGGTACGCGGGAATTATCACACGCGAACAGCCAGGGTGCGTGTATTACAGGGGTAGCGGGAAGTTCAACACGCGATGGGCCAGGGAACGTGTATTACAGGGGGACGCGTGAAGTAGAACACGCGATAGGCCAGGGAACGTGTATTACAGGGGTACGCGGGAATCATCACACGCGAACAGGCAGGGTGCGTGTATTACAGGGGTAGCGGGAAGTTCAACACGCGATTGGCCAGGGTACGTGTATCACAGGGGTGCGTGGGAATTATCACATGCGAATAGGCTGGGTGGGCCCCCACAGGTGTACCCTGTACACCCTCCCCGGCCCCTGCAGGCAGCCCACAAAACAGTGGACTACCCTGCACACCTGATCATGTCCCCCTGCACCCCCATCCACCAGGGGCACCCTCCACCAGGCCCCCACCCATGTCTCCCACCACCCCCACCCCCCAGCAGTGCAGGGGCACCTGCCATCAGGCCCCCATCCATGTCTCCCACCACCCCCAACCCCCATCCACCAGGGGCACCCTCCACCAGGCCCCCACCCATGTCTCCCACCACCCCCACCCACCAGCACTGTGGGGCACGTGGCCAGCAGGCAGTCAGGCAGCAGCCGATGGCAGGTGGGAGCGTGCTCAGGCTTCTTGGGGACTTAGATTTGGCCTCCTGGCCAGGAGCGTGGTCTTTCGTGTTAGAACGCGTGGACAGCCTGATAGGGAGTGATTTTGCACCTGAAAACCCCACACTCATCGCGCGAAAACCCGTCACCAGCATATGTGCGTCAATAGTTACCTGCACGTGCAGTGTCAAAGCGTGTGATTGGTGAAAAGTGAGCGACACGCAGGAGTGTCGAAGCGCGTGATTGGCGAAAAAGGATCCACATGCAGGAGTGACAAAGCGTGTGATTGGTGAAAAGTGAGCGACACGCAGGAGTGTCGAAGCGCGTGATTGTTGAAAAAGGATCCACATGCAGGAGTGACAAAGCGTGTGATTGGTGAAAAGTGAGCTACACGCAGGAGTGTCGAAGCGCGTGATTGGTGAAAAAGGATCCACATGCAGGAGTGACAAAGCGTGTGATTGGTGAAAAGAGAGCTACACGCAGGAGTGCCAAAGCGTGTGATTGGTGAAAATGGGCCAAGCACGTACACGCCGTAAGTGACGATGTACGTGTGGGCCTGTATAAAAGGTAGTGTTGAACACAATTTCCTTGTACGTGCTTTTCGTGGAGAGCGAGTGGGTGAATTCGGTACTTCTTGTCGTTTCACACGCGATTTACTTCACGGCGTTTCCAGTTCGTACTCCCTGTTACCTCTGACAGCTCTTTTCTCTTTTTCCTCTTGTACTGGTTTTCCTGGGCCTGTTCCCTCAAACAGTGTCCCCTTCTACAGTTGTCCTGTCTCCTCAGACAGCGTACACCTCTTCTTTTGGCGGGGGTGTTGCCAACCAAAAGTGCTATTTTTTCACGCTCTTTTACCTGGCAGACGGTGAGTCACGCACGTATCTAACATCTGTGCTTGCCCCGTGTGTAGCCTACCCCTTCAGAGGTCAATCTAGGCCGCGTGTGACACGCATACGTTCATTGTGTTACTGGATGCCACAGCGTAGTGCAGGGTTTTCCATCAGCACACGTGGTCTAGGAGGGGTATTGTGCACGTTCCTTAACTTTTTTGGGGTGCCTGTGCGTTGCGTGACCCGTCATCTTTCCCCAGGGGTGTCATATAGCCTTGCCACTGCACTAGGGTACGAATACCATCTGGTACCCAACCCCTTTGACACCCAATTGCCCAGGACAATTGTGCACACCCACTCCCATACGCACAATACCATCAGTGCCATGGTTGGGAGGCGTGCAAGCCGTAAGGGTGGCAAAGGTGGCCGAGCCACACGTGGTGGCCGTGGAGGATCCAACAGGGGACGTGGTTGTGACTTGCAGGGCGCCCCTGTTCCCCCCAGTCTGGAGGAACAGTCAGGGACACCCATGCCCCCCCCCCCAGTTGAGAGTCATGTGGCTGATACCAACCCTGATCAGCCCATGTCGGACCAGGCCATTGTGGCACCAGACCTGTCCGAGGGTGATTCCATCGCTGACATCCAGGTCAGCAGGTCCACTGCACGTGCACCGGTGCACATTGGTGTCATCAGGGCACGCGCATCTATGCCAGATAGGTCATCTGCTGGCCCCCGTAGCCAGGGTGTGGCTCAATCCACCCCACCTCTCATACACCCTGCCAAGACTGTGTCGGTCCTAGTTCATGCACCTCAGATCAGGCCTGACCCCATCCCACTACCCCCAATGCCTGCACCTACTCCCATGCTGAGTGGGCAATCACACACACCCAGTACAGAGTCCACCACGGCTCCTGCCCCTAGTGTCCACAGCGGCGTAGGACACTCTGGATCCCCACCCCCTTCCAAGCGCAAGAGGAAGAGTGCACGTCCGGCACAGGCTGATGCCCCAGACACGGCTGCACAGTCCGGCCCATCAAGGAAGCCAAGCTTCACAGACGCCGAACTTAATGCACTTGTTCAGTATGTGTCAGATCATGATAGGGAAATGGTCATCGTTGCAGGGTCCAAGACCACACATGCCAGACGCCAGGCACACTGGCAGACCATTGATAAGTAGTGAGGCGCACAGCTAGTGATTGCCAGAAGCGCTGGAATGACCTTAAGCGCAGGGCAAAGGATAAGCTGGCCTCAAGTCATGCCGCAACCTTGGTGACTGGAGGTGGGTCCCCAGCACAGGAAATAGAACTCACACCACACGAGTCCGTAGCTGGATCCTACGTCACCGAGGGACAACTCCAAGGTGTGGGAGACCTCCCTGATTACGAGGCATCATCCGGTGAGTGCACATGCATGTGTGTATTATCCATGTGCATGGTGTGTGTGTGAAGCATTCATGTTGGGTGCCTGTCAAGGGGGTGTGTGGCAGAGTTGATAGTGGCACCCATGTGCCTCATCCAGTATGTTCAGTGCAACACCATCTGGCCACAGCACTATCCCTACTGGCAACAGTGCACATATGGGCCAACACCATGGAAGTTGCCCTTGATTAGTAATTTTGTCACTACATTGTTGCTCATACTCCCCTGTCTATTCATCTGATGTCTTACATACCATTCCTCTCCTTTCCCCCAGCCATTCAAGTTTCATCTTCACATGCCTGACATGCAATGATACCACATGCTAATGCGTCCTCTGTATATAAATGCCTACCAACATGCAGTCATACTGTGGATGTAGCCTTGACATCCACCTCCTTCCTGGGTCCTTTGGTACCGTCTGGTTTCGAGCCCCATTCCCTCACACTCCATGCTGCTCTTCATGGTCTATCTTCCATGACTTCTACAGTTCAGACCATCGTGCCCTACGCACGACACCTGCTTGCCAAAAGTCAAATGAGGGCAGCCTGCCCTCCAATGCGACCCACCCTATTGCTGACCAGTGCATCTGAGCCTACTCTAAGCTAACTCTCACTGACATCTGCTCATACATGCCTTTGCCTGTCCCATAGACCCTTCACATGGTCCCTGTCCTCTCTCCTTGCTCCTCTTCCACCATCATAGGTGGGACCCGTTGGGGTGTACTCCTGGCCTCCTTCCAATCCTCAGATACCACTATTGATGTGCATGGTAATGGGAGCGTCTCAGTCCAAGGCCCTTAGGCCAACCTCAATCTCCTTGAGAAATGCTACCCACATCTCATCAACTTCCTTACCTCTCCTGCTGTCCCCCCTCCTCTCTCCTCATCAATCCTGCACTGCCTCCCTGCACCCTCCCATGAACCTTCTCCGCCTCCCACTCCAACTCCTACACATGCGGCACCTCTGATCTCTAGCACTCCCCGTAAGTCCTACAAGGCTGTCAACCTCCTCCACAATTACACTCCTTTCACTGCGGCTGCATCAGGCATTCCTCCGATAACTGTCACTTACATGAGGTTATGCACCTTGACATCCTTGGTCTCATGGAAACATGTCTGACGGCCAGCTCTGTCTGCATCCTTGACCCTCTCCTTGGCCCGCCACTACTGTGCAGGGGGGGTGTGCCCTTGGCTTCCCTGAGGGTATTCCTGCCACTGTCACACCTACTTAGACCTACTCCACTCTGGAATGGCTTGTGTGAGGTTTCTGTCCACCACACCTTGACATTCTCAAACAGTGCGTACTGTGTCTGGGAAAACTGGTCAAATGTACTACTTCCTTTCTGAGTGTCCTCACCTCTCCTCCTCACTCATGTCCCCAGACACAGAATTCCTCATCCTTGGTGCGGGACGCATCCACCTGCATGCCTGTTGACGCCCCCACGTGACCTTTCTGTGACCTCAGCAACTCCCTCTCACCCTCTAGACTCCCGTCTGTCCCTACTCATTCTGCAGGGCACACTCTTGATGCTCTGATCTCATCTGACTTTCCCCTCTCCGTCCATCTCTGCACTCCTCTCTCCTGGAGTGATCACATTCTCCTCTCCTCCCAGCTCACCCTCAACACCCCACAGGCAAAGCCACCCTCACCACTGTCACACACCTTCTTGGTATTCCGACCCATGAAGTGTGTGTCAGTCGAGGCTCATGCTGCCAAAATCTCCCCCCCATCCAGCTCCCCCTTAGGCTCACTCCCATCCTGACAGGGCCCACTCCACGCTCCACTCCATGTCAGGTACACTGGATGTCTTTGCCACGGTCATGACCACCTGTCTGAAGCCCCATGCCAATGCAGAGTCCTGGCATGACTCGGATCTTGGGAACCCAAACCACAGGTGCCGGGTGGCAGAGAGGGAATGTCCTGCATCATGGCCATCCTCTGGCAAACTGGCCTGCCACATGCTCCAAAGGCAATAGCGCCTCACCCTTCTCACCAAGATGAGATCCCCAATCCAAGGGCACATATCTGCGGCATGTGACAACTCTGCAGGACACATAGAAATCTGAAAGGACCTTGCCGAGCCAGAAGCAGTGTGTACCTCCCCTGTCCCCTCCGAGCCCACAGCACAGCATGATTGTCTCTGTACCCCTATAGGCCACCCCCCCAGCACTTGTCTGCGCCTAACACCATCTGCCCTTGACGTCAAGTCCTACTTACCTTGTACAGCACTTCCAGCCGCCACTCCCCCTTGCACTTCATTGTGCCACCCACCCCTGCACTTGCGTGACATGAATGACACCAGCACCAGTAGTATTGTTGACTGGCATCCCCTTCTGCCCCACCACCCCTCAGTGCTCCGCTGCACCTACAAACATTACTTGACCGGTGCTTCACGAATGCAAAATTATTCCGTTACAGGTGTTGGGGAGGTGGAATCACAATGTTTACTGCATTATGTTGATGTAGACAAGGCACTGTGCATCGTTGCCAATTTGGACTAGCAGATCCATGTACAACATGTATACTAATTGATGTGACGATGCAATGTCAGGACCAGAGTGGTTGAAATCCAAAAACGTAGCCCTCCTCTCCCTCTTCACTTGGTGGCTATGTCACATGCCATGTGTGTGATGGCATGTGCCTTTGACATGGCAATCACCGCCCAATGTGTGATGGCAGTGCTAGGCATCAAGGTGAGCAGGCGTTGCTCTCCAATCAGTACATAGTATGCCCTGAGCCTCCCCTACAGACCCAGTGATGGTGAATGCATAGGAGGACTCCCAGTCATGTAGGACATGTGTCGTAGGACTACTGCCTATGTTGTTCATCAGCCCTTGTTGCATGCCATGGTGCTAATGCCTGTTTCCATTTTTCTCTTTCATGTCTTTGCAGGGGACGAAGCACTTGTTGATGCTGGGGATGTGGTGGTGGAGCCGTCCCAGGAGGGCAACCCGGGCCGACCTACCACAAGTGAGGGACGTGGTGTGTTTGTGGGTGAAAACCCACAAGTGCTGCAGGCCGTGCTGTCGAGGGGTGTCTCTGGGGGTTCCTCCCCCGAGCAGTATTCAGGTGTAGACTCGGAGGATGACACCTATGTGCAGTCGCAGGTGAGTGTTCTTGGGAGAGAATCTCCTCTGTCCGACCCACCTGCAGCCAGGCCATTGGCCTCAATGGGGATGTCAGTGTCGGCAGATCAGCCTCCGGTGGTTACGGATGCAGGGCCACACCACCCAATCTCTGATCCTGTTCCTGGGGCTGCAGATCAGAGAGGGAATGCAGTCCTGCAGCCTGAGGCCTTGCCGGCACAGCAAGGCGCAGTCCGCCTTGCCCCAGGCAGGTGTGGTGCCCGTCAACGTGGTGGCCGTATGCCACCTGGCAATACCGTATGGGAGCAATCCATCTACGGTATGGCCACCCAACAGGCAGCATCATCCGAGATGATTGCACAGGCCATGGATAGGGTGGCCACTTCCATTGTCCCCCCAGAAAGGCTGATGGAGCGACTGGAGCAGGCTACAGAGTCCATCTGCCAGGCACACAGGGAGGATATGTTGGCGTCCAACATGGACAGGCGGGCGGCACTGGCGACTCTGCGGGAATCACTTTCCATGGAGTCCCAGCGCCACAGGGAAGCCCTGAGGGAAGAACTCCGTCACCTCAGGTCGACCCTGTTAGAGCTTGAGGCTTCATCCCATAGAAGGACAGAGGAGCAGCTGGAGCGTCTGACACGGACGCTCTCGGCCGAGATGCAGGCAACTCGTGCGGAGGTCAGGTCATCCCGGGAGTTACTGCATGGGGACCTCCGCATGATTATAACCCAGAACCAGAACTACCAGACCCGCCTGCTTGCAGCCATGGAGGAGCAAACTCGTGCTTTGCGTGGGCTGCCTCCCATTGTCACACCATCTTCTGAGGCAGCTCCCCCACCTCCAGAGTCAGCTGCAGGGTCTGGGCAGAGCCATAGCGACTCATCTCCCACAACAGAGTAGCCGTGTGGGCCACGAGCCTATGGGGTGTTTTCCTTTCCCATGATCCACACAGGTGGATTGTGGCGTGCATCCTGTCCTCGGACCTCATAGGTGGCCCCCCCCCCCCGCCGGCCCTTTCATGGCCATTTTTTCTCTTTTTCATTTTTATTTTGCAAGAGTGTTGCCTTGTGTGGGTACCTGGGCATACACTGTATTGTGGCTGGGCACATGCAGGCTTGTCCTGAGTTTGGTTTCGATGCTTGGGTAGCAGACATCCACACCCCTCCTGCTTCCGTTTCCATGGGCTTGCAAAGGGTGTGCCCAAGTGACAGCAAATTACACGGTGACATTGGACTCCCATGAGCTGTTGGCCAGTCCATAGTCAATACTGTGTAGACATTCATAGTGTTCATTGTTGTTGCACCTAACTATGCATGATGGTATGATATGTGCCTCTACTTACATATGTTGCTCATGTTTTGCAGGTATTTCACACAGATCTTCACAAGGGCATACTCTCTGGAGTCACACTACATGTCGGTAGATGTGCACTGACACTTTTGCATGGCGCCATCACTGTACATCTGGACGGTGAGGACATACCAGCTGAATCAGGTAATGAGACTACCATTGATTACATGCAATGTGTCTTGTTTGGGTGGGCTTCAGGGTGGGTTGGTGTGTAATTTGATAGAAATTACTCTTACACAGGTGTGTAGTAGTGGCTCCAGGGCGGTTAGCTGCTCAAGTGCGGCTATGTTCCATTTGGGGCACTGCTATTTGTGACACTGGTGTCATGTTGTGATGGCCAGTTTGTTTGCTGTCACATACCATGACATGGTGTCCTCAGTGGCGGGACTGTGAAGGGAGTGGGTGACATGGCAATGTTGTCATGTAGTGAATCGCCTGTGGCAATGCATTTTAGATTGATGGAGTTGTGTCTTTGCGTTGTGATGCATAGCTGGTGTATGTGTAGCTAGGGGTGCACACATATTGACACTTCCATGTTAACAATCTCAGGCTGATGTGTATCTGACAGTTCATTGTCAAGTGATTTTCAGACATTGTCAGGTAGAGTCATCATTGATTGTCAGATGGTATGTGCCAGAGCAGTGTGCACTAGCCAGCACTGTGATTCCTAGGTGAAGAAGTTGGCCACCAGTTGCGTACGGGCTGCCTCCCCCCGTGCCCTTTCCCCTCCCATGCGCAGCGGGCGTGCATGTGGTTGTGGATGTGGGGGCACCACCATGTCCACGGGCAGGCCCCGGCGTGTTGCAACGTTGTGCAGGACACATGCTGCCACTATGATCCTGCACACTATTCGGGGAGCATATAACAGCTGCCCGCCAGAACGGTCAAGGGAGCGAAAGCGTGACTTGAGCACTCCGAATGTGCGCTCCACTATGCCCCGTGTAGCAATGTGGGCTGTGTTGTACCTTACCTGGGGTGGCGTGGTGGGGTTCCGGATTGGGGTCATCATGTGGGGGCTGATAGGGTAGGCACTGTCCCCTGCGGAGGTGGTGATGGGTATCATTAGTGGTGTTGTGTCATGACCCAGTATCTGACATGCATGCATGTGGAGTGGCATTCATGCTCACCAAGCAGCCATGTATCTCCATGCTGGCCAGCCTCTAGGTCCCGGCATAGGGTAGACATTCTGTAGATGAAGCTGTCGTGGGTGGACCCTGGATAGTTGGCATATACTGATGTGATGATTCCCTTGGCATTGCATACAACTTGGACGTTGATGGAATGCCAGTGCTTGCGGTTTCTATAGATGTGCTCTGTTGCCCTGGGTGGACGTAGAGCCACATGTGTGCAGTCAATTGCACCAAGCACTTTGGGGAATTGAGCCACACCATAGAATTCCTGGATGCACGTCCGCCTTCCTGCATGAGTCCTGGGGAGATATATGTGCCTGCGGACTGATGGCCGTGCAGTGATGATGTTCAAGACCTGGTGTAGGCAGCGTGACTGCGTGGCCTGTGACACACCACCCACTATGGCACTTGTCCGCTGAAAGGATCCAGTGGCCAAGAAGTGCAGTACATTCAGGACCTTCTGCAGGGGGCTGAGTGCTTGGGAGCACAGGGTGGGTGATGTGAGGTCATCCTCCCACTCACTGACCAGGTCCAGTATGATGTGTGCTGGAAACCTGTACCTCCCATACACCTGGTCATCAGGCATCCCGAATAGGCTGGTTCTGGGTGTGAATATTCTGGCCCTGACTCTCCTCCTCATCCTCCTTTGGTAGCCCACTGCCACTGCTGCTAGGAACGGTATGTTCATCCTGGCATCTGGCTTGTTTATTGAAAAGTGCGCAAATTAATGCCTTGCGCGTGTAGTAGGCAGCGTGTGAGCCTCGCACCCCTGGAATCGAGTTCCCACTCCAATCGCGTGTGGAAATTCCCACGCTGCAGGCATACAGGTGCGCTGACGTACTTGCCTGTGTAAGTGGCCGCGCGCCCCTGAAATACACGTACATAGGCCAATGGCGTGTAAGCGCACTTTTGGGCAATTACACGCGATGAAATACACGTACATAGGCCAATGGCGTGTACGCGCACTTTTGGCCAATTACACGCGATGAAATACACGTACATAGGCCAATGGCGTGTACGCGCACTTTTGGCCAATTACACGCGATGACACTCTGACGTGCAGGATTTCCACGTGTGCTCCGTCTTCACGTGCTGAGTGGGGAACGCCCGTGCGGATCACGTCAGACGCGCTTACGCGATGAGGGACTCTGGTCCAATAGAATCGCGTATGCGTGCTGACGCACTTACGCGCTAAGGGCCTTTCCTCGGATTTCACGCTGACGTGCAGGAATTTCACGTGCCAAATCACTCCGTATCAAGCTGGCCACCCGAAAACACACGGAACACCACGCTCCTGCCCCGAAGGCCGAGTTACTGCCCCCCAAGTGCCCTGAGCAGCCTCCCACGTGCTATCTGCTGCTGCCTGCCTGCCTGCCTGCCTGCTGCCACCGTGCCCTGCCATTTGGTGCCTGCACATCAGCCATCTGCAGGGGTCCAGTTGCTGTGTCCACCCCTGCTGGAACTGAAGACTCCCAACTGGGATTACATCGCTCCACAGCCCAGCCCCAGGACCCAGTTGCCCACCCACACCTGCCTCTGGGGTTGCCATGTCGGGCACTTCTACATCTGGCACCAGTGGCAACCCCAGGCCAGAGGGGCAGAGGGGCACCAGCTTCACTGCCACCGAAGTTGGTGTCCTGGTGGAGCATGTCCTGGGGCAGTATGATGCCCTCTTTGGATCGTCCCGCGCCAGCAAGGAAGGACGGGAGAGGATCTGGGCCGACTGTGTGGTTGCCATCAACGCGGAGGGGGTGGCAACCCGCAACGTCTTGAAGATCAAGAAGCGCTGGGAGGACTTGAGGTCCTGGACCCTTGTGAAGGCCCGGCGCCTCGTGGAGGGGGGCCGGGGCCACATGAGTTCCATCCAGAAGAGGGTCCTGGAACGCGTACGCCCAGCGCTCCACGCCCAGATCCTTGAGAGGGAGACCCGTCTGGAGTTGAGCGGTAAGTGTCCAAGCATCACTGTGTGAGACAGGGCATGTTGCGGTGTGCTGGTTCTATGATACTTGCCTGTATGTGTGCCATGTGCCATGTATGCATGTATGTGTGCTGGGACATCATGGTAATGCATGTGCGACCAGTGATGTGTGACCCACATGGTTGTTGCATGTGTAGAAATGCGGCATGGGGAGCACTATGCAGATTTGGGACATGAGAGCATGCCAGTCTCTATACCTGGACATGGATGGGGGTGAGGATGGGTGCTGATGCCAGGTACATATATGGTAGCCATGTCTGTGTGCCTGACCTGCATGTCTGTGACTTGTGCATGCCATGGATGCATGACTCATGTGTGTGACAATGCACAGATTCAGTGACGCACCCACCTTACCCTTGTTTTGCCTGTGTTTGGTGTGATTGTGGCCAGATGGATGTGACTGAGGTGTAGTGTGTGCATGTGATATGCATGAGCCATGATGCATGTGAGTTACATTTCATTGAATGTTTCAAGAGTCAATTGGACATGCATGGAAATGTGCATGGCATGCACCATGCCTGTTACTGTGTGTGTTTTGCCTGGACTGACCCATGTGTTGTGGAGGGACATGATGGAAGTGTACTTTGACAGGGGTGCTCATCTGCTATTGCTTCCTGTCTAGGGGACCATTGTACAGTAGCCTGATGCTTGTGTTCTTTGTCTCCCTCTACGCAGCGGCTAGTGAAGAAGAGGGCGGAGACGGCGCTGTGGAGCAAGGCGGCGGGGATGCCCCCACGGCTGCAGCGGAAGGGGTGGGTGAGCCCCCACAGGGGCCTGCTACGGCGGGAGACGGTGAGGAGCCATCCAGGTTGGTGGTTTGCACAGAGGAGGAGGAGGCCGACACTGGTGCACACATGGGCCCTGGTGGGAGCATCCCTGCTGGTGCAAGTGGTGCAGTCCAGGGCCAGGGGCAGGAGGCAGCACAGGTCACCGTGGAGGGGCCTGTGCATGTCGCTGTCCCTGACCCTGTGAGTGCACCACCATGCACCAGCAGGGATGCCCCGTCCCAGGCCCGTCCGCAGGTAGAGGGGATGTCCATGTCAACTGACTCCCATCCACCTGCGGCCGTGGGAACCCCTGGCCGCGTGGAGCAGGTCCTGATTGGGGTCGCGATGCGCACGGCTGTGATTCGTTCGGGGGGTTCCTGCATGTGTTGGCCAATCTGACGGCCCTCTCCTCCTCTGTGCAGGCTATCCACCAGTCGTTCTCCTTGCCGTCTTCCGGCCCAGATGCCACCATGGCCCCCTGTGGACCTGCCCCGACCAATGCAGCCAGCTCGGTGGGGATCCCATCCCTGCCGCAGTTGGGAGTCGGAGGTCCAGCAGGGGTGGACGACACAGCAAGTGGACCCCAGCAGATGGAAGATGTGCCGGCATCATCGGGCAGGGCACGTGCACGACGGCGTCGGTGGTTACCATCAGCCTGGATGCCGTCGTGCTGGCAGAGGCAGTGGCGTCGCAGGCAGCAGCGGGCTCGACGTGGGAGGCATCATGGCTCAGGGCCATCAAGATCGGAGGGGCAGGCATCGGCCGGAGGGCAGGGCAACCCTGGCATGGCGGTGTGTTCCGTGTGGGAGGAGTTTGGCCAGCGGATAGGTGCGGAGCGGCAGCGGGCGGAAGAGGAGCGGCTCGCCATGGCCAGGGCGGAGATCTCCATGCATCAGGCATTGAGGCGGGCTGAGTGCCTCGAGGAGGCTCGCAGGGAATTTGGAGAGCACATGGGGTTGTCCCTGCGAGACCTCGGGGCCAGGACTGAGTCCCGCCTCCAGGACATTGACATGGAGTTCGAGGATGCCCTGGCCAGCATCACCAAGTGAGCCGCAGGACTAGCCCGCTGCCTTTGTATATAGTTTTTTAGTTAGTTAGTGCTAGGTTTCCTTTATTTAATTTTTTTTTTTTGGACCGCTTGGACAATGGCCACTTCTTTGTACATATTTTTTTAAATAGTTAGTATTAGGTTTAATTTGTGGTGTTGGGCTCATGGACCCTTGAACAATCCTGTAAATATAGTTATTTTTTGTGAGATAAATTTTTTTACTTTCATATTGGTCACACCATGTCGTAATGGTTTATCTTTCATTTCATTCTACATGTGTTTACTTTGGACAAAATCTATTCATTTTTCTATCCTTTGTTTTTTTGTTTCTCATTTTTGTTCCCGGACATGGACCTTTTATTTGCTTTACCAGATAGTTGTCAGAGTTTACTTTATTTTTATTTTTTAATACATTTTAATATTATCTTACACTTGTGTCATTTTTTCTTTGGTTTCTTACATGCCATGATATGGGTTTTGACATTGACTTGCACCCATTGTGTATGTGTGTGTGGCGGACATGTGTTCTTTTGCTTACTTGCCTTTGGGGTTGTGTCATGTGATTGCATTCACTATGTGGGTGCATGCAATCCTTGCCTGGGTGTTTGTGCTGGGTATGCTGGTCATTACTGCCATTATTGTGTATCGTCAGGACCAGGGGCCAGGGGGACATGGGTGGGGGCCTGGTGGAGGGTGCCCCAGGTGGATGGGGGGTTGGGGGTGGTGGGAGACATGGGTTGGCCATGGGTGGGGGCCTGCTGGCAGGTTGCCCACAGTGCTGGGGGTGGGGGTGGTGGGAGACATGGGTTGGCCATGGGTGGGGGCCTGCTGGCAGGTTGCCCACAGTGCTGGGGGTGGGGGTGGTGGGAGACATGAGCAGGTGTGCAGGGTAGTTCCCTGTGGTGTGTGCTGCCTGCAGGGGCCGTGGAGGGTGTACAGGTAATGCCTGGGAGCACACAGCCAAATCGCGTGTGCAACTTCCCGCTCACCCCTCAAATCCACGTTCCCTGCCATATCGCGTGTGGAACTTCCCGCGCGCCCCAGAAATCCACGTACCCGGCCATATCGCGTGTGCAACTTCCCGCGCACTCCTGCAATCCACGTACCCGGCCATTTCGCGTGTGCAACTTCCCGCGCACCCCTCGAATCCACGTTCCCTGCCATATCGCGTGTGGGACTTCCCGCGCGCCCCAGAAATCCACGTACCCGGCCATTTCGCGTGTGCAACTTCCAGCGCACTCCTGCAATCCACGTACCCGGCCATTTCGCGTGTGCAACTTCCCGCGCACTCCTGCAATCCACGTACCCGGCCATTTCGCGTGTGCAACTTCCCGCGCACCCCTCGAATCCACGTTCCCTGCCATTTCGCGTGTGCAACTTCCCGCGCACTCCTGCAATCCACGTACCCTGCCATATCGCGTGTGGGACTTCCCGCGCGCCCCTGAAATCCACGTACCCGGTGATTTCGCGTGTGCAACTTCCCGCGCACCCCTCGAATCCACGTTCCCTGCCATTTCGCGTGTGCAACTTCCCGCGCACTCCTGCAATCCACGTACCCGGCCATTTCGCGTGTGCAACTTCCCGCGCACTCCTGCAATCCACGTACCCGGCCATTTCGCGTGTGCAACTTCCCGCGCACCCCTCGAATCCACGTTCCCTGCCATATCGCGTGTGGGACTTCCCGCGCGCCCCTGAAATCCACGTACCCGGCCATTTCGCGTGTGCAACTTCCCGCGCACCCCTCGAATCCACGTTCCCTGCCATATCGCGTGTGGGACTTCCCGCGCGCCCCTGAAATCCACGTACCCGGCCATTTCGCGTGTGCAACTTCCCGCGCACCCCTCGAATCCACGTTCCCTGCCATATCGCGTGTGGGACTTCCCGCGCGCCCCAGAAATCCACGTACCCGGCCATATCGCGTGTGCAACTTCCCGCGCACCCCTCGAATCCACGTTCCCTGCCATATCGCGTGTGGGACTTCCCGCGCGCCCCTGAAATCCACGTACCCGGCGATTTCGCGTGTGCAACTTCCCGCGCACCCTTCGAATCCACGTTCCCTGCCATATCGCGTGTGGAACTTCCCGCGCGCCCCAGAAATCCACGTACCCGGCCATATCGCGTGTGGAACTTCCCGCGCGCCCCTGAAAACCACGTACCTGGCCATTTCGCGTGTGCAACTTCCCGCGCACTCCTGCAATCCACGTACCCGGCCATTTCGCGTGTGCAACTTCCAGCGCACTCCTGCAATCCACGTACCCGGCCATTTCGCGTGTGCAACTTCCAGCGCACTCCTGCAATCCACGTACCCGGCCATTTCGCGTGTGCAACTTCCAGCGCACTCCTGCAATCCACGTACCCGGCCATTTCGCGTGTGCAACTTCCCGCGCACCCCTCGAATCCACGTTCCCTGCCATATCGCGTGTGGGACTTCCCGCGCGCCCCTGAAATCCACGTACCCGGCCATTTCGCGTGTGCAACTTCCCGCGCACCCCTCGAATCCACGTTCCCTGCCATATCGCGTGTGGGACTTCCCGCGCGCCCCTGAAATCCACGTACCCGGCCATTTCGCGTGTGCAACTTCCCGCGCACCCCTCGAATCCACGTTCCCTGCCATATCGCGTGTGGGACTTCCCGCGCGCCCCTGAAATCCACGTACCCGGCGATTTCGCGTGTGCAACTTCCCGCGCACCCCTCGAATCCACGTTCCCTGCCATATCGCGTGTGGGACTTCCCGCGCGCCCCTGAAATCCACGTACCCGGCCATTTCGCGTGTGCAACTTCCCGCGCACCCCTCGAATCCACGTTCCCTGCCATATCGCGTGTGGAACTTCCCGCGCACCCCTGCAATCCACGTACCCGCCCATATCGCGTGTGGAACTTACCGCGCACCCCGGTATGCACGCACACGTTTATTTTTTCTCTCTGCGCGTGTCTGTGTTTGTGGGTACCCCTTTGTACGTCATTTGTCCAGGAGGGCAACAGTATTGTACATTGGTCATGTCTGTATATAGGTGCTATTTGTTGGCGCGCCTTTTAGCGCACATTTCTTGCAGGCGCAGACACGCTACCGCCTGCTTTCTTGTGGCGGTCGTGTTTGTGCCTGTTTGTGCCTGTGCGCTGCTTTGAGCGTGCGCTTTTTTGCCCTATTCTATTCCATGAATACGTGTTGTATGCGAGCGTGTGGGCGTTCCGCGCACTTGCCTCCTGAACTTTCCCCGTGCCGCCCACATTCTTCCCCATTCCGAGTGTTGTGCCCCATTTTATTCCCCATTCCGAGTGTCCCGCCCTGTGTTCCGCCTACTTTAGAGCTGTGCGCTGCGCTCGGAGTGATGGCGCAGTGGCCGTGGCGCACGACGTTGGTTGACCTGTGCGCCGGCCTGCGCCGCGCGTTTTTTCCGCGCACGTCCTCTGCTTTTCTTGCGCAGGGACTTCCATGAATCGACGTGCGCTGGTTTCCCTGCGCTTTGCGCTGATTTTCGGCGCAGCGCACGCATTGGCCCCTCTGCGCCGGGATTTTCGGCGCACATTTATTCCATGAATCGGCTTGTTAGTCTTTGTATGTTCCGTGCACTTCCAATATGTTCTTTCATTTTTCTTGGATTCTTTATTACACACATATCTCTCATGAATTAGTTGTTCTCCTCCCTTCTGAGACGCAACATAGTCCACGTTCTCGCTCATCTTATATCTAAAATAACGAAAACAACGTTTCACTATTTGTCATACATTATGTATAGTTTACTTTTCTAATTACCTATATAGATTTGTATATATTCATGTATTATTACCTGTATTTACTTAAAGTAGCTGCAGTGTACCTTGTTCCGTTTGTTCTGACCTCAGGTTCTGTCAGGTAATGACAGTTTGTTGCAACCGTCACCTGTTCCTCAGTGTTCACTTAAGGTTCTTTACTCGTTGTTTTCATTCATTCGTTTAACCCTTAGTAATCGTCCTTTTGTGTGTTTTTCGTCATTTATAATGTGTAATATATACACATTTATCGTGGAGGGTGAGACTGTTCCGTGGGGGCGGGGGTGTTGGGTGGGGGTTCTGGGGGGGACCCCCTCCCATATCAACGTTACTGTTTTGGACATTTTACATTGATATCTGGGCATTGCGGTTTAAAATTCTTTTCGAAATTTTTTTTTTCAAATAAATGACTTTGACCATTGTATGTATGTAACTTCGACATATTAACATTCAACTTTATTTTCGACATTTTTGGTTTTCGGTATTATTTTTTCAATATTATAACTATAAACTCACATGCGCTAGGACAGAGGAGGGTTACTACACCCATCATCCACCCCAGGTCAGCGAGGATGGGGATGCACATGTGCTAGGGCAGAGGAGGGTTACTACACCCATCATCCACCCCTTGCCAGTGAGGATGATAATGCACAAGTGCTAAGGCAGAGGAGGGTTACCACACGCATCATCTACCCCAGGCAGCGAGGATGGGGATGCACATGTGCTAGGGCAGAGGAGGGTTACTACACGCATCATCTACCCCAGGCAGCGAGGATGGGGATGCACATGTGCTAGGGTACAGGAGGGTTGCCACACGCATCATCTACCCCAGCCCAGCGAGGATGGGGATGCACATGTGCTACGGCAGAGGAGGGTTGCTACACCCATCATCCACCCCTTGCCAGCGAGGATGGGGATGCACATGTGCTAGGGCAGAGAAGGGTTACTACACGCATCATCTACCCCAGGCAGCGAGGATGGGGATGCACATGTGCTAGGGCAGAGGAGGGTTGCCACACGCATCATCTACCCCAGCCCAGCGAGGATGGGGATGCACATGAGCTACGGCAGAGGAGGGTTGCTACACCCATCATCCACCCCTGGCCAGCGAGGATGGGGATGCACATGTGCTAGGGCAGAGGAGGGTTACTACACGCATCATCTACCCCAGGCAGCGAGGATGGGGATGCACATGTGCTAGGGCAGAGGAGGGTTGCCACACGCATCATCTACCCCAGCCCAGCGAGGATGGGGATGCACATGTGCTACGGCAGAGGAGGGTTGCTACACCCATCATCCACCCCTTGCCAGCGAGGATGGGGATGCACATGTGCTAGGGCAGAGGAGGGTTGCCACACGCATCATCTACCCCAGCCCAGCGAGGATGGGATGCACATGTGCTAGGGCAGAGGAGGGTTACCACACGCATCATCTACCCCAGGCAGCGAGGATGGGGATGCACATGTGCTAGGGCAGAGGAGGGTTGCCACACGCATCATCTACCCCAGCCCAGCGAGGATGGGGATGCACATGTGCTACGGCAGAGGAGGGTTACCACACGCATCATCTACCCCAGGCAGCGAGGATGGGGATGCACATGTGCTAGGGCAGAGGAGGGTTGCCACACGCATCATCTACCCCAGCCCAGCGAGGATGGGGATGCACATGTGCTAGGGCAGAGGAGGGTTACTACACCCATTATCCACACCAGGCCAGCGAGGATGGGGATGCACATGTTCCAGGACATAGGAGGGTTACGACACCCATCAGCCACCCCAGGCCAGCGAGGATGGGATGCACATGTGCTAGGACAGTTATATGTTAAGATGGATTTCTGAAATCTGACCTGGTGGGCAGAGGTTCAGAAGGCCAGCCTAGTTTCTTGTAACAGGGTAACCTCTGGACAAGCCAGACATATCAAGGTAGCTATGGCAGGCGGTCAAGACTAAGGGCTTCATCCCGAGTTTGGAGGTAGCCATGGCGCTATTTTGCACCATGGCTGCCTCCAAAACCGGGTCCGGCACTGGTCTGGTTGAATGGGGACTTACCGGGTCATTCCGACCCTGGAAGTCCCTATTCAACCAACCATTCCCCACATAGGGCTCAATGGGAATGGGGAAGGCGCTAATAACGGGCGCGCAAATAGCAGGCCTGTTATTAGCACACTGGTCCCTTAGCGGGACCCGTAAAGGACGTGTGGTCAGACCTCGGAAATGGGCGGTAAGGGATTACCAGCACCAGTCTCCTTACCGGTGGCCGGTATCCCTTACCGCCCAACTCAGAATGACACCCTAAGTCTCAGGACGGGTGAGGGTGACTGAAAGACCTCAATGAGCACACAGAGCAAGGACGCTTATAAATTACTCCCAGACAGGTGTGATATCAAAAATATAGACACATTTATTACAAGGCCTTAGTAACTCAGACCATAGCAAAAGAATCGCAGCAATACTAAGTAAATCAACACAACACTATCAATACAATGTATATACAAGACCAGCAACCACTGGGTGAGGATGAGGGAGGGCAGTCCCTGTGGGCAGGGGGTATTGTACAGAGCCCGGAGTATGGAGGGACAGTATGTAGTTAACAGACTGCAGACCATCAAAAGGTGAGAGTGCCTGGGCAAGAGTAGAGTACTAACAGGTAACACTCCCTGGGGACACTGGGTAAATGATAGACCACAGAGTATGGGCAGAGTGGGGTATTTAAGAGATTGTATGGTAGTGTGGGGTGAAAGTGCATGGGAACAGTGAGCACTTTAACAACTGCTAATTACTGAGGCATGACAGAGTCTGTGGATTGTGGGTACTATTAGACACTGCAGATCCTTAGGAGATGGCAGTGCCTAAGAACAGGAGGCAGATCACAGGCTACAACATGTAGAGGGGGGATAGTTAATAGGTTATAGATCGCAAAATACGAAGGGGTGACAGCACCTAGTGAGAGTGGGTAATGTAGAGAATGTAGAGTACTGATGGCTGGCAGTCTCAGTGGATGGTGGGTACTGTAAGGAGCTCAGAGTACTGAGAGACAGTAGGTAGGTGACAGACTGTAATTTATTGAGAGGAGGCAGAGCCTGGGGAAAGTGGGTCATTTTAATGAGTGTAGAGTATGAAAAGGTAGCAGTGGCTGTGGACAGTGCGTTATTTTGGAGACTGCAGAGTATGAAAAGGTGGCAGTGGCTGTGGACAGTGCGTTATTTTGGAGACTGCTGAGTATGATAAGGTGGCTGTGGACAATGTGTTGTTTTGGAGGCTGCAGAATATCAAGCGGTGATAGTGCCGTGGGAGTGTAGATAGTGTAATGACCAATTTCACAACAGGGACTACACCATTTGAATTAAAGAGAGGGTGAAAGGCCTGCACACAGTGAAACTCTTCATGTGCACAAAATCAAGAACATGTGATCTCTGAGAATCACTTTCCTGTTTTGAAAACCCAGAGAAAATAAAGATTGACCATTGACAAGGTGAGACGTGGACGCATTTTAACATTGGAAAATTAAAGAGGTTACCACACAAAGACAGAGGTCTTTCCTCCAGTGTAGTGCCCCCAGAAAGGCCATTGACACAGATCATGACACTATAGCTACTGAAGGAGGCAAAGTGTGGAACATGTCCAGGGTGGCACTGCACCAAAGGAGACAGAATACATGCACTGAAGGAGATGAAGAAGAAATGTAATACAGGTCGGAGAGTGGAGACCAACTCAGCATCCCACAACGCAAAAGTGGAGGTGATCGCACTGACTAACAAGACAAAAGGCAAGATCACACAAAACAACCACCTTGCTGACCAGTAATGGCAAGTTGTGAAGTGTATCAATCGAAAGAGTTTACTGGAGATCGAAAGTAGCGAGAAGAGTGATCAGTCAACCGGACCGTCTGACTTGACTCAGGAGTGTTCGGGAAAGGTTCAGTCAGTATGATCTGTATTTTTCTGAGCAAGGTGGGTGATGTACTATCCTCTCCTGCTCTTTTAAGAGCTGAGCTTGCATGCTGTGCATGGTCCCTGTGCCTATGTATCTTCTCTGCATGCTCGCTGATGTGGCGTGGGGAAGCGGCAGACGAAGCGCGAACAAGGCAAAGTAAGTGCGCAGCCGGTTCCTCCACGGTGGAGCGACAGACAGTACGTGAACAAAGGGGAACAAGTGCGCAGCTGCTTCCATGGTGGAGCAACAGATGGTGCGTGAACATGGGTGAGTACATGTGTGGCCGTTGCCTCCATGGGGGAGCGACAGACGGTGCGTGAACAAGAGGGAGCAAGTGCGTGGCTGGTGCCTCCACGGTGGAGCAACAGATGGTGCATGAACAAAACAGAGTAAGTGCGCTGCCAGTGCCTTCACGGTGGAGAGACAGCTGGTGCATGAAAAAGGTGGAGTAAGTGCGCGGCCAGTGCCTTCAGGGTGGAATGACAGATGATATGATATGTGGATGCCATTCCCCTGGCTCTTTTGAAAGAAGCCTCGGGTGACTTGATTGCTCACATCACTGTGACCATAAATGCATCACTCACTAGTGGTGTGATCCCTCCAACACTTAAGCATGCCCTAGTGATTCCTTTGTTAAAAGAAGCCTTCTCTGGATCCTGAAGTGTTGGCCAATTATCGTCCTATCTCGCTTCTCTCTTTTTTGATGAAGGTTCTGGAAACACTGGTTTCTCCCCTCCTTTCCACCTTTCTAGAAACCTCTCATTTCTTTGATTCTTTTCAATCTGGGTTCCGGCCTGGGAGGGGCACTGAATCAGCCTTGAATTCTGTTCTGGTCGACCTTGTGCGCCTGGTGGATCAGAGAGGTGTCGGAGCAGTTCTTCCAGGCCGATCGTTCCCAATCAGTTTCTCTTCCCCCTTTCCGTTCTAGTCCAGTTCACTATTTTGTGGTGTTCCACAGGGCTCTGCGTTGTCCCCAATTGTATTTAATGTTTATATTGGGCCTCTGCTGCTTCTTATTTTGTCTCACAGCTTTCGTTATTATTAATACACAGACGATACCCAACTCGTGGTCCGCCTGGACCTTACACAAGCTGAAACAGCGGTCTGGCTGAGAAGGTGCCTTAAAGACCTAGGAGTGCGGATGAGAACACATTGGTTGAAACTCAACGGCAGTAAAACCGAGGTGCTGTTCGTTGGGACGACTTCTCCCGAACACTTCTGCACTGCAGAATTCTGGCCCACTTCTCTTGGCCCTCTTCCTGTGGCTACCTCGTCAGTCAAGACCTTGGGAGTTAAAATCACTGCATCCCTTGCCATGGACGAGCAGGTGGCAGCAGTTTGCAAAGCTGGTCACTTTAAGCTCTGGATTCTGCGGAAGGTTCTTCCCTTTATCCCTGTTGAATGCCAGGCTCTGGTGGTGGCTACACTGGTCTTGAGTGGCCTTGACTATTGCAACACTGATCAACCAGCTCCAGCTACTCCAAAATGCGGCATAACATAACATATGTGAACAAGGAGATGTATGTCCATGGCCAGTGCCTCTGCAGTGGAGTGACAGACGTGCGTGAACAAGGGGGAGTATTTATGCGGCCGAGACCTCCACGGTGGAGCGACAAATGGTGCGTGAACAAGGTGGAGTAAGTGCGCGGCTGATCCCTTCATGGTGGAGCGACAGACGATACATGAACAAAGGAGAACACGTGCGCAGCTGCTGCTTCCTTGGTGGAGCAACAGATGGTGCATGAACAAAACGGAGTAAATGCAGGGCCGGTGCCTCCACAGGGGAGCGACAGACGGTGCCTGAACATGGGTGAGTACATGTGCGGCCGGTGCCTCCATGGGGGAGTGACAGACGGTCCATGAATAAGGGCGAGCAAGTGCACGGCTGGTGCCTTCACGCTGGAGACACAGACGGTGCATGAAAAAGGTGGAGTAAGTGAGTGGCCAGTGCCTCCACAGTGGAGAGACAGATAGTATGTGCATTTTTCTTCTTCTCTCTGCCTTCACTCGACCCCGATGGAGCCCCTTCCCGCTGCCCGCCAGCGCCGGATTCCCCATCAAACCTCGCATTGCTGGGGGTAAGGATTGACTTTTTGCAGACTATACTTGAATCACGGCAAGTGATTTTTAAATTGCCTCCTAAATTGCAACTCGTGATTGTGCTTGACTTTCGTTGGTCCAGCGTGGCCTGCATGGCGCGCTCTGTGCAGAACCCACTTGGGTTCATTTAACAATTCCATCTCTTGCCGTATGCTGCCTCCATGCTTTTAGGCTTTCTAAGATGGCTGTTCGTTTTTCAAGTAATGATTGCATTATGTTACCATGTTGTGGGCCAGCCCCTGACCCCCTCCCATTGGCTGCCATGGCCCTTTTAGCCAATGGCTGCAGCTGGGAGGCGGATGCCGGCCACTCCACCTAAGGCCCACAACGAAGGCCCTGTCTACCCCTGTCCACCACGGTACGCCGCAATGCCCCTGTGAGTGTCTGTGTGCCCCCGTGAGTGTCTGTGTGCCCCCAATGCCCCCTGAGTGTCTGTGTGCCCCTGTGAGTGTCTGTGTGCCCCAATGCCCCCTATGAGTATCTGTGTGCCCCCAATGCCCCTTGTGAGTGTCTGTGTGCCCACCAATACCCCCCGTGAGTATCTGTGTGCCCCCAATGCCCCCCGTGAGTGCCTGTGTGCCCCCAATGCCCCCTGTGAGTGCCTGTGTGCCCCAAATGCCCCTGTGAGTGCCTGTGTGCCCCAAATGCCCCTGTGAGTGTCTGTGTGCCCCGAGTACCTGTGTGCCCCTAATGCCCCGGTGAGTGTCTGTGTGCCCCTGTGAGTGCCTGTGTGCCCCAAATGCCCCTGTGACTGTCTGTGTGCCCCGAGTACCTGTGTGCCCCTAATGCCCCCGTGAGTGTCTGTGTGCCCCTGTGAGTGTCTGTGTGCCCCTGTGAGTGTCTGTGTGCCCCCAATGCCCCTGTGAGTGTCTGTGTGCCCCCAATGCCCCCGTGAGTGTCTGTGTGCCCCTGTGAGTGTCTGTGTGCCCCCATTCCCCGTGAGTGTCATGCGTGCCCCTGTGAGTATCTGTGTGCCCCCAATGCCCCCCGTGAGTGTCTGTGTGCCCCTGTGAGTGTTTGTGTGCCCCAATGCCCTCTGTAAGTATCTGTGTGCCCCCAATGCCCCTTGTGAGTGCCTGTGTGCCCCCATAAGTGTCTGTGTGCCCCCAATGCCCCGTGAGTGTCTCTGTGCCCCTGTGAGTGTCTGTGTGCCCCTGTGGTTATCCGTGTTCCCCTGTGAGTGTCTGTGTGCCCCCATGAGTGTCTGTGTGCCCCCGTGAGTGTATCTGTGCCCCAATGCCCCCCGTGAGTGTGGTTGCCCTTAATGCCCCTCAATGACCACTGTGAGTGTGTTTGCCCTTAAGGCCCCCCTTGAGTGTCTGTGTGTCCCTTTCTGCCCCGCCAGTGTCCACTTATCTCCCCTTCTCGTCTCCAGTTTCCCCTCGTTCTTTCCTCCTCCTTTCTTCTTTCTTCCCTTCTGCCCCCTGCTATTGCTCTCTTCCCTCTCTCCCCTTTCCTGTCCTTCCTGCCCTCTTGACCTATGCCCCCCACCTCCTTCTCTCCCCACTCCCTCCTTCCCTTACCCCCGTCTGTTTTATCCGGCACTACCCCAATTGCCACCAGGCATAGTAATTCGTAGCCGCCTGCCTTTGCAGCCATACTCTCCCCCACCACTCTCCTTTAGCTCCTATTCCTTAAGCACTTACTCTTATCACTGGTCCCCTGACCATTGATAATAGCTCGTCTGTCCCCCCTTTCCCTTCTGTTCTCTCCTCCTCCCACCCCAGCACTATCTTTGACCGTCTATTCATAGTCACTTGTTTGTTTCCTCTCCTCACCCCCTCCCTCCTCTCCCCTCACCCCCCCTTCCTTCCCTCTCCTCCTGTCACTCTTGCACTGCAACAATTGTCATCAGGAATAGTAATGTTACTGCTAGTTTTGTCTACCTCCTTTCCCCCTTCTCCACTCCCTTACTGTTCTATGCACTTGTACTATCTGTAATTATTTGATAGTAAATGTTTCACATTCTGTACTGTTTCAAGGACTTGTAAGAATGTACGTGTATTTCTCCCATGTTCCCTCCCTCCTCGAAGTGCTTTGAAACACATTGGGCCTCATTACGACGCTAGCGCTGACGGAATGAAGGGGGCCGGTACGGGACCAGCCTCCTTCATTCCGTCAGGGTTGATTACGAGGTTCCCTTAGCAGGACCCGGATCAGACGTCTGGTAAAACCAGACGTCTTTTCCGGGTCCCGCGAGGGGAAGAGGGAGGTAACAACGGGACACTTGTAATGTGCCTGTTATTACCTCCCTCCCCATTCCCATTTAGCCCTATGGGGGCTCAAATTGGAATGGTTCCTGCAAGGAGGATTTACCGGGTCCTCTTATGTCGGAATTACCCGGTAAGTCCCCATTGCAGGAACCCGGTAATGGAGCCCGGTTTGGAGGCAGCCATGGAGCTAATAGCTCCTTGGCTGCCTCCAAACTCGTAATGAGGCCCATTGTGTATAGGCGCTATACAAATAAACAATCAATCAATCAAGGGGGAGTTTTGTTCGTGGCCAGTGCCTGCACAGTGGAGCGACAGATGGTGCGTGAACAAGGGGGAGTAAGTGCGCAGCTGATGCCTTCATGGAGTGACAGATGGTGCGTGAACAAGGGGGAGTAAGTGCGCGCCCAGTGCCTCCGCGGTGGAGTGACAGATGGTATGAGAACAAGGTGGAGTATGGGCCTCATTACACGTTAGGCGGTAGGGATTTACCGTTACCGGCAAGGGATTACCGGTATCGGTAAATCCCCTCCCCAATTACGACCCAGACATATTGCCATTAGCGGCACCGCTAAAACGGTGGCACTATTAGCGGCAAGTCCGTGAGCGCGCGCCCCCTCAGTCCGGAAATAGCGGCATAGCGCTAATAGCACGCCATCACGAGCCATGCGGACATTGCAATACCGGCATGTAGTAGACCCAAAAACCCCTTACCGGCAAGGCGCTAATACCGGCATCGCGAACCACACATTAAAAGAGCACAGCAGTGTTCCCACCTGCCACAGGTTGACAAAATCAGCACAGGTGGAGGCAATGGAGAATGGCAGCACAAAAGAGCACACCACACCCCTTCCCACACCCATTCCCACACCAAGATGGATGCAATACTAGCAGCACTACATGGGCTAGAGGACATGATTGCAGTGCAGCAGCTACAACAACAGGCAGCACAGAGGAGACGCAGGAGGAGGAGGAGGAGGAGGAGGGCAAGACAGGCGCAGCAAGCACCACCAGTGCACCTAGTGATACCACAGAGGCAGCCACCAATTCCCAGGATCAGAGCCAGTCCAGTCAACCTAACCCCTGAGCAGATACACACCCTGTACCGTCTGGACCGGGATACCATCACCACCAATGTAGACATGATATACAACGACATTGTGAGTCTCATTGACATCCGTACTGCCATCCCCCCTCTACTGAAGGTGGTAACTGTGCTCCACTTCTTGGCCACAGGCACCTACCAGCATACGGTAGGTCAGATGCATGGCATATCACAACCAGTATTCTCACGCACACTGAACCAGGTGCTCGATGCCCTCCTGAAGCACACAAGTCAACACATATACATGCCACGGACTGCCCAGGAGATCACCAACACCAAAGTTGGCTTCCATTCACTGGCAGGCATCCCAAGTTGCATCGGGGCCATCGACTGTACCCATGTTGAACTGGTGGTCCCACATGCCAATGAGGTAGTGTACCGTAACATAAAGCAATACCACTCCATCTGTCCTTTCATCACGTCGTCTGGTGGAGTGTGGCTGTTCTCGCATCAACGTCCAAATGGTATGTGACTCCAACAAGATCATCACACATTGCTGTGCCCGATATCCCGGTTCAACCCATGATGCAATGGTCCTGCGGAACTCGACAATACCACGATACATGGAGCGACATGCTGGACAACGTTCGTGGCTACTTGGTGAGTAGCAGGCCAACCACATGGCAGTGTGATGTGGATTGTGAGTGGGGGGGTAGATGCATACTCCAACTGGGCGTGATTGGGGGGGGGAGATGCATACTCCAACTGGGCGTCATTGGGGGGGGAGATGCATACTCCAACTGGGCGTGATTGGGGGGGAGATGCATACTCCAACTGGGCGTGAACTGGTGTCAGGAGAAGAATGGACATACATATTTGCATCACTGTACAGTGAGGCAGCCCACAATGGACCAGACACAAAACCACATGCTAGAAGTGAGTGCCACGACAAACATATCAATCCATTACGCCAAACAGGCCATTCCAAACAACATGCACACCGCACAACACACCATTCCCCCATTACACAAATCAGCAACATGCATATAAAAATCACATCTGAAATTTACGCTGAACAACATCAGAAATGATCCGCGCACATGAGTGCATACAAATGGATCTCCTGTAGCCATTGTAGTGAGCCACACCCGTACCCCACCACTGAGTTGCCATTGAACAGCATGGGGACATCAACTAAGGAATGGCAGTGTACTAGCAGTGTGGCACTAACGTTGCCAGGGCCAGGAAACACAAATTACTTAAACTCAGGCGGGACATGGCAATCCCTGCTGTATGCATGCATGGTGCATGTCCACTTGCAAGGACCACCTCACCTTCCCACATTGCAGTTACCCTGATTGCCATGCGTGCTTGGATCAGTGGATGTCGTTGAAAATGCTATGTTTGTTTGTGTGATATGTGCAGGCTCCACTTTATGTAGACACTTACACATACCCATTGTTGCACCCATGCAGGTGATGCAGGTTATCCCCTGAAGAGGTGGCTCCTTACCCCTGTGCGGAACCCACAGAACAGGCACGAAGAGGACTACAATCATGCACACACCCGTACCCGTGTGGTGATCGAGCAGACATTCGGCCTATTGAAGGAACGCTTCCGTTGCCTCAGCAGGTCGGGCGGGGCGCTCCTGTACGGGCATGAGAAGGTGGCCAAGATCACCATGGCATGTGTCATGCTGCACAACATGTGTATCAGACGGAATGTGCCAATGCCCCCTGACATTGAACTGCAACCACCGTCTGAGGATGATGACGGGGATGAGGATGGAGGAGAGGGGTCTGCAGGTCATGCAGGTGGCGATGCCCATGAGGGACGTGCTGTGCGGCAGCACCTGATAGACCATTGTTTCTGATGCACATGGATTAGGAGGGTGCAATTGATGTGGAGCTCAGGGCACCGGGTGTATGGAGGACATTAACACAGTGCACCCTTCAACAATAAAGCACACATACACAATAATCAATGTCCAGTCATGTGATTATCCATGCCATTACGTGTGTATTGAGCATTATGTCATTCAAACGTGCATGTACCCTCCACCCCAAACACCCTCACCCCCCTCCCCCCACAACTCCACCAAACACCCTCACCCCCCTCCCCCCACAACTCCACCAAACACCCTCACCCCCCTCCCCCCACAACTCCACCAAACACCATCACCCCCCTCCCCCCACAACTCCACCAAACACCCTCACACCCCTCCCCCCACAACTCCACCAAACATGGTGTGCACATCAGTGCTGCATTAGTCTCCAAGTGTCAACAGTGACAGGCTGGCCCTACTTCCCTCCTCCACTACCACCATTGGGGGGTTGTGAGTCTGACCGCCGCAAGGACCGGCTGGACCTGCGCAGGATGGTTGTTTGGTCGGAGCTAGTAGACGAGGGGGTGGCTGGTTGATCTGCTCCTTGTGTGTGACGCATGCTCTCCATCGCCTCAGCAATGCGCGTTAGGACCTGCCTCACAGCGGCCATCTCGTCACATAGGCGCGTCGTGTTGCTGTCCAAGGCAGCTTTCATGTCCCTTGATAAGCCCCGGATCTCCTCCCTGGTCGAGGCAGCCTCGCTCACTTGCCGGGCAACCAGGGCATTGAGCTCCTCCTGGCGCTGTCGTATCAGGCTCATGCTGTTGTCTGCGGCCCTGCCCCTGTTACTCCTCGGCGCAGCTTGCTGTATGTGGCCGACATCAGGTGAGCTCGCCACGGGACTGAATGACCCATCCATTGAATCTCCGGCATGCACCTCATGGATGCTGCCATTGGATGTGTTGCATGGGCTGTGGTGTGGGGACAGCTGGGTGCTGGGTGTACGCTGCCCTTCCGGTGTCGGACATGGGTCGTCCACATCACTCATGGGTGCCGTGGCTGCTGCTTCCCCGACGGAGCTATTGGCTGCAGACGGCGTGCCTTCTGGCACTGGCTCCTGAGTGGTGGGGGCGGGTGGTGTGGGTGCTACCACAGTGTCGGATGGCATTTCGACCCTTGGTGTGGTCGGTGCGTGTGTGGCTTGTGAACGCTGGGCCACTCCAGATTTCCCAGTGCCCCTCGATGTACTGGGCCTGGTGCCTGCATCCTTTCCCTTGGCCTGCTTCTTGGGTGGTGGGGCCTCCGTTGCAGAGTCCAGCTCCTCACTGTCAGAATGTGACCCTGTGGGGGAGCAAGACAGGGATAGCATCAGTGATGGGTCAACGTGCATCATGCATATGTTGTTGTTGCTGCAGTTCTTTGGATTTGGACATCTAGTTTGGACATGCAGGTTGTTGGCCAGATGGGTGGGTCATCCGGACATGAGTCAGGGTGACACGTGTGTGAGGTGCTGCATGCATGTGGTTGTGTGGGGATGTGCACGGCATATATGCAGGGTTGTGTACATGTGTGTGTGATGACCCCATCCATTAGCTAATTCCCATTTCACATTTGGGGGAGGAACTCATGCTTTGCATTGCAGTGTTTTGCGTGGACACTCACCTCCGTCTGACGTTGTTGCCACACCGCACTCCATTCGGCCCACTCCCTCGATGGATTCAATGCCAATGGTGCTGGCACATGTCTCTTCCCACTCCTGCATCTTCATCGGGGATCCTCCTCCGCCTCCTGTGCCCATGGCCAGATTCCTGTTGGCCGATAATATGCTGCGTACACGGAGGCGCAGATCATCCCACCGCTTGCGCACGTCCTTTACGGTGCGGGGGGTGGAGCCCACCGCACTGACTTTCTGCGCCACCTCAGCCCAGATCTCCTTTTTTCTCAGGAGTGCAGGGCGCCGCATGTCGCTAGCAAACACTACGTCTGCATTTGCAGCCAGGGTGTCTGCCAGCATTTTCAATTCCTCGTTTGAAAAGCGTTCTTTGCGCTGGCGCACATCGGCTTTCTTTAGGGCCTTGGGCATTGTTTGTTATTGTGGGAAGTGGTTTTGCCAGTTGTGGTGTTGCTGCAGGTCCTGAGTGCAGGGGATGGCAATGGATTGTGTTTTCAAAGGTGGCCGCCGGGCTCTTTCCCGTTCCTGTGCGATGACGCTATTTCCGGTTCCGGTGTTTTACGGTGACCGCTAATAGCAGTGACCGCTAATAGCAAGCAGCATGAGGGCGGAGGTGCTATCAGCACTTTGGTCGGAGCCGGAAAGGTGCTTTTGCGCCATGGCGGTAGGGTCATTTACCGGCATGGCCCTATGCGCGTGTCCGCTTACTCGTAATGGAACGCTATTAGCGGTCTCCTGCGAGGGCGGACACGCTAATAGCGCCATGCCGGTAAATCGCATTTTTTACCGCCTAACGTGTAATAAGGCCCTATGTCTGCGGCCCGGCCTCCACGGTGGAGTGACAGATGGTGCATGAACAAGAGGGAGTACGTGCGTGGCTAATGCCTCCATAGTGGAGCGACAGACGGTGCGTGAACAAGGGTGAGTACGTGCGTGGCTGGTGCTTCCATGGTTCAGCAATAGACAGTTTGTGAACAATGGGGAGTAAGTGCACTGCTGGTGCCTCCACGGTGGAGCGACAGATGGTGCATGAACAAGGGGGGAGTATGTGCTTGGGAGGTGCCACAGACAGTGCGTGAACAATGGGGAGTAAGTGCACTGCTGATGTCTCCACATCGGAGTGACAGACGGTGCATGAACAAGGGGAGTGAGAGCATGGCCGGTGCCTCGAGCGGGGCACGACAGACAGTGAGTGAACAAGGGGGAGTGAGAGCACCTTCGAAACCTCCACTGCGCTCACATCTTTGACGCCACCAGATAGTGTAATGACCAATTTCACAACAGGGACTACACCATTTGAATTAAAGAGAGGGTGAAAGGCCTGCACACAGTGAAACCCTTCATGTGCACAAAATCAAGAACATGTGATCTCTGAGAATCACTTTCCTGTTTTGAAAACCCAGAGAAAATAAAGATTGACCATTGACAAGGTGAGACGTGGACGCATTTTAACATTGGAAAATTAAAGAGGTTACCACACAAAGACAGAGGTCTTTCCTCCAGTGTAGTGCCCCCAGAAAGGCCATTGACACAGATCATGACACTATAGCTACTGAAGGAGGCAAAGTGTGGAACATGTCCAGGGTGGCACTGCACCAAAGGAGACAGAATACATGCACTGAAGGAGATGAAGAAGAAATGTAATACAGGTCGGAGAGTGGAGACCAACTCAGCATCCCACAACGCAAAAGTGGAGGTGATCGCACTGACTAACAAGACAAAAGGCAAGATCACACAAAACAACCACCTTGCTGACCAGTAATGGCAAGTTGTGAAGTGTATCAATCGAAAGAGTTTACTGGAGATCGAAAGTAGCGAGAAGAGTGATCAGTCAACCGGACCGTCTGACTTGACTCAGGAGTGTTCGGGAAAGGTTCAGTCAGTATGATCTGTATTTTTCTGAGCAAGGTGGGTGATGTACTATCCTCTCCTGCTCTTTTAAGAGCTGAGCTTGCATGCTGTGCATGGTCCCTGTGCCTATGTATCTTCTCTGCATGCTCGCTGATGTGGCGTGGGGGAGCGGCAGACGAAGCGCGAACAAGGCAAAGTAAGTGCGCAGCCGGTTCCTCCACGGTGGAGCGACAGACAGTACGTGAACAAAGGGGAACAAGTGCGCAGCTGCTTCCATGGTGGAGCAACAGATGGTGCGTGAACATGGGTGAGTACATGTGTGGCCGTTGCCTCCATGGGGGAGCGACAGACGGTGCGTGAACAAGAGGGAGCAAGTGCGTGGCTGGTGCCTCCACGGTGGAGCAACAGATGGTGCATGAACAAAACAGAGTAAGTGCGCTGCCAGTGCCTTCATGGTGGAGAGACAGCTGGTGCATGAAAAAGGTGGAGTAAGTGCGCGGCCAGTGCCTTCAGGGTGGAATGACAGATGATATGATATGTGGATGCCATTCCCCTTGCTCTTTTGAAAGAAGCCTCGGGTGACTTGATTGCTCACATCATTGTGACCATAAATGCATCACTCACTAGTGGTGTGATCCCTCCAACACTTAAGCATGCCCTAGTGATTCCTTTGTTAAAAGAAGCCTTCTCTGGATCCTGAAGTGTTGGCCAATTATCGTCCTATCTCGCTTCTCTCTTTTTTGATGAAGGTTCTGGAAACACTGGTTTCTCCCCTCCTTTCCACCTTTCTAGAAACCTCTCATTTCTTTGATTCTTTTCAATCTGGGTTCCGGCCTGGGAGGGGCACTGAATCAGCCTTGAATTCTGTTCTGGTCGACCTTGTGCGCCTGGTGGATCAGAGAGGTGTCGGAGCAGTACTTCCAGGCCGATCGTTCCCAATCAGTTTCTCTTCCCCCTTTCCGTTCTAGTCCAGTTCACTATTTTGTGGTGTTCCACAGGGCTCTGCGTTGTCCCCAATTGTATTTAATGTTTATATTGGGCCTCTGCTGCTTCTTATTTTGTCTCACAGCTTTCGTTATTATTAATACACAGACGATACCCAACTCGTGGTCCGCCTGGACCTTACACAAGCTGAAACAGCGGTCTGGCTGAGAAGGTGCCTTAAAGACCTAGGAGTGCGGATGAGAACACATTGGTTGAAACTCAACGGCAGTAAAACCGAGGTGCTGTTCGTTGGGACGACTTCTCCCGAACACTTCTGCACTGCAGAATTCTGGCCCACTTCTCTTGGCCCTCTTCCTGTGGCTACCTCGTCAGTCAAGACCTTGGGAGTTAAAATCACTGCATCCCTTGCCATGGACGAGCAGGTGGCAGCAGTTTGCAAAGCTGGTCACTTTAAGCTCTGGATTCTGCGGAAGGTTCTTCCCTTTATCCCTGTTGAATGCCAGGCTCTGGTGGTGGCTACACTGGTCTTGAGTGGCCTTGACTATTGCAACACTGATCAACCAGCTCCAGCTACTCCAAAATGCGTCATAACATAACATATGTGAACAAGGAGATGTATGTCCATGGCCAGTGCCTCTGCAGTGGAGTGACAGACGTGCGTGAACAAGGGGGAGTATTTATGCGGCCGAGACCTCCACGGTGGAGCGACAAATGGTGCGTGAACAAGGTGGAGTAAGTGCGCGGCTGATCCCTTCATGGTGGAGCGACAGACGATACATGAACAAAGGAGAACACGTGCGCAGCTGCTGCTTCCTTGGTGGAGCAACAGATGGTGCATGAACAAAACGGAGTAAATGCAGGGCCGGTGCCTCCACAGGGGAGCGACAGACGGTGCCTGAACATGGGTGAGTACATGTGCGGCCGGTGCCTCCATGGGGGAGTGACAGACGGTCCATGAATAAGGGCGAGCAAGTGCACGGCTGGTGCCTTCACGCTGGAGACACAGACGGTGCATGAAAAAGGTGGAGTAAGTGAGTGGCCAGTGCCTCCACAGTGGAGAGACAGATAGTATGTGCATTTTTCTTCTTCTCTCTGCCTTCACTCGACCCCGATGGAGCCCCTTCCCGCTGCCCGCCAGCGCCGGATTCCCCATCAAACCTCGCATTGCTGGGGGTAAGGATTGACTTTTTGCAGACTATACTTGAATCACGGCAAGTGATTTTTAAATTGCCTCCTAAATTGCAACTCGTGATTGTGCTTGACTTTCGTTGGTCCAGCGTGGCCAGCATGGCGCGCTCTGTGCAGAACCCACTTGGGTTCATTTAACAATTCCATCTCTTGCCGTATGCTGCCTCCATGCTTTTAGGCTTTCTAAGATGGCTGTTCGTTTTTCAAGTAATGATTGCATTATGTTACCATGTTGTGGGCCAGCCCCTGACCCCCTCCCATTGGCTGCCATGGCCCTTTTAGCCAATGGCTGCAGCTGGGAGGCGGATGCCGGCCACTCCACCTAAGGCCCACAACGAAGGCCCTGTCTACCCCTGTCCACCACGGTACGCCGCAATGCCCCTGTGAGTGTCTGTGTGCCCCCGTGAGTGTCTGTGTGCCCCCAATGCCCCCTGAGTGTCTGTGTGCCCCTGTGAGTGTCTGTGTGCCCCAATGCCCCCTATGAGTATCTGTGTGCCCCCAATGCCCCTTGTGAGTGTCTGTGTGCCCACCAATACCCCCCGTGAGTGTCTGTGTGCCCCCAATGCCCCCCGTGAGTGCCTGTGTGCCCCCAATGCCCCCTGTGAGTGCCTGTGTGCCCCAAATGCCCCTGTGAGTGCCTGTGTGCCCCAAATGCCCCTGTGAGTGTCTGTGTGCCCCGAGTACCTGTGTGCCCCTAATGCCCCGGTGAGTGTCTGTGTGCCCCTGTGAGTGCCTGTGTGCCCCAAATGCCCCTGTGACTGTCTGTGTGCCCCGAGTACCTGGGTGCCCCTAATGCCCCCGTGAGTGTCTGTGTGCCCCTGTGAGTGTCTGTGTGCCCCTGTGAGTGTCTGTGTGCCCCCAATGCCCCTGTGAGTGTCTGTGTGCCCCCAATGCCCCCGTGAGTGTCTGTGTGCCCCTGTGAGTGTCTGTGTGCCCCCATTCCCCGTGAGTTTCATGCGTGCCCCTGTGAGTATCTGTGTGCCCCCAATGCCCCCCGTGAGTGTCTGTGTGCCCCTGTGAGTGTTTGTGTGCCCCAATGCCCTCTGTAAGTATCTGTGTGCCCCCAATGCCCCTTGTGAGTGCCTGTGTGCCCCCATAAGTGTCTGTGTGCCCCCAATGCCCCGTGAGTGTCTCTGTGCCCCTGTGAGTGTCTGTGTGCCCCTGTGGTTATCCGTGTTCCCCTGTGAGTGTCTGTGTGCCCCCATGAGTGTCTGTGTGCCCCCGTGAGTGTATCTGTGCCCCAATGCCCCCCGTGAGTGTGGTTGCCCTTAATGCCCCCCAATGACCACTGTGAGTGTGTTTGCCCTTAAGGCCCCCCTTGAGTGTCTGTGTGTCCCTTTCTGCCCCGCCAGTGTCCACTTATCTCCCCTTCTCGTCTCCAGTTTCCCCTCGTTCTTTCCTCCTCCTTTCTTCTTTCTTCCCTTCTGCCCCCTGCTATTGCTCTCTTCCCTCTCTCCCCTTTCCTGTCCTTCCTGCCCTCTTGACCTATGCCCCCCACCTCCTTCTCTCCCCACTCCCTCCTTCCCTTACCCCCGTCTGTTTTATCCGGCACTACCCCAATTGCCACCAGGCATAGTAATTCGTAGCCGCCTGCCTTTGCAGCCATACTCTCCCCCACCACTCTCCTTTAGCTCCTATTCCTTAAGCACTTACTCTTATCACTGGTCCCCTGACCATTGATAATAGCTCGTCTGTCCCCCCTTTCCCTTCTGTTCTCTCCTCCTCCCACCCCAGCACTATCTTTGACCGTCTATTCATAGTCACTTGTTTGTTTCCTCTCCTCACCCCCTCCCTCCTCTCCCCTCACCCCCCCTTCCTTCCCTCTCCTCCTGTCACTCTTGCACTGCAACAATTGTCATCAGGAATAGTAATGTTACTGCTAGTTTTGTCTACCTCCTTTCCCCCTTCTCCACTCCCTTACTGTTCTATGCACTTGTACTATCTGTAATTATTTGATAGTAAATGTTTCACATTCTGTACTGTTTCAAGGACTTGTAAGAATGTACGTGTATTTCTCCCATGTTCCCTCCCTCCTCGAAGTGCTTTGAAACACATTGGGCCTCATTACGACGCTAGCGCTGACGGAATGAAGGGGGCCGGTACGGGACCAGCCTCCTTCATTCGGTCAGGGTTGATTACGAGGTTCCCTTAGCGGGACCCGGATCAGACGTCTGGTAAAACCAGACGTCTTTTCCGGGTCCCGCGAGGGGAAGAGGGAGGTAACAACGGGACACTTGTAATGTGCCTGTTATTACCTCCCTCCCCATTCCCATTTAGCCCTATGGGGGCTCAAATTGGAATGGTTCCTGCAAGGAGGATTTACCGGGTCCTCTTATGTCGGAATTACCCGGTAAGTCCCCATTGCAGGAACCCGGTAATGGAGCCCGGTTTGGAGGCAGCCATGGAGCTAATAGCTCCTTGGCTGCCTCCAAACTCGTAATGAGGCCCATTGTGTATAGGCGCTATACAAATAAACAATCAATCAATCAAGGGGGAGTTTTGTTCGTGGCCAGTGCCTGCACAGTGGAGCGACAGATGGTGCGTGAACAAGGGGGAGTAAGTGCGCAGCTGATGCCTTCATGGAGTGACAGATGGTGCGTGAACAAGGGGGAGTAAGTGCGCGCCCAGTGCCTCCGCGGTGGAGTGACAGATGGTATGAGAACAAGGTGGAGTATGGGCCTCATTACACGTTAGGCGGTAGGGATTTACCGTTACCGGCAAGGGATTACCGGTATCGGTAAATCCCCTCCCCAATTACGACCCGGACATATCGCCATTAGCGGCACCGCTAAAACGGTGGCACTATTAGCGGCAAGTCCGTGAGCGCGCGCCCCCTCAGTCCGGAAATAGCGGCATAGCGCTAATAGCACGCCATCACGAGCCATGCGGACATTGCAATACCGGCATGTAGTAGACCCAAAAACCCCTTACCGGCAAGGCGCTAATACCGGCATCGCGAACCACACGTTAAAAGAGCACAGCAGTGTTCCCACCTGCCACAGGTTGACAAAATCAGCACAGGTGGAGGCAATGGAGAATGGCAGCACAAAAGAGCACACCACACCCCTTCCCACACCCATTCCCACACCAAGATGGAGGCAATACTAGCAGCACTACATGGGCTAGAGGACATGATTGCAGTGCAGCAGCTACAACAACAGGCAGCACAGAGGAGACGCAGGAGGAGGAGGAGGAGGAGGGCAAGACAGGCGCAGCAAGCACCACCAGTGCACCTAGTGATACCACAGAGGCAGCCACCAATTCCCAGGATCAGAGCCAGTCCAGTCAACCTAACCCCTGAGCAGATACACACCCTGTACCGTCTGGACCGGGATACCATCACCACCATTGTAGACATGATATACAACGACATTGTGAGTCTCATTGACATCCGTACTGCCATCCCCCCTCTACTGAAGGTGGTAACTGTGCTCCACTTCTTGGCCACAGGCACCTACCAGCATACGGTAGGTCAGATGCATGGCATATCACAACCAGTATTCTCACGCACACTGAACCAGGTGCTCGATGCCCTCCTGAAGCACACAAGTCAACACATATACATGCCACGGACTGCCCAGGAGATCACCAACACCAAAGTTGGCTTCCATTCACTGGCAGGCATCCCAAGTTGCATCGGGGCCATCGACTGTACCCATGTTGAACTGGTGGTCCCACATGCCAATGAGGTAGTGTACCGTAACAGAAAGCAATACCACTCCATCTGTCCTTTCATCATGTCGTCTGGTGGAGTGTGGCTGTTCTCGCATCAACGTCCAAATGGTATGTGACTCCAACAAGATCATCACACATTGCTGTGCCCGATATCCCGGTTCAACCCATGATGCAATGGTCCTGCGGAACTCGACAATACCACGATACATGGAGCGACATGCTGGACAACGTTCGTGGCTACTTGGTGAGTAGCAGGCCAACCACATGGCAGTGTGATGTGGATTGTGAGTGGGGGGGTAGATGCATACTCCAACTGGGCGTGATTGGGGGGGGGGAGATGCATACTCCAACTGGGCGTGATTGGGGGGGGGGAGATGCATACTCCAACTGGGCGTGATTGGGGGGGAGATGCATACTCCAACTGGGCGTGAACTGGTGTCAGGAGAAGAATGGACATACATATTTGCATCACTGTACAGTGAGGCAGCCCACAATGGACCAGACACAAAACCACATGCTAGAAGTGAGTGCCACAACAAACATATCAATCCATTACGCCAAACAGGCCATTCCAAACAACATGCACACCGCACAACACACCATTCCCCCATTACACAAATCAGCAACATGCATATAAAAATCACATCTGAAATTTACGCTGAACAACATCAGAAATGATCCGCGCACATGAGTGCATACAAATGGATCTCCTGTAGCCATTGTAGTGAGCCACACCCGTACCCCACCACTGAATTGCCATTGAACAGCATGGGGACATCAACTAAGGAATGGCAGTGTACTAGCAGTGTGGCACTAACGTTGCCAGGGCCAGGAAACACAAATTACTTAAACTCAGGCGGGACATGGCAATCCCTGCTGTATGCATGCATGGTGCATGTCCACTTGCAAGGACCACCTCACCTTCCCACATTGCAGTTACCCTGATTGCCATGCGTGCTTGGATCAGTGGATGTCGTTGAAAATGCTATGTTTGTTTGTGTGATATGTGCAGGCTCCACTTTATGTAGACACTTACACATACCCATTGTTGCACCCATGCAGGTGATGCAGGTTATCCCCTGAAGAGGTGGCTCCTTACCCCTGTGCGGAACCCACAGAACAGGCACGAAGAGGACTACAATCATGCACACACCCGTACCCGTGTGGTGATCGAGCAGACATTCGGCCTATTGAAGGAACGCTTCCGGTGCCTCAGCAGGTCGGGCGGGGCACTCCTGTACGGGCATGAGAAGGTGGCCAAGATCACCATGGCATGTGTCATGCTGCACAACATGTGTATCAGACGGAATGTGCCAATGCCCCCTGACATTGAACTGCAACCACCGTCTGAGGATGATGACGGGGATGAGGATGGAGGAGAGGGGTCTGCAGGTCATGCAGGTGGCGATGCCCATGAGGGACGTGCTGTGCGGCAGCACCTGATAGACCATTGTTTCTGATGCACATGGATTAGGAGGGTGCAATTGATGTGGAGCTCAGGGCACCGGGTGTATGGAGGACATTAACACAGTGCACCCTTCAACAATAAAGCACACATACACAATAATCAATGTCCAGTCATGTGATTATCCATGCCATTACGTGTGTATTGAGCATTATGTCATTCAAACGTGCATGTACCCTCCACCCCAAACACCCTCACCCCCCTCCCCCCACAACTCCACCAAACACCCTCACCCCCCTCCCCCCACAACTCCACCAAACACCCTCACCCCCCTCCCCCCACAACTCCACCAAACACCATCACCCCCCTCCCCCCACAACTCCACCAAACACCCTCACACCCCTCCCCCCACAACTCCACCAAACATGGTGTGCACATCAGTGCTGCATTAGTCTCCAAGTGTCAACAGTGACAGGCTGGCCCTACTTCCCTCCTCCACTACCACCATTGGGGGGTTGTGAGTCTGACCGCCGCAAGGACCGGCTGGACCTGCGCAGGATGGTTGTTTGGTCGGAGCTAGTAGACGAGGGGGTGGCTGGTTGATCTGCTCCTTGTGTGTGACGCATGCTCTCCATCGCCTCAGCAATGCGCGTTAGGACCTGCCTCACAGCGGCCATCTCGTCACATAGGCGCGTCGTGTTGCTGTCCAAGGCAGCTTTCATGTCCCTTGATAAGCCCCGGATCTCCTCCCTGGTCGAGGCAGCCTCGCTCACTTGCCGGGCAACCAGGGCATTGAGCTCCTCCTGGCGCTGTCGTATCAGGCTCATGCTGTTGTCTGCGGCCCTGCCCCTGTTACTCCTCGGCGCAGCTTGCTGTATGTGGCCGACATCAGGTGAGCTCGCCACGGGACTGAATGACCCATCCATTGAATCTCCGGCATGCACCTCATGGATGCTGCCATTGGATGTGTTGCATGGGCTGTGGTGTGGGGACAGCTGGGTGCTGGGTGTACGCTGCCCTTCCGGTGTCGGACATGGGTCGTCCACATCACTCATGGGTGCCGTGGCTGCTGCTTCCCCGACGGAGCTATTGGCTGCAGACGGCGTGCCTTCTGGCACTGGCTCCTGAGTGGTGGGGGCGGGTGGTGTGGGTGCTACCACAGTGTCGGATGGCATTTCGACCCTTGGTGTGGTCGGTGCGTGTGTGGCTTGTGAACGCTGGGCCACTCCAGATTTCCCAGTGCCCCTCGATGTACTGGGCCTGGTGCCTGCATCCTTTCCCTTGGCCTGCTTCTTGGGTGGTGGGGCCTCCGTTGCAGAGTCCAGCTCCTCACTGTCAGAATGTGACCCTGTGGGGGAGCAAGACAGGGATAGCATCAGTGATGGGTCAACGTGCATCATGCATATGTTGTTGTTGCTGCAGTTCTTTGGATTTGGACATCTAGTTTGGACATGCAGGTTGTTGGCCAGATGGGTGGGTCATCCGGACATGAGTCAGGGTGACACGTGTGTGAGGTGCTGCATGCATGTGGTTGTGTGGGGATGTGCACGGCATATATGCAGGGTTGTGTACATGTGTGTGTGATGACCCCATCCATTAGCTAATTCCCATTTCACATTTGGGGGAGGAACTCATGCTTTGCATTGCAGTGTTTTGCGTGGACACTCACCTCCGTCTGACGTTGTTGCCACACCGCACTCCATTCGGCCCACTCCCTCGATGGATTCAATGCCAATGGTGCTGGCACATGTCTCCTCCCACTCCTGCATCTTCATTGGGGATCCTCCTCCGCCTCCTGTGCCCATGGCCAGATTCCTGTTGGCCGATAATATGCTGCGTACACGGAGGCGCAGATCATCCCACCGCTTGCGCACGTCCTTTACGGTGCGGGGGGTGGAGCCCACCGCACTGACTTTCTGCGCCACCTCAGCCCAGATCTCCTTTTTTCTCAGGAGTGCAGGGCGCCGCATGTCGCTAGCAAACACTACGTCTGCATTTGCAGCCAGGGTGTCTGCCAGCATTTTCAATTCCTCGTTTGAAAAGCGTTCTTTGCGCTGGCGCACATCGGCTTTCTTTAGGGCCTTGGGCATTGTTTGTTATTGTGGGAAGTGGTTTTGCCAGTTGTGGTGTTGCTGCAGGTCCTGAGTGCAGGGGATGGCAATGGATTGTGTTTTCAAAGGTGGCCGCCGGGCTCTTTCCCGTTCCTGTGCGATGACGCTATTTCCGGTTCCGGTGTTTTACGGTGACCGCTAATAGCAGTGACCGCTAATAGCAAGCAGCATGAGGGCGGAGGTGCTATCAGCACTTTGGTCGGAGCCGGAAAGGTGCTTTTGCGCCATGGCGGTAGGGTCATTTACCGGCATGGCCCTATGCGCGTGTCCGCTTACTCGTAATGGAACGCTATTAGCGGTCTCCTGCGAGGGCGGACACGCTAATAGTGCCATGCCGGTAAATCGCATTTTTTACCGCCTAACGTGTAATAAGGCCCTATGTCTGCGGCCCGGCCTCCACGGTGGAGTGACAGATGGTGCATGAACAAGAGGGAGTACGTGCGTGGCTAATGCCTCCATAGTGGAGCGACAGACGGTGCGTGAACAAGGGTGAGTACGTGCGTGGCTGGTGCTTCCATGGTTCAGCAATAGACAGTTTGTGAACAATGGGGAGTAAGTGCACTGCTGGTGCCTCCACGGTGGAGCGACAGATGGTGCATGAACAAGGGGGAGTATGTGCTTGGGAGGTGCCACAGACAGTGCGTGAAGAATGGGGAGTAAGTGCACTGCTGATGTCTCCACATCGGAGTGACAGACGGTGCATGAACAAGGGGAGTGAGAGCATGGCCGGTGCCTCGAGCGGGGCACGACAGACAGTGAGTGAACAAGGGGGAGTGAGAGCACCTTCGAAACCTCCACTGCGCTCACATCTTTGACGACACACTGGGAGCCAGCGGTTGGATTTCTATGTGTAAAATGAAGACCAGTGAACTCCAACTATACACTTGTGTGGCTATCATTTTTCTGACCCCCCATAATACTGGCCATCTGTAATGCCCCATGCCTAGCTTCCCACTTGCATCCCCATCCATCTTTACTATCTACCATAGGATAACACCCTAGAAAGATATTGCACTGCTCGCCGTTCTTATTACTTATGCACGGTGACTCTGATCGAAGCACTGCGCTTCCTGTTGAATAAATAGAAAATACCAATGCAAGTGCTGCACAGATGCCGACTGACCCCCTCTCATGAAGGTCACCTACAGCCAGTACTGTTTATCTGGATAACTCTGGGAATGTTAGCCCTTATAGGCCCATATTTAATCGGACATGTGCAACTACAACTCCCAGACTCCAAAGGATTGCTACCTTAAAGAGTAGAGCTGACTGAAGGTGAGCCCCGTGACATGGGTGCAGTCGGCAGCATTGACTGCTCACCTCATGTGGAGCCTGTCCGGGCAGTTCTCCTCAGGATCGTGTGCAACAATCTTCAAGAGAGGGCAGTGGCATAGACAGCACGCGCCGCTGCCCGGAGAGAGCTTTGGGGTCCCATCACTCTACTGCGGCTGCGCAGTAGACGAGACGCTATTCCCCGGAGCCTGGCACGAGGCGTCTCTGCCGACGTGACGCGTGTGCGTAAGAGCACGCCACGCCCCCGGCGGCCTCGCACGCCACGCCCCCTGTGGCCTCGCACGCCACGCCCCCTGAGGCCACGCCATACTGCTTGCGGCCTCGCACGCCACGCCCCTCTTCGGCCACACCCAGCCCCTGCGGCCACGCACGCGCCCCACACACTGTGAGAGGACAGGAGTGCAGTGTGGAGTTGAAGTTCTTTCACCACACGCCCGGGGCCGATCCTCAGAACATGTGTATATGGAGCTCATGTGCATGGCCGTCAGCAAACACATTTACACTTTAGGGAAAGAGCGGGGCCTTCTCCCACCAGGGCCACCACCTAAGCACAGCTCTACGTTTTGAGTACTCATTTCTATGACATCACTTCCTGTGATGTCACGTGTCCTTTAACATCATTGTCACAGAAAGTGAACAGAAAAATCCCCAAATTACACTACAAATGATACAATAAAAAAACAAATTAAATGCATAATATCAGGAAATGAATGCATATATCGATGTAAAATGTGAAAAATCATTGCAAACTTGCACAAACCACCCCCAATGCGGTATGAGCAATAACGGTCCTAGCTGGAGGCCAGGCTTGTCATGGCCATCTAAGGAAGACTTGATAAGGAAGTGGCAAAGAGAAGGCAGATGTTGCAACATACTTAGATGCATTCAATGCACAGACAATCATGATATGCAACATGCTGTTGTATATTAAGTCACAATGATGAATTCAGCTTCCTTGCACACAGCATACAATGAAGGCACGAATCAATGATAAGCAGAGACAGTGAAATACGTCTGAACCTGTGTTTAATTAAGCAGTAACTGAACTCTTGGCGGTAGCTCTGTCCATGTCATAACACGTGGGTCGCAGCCATAGCTCTCAACCATATATGTCGCAAAGGCGGGTGAAAACCCCCGATATTATTTTTGGCGGGTGAGAGGCCCATTGAAACGAATGGGAGTGCAGGAGGCTTGGTGGGTGAGAGAGCTGTTTACAAGGCGGGTGACACCCGCCAAAAGCGTGTGAGTTGAGAGCTATGCGCAGCTCGCAAACAATCAAAGTAACAGAAAGGAGACTCGGCTCCTGGTCTCATTTAGGTAACAATAGAAATGGGACGTGACATCTCCCCCTTGCTTAACATTTAACTGGGATTTGCTTAATTCATCTCTTCTACCCAGCGACTCGGTTTGCGTATTGTTCTCCGTGACGGACTGCGGGTGATTGGGGGCACGGGTGAGCCGTTGCTGTCGCTGTCATCTGCGTCTCTCTCCTCTTCTTTGTAGTCAGAGTCTATGTTGGAGGACTCATCTGTCATCTCTGCCCTGATATCCATGGTTCCTTGACTTTCATCGAGAGTTCTAAAGAACAATGAGTTCCGTGTGATGGTTCCTTGAGGGCTGGCCGCCGTGATCATGGATCCATGTATGTGGGTTACTGTCAGTGACTCTGGCTTGAGCGCCGGGGGGTTTTTGGTGTTCTGACTTTGTCTGACCAGGACTTGGTCACCTATTTGAACAAAGCTTGGTCTGGCTTGTCTGCGGCGATGTGCATATTGCTTCGTTTTCATCTGGTTTGTCTTGTCATTCGGGCACTGTCGACACACGTGGTAGGAAGGATGGCGTGCGGGTTGTGTGGTGCGTACAATCCGGCCAAACATTGGTGCTGATGGACATTCACCCGTTGTGCTGTGAGGAGTGGCTTGCATGTATGATCCATTTGTGATGGAACAAATTTGTAGGGCGCGCTTGAGATTGCTCATGAATTTCTCAGCTATTCCATGGGCTTGCGGCCATAGCAGTGTGATTTTTCTGTGTTGGAAACCTAAGCGTTCTGCAAACATGGCAAAATCATGCGCGCTGAAGGGGGGTCCATTATCCGATTTCACAATTGATGGAATGCCATAGTCTGCGAATGTCTTATCTAGGGCTGGTATTACTGCCTGAGCACTCGTGGAATGAATGAGGTGGACCTCTGGGAACCGAGACATCTCATCAATGATTACAAGCGCGTATTTGCCATTTGCTAGTGGGCCAACATGCCTATTGCCACTTCATCCCATACCTGCTGCGGCATAGTTGACGGTTTTAGTGGTTCTGAAAAAGTGCGCGGGGTGACGGCTTGGCATGCAAGGCACTTGCTCAGGAGAGACGCTACCTTCTCGTCCATTCTGGGAAACCACACTTTGGTTCGGAGTTGTCTTTTTGTGGACACCACTCCCAGGTGTCCCATGTGTGCTATGTCTAGCACTCGTTGTTGCAGGCAGAATGGTATGACAAGTCTATTTTCTTTCAGCAGGAAGACCGTCAGGGGACATGGATAGCGTGTGTCTGATTAACTTGAATGTGCGTAAATGAGCTTCTTCTTCAGGTGATAGATGGTGTCCAGGATGTTGTCTTCTTTGTCAGTGTCCTATTTTTAGAAATTTCTGTACTGTTTGGAGCAGATGGTCACTGAGCGTCGCTTCTATGAGTTGAGCTGTTGTGATGGATTTTGGAAGCACATTTCCGATGAGAAAGTTGATATATTGGTTTGCCTTAGCTGATTGTCTTGGTTTTGTACAAAAAGACCTTATCTAAACGGTCGCATGTACAAAAAGTTCTACAAAAGTTCGAACTTTTGGTGCTAGCATTGCAGGTAAGTTTAAAAAAAAATGGTTTAAAAAACGCAGGGGCTGCGGGTTTGTCCCCCGCAGCACCCCGCTCACTATACTGTGTGGTATAGTGAGCGGGGTGTTTCGGGGGAAACCCCTGCAGCACACCCGCGAAAAAAAACGGAAAAAAAACGGGGGGGATAGTATAGTGAGTGGGGTTTGTGGGGGAAACCCCTGCAGCCCCCCGTAAAAGAAAAAAAAAAGAAAAGGACCCTGCAGCGCCAGTTCCCGATCACAGAAGTGAAGGTTGAAGAGAAGGTAAGTGGGGTTTGTTTATGTTGGGGTTGTGGGTGGGGGTGTGTGGAAAGTGTGGGTGGGTGGGTGTCATGGGTGTGTTGTGGGTGCGGGTGTGGGTGTGTACGTATGTTCACATGAGAAAGAAGCAAACTTTTGGTAGTTCGCACCTTTCTCGTGCGAACATTCCGGCCGCGGTAAATTCAACCACGGCCGGATCACGTGGATTCGATTGTCTTTCATCCCGAGCAGGTAGTGGATATCTGGACAGGAAATCTGCAGGATTGTTGTCCTTGCCAGGGTGGTGAAGGATCTTGAATGAATATTCCTGAAGCCTTAGCCCCCAATATTCCTGAAGCCTTAGCCCCCATCTGGCAATGCGTGGAGGCATTTTGGCTGTGAGTTTTCCGTAGATGGTGGTGAGAGCCTGATGATCAGTGATGATGGTGAATGGGCGCCCATATAGGAATAAATGATAGGGCTCACACGCCCACACGACCGCAAGGCTTTCCTTTTCAGGTTGCGAGTATGCGCATTCTGTTGTTGATAGACTGAGACTTGAGTAGGCCACTATGCGTCTGGGGGAGTCCGGTGGTGATCCCGCTTTAGATTGCGCCAAAATAGCACCTAGTCCCACTGGGCTGGCGTCTATCGTTACTTCCGTGTCATAGTTGGGGTCATACTATGCCACGCAGGAGGCTGACGCAATATGCGTTTTGATTTCTTGGAACGATTCCTCGCATTCATTTGACCAGTGAAATTCTTGATGTTTCCCCGTGAGTAGTCTGAGGGGTGTGCTTACGGACGCAAAGTCCTGAATATAGTGTATGCAGTAGCTAGCCATTCCAAGAAACGAGCGAACTGCAGATGTTGACGTGGGAGTGGGAGCTTCTACCAGTGCTTGCACCTTCTCAGGATCCGGTTGTAGACCATTGCTAGAAAAGATGTGTCCAAAGAATGTTAGGGTGGATTTGCTAATCTCGCATTTGTCTGGGTTGAGTGTGAGCTGTACATCTTCAAGAGCCATACATATCCGTCTAAGGGTATCATCGTGTGCTTCCTGAGTGGTGCCAAAAACTAAAATGTCATCGCTATAGTTTCGGCAATTAGGGATATGCTTGATTACCTGATGAAATGCGTTTTGGAAGATTTCGGAAGCGGATGACACTCCAAAGCTAAGTCTTTTATATCTGAAAAGGCCCAGATGAGTCGAGAAGGTGGTGATATATCTTGACGATGGGTGTAGTTCAAGCTGATGGTATCCTTTGTTTAAGTCTAATTTAGAAAACACTTTTGATCCTTGGAGTAAATGCATATCTGTCATTCTTGGGGCAAGATGACGCTCTCTTTCAATTGCCACATTTGAGGCTCTCATATCTACACAGATGTGGATGCTGGAATTGTTGTCCTTTTTGGGCACAGGCACTATCTGGGATACCCATGGTGTTGGTCCGGATGCTGGTTCTATAATGTCTTGTTGTAGCAACGACTGGATTTCATCCTCTACTTGGCTATGGATATTTAGGGGAATGCCCCTGTAATGTTGAGCTGTAGGCGGTATGTGTGGATTTATGTGGAGTTTGACTTGTTTGCCTTTTAATTTTCCCGCCAGACCTGTGAAGAGGGCTGGAAACATTTTGTGCATCATGTCTTTTGGGCTGGTGGTGTAAGCAGACATCATTTGATACATAATTTGAATGAGGCCCATCTGTATGGCCGACTTAAAACTTAATATGCTGCCTCCTGGAACTTCTCCATTGATGACATAGATCTTTATTTTCTGGTATTTGTCTTTGTACTGACACGTTGCAGTGAACATGCCTTGACAGTTTAACGGTTTGTTTGATCCGTATGGGTATATCAGCGTGTCAGCTTGTTTTAAGTCTTTCTTTGTGGAGAGTGATCGGTAGACAACATCCTTGATTTCATTTACCGTAGCCCCTGTATCAATTAGAAATTCTTGGTTTTGTCCGTTTAATTGTAGCAATAATGTCAGGCTGTATTCAATAGATGTGTTGTTTCCGATAGCGAGTACGTAGCCTCTTTTGCGTTCTCCACTGGACGATGATGATTGCGATCTGTGTCTTTCTTGAGGTGACCCGTCTAGGTATCTGATCTTTTGTCTTTATTTTCTTCGTTGCAAGTCATGTCTGTTCCTGTGGCGGCTGGAGCTGTCTGTCCTTTCATCACGTCGTCTGGTGGAGTGTGGCTGTTCTCGCAATGAGCTGTGAGATCGACGTCTGCTGGAGGTGGATATGTGTCTCATGCCAGGGCGCAGACTTTCCCGCCTTGAATATCGGCCATCTTGTCTCCACGTTTCTCTGCTGGAATCTGTCGATTGAAAGAACGTAATGTTTTTACAGACGGATTGGAAATGGTTTTCACCCCCACATTTGTCTCATTGATGTCCTATCGCAGGACACGGGCCTACATGCAGGAATTTGAATCCACATCTGTAGCATTTCTTTTGCTCAGTAGTGTCCGTAGGGGTGCAAATGGGGCACACAGTTGCCGTTGAATTAGACTGCGTTATTTTGATATTACCAAGTGATTCGGTCTGCAGCGCTAGTGCCGAATCTGCTCTTGCTAGCTGGAGAATTTCGTCGCGTGTCCAGCTTTTCTGAAGAAGTTTTTGCAAAAGTCTGGTGATCTACAGCCTACAATGGCTTGCGATTTGAGAGCGTCTTCGGTTGAATATTTGTCGAAATCACAGTATTTAGCTCTTTTTCTTAGTCTCATGACAAAATTGTCCATGTTTTCACCATTTTCCTGCGTAGTTGTGTGGAAAATGTGCCTTTCATAGTCAACATTTCTAAGTGGTGCAAAGTAGGTGTTTAATGAGTCAATTATTCCTTGAAATGAGCCTGAGTTGGATTCTGGCATTTCAAATACGATATCACACACTGTTGGACCTAATGAGTGCAGTAATATGGCGCGCAATCTGCGTTCTTCCCTCACACCCACCGCATCAATATAAATGCAGTTTTTTGCGTCATCAGGACCATCTGGGGGCCAAGCTGTTTGTGTATGACATGTCAAAATGAGGCATGGCTTGTAATTTCAGAGGTTCTAAGCCTCCCTCATCCCTTGAGGTGACGTGGCGTGGTGTGGAACTGAACTGTGGGCATTGCAACCCGCTGCCAGCGTTGCTTTCCGACATGATGCAGTGTGTGCAGTTAGATGAAATGTGGCAGTTAGATGATTCCGGAACTTACTGTGGCAAGCCATAACTGCACTGATTCTGCAACTGGGCCACTCTCACCGACCTCGGTCCTGGGCCCAGTCACTCTTCACTTGCACTGCCTCCCTGGCAACCCCTGCACTGCGGGACTGTCTCTGTATCACTACAGCCCCCCCCCAGCACTTGTCTGCACTTACCTTGCACTTGCCACCAGCTGGCCCTATTTATTTATTATTTTATTTCTATTCTACTATTTGTACTGCACTCCCCCCTCCCCCTTCCCCTTGCACTTTTTCCCTTCCCCCTACCCCTGCACTTGCGCGGTCTGAATGACACCTGGCCTAGTAGGATCGTTGTCTGTCTTCCCCTTGTTCCCCCCTCCCTGCCTCGTCGCGCCTTGAAACACTTGTGTATAGGCGCGTTACAAATGCCTTATCATATCATATCATATCAAGCTGTTGGCAGCGTGGAAGCTGGCGCGCTGTCTGTTCCTTGTTGTTGGGTTAATGCCTCCTTTTAATGTGTCCCTTTTAAGATATGCTCATCACTTGCTTATAGTGGTTGTAGCAGGTTTGAAGCGTCCGTAATGTCGTTCCCCTTGCACAGCATGTGTTGCAAAAAGCATGTGCTGAAGGAGCTGTCATCCATGGGGGTGTTGCCGGGGCCACATGGCTGCTTCTGGGCAGTAGCGCGTAGTGATGGCTTGGGATGATTGTGCGGCACGAGCGGCTTTCCGGCTTTACTATGAAGCATGGAACGTTGATACATGCTCAGAGTATCTGCCGAGCATGTGGCGGCTGCACCGGAGAGTGTCTTGTGAGTTGAAAAGCTGATCATGTAGATTGTGGTCGGAGACCGTACAGAATAGGCCCACTTCGGTCTGCGGCCTCTCGGCGGTCACTTTTGGTACCTCGTCGCCATTGTTGTATATTAACTCACAATGATGAATTCAGCGGCCCGGCACACAGCATGCAATGAAGGCGCAAATCAATGATAAGCGGAGACAGTGAAATACGTCTGAACCTGTGTTTAATCAAGCAGTAACTGAACTCTTGGCGGTAGCCCCACCCATGTCATAACAAACAATCAAAGTAATAGAAAGTAGACTCGGCTCCTGGGTCTCATTTAGGTAACAATAGAAACAGGATGTGACACATACTAAGGTACATTCCATGCACAGAACATCATGACATCTCCCATTTGTGACATGTGACCAACAATCTCCTCTTAATGCTAGATTCCATAATCCCCAGTTCGCACTATAGTGGTAGGTTCCATTATGTAGTGGTAGTTTCCATAATGTCAAGTGGGCACACTTGTTGTTTCTTTTCATTCTGGCTACTTGTAGTACTGGATGTTTAAATGGAAATGCAAACTGCAACTTCCAGAATGTAAAAAAGGCCAGTCAAGCCTAATTCCGTTAGGCCCAGTAACGGCCATAAAAACAAATAAAATGATTCCAAGCGTGTATTAAAAGACCACAGTACATGAATACATAGATGCCTTGTTCTATTAGGCCCAGTAAGCGCAGGAAGACCATACTATTTCCAGTGAGCATATTGACGTCAGCCTGGTGTCAGTGGTGGTGTAGGGAAGCAGCACCTCGCCAGCCAGTTGTCAGAGGTGGTGTAGGGAAGCAGCACCTCCCCAGGCAGGTGTCAGTGGTGGTGTAGGAAAGCAGCACCTCACCAGCCAGGTATCAGGGGTGGTGTAGGGAAGGAGCATCTCACCAGCCAGGTGTCAGTGGTGGTGTAGGGAAGCAGCACCTCGCCCAGGTGTCAGTGGTGGTGTAGGGAAGCAGCACCTCACCAGTCTGGTGTCAGGGTAGCCTTGATGCCACAAACTGCGGCTGATTATGAGTCCTCATGCACGCGCGTACCGGCATGCCGGTAACTGATGTACCGGCATGCCGGTAAGGACCCACAAACCCCCTGATAGCGGCATCATGAAATCCGCTGATACCTCCTCCTCCATCGTCATCCCCTAAATAACAGTACCATTAATAACATGAACGTTATTACCGGGTCTGTAATTACCGGAACCGGAAGTAACGTCATGGCGCAGGAACGGGAAATGCTCCGGTGGCCATCTTCAAAAACACAATCCATTGCAATCCTTGATAGACAGGACATGTTCTGGCAAAATACCATACATACCTTGAAGACTATCAGCCTCATTACACGGTAGGCGGTAAGGGGTTACCGGTACCAATATTTTACCAGTACCGGTAAATCCTTACCGCCTTACTACGAGGTCCCTTTGCGGGTTGGGGATTTTAACGCCTGCTTTGTGCAGGCGTTAAAAACCAACCCGCAAAGGGACCCAGGGAGCTAATTACGGTACCGCAATTTGCGGTGCCGTAATTAGCGCCTTCCCCATTCCCATTATGCCCTATGGGGCAAAAATGGGAATGGGGAAGGGCCATGGTGGAAGGGGGAATTACCGCCCCTCCAACCTTGGAATGGGGCGGTAATTCCCCTTTCCACCAAGGCGTTGCCGGTTTTTTACCGGCATGAACCATGGCGCTAATTGCGCCATGGTTCACCGCCTACCGTGTAATGAGTCCCTATGTCTAAAGCCACCCAGAAAGGCGCTCCCCGTCAGCACAAGGCAAGATTTAGTGACGACAAACTAAATATGTTGGCTGACACTTTAGTGGAGCAGGCGGACGTGGTATTCTGCGCAGACCTGAGGCGTTGGCAAAGCTCCGACAGAAGCAGATTTGGGAGGATGTGGCGCGAAAGGCCAGTGCGGTTGGCACCACTGCACGCACTGTGAAGGACTGTACTAAGCGGTGGGACGATCTACGCCTACAAGTAAGAAACATCCTGTCGGCAAATCGCAGCCAGGGGCAGGCAACAGGCGGTGTCGCCCACTCCCCCATAAAGCTTGGAAGGTGGGAAGAGACCCGCAGGTCCACAATAAGCATGGAGGGTATCGAAGGAGTTGGTGTAGCAGAGTTCGGAGTACCATCATTGGCTGAATAACGGTGAGTGTCCCCACAAACAACTGACATCCAAAGTACAATGTCGGCCAACAAATGCGATAGTGATGCAAGCCAATACATGGCCCATCATTCACACATACACATATCCCTGTCTAGATGCTGGCCCCACCACTGTCACATCAAAATGCATGCTGCATGCTGCACCCATTGATATTGATATTGATATTTTATTTATATCGCACTCATACACAGGTGTTTCAGAGCGCGACCAGGCAAGGGAGGGGGGAACAGGGGAGTAGACAAAACAACGATCTTACTAGGCCCAGTGACATTGAGAACGCGCAAGTGCTTGGGAGAGGGTGCTGGGGAAAAAGTGCAAGGGAGAGGGGAGAAGTGAAAAGTGCAGAGCAGGAGGAGAGCAGCAATAAATACTGATAAATACATGATAAAAGCAGCAACCACAGGAAATAGTAGTGCATCAAGCAAGTACTAAATTGAGGGAAGCAGACAGGGTAGGTCTGGTAAGTGCAAGGGACGAAGAGGGGGACTGTGTGGATACAGATACAGACCCCAGTGCAAAGGGTGGCCGGGAGGCAGTGCAGAAGGGTGGAAAAGATAAGCAGGAGCCTGGGCCCAGTGGACAGAGGGTGGCCAGGGCACAGTAACAAGGGAGACCACAATAAACAGAGGAGAGGGGGGCAAAAGCAGAAGCAAAGAGGATGGTCTTAAGGTGCTTCCGGAACCGGAGGTGGTTCTCCTCAAGTTTTAGGGCTGTAGGGAGGCTGTTCCAGAGGGAGGCCCCAGCCGAAGAAAGAGATCGGCACCCAGCTCGTTTCTTAGAAAAGCGACTGACCCTGAGGGAATTAGAGGTAGAGGAGCGGAGAGCTCGGGAGGAGAGGTATTTGCTGAGGGATAGCTGCAGGTATTTAGGACCAAGGCCTCAGTAAGCCTTGTGGATAATGCAGAGGGTTTTAAACTTAATCCTTGAATCCACAGGGAGCCAATGAAGAGATTTCAAGGCTGGAGAGATACGATCCCAGGGCTTAAGGCCAAGGACAAGTCTCGCAGTCCTGTTCTGAATTCGTTTCAGAGGGCGGAGAGTAGAGGAAGGTAGATTTAGAAAGAGGCTGTTACCGTAGTCCAACCTAGAGAGAACCAGAGCTTGGGATACCATGAGCTTCTGGGGGAAGGAGAGGAAAGGTAGAGTACCTCTGAGGAGATGCAGTATGAAGTTTGACTTTTTAGAGACCTCAGAGATGTGGGCGGAGAAGGAAAGGGTGGAGTGAAAGATGACCCCGAGGTTCTTAGCCACACAGGTAGGGGTTGGTGGAGAGCCGAGGGAAGCAGGCCAGAGAGTGAGGGGAAAAGATGGTGAAGGTGTGCCCATGAGGAGGATCTCAGTCTTGCTGGCATTCAGACAAAGATCATTGGCGGCACACCAATCTTGAATGGCAGTTAGGCACTCAGAGATAAGAGAGGGAGAAGAGGTGGCCGAGGGCAGCCTGAAAATTAGCTGAGTGTCGTCAGCATAACACTGGAAATTCGAGCAGTGGGCGAGAGTTGCCAGATATTGGTTGAAAAGCCAGGCTGAGAATTTAGATCCCTGAGGGACACCAGAGGTAGAGAGGAAGATAGATGATAGGAAGGACCCAAGTTGGACCTGGGAGGGTCGGTCAGAGAGGAAAGAGGTCAGCCAAGCCAGAGCCTGGTCAGTGATACCCAGGTTATCACGGAGACGGTTGAGCAAGATGGTATGGTTGACTGTGTCGAAGGCAGAAGAGAGATCAAGGAGGATGAGGACAGAGGAAATGTTAGAGTCAAGGTTGGAGAGCAGATGTTCACGGATGTTCAGGAGAGCAGTTTCCATGCTTCTGGCTGCTCTGAAGCCAGCCTGGTGGTCGTGGAGACACCCAACAGAATCGAAGTGAAGGTTAAGCTGGGAGATGGCCAGCTTTTCGAGGAGTTTGCCCAGAAAGGGAGTGATGGAAATTGGGCGATAGTTAGCGGGATCGGAAGGATCCGCTGTGGGTTTCTTAAGAAGAGGATGCACAAGGGAGTGCTTCAGCGAGGAGGGGAAGGATCCAGAGGCAAAGGAGAGGTTGCAGAAGCCGGCAAGGGCCGGAGCGAGGGTGTCAATATGGTCCTTGATGGTTTTGGAGGAACAGGGATGAACCTGTTTTGATGAGGCTTTCATAGATCGGACTTGTCTAGCAACCTCATCAGGGGAGAAAAGAGGAAAGGACAAGAAGGTGGGTGGGGGGTGTCTGAAGGAGGTTCAGAAAATACAGATGTAGAGAGGGTCAGAGGAGGTAGGGAGGAGAGAGTGGATAGGATGTCTTGAGTTTTTGAGATAAAGTGAGAGGCAAGGGCATTGCAGGGAGCCTGGGAGGCAATAGGGGGGGGGGGTGGAGACTGCAGCAGGGTTGGCCAGCTCCTTGCAGATTTTAAAGAGTTTGGCCGAGTTGTTAGATGCCGCAGAGACACGGACTTGAATGTGTGCTCTCTTCTTAGTGCGAACAAAGAGTCAGTATTGCCTTTGGAGCAGGCGACATGCCAGTTTGTCAGAGGATGAGCAAGAAGTTCTCCATTTCCTCTCAGCCACCCTACACTTACTTTAAGTTTGGCTAGGTCGGAGTCAAACCAAGAGTTACACTTGGCTTTGGGCTTCAAACTGATCCTCATGACACGGGCAAGAGTGTCGAGAGTATCCCATACCCAAAACACACCCAACACACAGATAAACAGCATGTGTCACACTGCACACAAGCCACAACACACCTGTAGGCCCCACAGCAGACAACACGGCAAACATATCAAAATCTAAGGGATGCCAATTCCACCCCCCAAATATTGCATGCACCCTGTCCGCCACAACAAGCATGCAACGATCTACATGGCACAAACTGCACAGACACCAATGTATGCATGATGCAAGTACTACCATCACTGATGCCCTGCTTCTCTCTGTCCCCCACAGGCTCGGATGCAGACAGCGATGACCATGAAGCAGGTGCCCAGGCCAGGACACCTGCCAAAAAGTCCAGGGCCAAGGACGATGGCACCAGGTCATCGACGTCCAGGGGCAGTTGGATGGTCCAAGTGCCACAAAGGCACACACCAGTGCACCATCATCTTCAGAGCCCCCAGCACAGGACAAACAAACACCTGCCGCCACACCCCAGGAGTCAATCGTCACACAGGACGTGGCCACATCCATTGAATTCGAGCATGACGGAACACAGTCGGCTGCCACGAGTTCTGTCAGGGAGGCAGCTGCATCTGTGCCCCATAGTGGCTATGAGGAAGAGGGCCATGATGAGGAGCACACTCACGAGGGAGGCACCCTGTCTGAGGATGCCATGCAAACCGCAAGCCCCCAGGTCACCCCACAGGGCACCCCTCAGCCTGAGTCTGGAGGCGAGGGCACACATGCAGAGTAGCCTCCATCTGAGAACAGCCCCGTATTGGCCATGTCAGCAAATGAACCATCCACCTCCACCGTGATCCGGGACATTAAGTGGCGCATGACACGGATGGAGGGCCGGCAACAGGCGATGCATGAACTCGTCAAAATATATGTTGCAGATGGGGAAGCAACAAGGCGTAAAATGCGTGCCAACACCGTGGCCATCATCAAGGCCGTAAACAGGAACAGCAAGCGGGTCCAAGATGGTTTTGCAGCAGTAGCCCAGATGCTGGCGAGAATAGCTGACAACATGGGTCAGCGGCGTCCAGCGCCAACCGACCTGAAACCATCCACCCCATCATCTGCCACACCAGCCAGCTCTACGCAGACCAGCCCTTTGCGCAGGTCCCTGCACAGCATGCGGCACACTGAAATGCAACCCCTTCTCCAAAGAGGGGGCAGCAGTAGCAGGGGCACCCTGCATGTGTTGACTGCAAGTGCACCATGAAACATTTTGTGCACTTCATGTGTGGGGGTGTTCGGGGGAAGGGGAAAGGGGGAGGGGAGAGGATGTGTGAGGATGTTGGGGGGAGGGGGGACAGTGTGTGTGGGGGTGTTGGGTGGTAAGGGGAGGGGTGTGTGTGAGGTGGAGGGTCTATGCACGTTGTAATCATCACCTGTTAAATACACCTGTTGTGTAAAAAAACAAACACATGACTGGACATTGCTTATTGGGTGTGTGTGGATTTATTGCATTACAGTGCACAGTGTCCATCTACCCCCACACCCAGTGCCCAGAGTCCCACATCAATGGCACCCTCTGCATCCATGTGAATTCGAAAAATTGGTCTATCACAGTCTGGCGCACAGCACGTCCCTCATGTGCATCGCCACATGGCTGATGTGCAACACCTTCTCCTTCATCATCCTCATCCTCACCTGGTGGTTGCTGGTCTATGTCAGGCGCCAGAGGTACGTTCCGTCGGATGCACATGTTGTGCAGCATGGCACATGCCATGCTGATCTTGCCCACCTTCTCAGGCCCGTACAGGAGTGCCCCACCCGACCTTCTGAGGCAGCGAAACCATGCCTTTAACAGGCCGAAGGTGTGCTCGATCACGACACGGGTACGTGAATGAGCCCGATTGTAGTCCTCATCATGCCTGTTCTATGGATTCCTGACAAGGGTGAAGAGCCACAGCTTCAGGGGATAGGCTGCATCACCTGCATGGGAGCACAATAAGGTATGTGTGAGGGCAATTCTTCAATTCTATCTGTGCTCAGCCTGTACATTGTTCATGTTCATATGCAGGATATTTCCGATGGCAGCCATTGACTACACATATGCGCAACTATCTGGCCTGTTCACAGCTTGCCAAACCATGGTGGTAGGAATGTGTGACATACAGGACTGAGGGGACTTGACATCAGACTCACCAATCACCCAGATGGATTGAGAGGGACCATGATGTACTCACATGTGAAGGATGTGTTGCAGGTAATGTGACCAAATTCATGTAGGGCAATGTTTGATTATATAGGCTGATATACACCATGTCACATGTTGTTTGGAGTATCATGCTTGTAGATATTTGATGACGCCATGCACATGTCCCTACACGTCTGCACACATGTAATAATACCTCAATGTGTTAGGTGGTATGGTCCACAAGTGTAGGGATGCATTCTTTTGATGATGCAGGCTGTCCACTTGCATGCTGGTACTTATGTGCAGTGGATGTTTAGCACTCCAATCGCACTCATATAGGTGATGTTGACTACTTGATGGGTTGTATTTCTAGCAGTCTTGTCACAAGTAGATTATTGCGTTGGCATTCATCTACACATTTTGCCATGGTGGTATGTGTTGTTCCTGTGGTGGAGGGCCAGTGACAGTGGATTCCCTGAGCGGGATTTGATTCTACTCACTCAGGGATGCATGACCTGTGACGTGCTTTGATGCGGTCTTGTATATTACGCTTTGTGACTGCATGTTGGTGCATTGTGTTGCTGTGGGTACGGTCTAATGATGTGCAGTGGACATGATGATGGTTGTGCGCTGCTTGAGAGTCTGACATGTTGACATTGGTGTGCGGCCAGAGTATGTCGGCATACATTGTCAGTGTCATGTTCATGTTGGGATGATTAGGGGGCGCAGTGTTTGCCAGCATGGACAGTGTCCAGTGACCACCACAATCACACCAATGGGCCAGAGGACGGACAGGTAGCATATGCATGTCTCGTCCCCCCAAACACACCCAGGTAGCATATGCATGTCTCATCCCCACCCAAACACTACCATGGGCCTGTGAGTAGACTTACCCAGCATCCAGGCACGTCGTGCAGCATGTCGCTCCATGTAGCGGGGTAGCGAGGAGTTCTGCAGCACCATTGCATCGTGCTTTGACCCAGGGAATCTGGCACAGCAATGTGTGATCATCTTGCTGGCGTCATATACCATCCCATCTGCACATTGATGGAGTGGTATAGCTTGCAATTACGGTACACCACCTCCATGGCATGGGGGACCACCGACTCCACGTGGGTACAGTCAAGGGCACCGAAAAATTTGGCATGCCTGCCAGTGCATGATAACCAATTTTTGTGTCATTAACCTCCTGGCCAGTCCGTGGTAGGGATATGTAGTCCCCTGTGTGCTTCAGGAAGGCATTCAGCACTTGGTTCAGCATGCGTGAGAAACATTGTTGTGATATGCCATGCAGCTGCCCCACTGTGTTCTGGTAGGTTCCTGTGGCTAGAAAGTGTAACACAGACACTACCTTCAGTTGAGGGGGGATGGCGGTACAGATTTCAATCAGGCTGACTATGTCATCGTGTATTAGATACACAATGGCAGTGATGGTGTCCCTGTCCAGGCGGTACAGGGTGTGGATCTGTGCAGGAGTCAAGTTGAATGGAGTGGCCCTTATGCGAGGAATTGGTGGCTCCCTGCGTGGTACCACTGCTTGCACTGGTGGTACTTGCTGGCCCAGTCTCACCCTACTTCTCCTCCTGCGTCTCCTCTGTAGTACCTGATGTAGTGCCTGCTCAAGGAGTAGCACTGCAGGCATGTCCTCCAGCTCCAAAATCGCAACAGCAAGTGGGATCATTCAGGTCTAGGAAGGGGTGTGGTGTGTGGGTGTGCTCCTTTTGTGCTGGGCCAGACTCCATTGCCTCCACCTGTGTTGATTGTGTGCACCTGTGGCAGTTGGGAACACAGCAGATTGCTATTAACGGGTGATCCGCGATGCTGGTGATACCGGCATCATGGTAACCCTTATTACCACCATCTGGATGCCGGTAAGTGCATGTCCGTGTGACTCGTAATGTCCTCCTGTTTGCGGCATGCCAGTATTGCTTCCACGAAGGGTGCGTATCCACGCAAATGCCGGTATGGAGGTGCACGGTATCGTTATTACCGGACCGCCAACCTTGTAATGAGGCCCACTGTCTTAACTGGCGATAGTGGTATCTGGCCTCCCCATGTTTACTGGCCCAATGAGACTAGAGTTCACTGTGCTAACTGGGCATAAAGGAGCAGACCTCACTGTCTTAACTGGGGATAGTGGCATCTGCCATTCCTGTGGTTAGGTAGAAGCTAGAGCTCACTGTGCTAACTGCGCATAAAGGAGCCAGGCATCAATGTCTTATCTGGGGATAGTGGTATCTGGCCTTCCTGTGGTTAGCTAGAAGCTAGAGCTCACTGTGCTAACTGGGCTCAAAGGAGCCAGCCCACACTGTCTTAACTGGGGATAGTGATATCTGGCCTTCCTGTGGTTACTGGGCCTAATGAGGCTAAAGGTCCCTGTGATAACTGTGATAACTGGGCATAACATTATCTGACCTAAACTACATTTACTGGGATTAATAGACTAGGTTTCACTTTACAAACTTGGAACAATGGTTTTAGGGAGCAAAAGGGCATCAGGCCTTCAATGCTAAGTGGAATTATTGGTTTGACTGTATTGCTCTTAATGGGCCTAATGGAACTTGGTGTCAATATGCTCACTGGAAATACTATAGTCTTCCTGTGCTTACTGGGCCTAATAGAACAAGGCCTCCATGTATTAGTTTACGGTGGTCTTTTAATACACGCTGGGAATCATTTTATTTGATTTTATGGCCGTTACTGGGCCTAACGGAATTAGGCTTCACTGGCCTAACTGGCTATAATGACCTCTGACCTTGCTGGGTCTAATAGAAGCACACTGTACTGCAATCATTCTGAAGTGTTGTAGTTTGTCATACGGTAGTAACTGGCAATGATGCTATCTGGCCAGGTTATGCCTCATAACCCATGCACCCACATGCTTGTGGGGCCTATGCAGGAAGGCCCGCTGTGCTAACTTGGCATAATGGTTCCAGTCTTCATGATACCAACCCCTATACTGTGATGGCTGGGCATAATTATACCAGGCCTAACTGTGGTCATTGGACATACTGCTGTATGGACAGGATTCTTTTGTTTATTAACCAGAATGGAATCTGTCACTGCTTTACTATCAAGAAGTAAGGAAGGCGTCTTTTATTGTGCTACATGGGCATAAAAGGTTCTGGCATTGCAGTTCTAACTGGCTAAATGGAATTTGACACCACAGTCCTAACTGGAATAAGGGAATCTACCAATGGTATTTGACCTGGCATAATGGAATCTGCCAATATGGTGCATATGGGGCCTAAAATAACAGATCTCTCAACTAGACAAATGTCAGACAGATTGAGCCAAACGTTTAGCATTTCCATTTAAAAATCTAGAACTACAAAGGAAAAGAAACAACAAGACTTGATTATCCTGTTTGACACGGCGGTGCCACCTGACGTAATGGAAACTACCACTACAGTGTGAACTGGGGATACTGGAATCTAGCATTAAGAGGAGATTGTTGGTTACATGACACAAATGGGAGATGTCATGATGTTCTGTACATAGAATGTACCTTAGTATGTTGCATGTCATGATTTTCCATGCATTGAATGCATCTAAGTATGTTGAAACCTCTGTCTTCTCTTTGCTATTGCCTTATCAAGTCTACCTTAGATGGCCATGACACGACTGGTCTCCTGCTGGGACCGTTATTGATCATACAACAATCTGTGTGACTCAATATCCACCATTCAGGTAAATCACCCAACAATTACACTGCTGGGAGATTTCAATATCTGGTTCGATATGCCCAACAACCCCATGAACCAACCCCTGGTCGACCATCTTGAGGCACTCAACCTCTCCCGACATACCACAGGTCCGATCCACTCTCGTGGTCACACCTTGTCTCTATATCTAGCACCAAACCGCTTCTCTAGACAGACCACTATGCCATCCATTTCTCTAACCACACACCAGCCCCTCCATCCATGGCTCTCCCTGCCCTCACATTTGATCACACATGCTGGAACAAAGTCAAGGTACTCCACAACCTAGCCACAGCCCTGCTACTCTGTCTCCCAGCGCCGCTGACCTCTGATAGACTGTTAACCATCAAATCCTTTGACTCCTGGCTTAAAGAATCACTAATTCCCAGCACCCCCTCACGCCACGCACCCAGGGTCGGACTGGGACAAGAAATTGGCCCGGTCACCCAAAAAAAAGTGGCCCACCCCTCGCCTCAAAAAGTGGCTCACCCCTCGCCTCACAATGGCCCTCATTACGACCCTGGCGGATTTTTTCCGCCATCGACGGACTTTCCGGCCATGGCGCAAAGTCCCTTTACGCCATGGCGGATGGCGGACTTACCGCCCCATTCCGAGGTCGGCGGGGCGGTAAGTCCCCATTGACCCATTTACCCTTCCCCATTCCCATTTCGGCCCCATAGGGCTCAATGGGAGTGGGGAAGGAGTTAATTACGCCACCGTAAAATACGGTGGCGTAATTAACACCAAGGTCCCAGAGCGCCATGGATTTTTCTGCCCGCAAAAAGCGGGCGGAAAAATGACCATGGCGCTCCAGGAACTCGTAGTTGGCGGTAAGGGGTCCGCGCAGCTAACGCTGGCGCAGACCCCTTAGCGCCAGGGTCGTAATGAGGCCCAATGTCATTTGACCCCACCCCAAAGTGACATCCCGGGAAGTGATGAAACACGACCTTTCACCCCTTGACAAAACAGGAAGTGGCATCAAACAACATTGTCCCTAAGTACACTAAATTACTGTAAATGCAAGCAGATGTCTAAGGTCAAATGATAATATGTTATTGTATAGCACTTACGCTGAAGCTCTTTTTTTATAGAACAAATATGCATACAATATCACCCAACCTGTGTTGGTACTCATGTATCGACCTAAGAAGGATGAAAGGCTTTTTAAAAAAAAACTAAATTAGAAAATACAAATATTTTTTTTCTATTTTCTTTCTTCCAAACCGGCCCAGCCATGACCAGAAACCAGCCCCCGCCCCCCAGGGACGCATTTGTCCCGGCCACGGGCCGAAAGGCTGTTGGGCCAATGAGACACTGCACGCACCCTCTCGCAATGGAACGTCCCCCAAATGATACATGGCCCACCGGAAGACTTTCAAAAGCCACAATAACTCTCTTGAGCGCAAATGGCGAACATCCAAAACTGTTCTCAGCAAATCTATGTTCGCCCACCACCACCGTAATAACAAATCCGAGATCCAAAAGGTTAAAATGGCCTATTACAATAAACGCATTCTAAATTGCCCACAAAATCATCTCCAAATTCGTGAAAGCCACCTACACCTCCGCTCAAACCACGCCCACGCAAACGCTCTGCAACTCCCTCTCGCTGAATTTCTACAGCACAGCACTTGACTGGATCGCAACCCTTAATACCAAACTCTCCAACCTCACCCCTACCCCACACCTACCCCTCCTGATTCCGTTGCCCCGATGACCGCAATGCCAGGTTTCGACTCTTTGCATCCCATCTCAAGAGACGAGTTCTTAGATCTACTATCCGGCGCAGACCCTCCGGATCCCCCCTTGGCCCCTGTTCCGCCTCTCTTCCGAAAGAAATATTCTCCTCTACCTGTGCAGGCGAACAATCAATGTCCATACTGAACGACTCCCTCACCTCTGGCATCTTCACAGAGGCCTTTAAAATGGCGCATGTCAAATCACTTCTAAAAAAGGCATCCCTCGACCCACTTGACCCTAAGAATTACAGGCCGATCTCCAATACCAATTTCTCATGAAACTCATTGACCGTGCTGTGTACTCTCAGCTCAACTGCTTTGTTGAATCCAACAAACTTCTTGACCCCGCTCAATCAGGCGTCAGGCCATGCCATGGAATATAAACCACTCTGATCTCGATCTGGGATGATCTCAAGGCCGCTGCAGGCTCAGAGGGTTGCGGAGCGCTGATTCTCCTTGATCTGTCAGCAGCATTTGACACTGCCAACCATTCCATCCTCCTTGACCGTCTCCACTCCCTAGGAATCAGAGGCTCGGCACTCAAATGGAATGCCTCCTTCCTCAACAACAGGACAAAATTGCTTTCCTCCCAACTTTTGTCTTAACCACTCCCACCGTGAATACTGGAGTACCCCATGGCACCTGCCTCTCTGCTCTCCTTTTCAAACTCTATTTGACCACTCTGCCAGGAACCATCCGTGCGCACAACCTTACCTGCTACAACTATGCTGACGACACCCAAATTATCCTAAGAATTCCCAAAACAAGCTCCAACCCACATCCCGACCTTGACGCTTGCCTCAGTGATATTGAGCGATGGATGACAAGAAACCACCTCCTTCTGAACCCAGATAAAACTGAAATCATGGTGTGCGGCAATATTGGCCTTCTCCCTCAACCACTCCCATGGCCCCACTCTCTTGGCACCCCCCGACTCTGTCCAAAATAGTCAAAAACCTTCGGTGCACTATGGGCTCAGTCCCTCTCCTGTCAGATCAATAATGTATCAAAATACTGTCACTACCACCTCAAACGCCTAAAACACATTTTCCCTTACCTCACCTACCCCAACAGACTCGCCGCTATTATGTCCATTGTTATGTTGAGATTGGACTATGCCAACTCCTTATACCTGGGAACACCGGCATACCAATTTAACAAACTCCAAAGAGCCAAAAATGCTGCCACCAAACTTAGTCTTGCTCTGGGACATAGGGATCACATATCTCTGGCCCTCCGCACTCTTCAATGGCTCCCTGTGGGACGAAGGGCCACTTTCAAAACCCTATGCATTATACACCGAGCAGTGCATAGGACCGGCCCATCATACCTGCAAGAGAAGATTAAACCCTACCTCCCATCACACACCCTAAGATCAAGCACTGCCCTCCTACTATTGATTCTTGCCTCCAATTCAGCCAGGATTGGAGGATCCGCCTTCTCATCCTTGGCTCCAACTCTGTGGAACTCACTCCCTCCTCACATTCGACACATCCCAGACTACATGGCCTTCCGCAAAGCTCTAAAAACCTGGCTCTTTCCGTAAACCTGATTAGGACCATCTAAGGCCACTGAAACCCAGCAACATCATGGACCACGACTCCAATGACATTACATTGGAAACTTATTACTGCCTGCGGACAAATGTTCGAGGTACTCAGCAAAGAGATTGCATAAAGCGCTTAAAAGAAATCACCGACACTGATTTATGAAATAGATACCATAGAAGGTAGCTTTAGCATCCTGCAGGCTCTAAGATTTGTAATTGTTGACTAGCTGCTACCTGAGGCTAGTACACAGGTTTAGCAGCCTCTCGCGCCACCAAGCCAACAATACCTCTGGCTCTATACCTTGTCCCAACTACATGCCTACGATGCGATCGCTAATTGGCGCAAGAATACCCAGATACTACACTGCCTCCATCCAGGCTATCTTCTAACACCACCGCCCGATATTACCATGTTGGTGCGAAATAACTCCTGTCCTATAACCAAATATCCGGCCTCGATGTCACTACCTTGATGTGAAATAACTCCTGTCCTATAACCAAGTCTCCCGCCTAAACCTATCATGCAACACACCATTAACATCAATCAAAGACCCAGAAAATGAGCTTGATGTGACCACATTGGTGCGTGATAGCTCCTGCCCTATAACCAATTATCCTGCTTAATCTTATCCTGCGATCCACCATGAACCACAACCAATGACCCGGAAACAGGGCCCCAGAGATGCATAGTGCTGAACCTAAAAATAATGACCCTCTGACCGAGCAAACATATCTTACCCGGCTCCTAGCTGTGAATCTATCCCTGACTGCAGCTACCATGAAAGACGAGAATATAATCTGGAACAGTGCGCTCGCAAGAATAAACCATCCTCTCCAGATACTCACCTTTCCTATCACTATGCTCACTCTCTACACAATAGAGCGCATCTATACCCCTCGATCAATTTCGGCCTAGCTGCTCAGATACGAACAATACTCCATAAACACTGTGACGTCATCACCTCCAGAGGACTCCCACATCACATGGAGGGGAACATGGAGTCACTGGAAGGGGAGGGGTGGGAGGCTGGAATTGCAGTTACTGTTTGGGAGTTGAGGAATAAAGACGTTGAGTTATATCCTCCCGAGTCCGCCTCTTATTACTGCTGGCGCATGTAAGAGGCTGTGTGGGTGTGCACTCTGATACAATCCAAGGTAGATTCTACACTGGCTACGAAGGTTGGCGATATCCCACAGTGCCAGTGCCTTCGTGCTTGCGGCAGCGCAAGTGTATAGGAAGGACAGCTCATGGAGGTGGTGCAGACCCGCCCCTCGAGTACGGCGTGTGAGGAGCCGCCCCTCGAGTACGGCGTGTGAAAAGCCACCTCTTGAATACGGCGTGTGAGGAGCCTGGGGCAGCGGAAGCCCGCACAGAGCTGCCTCCGCCTGGTGGAGGTGAGTTGAGCAGGTGCCCAGTCCTGCCCACCCTCCCCATCTAGTGCCCAGGCGTGTGAGCACAGTCTCTGCCAACGGGAGAGTGCTGAGCTGCAAAAACATTTAAAAAAAGGCATGAAAAGTGTGCACGCTGCGACAGGTGCTGATCGGAATTAGACCGGTCCAGAAACATTCAGGATAATTACAAGCGCACGTGTGTGTGGACACACCAGACCACGCGGCCTGCAGAGGGTGAGGAAACAGGCTGGTCCAAAATCAATTCACAGCGACATCAGGCGCACGTGGCGTGAAAACACCTGACCACGTGGCCTGTACAGAGGCAACTGATCAAGATAAAGAGCACACAAGAAAGCATGCACCACCATCCTCGCCACTTGTGTGTGATCTCGCAAGTTCTTCCACTACAACAACATGGAACAGCACCAAAATAAGGTCAGTCAATACAGGGCACAGAAGGACACATAAAACACTGTACTAGACGGTTTGCACCTATTTGGTGAAATGAACATAGAAGGAAGGGAGAGCTCACAAAAAAAATCTAACCAGCACAATGTCTGGGGATGACACACTTACTGTTCCCCTCACACCAGCACCAGTTTTGCCTGCTAGAATATATGATAGCCATATCACTCAGCTACCTATGCATTTCGATCTAATAGAGTCCAGCAGCCTAGGCCCTCGCTGGAAGAGATGGATAAGGGACTTTGAAGCATGCGTCTAGGCGATCGGGCCTTTGCATGAGGAAAAGAAACACAGCCTCCTCACACTGTCTATTGCCCCAATGTCAGAGACATCGTGGATGAGCTCCCCACGGACACAACAGACACATTTGTAAGCCTCAAATCGACCCTAACAGACTACTTCACCCCCCACACAAACGTGGACTACGAGCGGCACGTGTTCCATACAACCAAACAAATTAAAGGGGAATCTATGGACGCTTTTGTCTTGCGGATGAGATTGAAGATGAAACACTGCAACTTGAACAATTACTCAAATGATGAAGCGTTGCGGTCATAAATCATAGTTGGCTGTGAATGTGCAGATTTTAGAAAAAGACTATCGAGATGAACCAGGTAACTATCGGCCCATAGCTTTGCTGGATATCCTGGGAAAACTATTTGCTTCTCTTCTGCTGGACCGCTTCCGCCGCTGGGCGCTCTCGGCCCGCTGCAGAGACCCCTTTCAGGTTGGCTTCAAGAAGAACGGAAGCACGTCAGTAAACATCTTGATAATCAACATCTTGAAGGCGAAAATCCAACAAGGGGCCCCGACAGTATACGCGGCCTTCATCGACCTCTCGCAGGCTTTCGATAAAGTGGACAGAATGCTTTTGTGGAACAAGTTAAAAAATTGGAAATGTCCAGATGCCATCCTGAATCCAATAATGGCACTGCATTCCAACACCACGTTAAGTGTCCGTCTCAATAAACAAGGGTCTCTGTCAAAGGAAATTTCAGCCAAAAGAGGAGTCAAGCAAGGTTGTCCGCTGGCCCCGGCGCTTTTTGCTGCCTTTCTGGGTGATTTCAAAGAGTCAGAATCCACTGTGCGCTCCTTTCCTCCGAACTTTGGTGGCTCCAAGCTTTCTCGAATCTTATATGCAGACGATATGATCCTGCTTGATCAAACGCCCATTGGCCTCCAACGCCAGCTGAACAACTTAGCCCAATATATGGACACCAACAACTTGGCCATAAATAAGCTGAAAACCAAAATCATGATCTTCTCCAAAAATCAGCCATCGATGAAAAATATTAGGCCCTGGACTGTCCACCAAACAAAAATTGAAGTGGTTTCCCAATTCAAATACCTCGGAGTAATTCTTGATGGAAGTATTCAGGATGCTAAAATGCAAGAACATCTATGGGCGAAAGCAAAAAATCTAACTTCACAACCGGCTGAGCAATATTCTTTTAATCATTTATTTTGTTTTATGAGACACCAATACATACAAAAGACGTCAGAGCACACAATATTAATAACATCTATGGGCGAAAGCAAAAAATCTAACTTCACAACTAAGAATGGTGGATCGCAAGTACGGCAAATTTTCTTTGATACCGGCTATCAATTTCTACAAGGGCAAAATGGTTCCGGCCCTGACTTACGGTATGGATGCTACACTTACCATACCAACCTCCTTCTGGCAGAAACTGGAGGGTTTCATCAGGAAATCTGTTCTCGGCCTCCCGAACTCTGTTCCCATTGTGGCCGTGAGAAGAGAGCTGGGCCTACTATCATTGAGGGCCACGGTGAATGCTTCTACACTAGCACTATTCAGAAAGATTCTCATAAAAGATGGGCTCCCCATCTGCAATGTCATTGCTCAAGAGACGACTTCAACTGAGTCTAAGGCTCTTGCCAACTGGGCTGAACGCCAAAAAAACAGACTGCAGAAGCTAGCGTGTACCACGGATGACCTCATCTCCAATCCAGTAAGAGTCAGCAAAAAACTGAAAAATCAGGATTGGATAACGACCAATGATCAAGCACCTGCTTGCAAGCTGCTGAGCCACCTCCCTCCTACGTTCAATAGGCTAAACACTCCTTTAGCCTATTGTTCAAAATTTCCGGATAGGAAATTAAGATCTATTTTTTTAAGAGCACGCTTGAACATACTTCACACAAGAGAAATCTTGGGAATAAGACACCAAACTGCTATTAAAAGCTGTAGACTATGCAAGGCTCCAGACTCTATTGAGTCAGTTCGCCACCTCCTTTTGAACTGTCCTTCCTTAACGAAAGAACAAATTGCTTTCCTTTCACCCTGCTGGGTTGATCGTCAATTAATAGAAGAAGACACCTGGTGGTACCGTCTCATTTCTGGGGAAAAAACCCGCTGGACTGTTGCAACATCCAAACTGCTGGAAGCAGCGTTTATTAAAATCAACGCCCTTGGGGCATAGCGCATTCCCAGCAAGGAAGGCAAGGAAAAACGGGTGCATAGCCCTCCCAAGGGCACCAAGCCAGACATACGAGTCTCCTCAGCACAGACCCAGGGAAGAAAAGTCAGAGAGAAAACCACATGACAGAACATCATGTGACTGGCGGGACAACAAACCAACCCCATCAAGGAGAAGAACCAGGAGATAGATTTGTTACCTGGTTGAACACTCACAATCGGACAGCAGGTTGAGCGCGTCATCTGAAGATGATAACAGGAGGGGCGAGAAGCATTGAGAAGAGCCAAAAAGGAAGGGATGTGTATATGCCTTGGGTAACCCAACGGCCAAGGAACACAGCCCAACCCTAACCATTCAAGTAAACAAGATGGCTGCCGAATTCTTAGTGGATACGGGAGCAACCGTCTACGTTATAAGCGAAGAAGTATATGAAAGCATACCGCAAACTCTGCGTCTTCAACCAGCGAAAGTTCATATTTACCCATATGGATCAAAAATACCACTACCATGCAAGGGGTACTTTATGGCGTCATACACATACAAAGGACAAAGAGAATCCCCATACTTAGGGCAGCCACTGAGAATGGATGCATCCTGAGCTATAAGGCAGCCATCGACATGGGCCTCATCCAAGTATTGTACAGACTAATGGTTCACAAATACCTCGACAAAAGAGCGCAAATTGAACCGTTATTCCTGGCTCTGTTCAAGGGCCTTGTAAAACTAAAAGGACGCTAGTTGGAACTACATAGCTCTCAACTCACACGCTTTTGGCGGGTGTCACCCGCCTTATAAAGCGCTGACTCACCCGCCTAGCCTCCTGCACGCCCATTCATTTCAAAGGCCCCTCACCCGCCAAAAACAAAATCGGGTGTTTTCACCCACCTTTGCTACACAAATGGTTGAGAGCTATGGAACTACACATAGACCCGAGAGTTCCTCCCGTGGCTCACCACTATTGAGGAATCACAATAAATATACAGAGACAAGTCGAAGAAGAACTTCTTAAGCTCCTCGAAGGAGACATCATTGAACCTGCAGAAGGGCCCACCGCGTGGGTATGCCCATCATCCCTGTGCCAAAGAAGAAATCAACAGACATATGCATATGCCTAGACATGCGTCGGCCGAATGAGGCCATACTACGGGAATGCCACCAAGCTCCCTGCTTCACCGAAATGACATCTATTGAATGGTGCCACTATATTCTCCAAGCTAGATCTCAACAGGGATACCATCAGCTAGAATTGAACAAAGATTTCAGATACATCACTACGTTTGTCACGCATCTGGGGTTATATAGATATAAGCGTCTCAGTTTCGGGGTCTCCTCAGCTGCTGAAATGTTTCAATCCGAAATCCACAACGTCATAAAGCACATACCAAATTGCTTAAATTACAGCAATGGCATTTTAGTTTTCAGACAAGACCAGGAACAACACGATAACACACTCGTTCGAGACTGCATGGCCCTAGAAGAGGCTCAACTCACATTGAACAAAGACAAATGTGAATTCAGGAAGCAAGCCCTTAGTTTCTTTGGTTACATATTCTTGTCAAATGGTGTGACCCTAGATCCTGAAAAAGTTACGGCGCTTACTGATGCAGAACCACTCAAGAATATATCAGACCTGCGCTCATTCCTCAGGCTTGCTAGTTATTTGTCAAGATACACAATAATAGGAGGAGAGGTCGACACTCTCCCCCGAACCACAGAAGCCGAATGAAGTCGACCCTCCCACTGTGGTTGGCACAGGTACCTGATATATATATAGGCAGGACACCACGTGGCAGCCAGTGGGGGGAAGAGGGTTAGGGAGAGGTTGTGGACAGGGTGAGGACTTTTAGGAACACCGGATAGAGGGTAGAGGAAAACCTAGTTTGGATAGGACTGGGGGAAGTACAGGGAAAACTCCTACACTTAGTAATTCTTGTAACACCATAACCGGCAATACTTTGATTACTTGATATCATATGTGGTAGTGCTGCCTGTTACCTGATAACCTATATCTTGAGAACACCTTAATACATGTATCTCACACACTGTGTGTCATTGACATGAAACAAAACAAGCATGGTTAGCAGATGAAACATACAATGGGAATACTCCCAAGATGAAGACATGACACATGGCCCCCTGGGCTGATATATGCAACACTTATAGTTACTAACAAGCACATAAACGTATGGAACATAAAGATTTGTCAAGTGCTTCCTTGCAGCATAACAGAAAGATATGCACAGTCTCTCAGTATGTATTTGTCTCCATAAATACCCCGTAGTAACCCCTGCTGGGTTGGAACAATGTGGGACAATGCAATTCTAATGGCACCTCTGCGTACTACCCATAGTTTTTGCAAAGCATACACCTAACAAACACTGGGTACTTCTGTTAGCATGCTCGTAATCACGTGTGCCTTTCGTCAAAGAAAAGATTAGCCCTTTCCGCACTTATCTTGTGTCCGGGAAGCTCCTGAGCCTTCCCGGACGTTGAATGCTGTTGCCCGTAGCAGCCGTCGGGATCACTTCTCTCCCCGCTGCAAAGTGCTCACGCCCGCCGCCTCCGCGTTCATACCAATTCCATAGCGGGCGGCTCCTGACTTCTCCAATGCTGCTTCGACCGACGCAGCTTCGACCTCCAAACAAAATAAGCCACACCTGCCGTGCGCCGTGAGCCGCTCATAAACCGTTAGCAATCAAGATCAGCTGGCCCCCACGCGCGCACGGCAGTAAACTACCCAGCCTCCCAAGTACTTCTGGGAATTGTAGTTTTGCTGGATTTTTCAGTGTTTTAGCCCTCTGAGCCCAGTATACACACGCTTGCCCTTATTCCTGACATTACCTCCTCTCTGAGGGCCCTTCCCAGGACCTGGCTTACCCGGATGTTGTCGATGAAATTGTTTAACCAACCCTGGAGCATGTACTGAATCCGCCGGCTCCCAAGAACAGTCCTCCGGCCCATAACCTTTCCAGTTAATCAGGTACCATAACCGTTGATTCCTTTTTTTGGCATCCAGAATACTTTTCACTTCATACTCCATCTGACCTTCCTTCATGATGGCTGGTGGTCTCTTAGCAGTCATCCCCGGAGCTGCGGGTTTAAGTAAAGAGACATGGAATACCGGATGGATAGGTACATTTTTTGGCAAATGCAATTTCATAGCAGTGGCTGACACACATTTAATTATCAAGTAGGGCCCAATAAAACGAGGCAGAAATTTCCGCGAGCCTATCAAGGCTAGATTTCGTGTGGATAACCACACCTTATCTCCCACTGCATATTTAGGACCTGCTTGTCTATGTCTGTCAGCTTGAATTTTATATTGTTTTTTTGCTTGTTCTAGATTTGCCCGTGCCTTTTGCCTGATCTCCAGAAGCAACTGCTTTCGCTCTTGTAACGCGGGGATTTGTCCTACTTCTGGCAAATGTTCGGGTATCATATTCTGCACCTGTCCATATAAACATTCATTTGGTGCCATTCCCAGGGAAGTGTGATAGGTATTATTGTATGTGAATTCTGCCAACCATAAAGCTTGTACCCAAGAATCTCTGCCATCTCCCAAGTACCCTCTTAAATATTGCTCTAGGGTCTGATTCACGCGCTCTGTCTGCCCATCAGTTTGAGGATGATAGCTAGTAGAGAGCGCACAGTTGATTCCCAGCATCTGACAAAATGCACGCCAAAACCTGGAGGTGAATTGTGATCCTCTATCCGAAATTATACACTTTGGTAGCCCATGCAATCTGACCACATGTTGCAAGAATAACTCTGCCAACTTTCCTGCTCCTGGTATTCCTACACATGGAACAAAGTGAGCCTGCTTAGACATGAAATCCACTACTACCCAAATTGTATCATAACCATTATCAGGAGGTAAATCTTTAATGAAATCCATCGAAATGGAAGTCCATAGCTGACCTGGGGTTGGTAAGGGTTGTAACAGCCCTCTCTTCTTCCCATGCTCTGCCTTGTTACGTGCACAATTCTCACACAACCTTAAGTACTTCTCAAAATCTTGTTTTACAGTGGGCCACCAGAAATATTTCCCTAGCATCTCTTGCATCTTTCTCAAACCTGCATGCCCTGCCAATGGAGAATTATGGCACCAGTATAATGCTTGCTTCTGTAATTCCTTGGTAGGCAAATACAGTCTACCCTGATGATAGGGCAAACCGTCCCGTATGGTACGTGCGGGATGAGTTTTACTCCATTCCTGCAGTTGTCTAACTGGTAATGCCTTCTTGACCTGTTCAATGACTTTCTGTGTAATAGCCCCGACAATTCTTTCAGGTGAAATAACAGTTTTAATTTCCCCTACTGAATTATCCACATTTTGTTGTCTAGATAAAGCATCCGCTTTTCCATTCTTACTACCTGGTCTGAATGTAACCACAAAGTCAAATTCATTAAAATATTGAGACCAACGTAGCTGCCTAGGGCTTAGTGATTGTGCCGTTGTGAAGTATTGCAAATTTTTATGGTCGGTTACTACCACCACCTGATGTCTTGCACCCATCAAATAATGTCTCCATTCCACAAATGCTAATCGAATGGCCAATAATTCTTTATCCGTAATAGAATAGTTTTGTTCACACCCTGACAATTTCTTAGAGAAAAAGGCCACAGGATGCAAAATTCCCTCTTCATCCTTCTGTGATAAAATAGCTCCTACTGCCACATTACTAGCATCTGTCTCCATCTGAAAGGCTCTCTCTAGTTTAGGATGTCTTATAACAGGAGCGGTAGTGAATGCTGATTTTAGTTGTTGAAATGCTCGCTCTGCCTCCACACTCCATGTAAATCTCACTGCCTTTTTTAGTAGTTGTGTAATTGGACTAACGATTTTGGAGAAATTGCCAATGAAACGTCTGTAGAAGTTAGCAAACCCCAAGAAGGATTGTATGTCTTTTATACATTGTGGAGAAGGCCAATTCAACACTGCTTGCACCTTCCTTGGGCCCATCACAATTCCGGTGTTTGTCAATATAAACCCCAGAAATTCCACCTGGCTTACATGAAATGCGCATTTCTCTGATTTCACACATAATTGATATTCTTGTAACCTTTTCAACACTGCTGTTACATGTTTTACATGTTGTTCTGGGGAATCTGAGTAAATCAAAATATCATCAATATACACAATTACAAAAAGATCAATAAACTCATGCAATACTTCTTGCATAAAAAACTGAAAAGCGGCAGGGGCATTACATAAACCAAACGGCATGACAAGATACTCAAACAATCCAAACTTTGTTCTGAATGCCGTCTTCCACTCATCACCCTCTTTTACCCGTATCAAATGATAGGCTCCCCTTAGATCCAATTTGGTATAAATCTTTGCATTCTTTACTCGGTCCAATAGAACCGAAATCAAAGGTAAAGGGAATCGATTCTTGACGGTCACCTTGTTTAATGCACAATAGTCTATGCAAGTGCGTAACGTCCCTTCCTTTTTAGGGACAAAAAATAATGGAGAGGAAACTGGAGAAGTAGAGTGCCTAATAAATCCTTTAGACAACATTTCATCAAGATACTCTCGTAAGTGTTCATTTTCCTTCTCCGTAAGGGCATATATTCTACTACAAGGTAATTTCGCCCCTTCTTCTAGTTCAATAACACAATCATAGGTCCTATGAGGAGGCAACTGCTCCGCCACTCTTTTGTCAAACACTTTTGCAAATTCCATGTACTGTGAGGGTATTCTCTTTTCCACCGCGCCCACCACTTGGGGCCCTACTACCTTCTCAATTAACAATGCTGTGGGGCCTGTTTCGAGTAGAATGTGTTCCTGACACCGTTGTTCATCAAATCTTACTGTCCGTAGTACCCAATCAATTTGCGGGTTATGTAATTTTAACCATGGCATCCCCAGAATCAACCCAAATTGCGGGGCTGCTATAAGATCAAAGGTAATTATCTCTTGATGACCTCCTTCACAAATCATTTCCAATTTCTCAGTCTGTTGTCGTATGGGACCTGATGTTAATGTTGAACCATCTACTGACTGGACTCCTTCTACCTGCTGCTTGTCAACTACAGGTAACCCTAACTGAGTAGCCAGTGAGATGTCTACAAAGTTACCTGTGGCCCCTGAGTCCACCATAGCCCTAACCTCCTGTTTCGTCAAAGCAAAACATAATGTGACAAGAATGTAGAAATTGGAAGTTTTACCACCCACCGTGTTTGCAATCCACCTGGGGAATCTTACTTCTAATGGGCCTGACACCTCTGTTCCCCTCAAGGCCGGCCCAATTCTTTTCCCGCCTCCTTCGAACTCTTTTCACCACTCTTCTGAGGGGTATTGGGACATGTCCGTATGAAATGACCTGCTTGCCCACAATACAAACACAACTTATTGGACCTACGTTGTTCCTTTTCTGCCGCTGATAATGGCCCTCTGACACTTCCAATCTGCATTGGTTCTACTTCACTTGCCCTTCCTCCTCTACTTCTGTCTAATCGTACAAAAGGTGTTACTTCCGGTCTCTTTTATCACCTTTCCTTTCGTTCATGCGATGATCCAACCTCAGCGCTAAATCTATCATAGCAGTACATGTGCGCGGTTGAGGCTCCACTTGTGCAATGGCATCTTTTAGTTCCTCCCGTAATCCTTGATAAAATAATACTGTTTGTTTGGCTGCTGGCCACTCCGTCTCTATGACTAGCCTGTTAAACTGAGTTACATACGTTACTAGATCCCGCACTCCTTGTTTTAATCCCAACAATTCCTTATCCTGGGCTAGAGACACCTCTCTGCGATCAAATAGTCTGCCAAATTCCGTCAAAACCTCATCCCAGTTATATAATAGAGGATCATCTTTTTGTACCAAGGGCATCGCCCATGCTGCAGCATCCCCGGTCAAATAAGAAATGACAAAAGCCGTTCTAGCCTGGATAGTCTCGAAGGCTGTAGGTTTACACAGGAAATGTAGTCTACATTGTGTAAGGAACATCATGTACTTTCGGGGATCCCCCGAAAATCGTTCGGGGGCTGCCAAAGGGACACTACTGGGAGGGTGGACAATTACCGTGGAATTCTGACTGGAAGAGGCAACTCCCATTGCACTTGCTCCTTCCAATGGAGTTCTCTGAGCAACTAAACTTTGAACTTGAGTCTTCAAATTATCAGCTTCTTGTCTTGTCTGAGCTAATTCCAACTGCATATCTTGGAGGGCCTTTAGCACATCGGCCAAAGGCGGAGGAGTCGCTTCCATTTGGCTTGGGTGGTTTGAGTATCCCAATATGGGGGTGGCTTATTATGTCAAGATACACAATAATAGGAGGAGAGGTCGACACTCTCCCCCGAACCACAGAAGCCGAATGAAGTCGACCCTCCCACCGTGGTTGGCACAGGTACCTGATATATATATAGACAGGACACCACGTGGCAGCCAGTGGGGGGAAGAGGGTTAGGGAGAGGTTGTGGACAGGGTGAGGAGTTTTAGGAACACCGGATAGAGGGTAGAGGAAAACCTAGTTTGGATAGGACTGGGGGAAGTACAGGGAAAACTCCTACACTTAGTAATTCTTGTAACACCATAACCGGCAATACTTTGATTACTTGATATCATATGTGGTAGTGCTGCCTGTTACCTGATAACCTATATCTTGAGAACACCTTAATACATGTATCTCACACACTGTGTGTCATTGACATGAAACAAAACAAGCATGGTTAGCAGATGAAACATACAATGGGAATACTCCCAAGATGAAGACATGACACATGGCCCCCTGGGCTGATATATGCAACACTTATAGTTACTAACAAGCACATAAACGTATGGAACATAAAGATTTGTCAAGTGCTTCCTTGCAGCATAACAGAAAGATATGCACAGTCTCTCAGTATGTAGTTGTCTCCATAAATACCCCGTAGTAACCCCTGCTGGGTTGGAACAATGTGGGACAATGCAATTCTAATGGCACCTCTGCGTACTACCCATAGTTTTTGCAAAGCATACACCTAACAAACACTGGGTACTTCTGTTAGCATGCTCGTAATCACGTGTGCCTTTCGTCAAAGAAAAGATTAGCCCTTTCCGCACTTATCTTGTGTCCGGGAAGCTCCTGAGCCTTCCCGGACGTTGAATGCTGTTGCCCGTAGCAGCCGTCGGGATCACTTCTCTCCCCGCTGCAAAGTGCTCACGCCCGCCGCCTCCGCGTTCATATCAATTCCCTAGCGGGCGGCTCCTGACTTCTCCAATGCTGCTTCGACCGACGCAGCTTCGACCTCCAAACAAAATAAGCCACACCTGCCGTGCGCCGTGAGCCGCTCATAAACCGTTAGCAATCAAGATCAGCAGGCCCCCACGCGCGCACGGCAGTAAACTACCCAGCCTCCCAAGTACTTCTGGGAATTGTAGTTTTGCTGGATTTTTCAGTGTTTTAGCCCTCTGAGCCCAGTATACACACGCTTGCCCTTATTCCTGACATTATTGCACCCACTACATACAAGACTTCGCCTCTGTTAGCGAACCCCTCAGAGCTCTAACAAAACAGAATACGGATTTCACATGGACCGAGGAGTTTCAACAGGCATTCCAATCAATCAAACAGAAAATATTGTACGCCAAGAACATGGCCTATTTCAACTCCAAACGGGAAACAGAGTTAGTCGTAGATGCCTGCCCGGTAGGTCTAGGCACCATCCTGACGCAAAGGACAGCAACACAAGGCACATTGTGTCCTATGCTAGCAGGAGCCTCTCTAAGGCGCAACAGGCAGAAAAAGAGGGATTAGCAGTCGTGTGTGCCTGTGAACACTTCCACCTTTTCCTGTACGGTAAACCTTTCACAGTGGTCACCGACCATCAGGCACTGTTGTTCATTTATGGGAATCCACAGGCGAAGATGCAGCTGAGAATCGCCAGATGGGCACTGAAGTTACAGGACTACAGTTTCAACATAGTACACAGACTTAGTAAAGAGCACAACCCAGCAGACTTCCTGTCACGTCATCCCTGCAAGGAGTCCCAGCCCTCGCACTCCATCGCGGATCAATACATTCATTATATTGTACATGAAAACACACCGAAAGGTCTAGACCCGCATCAGATAGCACAAGAAACGGAAAATGTCCAAGGACTACAAGTCATTCTTCGATGTTTGGAAACAGGATACTGGAAGCAGGCAAAACAGGTGGGGGAGAGCACCTGCGAGGAAACGAAACAAGACATTAACTGTCTGATAGCCAACAAAGACGAATTAGCTAAGACAGATGAAGGACTACTGCTCAAAGGAACAAAAAGAGTGATCCCTGAATACTACGCCGCAAGGTGTTAGAACTAGCGCATGAGGGCCACAGAGGCATAGTATCCACAAAAAGAATGCTCAGACAAAAGGTATGGTCTCCTCACCAAGATTACCAGGTGTAAAACCTCCTCAAGCACTGCCCCACATGCAAGGTCATCAACCCACACTCGCGGCCAGAACCCCTGTACATGACAGAGTTACCAGAAAAGGCCTGGGACGAAATTGCTGCAGACTTCTTCGGACCCCTGGAAGGAGGTGAATACATCTTAGTAGCCGTAGATGAATACCCCCGCTTCCCGGATCTACAGCTCGCGCCGTCCACCTCTGAATACCACACCACCCCTCGACAGGATGTTCAGCACGTATGGCATTCCAAAAATCTTCAAGTCAAACAATGGACTCCCTTTCACAGGACAAGACTTCAAAGAATTCTCGGAATACATGGGTTTGCACATCGCAGAATCACGCCATTGTGGCTGCAAGCGAATGGCACAGTGGAACATTTTATGAGTAACATAAAGAGGAATGTGCAAATCGCTCGACTAACCGGGGAACCGGTAAAGAAAATACTATACCAAATGCTGCGAGACTCATAGCACGACTGGGAAGACACAATCTGAAGTAATGTTTGCCAGAAACATACAAACAAGGCTACCTCACACAACCAGCCCAGAAGAAAGATACAAGAAAGACACTGAGATGCGGGAACAAGACTCCAGAAACAAGGAGAATATGAAGAAGCTGGCTGATGAAGACAGAAGAGCCAGAGCCAATGACATGGAACTCAGGGACGTTGTCATAGTGCGGCAGCCAAAAAGGAGAAAGACTAAGGCTGTTTTTGATGAGGAGCCCCTAACGGTGACCCATGTAAAGGGGTCTCTCATTACAGCAGAAGGTGAAAGGACAAGCATCACCCGAAACTCCTCACATTTCAGATGGATGCCAGGCATCATCCCGCCCAACGTCCCTGCTTCCAAGGCCACAACTACAGGGTGGGATCCATGCAATGAAGGTGATGGCAAGAAGTCATGTGAAGAAGGGGCCCGCCATGTCTGGAGGACACTGAGGACCACAGGCCCCTGAGACCAACGGGCCGACCCCAGAGAGCTCAAAACCAACCCCAGAGATTGATTGAGGAGATGAACTAGAGACATCATTGTGTTTAGTACCGGGGGTGTGACGTCGTCACCTCCAGAGGACTCACACATCACGTGGAGGGGGACATGGAGTCACGGGAGGGGCGGGAGGGGCAGTTACTGTTTGGGAGTTGAGGAATAAACACGTTTATTCTCCTGAGTCTGCCTCTTATTACTGCTGGCGCATGTAAGAGGCTGTGTGGGTGTGCACTCCGATAGAATCCGAGTTAGATTCTACAAACACCTCAACATCCTACTAGAACGCAACTATACTCCACAAAAGAATCAGCCTAGCTGCACGCATAAGCATCCTAAACAGGCCCACTGCCACCAGAATGCAGTCTGGGAGTCCAACCACCAGATGGCACACATTCAACTGATCTCTCAATACAACCACACCTAATGTTAGGATGCAGCTAACATCAGGCAATTGCATCAGCTGCCCACATCTTGAGTGCACCCAAGCACCCTATTCTCTCTACTGACCTGGACTATGGTCCCCAAGGGCGTTCAACCCACAAGCGCTTTGAGATCTGATCATATCAATGATATATAGAGCGCTATATAAATGCCAAATAACATAACATACCACATTGGGGGTGGCTTGTTTAAGTTTGCAATGATTTTTCCCATTTTACATTGATAGGTGTATTCATTTCCTGATATTATGCATTTAATTTGTTTTTTATTGTATTAATTGTAGTGTAATTTGGGGGTCTTTTTGTTCACTTTCAGTGACAATGATGTCAAAGGTCATGTGACACAATTCCTGGGATGTCATGACTCATAGGCTATGAAAATGAGTACTCAAAACGTAGAGCAGTGCTTAGGTGGTGGGAGAAGGCCCCGCTTTTTTTTTTTAAAGTGTACATGTTTCTGTTGACGGCCATGCACATGAGCTTAATATACACATGTTGTGAGGATCGGCCCCGGGCGTGTGGTGAAAGAACTTCAACTCCACACTGCACTCCTGTCCTCTCACAGTGTGTGGGGCGCGTGCGTGGCCGCAGGGGCTGGGTGTGGCCGAAGAGGGGCGTGGCGTGCGAGGCCGCAAGCAGTATGGCGTGGCCTCAGGGGGCGTGGCGTGCGAGGCCGCAGGGGGCGTGGCGTGCGAGGCCGCCGGGGGCGTGGCGTGCTCTTACGCACACGCGTCACGTCGGCAGAGACGCCTCGTGCCAGGCTCCGGGGAATAGCGTCTCGTCTACTGCGCAGCCGCAGTAGAGTGATGGGACCCCAAAGCTCTCTCCGGGCAGCGGCGCGTGCTGTCTATGCCACTGCCCTCTCTTGAAGATTGTTGCACACGATCCTGAGGAGAACTGCCCGGACAGGCTCCACATGAGGTGAGCAGTCAATGCTGCCGACTGCACCCATGTCACGGGGCTCACCTTCAGTCAGCTCTACTCTTTAAGGTAGCAATCCTTTGGAGTCTGGGAGTTGTAGTTGCACATGTCCGATTAAATATGGGCCTATAAGGGCTAACATTCCCAGAGTTATCCAGATAAACAGTACTGGCTGTAGGTGACCTTCATGAGAGGGGGTCAGGCGGCATCTGTGCAGCACCTGCATTGGTATTTTCTATTTATTCAACAGGAAGCGCAGTGCTTCGATCAGAGTCACCGTGCATAAGTAATAAGAACGGCGAGCAGTGCAATATCTTTCTAGGGTGTTATCCTATGGTAGATAGTAAAGATGGATGGGGATGCAAGTGGGAAGCTAGGCATGGGGCATTACAGATGGCCAGTATTATGGGGGGTCAGAAAAATGATAGCCACACAAGTGTATAGTTGGAGTTCACTGGTCTTCATTTTACACATAGAAATCCAACCGCTGGCTCCCAGTGTGTCGTCAAAGATGTGAGCGCGGCAGAGGTTTGGAACGTGCTCTCACTCTCCTTGTTCACGCACCGTCTGTCGCTCCACCGTTTATTTATTTATTTATTTGACACTTATATAGCGCACAAAACCCAGAGGAATCTAGGCGCTTTTAACTTCAGAATACGGTTACAGTAAGTGCTTCCGGTTACAGAGATGGAAGCGTAAGAGGTGAATTACATCGTGGAACGTGCAAAATGCAAAAGGAATACATCATAGACCAAATGCAAGAGAGAAGTACATGGTAATTGCATCCATTTGGCCTGACCCATGGTGCTAGCGGCAGCAGCGCACAGATTCAAAGTGGAAACAGGGAAAATACCTGGTGCCTACCTCCTGTTGCAGGGCGGCAGCAAGAAACAAATGCAAAAACGAATCAGAAGGCAAATAAACAGCGTTGAACCCATGTTGCAGTGCGGCAGCATCACACAAATTCAAAGTCCAGCAATAGGCAAACACATGGTGCCTACTCCATGCTGCAAGGCGGCAGCTGCACACAAATGCAAAAGTCCAGCAATAGGCAAATCCATGGTGCCCAGTGGAGTAACTTTGCTGGAAATGTTGGGGGGGACATGACAACTGAAGTAAAGGGGTGAGATGAAGGCAGGGCGGAAAGTGGCTCTGAGGGATCGTTTCGGCCAAATTGTTAAAAAAATTGGTCGAATGTAGATTTGACCTACAACCATCATTAGTTTGAAGCTGAAGATACCGAACATGAAGAGCAGTGGTTGCAGGGGGGGCCCCCTGAGCCCATGTTTGGTATTTATGGCTTTGGCGGATGCAGGTGTGCCTCCCGCTTCCTCAGCATTGGTGGCAGGGGACCCAACAAACAAAGAAGAAAACGGACGCTGCAGCGTCAGATCCGACCCGTGTTAAAGAGATGGATCTGACGCTGCAGGTTACAAGAGATGCAGCGGATGGAGAAAAGTTAAGCGGGGGGTTTGTGGGTGTACTGGTGGTTTGAGGGGACATGGGTTTGGTTTTTTGTACCGAGGTAAAAACGTATTCGCAGCAAAAATGACTACGATTAATTCTGCTGTGATTTCGTACGTCGGTCAAACAACCTAAATCCCTGAGGGATAACACTAAACTACTACACCACAAGAGTCCATTGCTGACGCTCTGTTATAACTTTCATAAGGCTGGTGGCTTATCTTTAAAATTCAATTGGGACCCCACACATCTTCAGGTGGACTGCTATGCACCCAGTGACACAGCATCACATTCACAAACTTAATTCCACTAGAACATACAAACAATGCATTATTTATCGTTCATTCAGACACAAAAGTCAACACACATATGCTTGCACACACTCTCACTCACACACAAATGCACGCAGCACCTCCACTGACATACACTGTGTGCACAAAACATTTATATGTACATTTACAATAACACATGGAAACAGTGGTGCAACGTCCATTGAGCAGACCAGACTTTATCACCCTCCCTGATACCTGAAATTTTGGGCTACGTTGACGTGACCTAGCTGAACTATAAAGCCATGGCTGAAAGGACCAGATTCACTGCAATGTCAGTAATTTGCCTGATGTTTCCTTTCATTCAAAGGCAGAAACCATTGGTTAATGCAGTGCAGTGGGTGACCAAGTATAATTGGTATAGATGTTTAAATGCCATTTATCTCCACACATGTGTTCTGCGCAGCACCTTATATGTCTACGTGATTAAAATTAAGGTATTATTTCCTGTGTTCAAATGGCTCCAAGCAGTGGAATACCCAGTGGGAGAGTCGCAAGGGGGTGGTCAAGCTGCACCCCCCGTAGTTCTTTTAAGAGCCAGAATGGGACATTTGTCATTGGGACACCTCTCCCATTCGGCACCTCAAAAGTGTCCTGCTGACAGGACAATGTGTGCTGAGCAATTCCTGCTCAGCATGACATTGTCCTGGCAGCAGGTTACCTTACCCGTTCCGAATAGTAGAGGTGTCCCGCTGCCGGGACAATGTCCCAAGGAGCTCCGGGAAGCAGAGGGTACTCACGTTGCTCTGTATCAGAGTATTACAATGTGAGCCATTAGGCACTGACGGGACGGAGGGGGGTACTATTAGCAGGGACTTTTGTCCCTTTAGAAATGTGAATGGGAGGGAGTGATCAGAAGTGAGAATGGTGCATAATGTGGCCTGCTTTATGAAATAATGACTATGGCTTTAAAACCCAAGGGGGATTTGTTAGGCTCACATTAATCTATAATGTGGTTTGCTTCCAATGCATTGCTATAAATAATTATATTTTGTATGTATTATATAATTAATAAGCACATGAAATGTAAAGCAAAACCTTAATAAATATCTATATCAACTAAGCCTGGAAAGATGTGCATGGTCACGTAAATTTTCCACATCCCAGTTTCACCATTTAACCAAGTGTGTGATCCTGAGCAAATCATTTAATCACCTTGGGCCTCATTACGACCCCGGCGCTAAACCATGGTGCTATTAGCACCGGGGTCCGCCATGGTGAATGGTGGAATTACCGCCCCATTCCAAGGTTGGCGGGCGGTAATTCACCATGGGCCCTTCCCCATTCCCATTTTTGCCCCATAGGGCTCAATGGGAATGGGGAAGGCGCTAAGTACGGTGCCGCAAATTGCGGCACCGTACTTAGCACCAAGGTCCCTTTGCGGGTCCCTACTTTAACAGCTGGTCTACACCAGCCGATACCAGACTTGTCCGGCCAGACTGTGCCCGCTGCCACTGCCTCGTAATCAGGCGCTAAGTGTTTAACGGTGCCGTAGCCTTTTACTGCGCCGTTAAACACTTAGCGCCGGGGTCGTAATGACCCCCATTGTGCCTTATCTGCAGCTCTGTAGGTGATTGATTCACTTCAAAGCTTACGTTAATGTATCATGCTATTATAATGGAAGAGCCTAATGACTATAGAGTTGCTCCATATATAACAATAGTGCAATTTAGGTATTTTGCACCACAAAGTTATTTGTCATTTGGCTTATTTATGGCAACTTATTCTAGTCACTTACAAGGTGCCTCCAAGTATCAACGACTGATGATGCGCCTTGCAATGTCCTTTTCTGTGAAGTCACTTCTGTTGGTGCAATTCTTATGCTAATTCGGAAGTATTTTGCCTCAGAGGGCTCCCCAACAAACATACACAAACACAATACATTTTTAAAGTACCTCTGCTCTGCGTTCAAATGCCGCCCGGGCCACGTCTCATGTTACACCGACCTAACCTCTTTGCACTCACGTGCCTCTAGACAGAAACAAGAAAGCTGAATGAGTTTCCTAGTTCCTGTCTGTGTGTGTGTGGCACGAACACAAAGCCTGAAAGCGATGCTCTGTGACGCTGGCCCCCGGAAGTGCTGCTGCTTGCGTGACAGCAGAGGCGCCAGGCCCTGCAACACCCAGTCCAACACCCTGGCTGCTGACCCAGGCCAGCCAGGGTGAGGGACTGAGCTATGCAGGGCAACCCAGCCCTGAATGTGTTGCAGCGCGGCTGCCAGGCATCTCTGCATTATGTAATGAGACAGCGCAAGCCTGGCTGAGCACTCCAGTCAGGCTTGCGCTGTCCAATTACATAATTGATCATTGCGGCCCCCCTACCCTCCCTCCAAAAGTTGGGGGGGACAAAAGGCATGCCACAGAAGTTGGGGGGGACAAAAACCCCTGTCCCCCCTTATGATTACGCCCATGATGGTGCCTACCCCTTGTTGCAGGGCTGCAACTTAACACAGATGCAAAAGTCCAACAGTGGGAAAATACATGATGCCTAACCCATGTAGCGGGGCGGAAACAGCACACAAATGCAAAAGACAATCAATGGGCAAATACATGGTGCCTACCCCATGTTGCAGGGCAGCAGCAGCACACAAATGCAAAAGACAATCAATGGGCAAATCCAAGGTGCCTACCCCATGTTACAGGGCGGCAGCAGCACACAGATGTGAGAGTTGACCACTGTGCAAGGTGGGGGCACAGACAGCATCATAGGCAACCGGGGGTGGGGAGCACACAGCATGAAAGGTGACCAGGGGGTTAGGGGGCACACACAGCATCACAGGCGACCAAGGGCAGGGTGGGTGGCACACACAGCATCACAGGTGACCAGAGTGGGGGGACACACAGCATCACAGACGACCAGGGGTTGGTGGGGGGCACACGCAACATCACAGGCAACCAGGGGGTGGGAGGCACACACACAGCATCCGACGCGACCAGGGAGGTGTGGGGGACACACACAGCCCTCCACCCCATGGAGGAAACAGCAGTGCACTTACTCCCCGTTGTTCACAAACCGTCAGCTGCTCCACCATGGAAGCACCAGCCGTGTACTTAACCTTGTTCATGCACCGTCTGTCACTCCATGGAGGCATCAGCCATGCACTTACTCCCCCTTGCTCATGCACTGTCTGTCGCTCCACCATGGAGACCCCGTCCACACAAGTACTCACCCTTGTTCATGCACCGTCTGTTGCTCCACTGTGAGGTCCCGGCTGCACACATACTCACCCTTGGTCACGCACCGTCTGTCGCTCCACCGTGTAGGTATCTGCCACGGACATACTCCCCCTTGTTCACATACCATCTGCCACTCCACCATGGAGTCACTGGCCGTGCACTTACTCCACCTTTTTCATGCACCGTCTGTCTCTCCACCGTGGAGGAACCGGCTGCGCACTTACTCTGCCTTGTTCATGCTTCATCTGCTGCTCCCCCACACCACATCAGCGAGCATGCAGAAAAGATGCACAGGCACAGGGACCTTGCACAGCATGCAAGCTATTCTCTTAAAAGAGCAGGAGCGGATAGTAGATAACCCATCTTGCTCAGAAAATACAGATCCTACTGACTGAACCTTTCTGGAACACTTCTGTTCCTGAATCGGGTCAGAAGGTCTGGTTGACTGATCGCGCTTCTCACTACTTTCGATCTCCAGTAAATTCTTTCCATTGATACACTTCACTCCTTGCCATTACTGGTCAGCAAGGTGGTTGTTTTGTGTGATCTTGCCTTTTGTCTTTTTCATCAGTGCGATCGCCTCCACTTTTGCGTTGTGGGATGCTGAGTTGGTCTCTACTGTCCGACCTGTATTACATTTCTTCTTCATCTCCTTCAGTGCATGTATTCTGTCTCCTTTGGTGCAGTGCCACACTGGACATGTTCCACACTTTGCCTCCTTCAGTAACTATAGTGTCATGATGTGTGTCAATGGCATTTTTGTGGTCACTGCACTTGAGGAAGGGCCTCTGTCTTTGTGTGGTAACCTCTTTAAATCTCCAATGTTAAAATGCGTTCTCACCTTGTCAATGGTCAATATTTGTCTTCTCTGGGTTTTCGAAACAGGAAAGTGATTCTCTGAGATCACATGTTCCTGATTTTGTGCACATGAAGAGTTTCATTGTGTGCAGGTGTCAAGACTTGAAGGTCGCAAGGAACAAGAATACCTCCGTCCCTAAGCAGCCAACAGCGAGACAAAGAATCACTTGCTGTTCGAAGATTAGGGCCACAGGTGGTAGGAACAGGATACCCAAGGCTTCCGGATGGCTGCTGAAAGGGAAAGGGCAAATTAGGTGATGGCAGGAATGCAATCAAGGTTCTCTTATGCATGTAACAGAAAGAACACCTACCAGAAGCCAGGAGATAATGAAGAATAAACGGCTAGGGTAATACCTGTTCCCTCAGTGGGTCAAAACAGCAAACAAAGGCACTGGGAGGAATGAGAGAGTGCCTTCACGCCACACTGGAGACACCTGAGGCTTGATGAAAAACCTGTGGCTGATGGAATAGCAAAATGGAGGCAAAGTCCAGGTCAGCTGATCCAAACAAAGGGGTAATCCATAGACAGTCCGTAATCAATCCAAGGTCAGAACCATTTGAGCAATCCGAAGGCGTGGGACAAAAGGGATAATCAGTAACCAGTCTGTAGTCAATCCAAGGTCATAACCAGATGAAACAATCCGAGGGCGTGGAACAAGAGGGATGAGGCAAACAGGAGTCCTTAGAGCGAAGTCCAGAGGTCGGTAGCATGAAGTAGCATGGATCCAGGTCGGAACGCCAAATGCTGTAACAAAACAGCTGAGAAGCGCTGTATGGCTGGGTAGCATTTGATTTATGTCGCAACTTCCGTCACGTGAGCCTGTAGACCACGTGATGCGTCACGTGATTCTACAGCTGATGCAGCGTGACGGGTGCGTTCATCCATTTCAGCAGTAGTAGGCGTGGCTAATACCTGGATGGTCTGCACGGCAATGTTCCTGGGAGCGATGTACGCTTCAGGCGCTGTCTATATGAGGTACCCTTTCTCTGTTGTGTGTGCAAAGGCCACGGGAGTCGCCACCCCGGGTACATATGGTGGCTCCTCCTGTGGCATCCTCTCCAGTAACTCAGCAATCTTTTCCCCACTGAGGGAACGAAACCCCGACGCGGGCGGAGGGGGGAATTGGGAACAACAGACCCAGGGCCCAGGCGTTTTCGTGGGTGCGATCTGGAGTGAGCTAGATCCTTGCTGAGAGTATGGATGAGAGTGAGTTCGGGGACACGTGGGCGTGACAGAGTCCCCCCCCAAGGGCCCACGACCCTGTGGGCATGACGGGTGTTCCCGATGGAACTGGGACACCAACAGGGGCGCATGGACATCGGATGCCAGTACCCATGGCCTCTCATCGGGACCATAACCCACCCAATCCACCAAGTAATATAAGAGACCCCTGGAAAAACGGGAACCCAAGATAGCAGTGACCTCATAATCCTCGGAGCCGTCACGCACTACTGGTGAAGGGGGAACAGATAGCCTAGAAGCAACTGGGCAAGGTTTAAGCAAGGAGGAATGGAAGACTGGATGTATCCTCCAAGTAGGAGGCAGAGATAGTCGAAAAGGCCACTGGATTCACCACGCGTAAGACCTTGTACAGACCCACAAAACGGGGCATGAGATTGCGAGAGCCGGGCAGCTGCAGATGTCTGGTGGAAAGCCACACCCTGCCCCCTGGGGCATAGGAGGGCGCAGGTGTCCGTTTCTTATTGGCCGTAATCCTCATACTTCCCTGCGCTTCAAGGAGGTGTGTGAGTGTTTGTGCATGGACCAGGGACATGTCTCGGACACAAGCAGTGGCAGCGGGCACAGTCGGGCCGGACAAGTCTGGTATCGGCAGGGTGTGAGGATTGTGCCCATATAACGCATAGAAAGGGGAAGTACCCAGAGAGGAATGTGGTGCATTATTGTAGGCAAATTCCGCCAGGTGTATAAGCCGATACCAAGACTGCTGGTTCTGAAGGGAGAGACAACGTAGGTATTGTTCCATTACTTGGTTCACTCTCTCAGTTTGCCCGCCTGTCTCCGGATGGTATGCAGAGGAATAACAGGCATCAATCCCTAGCAAACAGGTGAGGGCCTTCCAAAACTTTGACGTGAACTGGGTACCGCGATCCGAAATAAGGACCGTGGGTAACCCTAAGAAACAAAATACCTCCCGAAAGAACATCTCTGCCAACCTGGGAGCTGTGGGAATTCCCGTACATGGGACAAAACGAGCCATTTTTGTAAAAGAGTCGAAAACCACCCATACAGTGTCAAAACCCTTAACCATGGGCAGGTCTGTAACGAAGTCCATAGTGAGGGTATGCCCTGGTCTCGGGGGCACGGGTAGCGGTTGGAGCAGCGCAAGAGGACATCCCTTCCTGTTTTTGCACTGCACACATATAGATCAGGTGTTGACATAAGCGTTAACATCTGCCCTCATCGAGGGCCACCAACGCCATCGTTGCAGTAAACTAAGAGTGCGCCTTTGCCCGGGGTGACCATTAATGGGAGCATCGTGGGACCATTCAAGGGCTAAGTTGCATGACTCCGTGATTGGTAAGCAAAGCCTGTCTTGGTAGTAAGGAAGACCGTCACGTAACACCAAACCCCAATCCGATACTTGTTCGGGATGTGATTAAGTCCACTGATGAATAGTGTGTAAAAGGTTCAAGGGCAGGGTGCATAAACACACTATATGTTTCTTGTCCAAGATCGAATCAGGAAAAACCGGGAGAGAAACACCCCCTGGGGAACGGGAAAGAGCATCGGCTTTCCGATGTGTAGTTCCAGGCCTGTGTTTGATGACAAAATTGTAGGCAGCAAAAAACAGGTGCCATCAGACTGGTCTGCTTTTGACTCATTTCAAGGAGGCCAGATCCTGCAAGTTTCTGTGATCGGTGTAGACTATGGTTTGATGAGTGGCCCCTAGTAGATAGTGGCCCTCATTACAAGTCAGACGGTGGACCATGGTGCTATTAGCACCATGGTCCATGCCGGATTCCGCCATGGTGGATGGCGGAATTACCGCCCCATTCCAAGGTGAGTGGGGCGGTAATTCCCCATTCACCATTTGCCCTTCCCCATTCCCATTTTTGCCCCATAGGGCATAATGGGGATGGGTAAGGCACTAATTACGGCACCGTAAATTACGGTGCCGTAATTAGTACCAAGGTCGCTTAGCGCCTTGGACTTTAACGCCTGCAAAAAGCAGGCGTTAAAGTGTGAATCAGGCGTTAAGGGTTAACGGCGCCGACGGCGCCGTTAAACCCTTAACGCCTGACTTGTAATGAGGGCCAGTGTCTCCAGACTTGAAATGCTTCTTTGATGGCCAGTAGCACTTTTTCTGTGACGGTGTAGTGTGTCTCTGTACTGGTGAATTTACGAGAGTGCTAAGCCACGGGATGTAAACGACCTGTGTTGGGGCATGTTTGGGATAAGACGGCCCCCATGGCAAATGAAGAAGCATCAGCTTCTACTACAAAAGGAAGACGGGATTTGGGTGTTGGAGAACTGGAGCCGAGGTAAAGGCTGCTTTTAGTTTGTCGAAGGCTTCTTGTTGTTTTGTGGACCACAGAAAAGGTACCTGGGGACTGGTGAGAGCAGTAAGAGGGGCTGTAATATCAGAAAACCCGGATATGAACCGCCTGTAAAAGTTGGCAAAGCCCAGAAATGACTGTAGGGCTTTGAGGGAGTCGGGAACAGGCCAGTCCAATACCGCACGGCCCTTGGATTCGTTCATAGACAGACACCCAGGTGAAATGTGAAAGCCCAGGAAGTCTACGCTGTCTACATGGAATTAACATTTCTCGGGTTCGGCATAGAGGGAGTGTGATCGTAACCGGGAGAGAACTTCACAGGCATGTCTCACGTGTTCCTGTGGAGTGGATGAAAACACCAATATGTCATCCAAATAAACGATAATGTAAGCATCAATGATGTCACTAAAGATGTCGTTCATGAACCGCTGGAACGTTGCAGGTGCATTACATAGGCCAAATGGCATGACGGTGTATTCCAACAGCCCATACCGCGTACAGAATGCCGTCTTCCATTCATCACCTTGGCGTATCGTAACTAGATTGTAGGCGTCGGAGGTCCAGCTTGGTATACATAGAGGCGTGCGTCAAACAATCCAGTAGGGGGCCAATGAGAGGAATGGGGTACCGGTTCTTGATGGTTACGGCATTCAAACATCGATAGTCTATACAGGGACGCAGGTCCCCTTCCCGTTTCGGTACAAAAAATATAGGGCTGGCGGCAGGCAAAGCCGATTGCCATATGTGACCCAGGCTTATGGCTGTTTGTATGTACTCCTTGAGTGCCTGCTCTTCCACGGGTGATAATGAATACACTCTTCCCTTGGGTATGTCCACATCTGGTATTAAATCAATAGGACAATCATAAGGCCTATGTGGTGGTAAAACCTCTGTGCAACCTTTATCAAACACGTCAAGGTATTCATGATACTCAGTAGGAATCCCAGAAACTATAGTACCCACCATGTGCTGGGGTGGATCGGTATCCATCGGGGGGGGCTCATCCAGCGTAAGCCGGGCTACTGCTCCTAATAGCTGTGAGGGTGTCTCCATCACTCCTGGTTGAATAAGGGACGCAGTCTGACAGAAAGGTGACTCAAAATACAGTCGGCCAGAAGCCCAATCAACCACAGGGTTATGGAGACGCAACCAAGGTATACCATGGATTAGGCCAAAATGGGGGGTAGTGATCAGATCAAAGGTAATCATCTCCTTATGGGTATCCTGGATTACCAGGTACAAGGGAGCAGTCTGTTGTTTGATAGGACCTGAGATGAGCGCCGTGCTGTCCACTGCATGCACTGGGTCGGGCCGCGGCTTGGATTGTAAAGGCAAGTTGAGAGAAAGAGCTAATGAATTGTCAATGTAGTTCCCGTGACACCAGAATCAATGACAAGTTGGACTGAGTGTGTGGTGTCGGGAGCAAAAAACAAACTAGCCTGTATCACTATGGGTTTCAAACCTGCGTGTGTTGGTATAGGTGGTATGGAGGACTGATCACGACTTGTCCGTGCTCCCATATTTAGGGACGAGCCTTCTGAAAACCCATGGTTTTGAGGCGAGGACGTCTAGGGCATTCTTTGACGTAGTGTCCATTAAGCCTGCAGTAAAAACAGGCGTTAGCTGTCCTCCTGCGTTCCCTTTCTGTAGGCAATATTGGGCTGCGGACCCCCCAATTTGCATGGGTTCCCCTTGAAACTCTTTCGGGGTTGGAGGGGCAGAAGAAAAGCCGGCCTCCAATCTCCTCTCGGCCCGTCTAGCATCTACCTGGAGGGCCAGGTTGACAAGCTCATGATAGAGGACCGGCAGGGATGGAACTACTGCAAAGGCATCTTTCATGACCTCATTTAGCCCCTTATAGAAGACAACCGCCTTATTGTCTTCAGGCCAAGCAGTCTCTACCGCCAACTGATTATATCGGGTAATGTAGTCAATGAGAGAGAACTTGCCTTGTGCTAAATTAAGCAGTTCTAAATCCCTGGATTGTGCTTTGTGTCTTATATCGAACACTTTGGTAATTTCTGCTACCAGGAGATCAAAGTCGTATAGGGCCGAGCTGTCGCATTCTAATAAGGGATTGGCCCATGTGGCTGCAATACAACCTAAATGAGAGAGCATGAAAGCCGCCTTTGTTGTTGATTCAGGGAAGGACTGCGGTTTACACGAAAAATGCAGCTTGCACTGATTAAGGAAGGTATGGAATCTTCTGGGGTCCCCCTGGAATTATTCTGGTGTGGCCAAAGGAAAGGGAGTGGGTATGATTACCTGGGTAGTGATGGGCGGGGTGGCCTGGGGCGCGCTAAGCAAAGGGGCAGGGTCCCCGAATTCCGGGTCAGCCGGTAAAGCATGACGCTCGCTTTGGATAGTATCAAGGCATTGGTGGATTGCTGCGAAGGCAGCAGCCATATCGGAACGTAGAACAGAGATGGCCTGGACCAAAGCAGCCACCGGGTCCCCAGCGGAGGGATCCATGTTCCGGGCGATATCAGGCTTCTCAGTCTGTCAAGACTTGAAGGTCGCGAGGAACAAGAATACCTCCGTCCCTAAGCAGCCAACAGCGAGACAAAGAAACACTTGCTGTTCAAAGATTAGGGCCACAGGTGGTAGGAACAGGATACCCAAGGCTTCCGGATGGCTGCTGAAAGGGAAAGGGCAAATTAGGTGATGGCAGGAATGCAAGCAAGGTTCTCTTATGCATGTAACAGAAAGAACACCTACCAGAAGCCAGGAAATGATGAAGAATAAACGGCTAGGGTAATACTTGTTCCCTCAGTGGGTCAAAACAGCAAACAAAGGCACTGGGAGGCATGAGCAAGTGCCTTCACGCCACACTGGAGACACCTGAGGCTTGATGAAAAACCTGTGGCTGATGGAATAGCAAAATTGAGGCAAAGTCCAAGTCAGGTGATCCAAACAAAGGGGTAATCCGTAGACAGTCCGTAATCAATCCAAGGTCAGAACCAGTTGAACAATCCGAAGGCGTGGGACAAAAGGGATAATCCGTAACCAGTCTGTAGTCAATCCAAGGTCATAACCAGATGAAACAATCCGAGGGCGTGGAACAAGAGGGATGAGGCAAACAGGAGTCCTTAGAGCGAAGTCCAGAGGTCGGTAGCATGAAGTAACATTGATCCAGGTCGGAATGCCAAACGCAGTAACAAAACAGCTATGAAGCGCTGTATGGCTGGGTAGCGTTTGATTTATGTCGCAACTTCCATCATGTGAGCCTGTAGACCACGTGATGCGTCACGTGATTCTACGGCCGATGCAGCATGACGGGTGCGTTTATCCATTGCAGCAGTAGTAGGCGTGGCTAATACCTGGATGGTCTGCACGGCAATGTTCCTGGGAGCGATGTACGCTTCAGACGCTGTCTATATGAGGTACCCTTTCTCCGTTGTGTGTGCAAACGCCACGGGAGTCGCCACCCCGGGTACATACAGTGGCTCCTCCCGTGGCATCCTCTCCAGTGACTCAGCAATCTTTTCCCCACTGAGGGAACGAACCCCCAATGTGGGCGGAGGGGGGAATCGGGAACAACAGACCCAGGGCCCAGGCATTTTCGTGGGTGTGATCTCGAGTGAGAGCTAGATTCTTGCTGAAAGTATGTCTGAGAGTGAGTGCGGGGACACGTGGGCATGACAGCAGGCCTTTCACCCTCTCTTTAATTCAAATGGTGTAGTCCCTGTTGTGAAATTGGTCATTACACTATCTACACTCCCAAGGCACTATCACTGCTTGATACTCTGCAGTCTCCAAAATGACACACTGTCCACAGCCACTGCCACCTTTTCATACTCTACACTCTCCAAAATAACACAGTGTCCACTGCCACCTTATCATACTCTGCAGTCTCCAAAATGACACACTGTCCACAGCCACTGCCACCTTTTCATACTCTACACTCTCCAAAATAAAAACACTGTCCACAGCTGCTGCCACCTTGTCATACTCTGCAGTCTCCAAAATGACGCAGTGTCCACAGCCACTGCCACCTTTTCATACTCTACACTCTCCAAAATGACACACTGCCCACAGCCAACGCCACCTTTTCATACTCTACATTCTCCAAAATAACACACTATCCACAGCCACTGCCACTTTTTCATACTCTACGCTCTTTAAAATGACCCACTTTCCCCAGGCTCTGCCTCCTCTCAATAAATTTCAGTCTGTGAACTAGCTACTGTCTCTCTGTACTCTGAGCTCTTTACAGTACCCACCATCCACTGAGACTGCCAGGCATCACTACTCTACATTCTGTACATTATCCACTCTCACTAGGTGCTGACACCCCTGCGTATTTTGCGATCTATATCCTATTAACTACCCCCCCCCTCTACATGTTGTAGCCTGCGATCTGCCTCCTGTCTTTAGGCACTGCCATCTCCTAAGGATCTGTAGTGTCTAATAGTACCCACAGACTCTTTCATGCCTCAGTAATTAGCAGTTGTTAAAGTAATCACAGTTCCCATGCACTTTCACACAACACTACCGTACAATCTCTAAAATACCCCACTCTGCCCATACTCTGTGGTCTATCATTTACCCAGTGTCCCCAGGGAGTGTTACCTGTTATTACTCTACTCTTGCCCACGGCACTCTCACCTTTTGATACTCTGCCGTCTGTTAACTACATACATACTGTCCCTCCATACTCTGGGCTCTGTACTATACACGCTGCCCACAGGGATATCCCTCCCTCAATCCCTGCTCTCAAGTTATCACTAGCTTCTGCCATCATGTGTGACATTCGCCTCCGGAGACCTATCACATAGTCAGTCACTCTGACTGGCTTGGGGGAAGGAGCACTCTCGAACCCCTTCTTAATCAGGGCCAATGGACCTCTGACTGGATGGCCATAGAGAAGTTCAAAGGGACTGTAACCAACTCCCTCCTGAGGGACTTCCCTATAAGCAAACAGAAGGCATGGCAGTAGAAGGTTCCACTTCCTTTTAAGGGGATCCTCTAAAGCACCTATCATGCTCTTCATAGTACGATTACACCTCTCTACCAGTCCATTTGTCTGTGGATGGTAGGCTGTACAGAACTTGTAAGTGACGCCACAGTTTTTCCACATGGCTTGCATGTAGTGGGACATAAAATTGGATCCCCTGTCGGATATCACTTGCTTAGGAAACCCTACTTTGGTAAAAAAAAAATACCAAGTAGAGCCTTAGCCACAGCCTGAGCGTAACAGTTCTCATAGGTATAGCTTCTGGGTATCTTGTAGCATGGTCTACTACAACCAGGATAAACCTGTTCCCTGAAGATGTGGGAGGGTCAAGGGGACCAACAATGTCGATGCCCACCCTCTCAAGAGGAACTCCCACCACTGGGAGAGGCACCAGGGGTGCCACATTCTTGGCTCCACTCTTGCCAGAGGTTTGGCAAGTGTGACAGCTCCTACAGAACTTGTCAACTTCTGAACCCATTTTAGGCCAGTAGAAGTATAGGGAGAGCCTTTCCTTGGTCTTTTTGAAACTCAAGTGACCAGCCAAAGGTATCTCATGGGCCAACTGTAGGAACTGGAGTCTGTTGGCAAGGGGCACTACAATTCTTTTGCAGTCCCCAAGGGATAGACTCAGTCGGTTCACTGTAGAAGAGGCCATCTTCCCAGCTTAACATGTGCTTTCCAACTTCTTGCCCATCAAGTTGGTTAGCAGCCTGTCGTCGGAGGCCTTCAAGAGTAGGACACTCTCTCTGTCCTCTGCTGAAGTCTTCCCTGTTGGGTCCACCTTCTGGCAGTAAAGACTACAGCTCAGGATGGTCAACAGGGTCCAGATCTCCAACTAAAACAGTGTCTTCTTCCAGATCTGATTCTTCAGAAACTGGCTCAACCACACAAGGTTGCACCTCACACTCTGCCTCAACAGGTGGAGGGATCACAGGTGTGATATTGAACAATCTTGGTGATGTCCTTGTTGGTAGCACAGAGGTGCTGTCTGACTTTTTCCTTGAGGTCTTGGGTTTCCCCTTTGCCTCGTTCTTCCTAGAAGTAGCAGTGAGCAGCTCCTGTGGAGTGGGAGTGATAATTTCCTCTATCAGCTCCCCTCGAGAGCCTCTCAAGGTCCTCTCCCATGCAGGCCTAGTGAGCTCATGCCCCCTCTTAATGGGAGGCCTGGGAGTGCTTGACACAACTCCAAGAGTTTTCAGGTCATTACCCAACAGGACCCTCCCAGGCACTTCACTCTGCACACTAACAGGTATTTTGACAGTCATATCATTACACTGGATGTGACCTGGTAACTGGGGAAGCATTTGCACAGGGCCTCCAGCTAGCTTGGTGAGGCATTTGGGTGCCTTAGCAACATCCTCCACCTTGAAAAATGATTCATCCACCACAGTTATGCTGGCTCCAGTGTCTCTGATGGCAGGAGTCTCCTGGCCATTCACAAGAACACTATCTTTATAATACTCTTTAGTATTATCTGGGAAGGAATTATAGACATCTAAATTCTGTTTTTCCCACAAGCCCAGGGACACTAAAGAAACACTAGCTGAGACTCTCATGGGTTCATCAGCCAGTAGGTGAACGTTTCCACTTGCCATAGGTACTTCTTCCTCTGGGGAGAAGGCTAAGGAGACAGTGTGGATCCTTGAAGGTTTACCCTTACACCTGGGATCCCCTTTCACATGGTCAGTTGACCCACAAACATAACATTTCCCAGTTGTCTTGATGAATGGGGGTTTGTTCTGACCTCCATCTGGTTTGGGTCCAGATGGTGTACTAGCCTGATTTGGATTCCCTTGTGGTTTACCCTTATGTTGCTGTTTGTGGCCCTCTTTTGGATTGGAGGTATTAGCATTCTCCTTGTTATCTTTCTTTGGCTGCTTCCCCTCATCCTTCTTCTGAGTTGCCCCAGAAACCTTGTGAGTAGCCCTGTTGGCAACCCAGAAGTCAGCAGCCTTAGCTAGCTTCTTTGGATCTATCTCCTTAGAATCAGCCACGTGCTGTCTGAGCTCAGGATAGCAGGCATCATAAATAGACTCCAACATAACAAGATTCCTCATACCTTCAAAAGTGTTTACTCTGTAACCCTTAATCTAACCATTTAAGGTTTTCAAACAGTCACACACCCAGGTAGCCCAAGGGGTACCATCATGCATTTTGAGGGTCCTAAACCTCCGAAGGTACTGGGAAGGGGCCTTCCCAAATCTTGCAATTAAAGCTAGCTTTACACACTCATAATCCATCCTATCCACCTCCCCCAACTCCATTACAACATCAGATGCAACAGGGAGTAGCCTAGAGAAGAGCCGGGGAAGCAACTGATTCTCTGTAAGACCTTGAATCCCATGGTTATATTCAAACATTGCCAACCAATCCAAAATATCAAGCTTAACCTCATGCATACCTACAATTTCTTAGGCATACAGAGTCTCTTAGGACTGGAAGACCTAGAAGACTCTGGGAGAGAAGCATTTTCAAGAGATAACCTTTTCATTTCTAGTTCATGATTCTTCTCCATTTCTTCTCCATTTCTCTGAGTTTAAGTTCTTGGTGTTTTTGTTCAGTTTGAGCATTTAAATGTTTGAATTCCAATTCAAGCCTCATCTTTTCTAGAGCAATGAATTCAGGATTGAGTGTAGGACCTGATAGGGTCCCAGTGGACAAATATTGAGGTTGCTGAGCAGACAAGGGAGCAGTGAGGCCTACATTAGAAGACACATTTACTTCCTCTAACTCACCAGTAATATATACATTATCATCCTCATTATTTTCCACATTTGCTGGAGAGTCAGGTATTTTAGACCCACTCCCCAGACTTTGGTTCTTCAACAACTTTTCAATCAATTCATACTTTTTGCCTTTGGCAGAGAGATTCCTTTCTCTACACAGATTTTTTAAATAATCCACAGTGTAACTAAGGCGGGTCTACTGACTGTAGCTTTCCATATCAGACATGATTAATATTGCTTTTTGGTGATGTTAGCCTTGTGGTTAGTTGATCCAAGGTAATAGCAGCACTCTAAGTGTAATTACTATACTTGATCCCACCGCTGCCCACTAGTGTTAGGCAGTATTATATGCAGTACCCTTTGGGAACACCACACATAATTAAGACTACAAGTGACAGTACAAATTCACCTTTGGTACAAGCCCATACTACACAGTCAAAGTGGTCACTAAGGCTGAGCTGCCAGACTTATCTCAAGAGCAAGTGAGCAGTATCAATAGTTACACAAAGGACAGCAATTACTATGATTCAAACAACTCAAGGTTTCTGAGTAAAAGAATATACATTTATTTACACATCAGTTGTATAACATTTCACTAAAGTAAAGCAGTTTAAAAATCACACTCTTAATACACCACACCACTCCCCATAGGTTCCAGACAAGTTAAGCTCACACAATGAAGTGGGAGCAAAATGGTACTCCAGAAATTTAAAAGGGAGGGAAAGACAAAGATAGGTAGAAATTGAACAGCACCAACAGGTAAGTAAGCAGGGCAATCTAGAAAGACGAATTACAGTGATGGAATCAAATCAAAAAGGCTTAAGGCCAAAGTCAATAGGACAAAAGTCTTTCGCTCAAGATCACACAGTTCAGGGTAGTTTGCGGTTAAGTCTTTGCCAAGAGTTCCGGACGAAGGTGGTCGGCAGGAAAGTTAGGTTAAAGAGTAGAGAAGGACAAGCCCTCGGATTGGAGAAAGATTTCACACACTTTCACCGCGGCTGAGCGAAACGAACAACCGGATTTGAACAGTACCTTTCAATGGAGAAGTAGCTGTAGCAGAGGCGGACGTTCCTGGTAGTTCCTGCAAGCTCACGGTTCCTGAAGCGACTGTCGGACTGACACGAAGTAGGAAGACTGGAGGGTCCTGCACTACCCAGGGAAGAACCCAGCAGCAGAGCAAAACAATGAATAAAAGGTGCGCTCCTTAAAACCTAAGCAGGGTCTGACCTTCCTAGCTATCCGGCCCACTGTAGCTCTGTACAGCGAATTCGACCAGAGGAGGGTGTCCTGGCTTGCAGTTTGGGCGAACTGGTTGGTCCGACCAGCTCAGGGCAAGAAGATTCCTGGAGGATCTTCTCTGTCGTTGGAGTTCGAGGATTCGGACCTGCAGCAGGGCTTCACCGGGCGGTTCAGTCGTGGTAGGGGTCCTCTTCCATCGGCTCCTCATCGGTTCTTTCGTTCCAGTGGCGACTCTGCCTTTCCAGTCCCAGAGACCTGCTTTTTATGCAGTTTTCCCCCATTCACACAGCCTGGCTGTCAATCACACAGCAGGGTGGCTGTCCCGCCGGGACAGTCACCACAGCCAATCATTTCAGAGTGTGACCTGGGTCTCCAAGGAGACCCTGTGCAGGGAGTCCTAAACCCCTCCCTCACATCGGGCCCCCTCCAGACATACAGGCGCCTAAAGAGGGCTTCTGCATTGAACCAGCGAAAAGACAGTGAACAAAGGAATTGTCAATATTCCTGCCCCTCATGTCACCAGCCCTCCAAGATGTCAGGCTGGAGCCAGGCCACGATCACCTACATGGCCCTCAAGGGCCTCTCCATCCCTCCAAAGACCCACTTGGAGTCAGATTTGCCGCTTGTGGCACTAGGCTCACTCACTCCCATAGGATAACATTGGGGATTGGACTTGTAGTGCATTGATGGGGACAAGATGGATGCCCCCACATATTTCGGTTCCCAGAACTGCATGTGCGGTCTAGTCTTTTGGGTGTGGTTCAGCCCAGAGGCACCTGGGATAACCAGAGACTATTTAAGCCACACCCAGGCTGAGAAACATGCTTTGCGATTTCTGCACCTGTAGCGTGACACTCACCGTGTTCGGATCGGTCTCCAGTAGGCCTGCATCTTTCTTCTGCGCTCAGCTCCTGCAAGAACAAGAACACCGTTAGGAACAGCCTTACCTTGCTGCGCTTCTGCCCATCAGTCATCGCTCCTTGTGTTCTGCTGGCATCTTCGGTGGTGTCATTCCCATCCCGGCATGCCGCTTTCTAAGGAAAAGGGAAAAGAACAGAAAAAAGGCATTAGTAAGCATTCTGCAAATCTTCGCTTATTTTTAAATACTGTACGAGCTTCAAACGCTTACCCGAATCCCAGCCACTCTGGGGGAACTCTGTCTCCAGAACTTCTCATCCATCTGCAAGAGGGAAAAGACACTCCAGGTTAGTGTGGAAACATCTAGAGGCGCTGCATACCGTGCTTACCCACCGCATTTGTTCTTCATAACCGGCATCCACGCTGAAAACGTCACGGCACCTAAAAGACACAGAAAAATAACTCAGTTCAATGCAAATACGAAAGGGGTACATCGTGCTTCGCGCTCTCACTCACCTTCAGCGCTACTCATCTCAGCAGCACGCCGCCATCCCCGGACACCGGCAATCATCTAAGGAAGGAAAGGAACGAAGTTAGAGAACTGTTCAAAAGACTTATTATACTTACCTGTCGGACTCTTGCCAGTCAAGTAACCAGGCAGCAACGAGCCCGCATCAGTCAATGCGCACCTGCGCTGAAGGCAGGACGGAGAGCACACTATCCAAGAAAAAAGGTGAGCTGTGGATCAAAGGGAAGGGTTGGACCCCAGGGAAGAAGGGGTTCAAGCACACAGAGACAATAGGGAGTTAAACTCTACTAATCCTGTGTTTCAGGCCCAGTCTCCAGTCGAATAGCCTCCAGGGAAGGGTTTGAGGTCATAAGAGGTCAGAACAGGTTGAGTGATGTCCCCGTGGATACCAGGTGAGCATTACAGGAATCAAACCTGGTTTGGCGCGCAGAGGTGAAAACACGAGAAAGACTTTTACAAAAAGAGATGGCGAATAAACCCAGCCGGAACCATAATAAAACATATGTGGTCTAGCAGGTTTAAGTTCGAGGCTACCAAGATAGCCTAAAACAATACCAAGGTTATTTAAGATAACCGCGATAGGAAAAATAGAGTAGTTACCACTGCCACCAGCCAAGTCTTGATGAAAAGGGAGCGAAACAATGCTCCAAGAGGAACAGACAAAAAGCGATAAGTATTAACCCTTTCTAGTACTCCCATGTAAGATGGATTGTACTGGGTCTGTGGTTTTACAGAAGCTAATAAAGTTACTGGCAACTTTATGTGTTCTGGGAGACAGTAGTCAGTCCCAGAAAATGGAGTCTGAGTTGGGAAGTCTAAAAGACAACCCTGTGTCACTGTACTGAAGGTGCTGTGTAACACACAGTAAAAAGATGATGCCTGTGGAGTAGGTGATGCTCCACAGTGTAGGAACACAAAAATGTTAAACACCCACAGCACAACACATGTAAGAGTGGGAAAAAAGGCTCACACTCTTACTAGGTGAAAAAAATAAATCCTAGAAATCCAGCAAAGCTGCTGAGCGACTCAGTAGGTAAGGGAAATTGGCCATTCTGGAAAATTCTCCCTAACAAGGGTTTTCACATTAAGGAATATAACTCAGTTCAATGCGTTACAGCAAGGAACTTATATGTTGCAGTAACAAACATAGTGATCCTCCTCTCCTGTTCCCCTGTATCCATGGGGATACGGGGCGCGAGGCGCCGCAACGTCAGCACGTATGCTGACGCTCTGTGTCACCGCTGCGGATCACTATAGTAATGAGTAAACAAAATAGATACCATTACGGCAGACTTCCAACTCGGAAGGTTGCATTCTCTAATAACAACACACCGTAGTAGTTGTTAAGTGCTAGCGTACATGCCCAGAGAGTCGAGAGATTCCTTTAGAATGACCTAACACAAGGTAAATGGCGTTTAGCATGTCTAGACGCATTACAACTTTTTCTGACTGATTGAACAGGATTTTGTTTCTCTCATTTTGTTTCCATTTCAAACGCTGGGGAACACAGGAAGGTGACTGTGGATTGTAAGGTATAAATACAGTTGAACATGAACCACAAAAATGTAGTACATGCCTAGCAAAGGTTGAATCAACAACATGATGCCATATTTGTTTCTTTGTCCCCTTTTCCCTTCTTCCACTTACAAATGGATTGACATGGTATGTGCCTTGAATATATAATATTTATGTATGGATTATCATATATATTTTAAAAAACACTTGGGAATGTATATAACTGTTGATATTTTGTCATCATTCCACATATTCAGATGTGGTTTAGGCCCCGAAGAAGGAGTTATACTTCGAAATGCATAGGCAAAAAAAAACTGGGACCACAACCTTGTTCAGTCACAATAGATGGTTTTAAACACATATGTCTGTTTGAACAGAATACGAATAACTTTATAAGAAAAATTCAAACACCAATAAATTGTGAAGTAACAATTTACTAGAAGTTGGTAACACTTTTATTGGAAAGAGTGAAGATGTATTGCAAATTCAATGTGAGAAACTAAAAGCTCAGGTTGAGCCACAGTGAGAGCACCGGACTTGGCTGGGTTACAAATCCATCCTTTCTTTTGGACATGTGTGACATGGCTGCCTCATGTGTTGGCTGTCAACATTGTGATGCCTATGTGTGTGGTATATGCTGTTGACATGTGTGCTCATGTGTTCTTTTGTTTTTTGCAGGTGATGAGGCACTGGGAGCAAAGGAGGAGGAGGAGATGGCGGAGGGGGTGGAGTGTTCAGGGCACCAACCAGGCACCAGTAGAGGGCGTGGTGTGGTAGCCAATGAGCATCCATTGGTGCTCCAGACCATCCTGTCCAGGGCTAGCTCTGAGTACACCTCTGAGGATCTCTATGCCTCTGATGCGGAATCAGATATTGATCCATCTGTGCCGTCGCAGGGGAGTGATTCTGCAGTGGATGCTGTTCTGTCCAACACACCTGCAGTGGGGTTAGGCCTCTGAAGGGACCAGTCAGTGTTGGAGTGTCCGCCTGTGGTGGTAACGGATGCAGCGTCACGCTCCACACCATTTGCTCCTGTTCCTGGGGCAACAGATCAAAGGAGGGATGCAGTCCTGCAGCCACAGGCAGCACCAGCACACCAAGGACCAGGTCTCCTGGGGCCCAACAGGTGTACTGTCTCGCAACGCGGTGGCCGTGCGCCACCTGGTAACACTGTGTGGGTGAATTCCATGTATGCCATTGCACAGCAACAGGGGGCATCATGTGAGATGATGGCTCAGGGCTTGGAACATGTGGCCAATTCTATTCTCCCCCCTTGAAGGCAGGTGGAGCTCCAGCTGCAGGAAATGCTGTCCACGCGCCGCTCACACAGACTGGACACGTTGGCCGCCAACAGGGACCAGCGGGCTGAACTGGAGGCTCTGCGCACAGCCATTGCTGCTGAGGCAGAGGCCCACAGGAATACCCTGAGGGAAGAGAACACCTCCCTCAGAACTACTCTGGCTACACTTTTGATGGGCGGAACAGCGGATGGAGCAGCTGACACACAACATCTCTGCTGAACTCCATGCAAGCTGTGAGGAGGTCCGGGTGTCACGTGAGGCCTTGCAGGCAGAACTCTGTGCTACACATGAGGCCTTGCAGGTGGAACTCCGTGCTACACGTGAGGTGCTGCATGGGGACCTCCGTACCATCATCCTGCAGAACCAGACCTTTCAGACCTGCATGTTTGCTGCCATGGAGGGGCATTCCAGGGCTATGTGTGGTCAAGCACCCTTACCATGCACATCTCCTGATATTCAACCAGAGGGTGATGACAGCGATGACAGTACTCCCACTCTAGGCTAGCCGTGCAGGCCATGAGCCCATGGAGTTTTTAAAATTTTTATTCTCAACATCCACGCATTTTTATTGTCTATTGTGCATTCATGTAACAGTGTGTTGCTTTATCTGGCATCCGAAGGCATCCACTGAGTGTTCCGGCTGGGCCCATACAGGCTTGTCTCGTGTTGGTGTTTGTGGCTTGGGGTCCGGACACATATGCCACTCCTGCTTCCCCTTTCCATGGGCTCGCAAGGATGGCACAGTGTGACAGTAACTTACACAATGGCATTGGGCTTCCATTATTTCTGTGGCCAGTCTGAAGTCTAACCTGTGTATACACCCCTAGTGGGAATTCATGATGGTTTCTCCAGTGCATGGTTGGCCTGCATTTGGTTTGTATATTGGTAAATGTGTATATTTTCATATTGCTTATTGCTTGTCTACATTGTAGGATGCACTTCATGCTGCATTCTGTATTCGGTACCCCGCCCTCGTTAGCTGGCAGAGACACACTCAAGATGGAAGGGGGCCGTGTGGTGGCAATGTCAGATTGAGACACTTGTGCTATAGTGATTGCTCACTGTCTGACATTGTCACTGTTGGGTCCTGTGTTTATGATATGTTATGCTGATAAATATATGTTCCTGGCTTGTGTTTGCTTTTGATGTGTCAGAGGGAATTGTCTCTGGCCTGTTTCCATTTGTCACAGTGCACTTTGTGACAGTTGTTTCATGTGTTGTGCATTTATTTTGGAGTCCTCACATTGCATGCCATGACATAGTGTGTCGGGCGTGTGACATGGGGTTTGAGAGGGTTTAGGTGACATACCAGTATTTGGATGTGCTGTTTTGCATGGGGGCAGTGGATTATGCACCATGCATGTGTGCCTTTTGGTCACACGGGATTGGTTTTGTTTAAGTTGCTAGGGATGCACACAATGTAGCACTTCCAAGGACACATTCTCAGGGTGGTAAGGTTGTGACAGTTGACTGTCCCTTTGTCATCATCGATTGTCACTTGGAATGTGCCAGACCTGTGTGCACTCTGCAGGGGTGGGACTTTAGGTGAAAAATGTAGCCACAAGCTGGGTACGGGCTGCCTCGCCACGTGCCCTCTCCCCTCCCATGTGCAGCTGCCGTGCATGTGGTTGGGGATGTGGGGGCACCACCATGTCCACCAGTATACCCCTCCGTGTTGCAACGTTGTGCAAGACGCATGCTGCCACAATGATCCTCCACACTACTGGGGGTGCAGATAGTAGCTGTCCACCAGTCAAAGGAGCGGAAACGTGACTTGAGAACTCTGAATGTGCGCTCCACTATGACCCTGGTTGCAATATGGGCTGCATTGTATCTTACCTGGGGTGGTGTGGTGGGGTACCGTATTGGCGTCATCTTGTAGGTGCTCAGAGGGTAGGCACTGTCCCCTGGGGAGGTGATAATGGTTGTCATTAGTTGGGTTTGTCTATTTGTCTGTGTGTGACATACACGCATGTGCACAGGCATTTGTACTCACCAATGAGCCATGTGTTGCCATGCCTCCCAGCTTCCAGGTACTGGTTTAGGGCTAACATTCTGAATATGGAACTGTCATGGGTGGACCCTGAATAGTTTTCATAGACAGAGATGATGATTCCCTTGGCATCACATACAACCTGCACGTTGAAGGAATGCCAGTGCTTGCGGTTGCGATAGATGTGATCACTGAACGTAGGGCCACATGGGTGCAATCAATGGCACCAAGCACTTGGGGGAAGTGTGCCACCCTGTAAAAGTCCTGGACCATGGCCTGCCTTTCTGCGGGTGTTCTGGGCATGTAAATGTGCCTGCGGACTGAGGGGCGTGCAGTCATGATTGCCAACACCTGGTGTAGGCAGCATGACTGCGTGGGCTGTGAGATGCCCCCTACTATGGCAGTTGTCCGCTGAAATGACCCAGTGGCCAAAAAATGCAGGACATTGAGCACTTTTTCCAAGGGGCGGAGTGCTTGGGAGCACAAGGTGGGTGATAAGAGGTCATCCTCCAACTCAGTGACCAGGTCTAGGATGATATGAGGTGGAAACCTATACCTGCAATAGACCTTGTCATCAGGCATCCCAAAAAGGCTGGTCCTGGGTACAAAATAGCAGGGCCTGGCTATCCTCCTCCTCTTGCAGTATCCCACGATCACTGCTGCGAGAAATGGTACTTTTTTTTTTAATTTATTTTTTTATTTTGGTTGGCTGAAGAAGTTCAACCTTTCAAAATATTATTCATTACAACATACATGATTAAATACTTTTTACATAATTTATATCAACTAATAATCTTTTTCATTAAAAATATACATATGGATAGACATAACAAGTTTAACCAATATAAAAATTAAATTGTTCTCGATTTTCACAAAAAATGATTTAACAAATATTAGTGAAGCATAGATTAAAGAAAAAGAACAACCTATATCTTAAGAAAATTCATAAAATTGTTAATTAAACATAAGAAAAGGATTTCAAGGCAAGACTGTTTTTATGAACTGTGTAAGAGTGATATGAATGGCAGTTCGATTACTCGTCATTAATAAGCTCCATATTTCATTTGAAGAGCGATCGCAGTTTAATTGCAACAAATTGCGAAAGTAGTGTTCGTGTAAGCCATTCAAAGCCGGGCAATCAACCACTATATGAGCTAATGACTCTAGTTGTTTACAGTCTTTACAGAAGCGACAGAAACTTTCATTTTTTGAAATTAGACCACGTCTTGCCAAAATTTGATTTGTCGGGTGAAGATTCAGGCGCATTCTTAACATTTCTGCACGTACATAATGCGATGGAGACTTTAGAAGATAATTGGCCATTTGTTTGAACTTCTTATGTGGAAAGAGATTTAAATCAAAATCCACATAATTTGAACAAAGTTCTTGTGTTACAATCCAGTCATGCCAGTATATTCTTTTTTTTGCTTGATCAGGGTTAGTAAGTAGCAAGTCAATGGAGATGTCAGCATTTACTAATACTTTCAAAATGTCTTTTACCCATTTTTTGGGAAACACATCGTTGGATGAGCAGATGTACATTGCAATTGGGCCCAACAAATTCATGGTGTTAATTCCCAACAGACATTTACGGTAAAAGTTACAAAACTTCCAAAGAACTAGTGCAGACAAAGAGATGAGGCCCAGTTCGTACCTTAACATACACATAGGAGTACACGTAGGTAGACAAAAAACTGCTTTCCAAAAATTCCCTTCATGTCTGTCCCAATAAATTCTTGATTGTGGAAGCAGTGTTTCAGCTCCATAAGATAGAATAGGGACAACGTTTTGATTGAAAAAAGTGACAACATGAGCTGAGGTAAATTTACCATACTTATGCAAGATTATTTTTGCTTGAGATATAAGAGTCATGGATTTTGCGTTCAGGGTATCATTATAAATTTGATTTTTCACAGTGCCAGAAAATGGTAACCCTAGATATTTATAAAAGGGTACAATCTTTAAAGGGGCTTCCTGCAAATACCACTGGAAATTCACCAATTTTGTATGTCTCTTTTTTTGACATACTACTATCTGTGTCTTGTCCACATTAATGATCAGGTTGTTAATACAGGTATAAGTGTCTTGTTTGTTCAATAATTCTTGTAGTCCTTTAGGAGTTTGAGAAATAAGGACAAGATCATCGGCGTAAAGGAGCCATATGATCTTTTGAGATCCTAGTTTTGGTGAATCGGATATTACTTGTTCAAAAGAGACACCTATATCTAGAATGAATAGATTAAACAAAGTGGACGCCAGAATGCACCCTTGTTTCAAGCCTCTCAAAGTCTCGATGTGCGCCGATAGTAATCCATCGAGAGATAGTCTTACTTGAATAGATGTTTTTGTATGTAGTTTTTTAATTATAGTTAATAATGATGGAGGACAACCATACTTCTGCAGTTTCTGAAAGAGCAATGTTCTGTCGACTGAATCAAATGCTAGACGAAAATCTATAAAGGCCATATACAATGGTTGATTAACTTCTGCATATTTAGACTTTAGCATGTTCAGGGTGATCAAGTTCACTGATTTCCCTAAGCCAGCAACAAAGCCGGTTTGAAACGGATCTCTTTTGAGCTCATTTATGGTCCATTTGTTCAATTCTTGTAGAATGATACGGCTATAAAGTTTCCCAGGAGCATCTAGTAAGGCAATGGGTCTGTAGTTCTCTGGGAGACTCCGATCACCTTTTTTATGGATTGGAACAATCAACGAGTGTTTCCAAGATGCAGGAATCTCTTGAGTTTCATTAATATGTTCATAAATTTGGTGTAGAATTGATGACCATATTACTGGATGTTGTTTAAAAGTTTTATTGGACAGCCCGTCAGGACCGGGAGCTCTAGACTGACTTATTTTATTGATGAAGTACGATATGTCAGATTTAGAGATGGTGATATGAAACCGTTTATGGGGAAAGGTGCTAAGAGTTGATTTGGAATTGGGCGGACCAGCGTAAACTTTAGAGAAGTGGCTAATCCAACTTGCTTCCGGCACACTCTGCAGTTGCGACATAGATTGCACAGGGGATATGGCATTAGTTAAAGCTTTCCAAATTTGAGCCGTGTTATGGTAGCGGATGCTTTGCAGCATTAGTTCTCCATCTCGTTGGAATAGTCTACTGCGATGGTGTCTTCGCCAATTTCTGTCTGAGGTTTTAACTTGAGTGAGAACTGTGAACCTGATGCTTAATGGGAGCTTCAAGGCCTCTCTTTTTTTAAATCGAAATTCAGTTTTTTTTATTTTCGCTTCTACATCAAAAACATGTGAGCCTCTAAAGGTCTGCTTTTTACGCACCCTATTATCTGCAAAATGTTGTATAAGATCATAATAGGGGACAACAGTGGAGAATGTTTTTTCACGTGAGTGACAGAAGGCAGCACGCAAGGAATTATTTAAATCATTTAGTTTGTTTTCATTCCAGATTATACGATTTAACTGATTAGAAACAGTTATTTGACCCAAATTTGCCACTGTGTTGCATTTGGTAGAAGGCACATTGGTCAACCAGTTAATAGTGAGCAAACGATGTTCACTATTTGGATTGGTTTCTAAGTTAAAGGAATGGATTTTCGAATACAACTCGTCATCCACATAGATATAATCAATTGTGGCTTTTGCAGCACCTTGTTTCCACGTATGAGCTGAATCACTGATGTCAAATTTACTCCCATTCATCATACAAAAGCCTCTGGAATGCATAAGTTGTTCTCACAATCTGCGTCTCGAATCTCCTAAAACATAATTAGCAGAAAAACAGTGTAGATTGAGATCACCAGCAACAATTGTGTACTGTATTTTAGGGATAAATACAATCAAGTCCAGCATCGTGGAAACATCAACCAAAAACCTCCGATTATCAATGCTCTTGGGACTCCAGTATATGTTGACTAAAGCGTACAAGGTTGACTCTATTGAGATAACAGTTAGTTTGGCAAAAGAATTTGGGGAGTAGGAGAAAATTATACTAGCATTAGAACTTAATTTCGAGGCCGTCAAAAGACCAGCCATTGGACGCCCCTTTCCGCCTTGTAGTGCTGGTAAAAAGTGTATGGCATGATTGTCCCAAGAGGGAACGCTTGTAAGCCACGTTTCTTGTAATAGAGTCACATCGTAATTATTTAGAGTGTCTAGTGTGTTGTTTAGCAAATGACTAAAACCTCGGGTGTTCCAAGAAGCGAGGGAAATAGTACGTTAATTCTTAACCTTGTACGAAAGTTAACTTCTGGAGTCACAATTACAGCAGCATTTAGAGGTCACATCATCTTTTGAGTATCCTTCTGTAGAGTCTGTACCCTTGTTGAGTTCGCTTATGGCTGAGTTGATCCATGTTTCCGCCCTGAGGGATCCGTCAGAGGAGTTGGTTGGACCCAATAGAAGTATGAAACCCAAAGCTAGGAGTTGATCCTTCGATTCCCATATAAGATTTCTGACAACTCTGGACGTCAGCCAAAGACACGCCGTGCTTACTGAATTATCATTAAAGAACTCTACCTGTGCTATATCTGAAGTTCCGATGTCCTGCAACAGTGGAATATCGGAAAAAACCTGTAGGATACTATGACGGTTTAGCACATATTGTGGATATGGTGCTGGACGACAACTGAGCACTAAGGCAATGTTTTTCTCCTTACCCACTTTTGTCTTCAGAATTGATTTAACAGGTGGATTACTGAAGGAAGTTGTTGTTGTAGAGCAAGGTAGATTGCTTGCAAGAGGGCGTAAAGATTTCAGCAAAGAGGCAATTTCAGCATCATGAATAGACAAGGAAGTGGACGAGACTGCCACTTTCTTGGTGTTGTCACACTTGAATGAGACCAAAGGTTTAGATCCAAGTCGCTGAATGGATGGAGTATCGAGGCTGAGTGGTGCAAGTGAGGGCCCTTTTAGTATCGGTAACGAGGCAAATCTGCTCATATACGCATCAACTTCCTTCCTAATTTCTGAACGACAATTCGCCACCACCTCTTGTTCGTGTTCAGTCGATGTACAAGTTTGAGATGATCTTGGTTCTTTTAATGTGGAGCGCTCAGCGGTTAAAACCTCAGTTCTTTGCACTGGGGTTTGTTTGTCGCTGGGTTCAGCAGCCAGTGAGGTATGATGCACTTCCAAACTCACTTGTTGTTTTTCATAATTTTGGACTGCGTGGACCAAATTGTCCAATGGTGCATAAGAAACTGGAGGTACAGAATTTTCTGTTATGGAGTCAAGTTTTAGTTTGCGCATTTGACTTAGTTGCGTATACTTTTTTGTAATAGCACAGTTTGCTGACTGTGCTTGTTAGGAAGAGTAAGCATGTTAAAAAATTGCTTTGAACTTGTTGGTGCACCAACTTCAGTTTTCTTTACATTTTTGGATTTTCTTTTTACCACCTCTGAATTTTTCTTTTTTAGTTGGAAATTTTTCCCAGAGGATAGAGCTTTAGATGGTAATTGAGGCGTAGTTTTAGAAAAAATGGTATATGGTTCTGGAATTGGAGCACTCATAGGGCCTCATTAGGACCCTGGCGGAGTGGGTTTCCGCCAGCGGTATTCGCGGCGGACCCGTCCGCCCCACTACGAGTTCCCGTAGCGCCATGGCGCCGTTTTCCGCCTGGTTTTACCAGGTGGAGAAAACCATGGCGCTACGGGACCTCGTTGTTAATTACGCCACCGTATTTTACGGTGGCGTAATTAACTCCTTCCCCACTCCCATTATACCCTATGGGGCAAGAATGGGAATGGGGAAGGGCAGAATGGGGATTGGGGATTTACCGCTCCGCCAAGGTCGGCATGGGGTGGTAAATCCGCCAACCCCCATGGCGCTATCGACGGCTTTCCGCCGTGCTTCGCGGTGCATTTAGCACCGCGAAATCCGCCAGGGTCGTAATGAGGGCCATAGTCTCCCCACCTGCACCTTTTTCAGGAACAGGCGCAATCTCTCTGATGACCTGGCCAATATACGGGAGAGAGCACAATATACCTGAATTGTCTATGGTGATGAGAGACAATTGCATTTCTGTTTGGGAGTGCAGATTGGATATTTCTAATGCATTCAGTGGTACTTTTACAAAAGGACTATTAGGAGCCATGGTAGAAGTCATGGTGGCAACAGACACCAGTTTGAGCGGATTTACACAATTATCAACTGGTACTGTTGGCAGCACAATAGGCTCATTAGTCATCGGTCGTTGATGCGCCCAAGGTATTTCTTGCTTGGCCTGCCAAGCCAAGACAGATAACAACTGAGCACCCTGAACATCCAATTTAGTATTCAATGTGTTAAACAATGTGGTGATAGTTTGTAAAGTTAAGTTCATTGCTCCCAAAGTTAGTTCAACTACTTTAGACACATTTTGTAATGGTTGGGGCTTTTCAGTTGAAGGGCATTTGCGAGGAGTGGGAAATAAAAAAGAGGAAGTTACATTAGATTTCATATAACCTCCATTTGAAAACATTTTAGGTGAGAAGGAAAAATTACCAAGTGTTTCTTGTACCGTGAAATCAGAACCAGGGGAAGGCAGGTCAATCACAGCTACATCCCCTGGGATTTTACTGAAGTGGGACTGGATTTAGTATCGGAGATTTGAGCCATAGATTCCCCTCTTAAAACTGTGCTGTCAGACAAGGAGACATTTAAGGTGCTGATACACCCCGCCTGATTATGACTAGTTATATTTGGGGGAGGCTGGAAAGTGTCTTTAGAATTTTTCAAGGTAGAACTTTGAATTACACAGTCCGGATAAAAAAAAACATATATCTTGGGTGCTTGCAGTTTGTTTCAGTGAGTTAGTTACAGGAAGAACAGTACGCTTTTTTACAATGGGAAGCTTTGGAGGTTCTACTCTGTCTGAACGCGGTGTCGAGACACATGGAACAGTCTTGGCTTGTGTTTCGCTGGAATTGAACAATACACTTTGTAAGGGAGGCATTCCAGTGCGAAGTGTATAAAGATTTAGTTTCATTTGGGGCAAAGGTTAGGCAAGAGCCCGTAATCAAAACGTCCCTAAAAACTAGACTCTATAAATATCTAACACTCACGGTTTAGGAGCTCTCACAAGCTCTCTTTGCAGATGGAAGCGAGAGTGATATTGATAAGGATTGACTGCTAGCTCGCGACGCTGCGGCGAAGTGGCAAAGCGGGACTTCACGGGGCTTCCACGGGTGCGCGCGCGCGTTCCTGTTCTTATAGACCCGCCTTCCAATCAAGAGTGAAGGCTAACAAACAAAGAAATGAAACAAATATAAGTGACAGTGCACTTTCAAATTATCTTAAAAGAAAAGTCAATGTGGTGAGTTAATTCCCCTCCTGGTTGTTGCAGTCCAAATAGCAGTGAATCAGCTTGCAAGTGAATAGGCAGCAGAAAAGCGACTCCGGGCAAAGTGGGACTTCACTGGGCTTCCACGGGTGCGCGCCCGTTCCTGTTCTTATAGACCCGCCTTCCAATCAAGAGTGAAGGCTGGTAATGGTGTTGTTGATTCAGTTAAGTACTTGGTGAAAAATCCGCTAGCAGTTGCTGTAATATGACGTGCACAAGAACTGCTTGCCTCTTCCACTGGATATCGCTACCAGCACCTTCCAACTATGCCCTTCAAGTCTTGCTGGATCATCTGTATGGCAGTCTCCCCCAAATCACCCAGCTACCTCGCTGAGAAACTCTTCATCTCTGATGGACAGCGCATCAGCCACCAGAAGCCAGGACACGTGCAGGCTTGAAATCCGCCTCTGTGCTGCTTGAATCCTTGTGTAGCTTGAAGATATGAGTTGCCTGCCGTCGTCACAGTGGATGCGAAAGCTTCTGTGCGTGCGGTAACTGAAAAACGTTAAAGCTGGTACATTCATCGTAGCTGTATACGCTTGTTTGTTGTTTGCATGCACTTTTATGCTGCGCAGGGGCGCTTACGCCAGCTTTTGCATGGCATATGTGTTTCCGGGTTTGCGCGTCTTTTGACACGCGCCGGTTAGCTCTGTTCATGAATACGTGTTGTTAGCGTGCGTGTGGGCATTGCAAGGATTTTACTGCAGTACTTCCCCCATTAAGCCCACATTTTTGCATGTTGTTCTCCCCATTCCGCGTGTTCCACACCCCTTTTAGGTGTGTGCGCTGGACGGTGTGCGCATTCTCTGGGCATCTCGCGCAGAGCGTTCCTGATGTCGCAATGACGTGTAGGACCCGCACGGTTTCGGCGCAGGTCGCGGGTAAGCCACGAGCAATGTGTTCCATGAATAGGAGAATGGGCGCTTGCGTGCATTTTGCACACGTGCGCCGCGTTTTTCATACTTGCGCCCCCATTTTCGGCGCATATTTGTTCCATGAATTACCCTGTTAATCTATAGTTTTCGTGCTCTTTGTATAAAAAGTTCCCCAACAACACACACATACTTGTTTTGGCATTTCAGCAGATGTGCTTTCGAAGTTGCGCATTTCTTTTTTGTATGTGTGTAATAGAAAGTCGACATCTGCAAGGTTGTCGCTACTGTTTTCTGAAGGTAATGGAGTTTGTGAGTGCTCTTCAGTTCCAAAATATTTGCTTTGGATGTGGTCTATTTGTTCGATTAGCCGTTTGGCTGTACCATGTAGGAGAATGACATTTAAATGCTAAAGCAGGACATTTTGCATAGTACAGTTTGTGAACAAGATTTCTTACCGTAGAATGGTGTGTTGCTAACATTTCTATATGGTGGAAGGTGCTTTTGCAAGCAGGTCCAAGAATGCAGGCTAAGGATTGTCCTCGTAGACCTGTGTATTTGTGCACTGGACAGGAGTCCATAGTTTGTAGTATTTTCATTTTTCTTTTGTCGTTGGCTTTCACATAGTGATTGAGGAACTGCTGCAAAGATTTGATAGAGTTTTGGTGAACGTTACACATTGATGTGCAAGGCCATTTGAAGATGGGGCGTATTTGTTCGGTGGAATGGAGAGTTGAATCAAAGTTTTATGGGGATATTTGTGAAAGCGGTGTTTCTTTTTCCATTATGGTATTGTCTACCTTTTCATACGCTCACGCACTGCTATGTGTGGCAATTTAGTTTGTTTGCTCTTGTTTGTATGATTCCTCATTGAAGTATGGCTCTGTGCTGCTGGTGTGACTCCACTCACCTCTACAAATGTTGCCAAAGGTATCTATGCTGATATTGCGTTTGTTGCTGGTTGTAGTTTACTAATTAATTTTGCTAGTGGTTTCATTCTGTTTAAAATTAATATAAAGAATTTCCTTTAGAGGAGCAATGCACTGTCTACAAAAGCTTCCAGGATCACCTTTCTGCGGTTGTGCGTGATTTCTCTCCTGTATTTATTAGGTTCTGAAGTACTCCTTGATGAAATATTTTTTGTAAAATACATTTTTGGGAATTCTTAATTGTGGCTACGTTACTATTTGTACGTGCTCTGTTAGCAGTAGTGGTAGTTGCAATCTTTTTAGTACATTTCTTTTTCTTTTTAGATTTTGAAAGAGGAGTTAAAGTTTGTTTACTGTTGAGTGCGTTTATTTTCGTTGGTGATTGTATTAGATGTTGTGTTTGAGCTTTCTGTACAAATTCTGCTAGAGGTGGATGGGTATTTTGTATGCTTTTAGGCTGATCCGCTCTATTTCTGCGTTGTTTACTACAGAGTTGATTTTTGGTTGCCATTCTGTAGTATCGGTTGGAGAAAAAAGGAACGTATGGGTGTGCAGGTTTTGCAATGTATATGTCTGCACTGTGCATGAGTGGTTGAATATGAGGGTAGAGATACAGATAGAGGTGTGTGATTGTGTAATGGGCTGGTACTTTAGGTTGGGAAGGTTGTATTGGTATCTAGGTGTTACTATAATGGTGGTCAGATGACAATAGAAAGTGGGCATCATTGAGGTTTAATGAGTAAGAATGAAGCAAATACTGTTGGGTTGATAGAATTGTGTAGCCTACAATACAAGAACACTGCACTGTCTGAGTAAGAGGCAGAACACTACGATAGTGTTGCACTTACTTTGTTGGATGTTGAGAGTAGGTTTCTTCTAGGTTGTATTTTGAAGTTGACATGCCACTGGTTTTTAGGAGAGAGGTGTTTACTGCAACTGTGAAAGAAGAAAGTAAGAACATATGTATGTTAATGGCATAGTGATTGTATTTGGAGAATACATCATTTAAAATTGTAGGAGGATGTTTTGGCAGGAAGAGTTAGTGTGTGTGTGGAATTGGATAGCTTTGTATATGAATGGGGACTTGGAAGCATGAGCATTTTTGGTAAGGGGGTAGTGGTTTATTTATAAGTGTGCCGTATGAGGTGCACTTTGGCAAGTGTGTGTGTTGCTGTAGGACTATTTAGTATGAAAACCGATTAGTGCTAGTTGTAGAAGGGTGAGTAAAAGGTTCAGAAAAATGTACAGATTGGAAAGGAGAATGTTTTCATGTGTGCAATTCCATTAACTTTTCTGAAGATATATTGGTTTGCTTTGGTAAGATACATTCAGTTTTCCTTTTCTGTGAGCATTTTAGGAATTTTATAGGAGGTGTGTTAGTGGGGGAAAGGGTTGCAAAAATAACAGAGGGAAAGAAGAGATTACAATGGGTGATATGTGTAAATGAATAGTACCATAGCATATAGCATTGTAAGTGCCACTTAATGACAGGTTATGGGACACATGACCGTATGCTTTTTGAGTTGGTTATGCATACATGCCAACATTCTGATGCATCTGGGAAAGAAATTTCATCAGGGAAATCGGGATATGTAAATTTTGCTATACAAATACGTTGGGGCTAGAATGATTATAGGTGGGATAACGTGAAAAATAGCTATATTTTTCACTGAAAAGTCAGGAGTCTCCCACCTAAATTGGGCTGAATGTGGAAGCAGACATCTTGGATGGGGTTACAGTACTTTTTGTTGTAGGTGCTTTTCAATCACAGGAGACCTGTACTCTAAGTGTGTAATGGTAAATATGGAGTGTTGAACAGAGTTGATAGAGTTAGATGCAGAGGACTTGGATGTGATTGGTGGATGCGTGTGTGACTGCTTAACAGTATCCAATGAGGGAGTGCTGCAAATAGAGTAGTGGAAAGGGAAGAAGGGCTACACTTGCCTTACAGGGTCCGCGGACACTGCAGTAGTTGGAGGATCGCACGTGCCACATCCTGCCCTTCCCAGCATGCCTGGCATGGAAATGGGACTGTGGAGATTATGCAATCAGGTGTTGAGGGTGTGCTTAACAGGAAGGGGCGGTAATACTTTTTTTGAACTGCTGTGAGTAGTGAAGATAGCAGAGGTGAAGAGAGTCAGAGTGTTGATCATGGGCGATTCCTTTGTGGGTGATCTGCAGAGGTATGCCCAGGGAAGAGGTATTGATGACAATTTTGGTTTTGAAGGAGTGGATGTTTTGTGGCGCAGTGTGCAAGCTGTGCTTGCAGTTTGCAGAGATGTGGCCACTTGGAGTAGTGCTGATGTCCTAGTAGTGCATTGTGGCCCTCTGAAGTTTGGTTACAGTGATGCGTCTTTTTCCCACTGCAAAGGTGTTTTTCTCATGCATATCATCTAGAAGAGTATGGAACAATCCCGATGTACTTTGTTCCCAGCAAGAGGTCGGAAGGTGTTTTATAAACAGAGGCATGTGTACATTTTTGTTCAGTGCTGGGATGTTCTTCTGTTGCTATGAGAACATTAATGCTTTTAAGGTGAACTTTTTCAGTGCAGATGGCATTTCTTTGTCCACTATTGGAAATGCTATTTTGTTCTACAATCTAAGGGATGTTTTGAAGAGGTTTGTGTAAGAATGTAAGGATGGAAAGAAGAGAAAAATCTGCAAAAAATACAAAACAAAAGGTGTTTGTTTACGAGCACCTTTTAACAAAAGGCTCTCTTTAGAGCCACCAGTAAAGAGAAAATCCCCTACCCTGGTTGAAATGTGTTCCCCCACCCCTTTAGAAAGCATTATATGTCCGCGGACACCACAGTAGTTTGAGGATCGGACGTGCCACATCCAGGGCTTTTGAGGATGGGAGGCATGGAAATGAGACTGTGGAGTCTAGTGGATTGATCAATAAGGTTTCCTGAGTGTGGAGTGTAAGGAGAGACTGTGACAGAAGGGCTGTTTTTTAGAGAGGAGAGTAGATGGCTATGGCTGTGTTATTCAGAAGGCAGAGTATATGGATTTTAGGGGACTCCTGGATACATTGGTTGCAAGGGCATGCCGAACACTGTGGAGCGGCTGCATAGCTTGGATTCTATAATGTGGATGTCCACAGGTATGGAGTACGTGGAATTAATTGGCTGAATGTGGTTCCTCTTTGTGCCACTTTGGTGATGCTTGATCATCCAGACATTATTATTATTATTCATTGTGAAGGGACCGTTTAGTACAAGTTACCAGAATTTCTCTGCAGTTTGCGATGAAAGAGGCACTTGGGCAAGTCATGGACATGTTTCCAAACTCTGAGTCATTTTTTCTTGCATGGCCCAGAGACAAATGTGGCTGAGTGCTTTTTCATTTGGTCCGCAAATGGAAAAGCAAGGCACAATTTCAACAAGGCTGTATGCGCCTTTTTGAGAGATGTTGGCATGTCCTCCTTCCACAATGAAAATATTAAGTTTCGTAGTACAAACATTTTTCGCAGAGATGGAGTCCATCTAACTGATGCTGGCAATCACCTTTTTCTTCGAAATATCCAAAATGCATTGCAGCATTTTTTGCAAGTATAGCAAGCATTTTTCCAATATGTGTTGGCCATTTCAACCCTTCCAAAAACAAACACCGCAAAAAGGCTCTTTTCAGAGCCACCACTTTCTCCTGGAAACGAGTGCAATGATTTTTACGGAACTACCCCTCGCATTATTTTAGATGTCCGCTGACTTTGCAGGTTGTGCGGCGGCCTGCCTCATTTCATTGGCAATTCTATTTTTTAACTGTGAAAGGTGGCTCTGAAAAGAGCCTTTTTTGCATTTGTTTGTTTTGCATTTTCTTGTTATTTTTACAGAAGACACAGAAGGAAACAAAGGGAGGAAAGGAAGGGAGGGTAGGGAAGGGGCACCAACCACTGGGATGAGAAAGGGCAAGTGGAGAGAGGAAGATGTTAGGTGGGCCTCACTTAGGTAGAGGGCACTCCTTCTCATGCTCCCAGACTGAAGCCTCCAAAGCACTTTGAAGTTGCTCCCCCCTGCAGAGTACTGCTTCGGCAGTACGTGCACAATACAGTTACCTTTCAAAGGTAAGGGTCTGCTGCAGTGCGTATGGCCTGCAAGGCTGGTTCAGGGATCTGCTGCCCCACAGGAGTGTCCCTTGTGGCAGGAGCAGATGCAGAAGATGCTGCATAGGAACTCAACCTACTGTCTTGTTTGAATGGTACGACCTTCCAAACTGCTACCATGTAGTTCGATTTCGGGTGTTGCCGCATGGAGGGGGCGCCGTAGCTGTACAAGCCTGGTTTTCCGCGACTGAGTACTAAGTGCATTTCACCTGGTTAGCATGAGATTTGGACACGTCTCCTACGGTGGTAAATAGCTTCCACACCCAGGACTCGCGGTGGCTGCAGGCAATGGGGAATTCCTCTACCTCATCCTTGTGCTCTTCTTGATCCCTATCTACATCAACATACTTGTTCCCCTGTCCAGGCCCTTGGGAAGATGGTGATGAAGGCGAGGGTGAGGGTGTGGGTGCTGCTGAGGTAGAGGTAGTAGCAGCATCCATGGTTGCCATTAGCTCAAAAGTTAGTACAGCACAGCAGAATTGAGTAGAAAGCAATTCTAGCATGGAGCAATCTATAATACTGGTCTGGCACAGAAACAAAAGGAGCAGAGCAGATTTCGGCAGAAAGCAATTGCAGCAGGAAGGAGCAATCTGGACCTGTGCTGTGTTCTGGATAGCCAAAAAGAGAATGAGCAGCAGTTCTGGGGTGTGGTCTTTTATAGGGGTGGTGGGGAGCGCTTGGAACCCGAAAGCAGTACTAAAAAGTTCCAAAAAGTCGTTAGATTTCCAGGGGTATAGTGTGGGACCTCTGTAAGGGTGCAGTTTCACAGTAAAATACCCTGGATTGATGAAAACAGCACTTTTTCGATGTCCGGGGGCACGGACCGTATCCAAAATAAGGGCCGACGCTCAGCGTGGGTGCAGTCACATGATGACGTCGCAAATGTTCTCAAATGGGATGGCTGTCTGCAGGATGCATATTGCGTGGTATACATTGTGCGCATGTGCATAGGTGTCCTACGGACAGGGTTGGGCTCCCTGGACTAATCAAAAGTGCGACACACGTACAGCAACAGGCTGAGTGTTTGTAGGATGCAGGGGGTGGAAGTGCGCAGGTGTCCGTCGGACATGGGTGGACGCCTTGAACTAATCAAAGCATGCTGGTCAGGGGTGGTGTTACCAGGACACAGAGGATGTGCGACAAACAGTCGTGGGCTACAATAACTAATTAAAGGTGCGTCACAAGATGTGGCCATGCAGACAGACGTGGCGTCCTACGGACACCTCCATTTTAATTGCGGAAGGCTGATCAGGTGAGGGGCCGTAGGACACCTCTATTTTGCTTAATTGCGGCTATCTCGGACACTACCGCGCTCCACTGAGTCATAACGTGATTTAAAAAAAAAAGGAAAACATACACACACAACCAGGAACAGTTTACATATAAACATTTATTTACATACATACATAGATGCAATTAGGAAAAGGAAGAGGTAGCAGAAATTGACACATGTACCGGGGAATTGGGGTTTTCTACAAGTTGGGCATGAGGGGAGGAAGGGATTGAGGTCTCATTGTAACGTCTCTCTTCATAGAGAATTTGTGTGGAGGGTTGGCTGGGAAAGGGGAAGGGCTAAAGGTGTAGATGGGGCAGTAGTATTTTATTTGTTCCATGATATGTTCTTGTACAACATTTTCTAAGGTGGCAAAATAGTTTAGCAATTGCTCCATTTTTGCGTCCAGGTGGTCTAGTTTTTCATTCATAGAGTTTGTTTCATTTTCTTGGCTCGTATGCAGTTGTGGAAGAGTTTCTGCTTGTGGTGCATTTTCTTCATTTCGACTATGTACTGTTAAATAAAAAATATCTGTTAGTTGTATGTGAAGCAATGGGCCTCATTATGAGGTGGGCGCAAAGGAATACCGGGCACCGTTAAGGACATTGGTGCCGGTAATCCCATTGCACCCTATTCCGAGGTCCCTTAGCGGGTTCCTTCCTTAACGCCTGGTTTTACCAGGCGTTATGAACGGGGCCCGTTAAGAGACTTCAGAGCTAATAATGGTACTGCAATTTGCGGTACCGTTATTAGCGCCTTCCCCCTTCCCATTCAGCCCTATGGGGACTGAAATGGGAATGGGGAATGGCTTTTTCAATGGGGACTTACCAGTCCCGCAAAGGTCAGAATAGACCGGTAAGACCCCATTGAACGAGGGCGGACTCGGTACCGGTATTGGAGGTAGTCATGGCGCTATTAGCGCCATGACTACCTCTAACCTCGGAATGAGGCCCAATGTGTATTCACTGTCTTACTTTTCAGACTATGTTGTGTACCAATGGGGTTGCTATCTTCACTCATGTCTTCATTAGGGAAATTATTTTCCAGTCATTCTAGGGTGCTTGCCATTGCTGAGTAAAAAAGGAAATGTTTTTCTAATATTGTACACTGAACAAACTATGCAATTATAGGAAAAAACATAGTGTACTTACCACCTAGTTGTGATGTTTTGCTCTTCGAACTTTGCAATCCTTTCTCTAACAGTTCCTTCTTTGTTTCTATGTAAAGTAGCACTGAGGTAATATTATTGGAAGCAGACGTTATATCTCTTGTTTGTGCATTCCATTATGGTGCTAACTCTATGCATTTGTTCTGCTCGTTTCATAAGTACAGAGTTTGTAGAAGTACTGTATTTGTCATTGCAATTCACATTGTGCTGTTTGTATATGTTCAGTGTCTTTGCTGAATGGTACAACTATGTAAGAGAACCTCTGACCTTTTGGGCAGTTTGGATGCTACCGATGTCCGCGAATAGACACATAGTACGCAGCCACTGTGCCCATCAGCAGGGAGCCAGCAGGTTCAGTATGTTGGGTGGTATATCTAAACAAACTAAGGGTATCCTGGTAAAAATCTATAAAATTCAGTGAAAAAAGTTGTTAAGGGGACATTATGGTTAAGTTGCGCTATTAAAAACCTATCAAATTTAGTGACAAAACTTTGTTAAAGGGACATTATGGTTAAGTTGTGCTACCAAAAATCTATGAAATTCAGTGAAAAAACGTTGTTAAAGGGACGTCAATCCGGGGACAGTGGCAGGTGGGAGTTTGACTGGGGCGGTACACCTGTTAAAGGGACGTTGTGGTTGTAAGTAAAACCGAAAAAAAAACAGAAATTCGCCAGTTATGGTAACCTAAGCAACCATAATTTGCGCCACCACCATGCACTGCTAAGACTAACACCCAGGACATCAAAGATAAAATAAAAAATGTCATGTATGACATCACTGATTACATCACATGTGCATTTAGTTTTCATGAAAAGCCTCCACAAGGGATTGTTATGTTATGTTATTTGGCATTTATATAGCGCCTTATTTATCATTGGTATGATCTCAAAGCGCTGGTAGGTTGAACGCCCTCGGGAACCGTAGTTCGAGTCAGTAGAGAGAGAGAGAGAGAGAGTCATAAGGTGCCTGGGTGCACTGGATATGTGTGCAGCCGGTGAGGCAGTTGCATGATAGCTGCTTCTTAGCGGTAGGTGTGGTGGTGGAGCGGTCAGTTGTATGTGTTCAATTCCGAAGGGTGGACACCCAGACTGATTTCTGGCTGCGTTAGGCCTGAGGAGACGCTTAAGCTAGCGGTGTGTGCTCAGCTAGCTGTGTTTAATTAGGATGATGAGGAGTATGTGGCAGGTGTTAGTATGAGAACAGCTATACTGAATGTGTCATAGTATCACTGTGTTCTAGTTGTGTGGTGGTGTATAGGAGAGAGTAAGTGTGGTAGTGTGATATGATGGTTATCAGTAAAGTGCTAGAGATCGAGTACTGCATCTGTACCATCTATTCTATCCGTTTTGTTTACTCCGTCTGTTCATTCCTCTTCGTCTGTGCATCCATTTTGTCTGTTAATCTAATAGTCCTATCCTTTCCATCTACTCGACCCTCATCCACATGATCTAGTCCATCTGTTCCGTAAACACATTTCATCCTTCCCATCCGTTCAATGGCCCTCATTACAAGTTATGCCGGTAGCCAATGCCGCAATTTGCGGCATGGCTGCCGGCAAAACCGCATCCGTGTCCTCGGAATGAGGACTTACTGGACCATTCCGAGTTTGGATGGCCCGGTAATTCCTCACTCGAGGACACGGTTCATCCCCATTCCCATTTCAGCCCCCTTAGGGCTGAATGGGAATGGGAGAGGGAGTAAACAACGGGCGTAATGGCCCGTTGTTTGCTCCCTCTTCCCCTCGCGGGACCCGGTATGCACGCCTGGTTTTCCCAGGCGTGCTTAACATGTCCCGCGAGGGGAACTCGTAATGTGGCGGAACGGGTTGAACGGCGCCGCAGCCTTTTACGGCGCTGTTCAACCCGTTACGCCAGGGTCGTAATAAGGCCCAATGTGTTCTATCCGTTCCATCCTTCCTATTCATTCGATCCGCTCCATGTGTTGTCATTATAATGTTGGCAGAAAACTATCAGAGATCATTGGGAGAACTATCATGAGATGTATAGTTCATTAAGCAATCCATTGCTATAAAAACCACTGCATTGCAGAGTTTTCCAGTACATTAACGAACTCATGTAGAAACGTAGGCATTGTCTGCAGCATGCACCATTGAGGTGCAATATTTAAATATCTTCCCATATTTAAAATCTTCCCATGTTGGATAGTAAAATTATGAATTCTTTCGTTTTAGAGTTTTGCGTACTCTAAAACATGTAAAAGTAGTTAACAATGCCCTACGTACTACATAATTTTAGTACTACACATAAAACATAAATACACCACAATGCATACAAATATAAGCATGTAAAGGGAAAGTAAAGTAAGCACAAAAGCAGCAGTATTACCAGAAAGTGTTCATAACCTTACTCATTATCTTCATGCACAGACATTATTGCTGTGCTTCAGGCTTGCTACTTCCCATATGTATATGTATCATATGACGTACCTGATCCCTAAGGAAAGTAGTGCAAGAGCATACGAGAAGGGTTAGGTCTACAAATATAGTACCTTTTTCAATTTTTAGGTCCCAACTCTTAGTGAAGAAAACCACCTGGCCTAGATATGTCAGTGAACAAAAAAAGAGGAAGCCAGCCATGTGATGGCATCAGTGATGTCACCAATGACATTTGTGATGTCATCTTTGATGTCATGGGTATTAGTCCTTGCAGTGCACAGTGGTGGCGTGAGTTATGGTTGCTTAGTTTACCATAACTAGTGAAATTCTGGGGATTTCCGGTTTTACTTGTAACCATAACGTCCCTTTAACAATAATTTTTCACTGAATTTCATAGGGTTTTAGTAGCACAACTTAAGCATAACGTCCCTTTAACAAAGTTATTTCACTGATATATGTATATGTTATGAGAAAAATGTTAAGCAATATTTTTTATGCACTATGGGGGTCATTAAGAGTTTGGAGGCAGCCATGGTGCTATTAACACCATGGCTGCCTCCAAACTCGGGTCCGGGTTGGCAGAATTGGGATTTACAGAGACATTCCGACATATGCGGACCCGGGCCATTCCGCGCTATGTGGACCCGGTAAGTCCCCATGCCGAATACCATTTCCCATAGGGCTGAATGGGAATGTGGAAGGTGCTAATAACAGGCCTGCAAATAGCGGGCACGTTGTTTGCTCCCTGGTCCTCTAATGGGACCCGCTAAGGACGTCTGGTCTGACGCTAGGGAACCTCGGAATAGGGCGGTAAGGGGTTACCGGCACAGGCATCCTTACCGGTGCTGGTAACCCCTTACCGCCCACCTTGGAATGACCCCCTATGCTTTCCTATACTCTTTTTGCTTCTCCCGCATCTTATTAAAACTCACACTTTCTATAACTCCATTATGTCCCTCTCTGTAGGTGCCACGATGGTAGAGAGAGTGCTGCTCGCCACGTTTAGAAATGAATCAGCAGTAGGAATGTAATAAGTGCCACAAGGTCGTATAGCTACGACTGTGGGTTAAATTGTGTAGCAATAGTATTTACTACTTTGATGTTGATTCTTGCAATATATTGGGGAGAAGTATTTATCTGGCTAACCCATATAAAAGATGGGGGGGTTATATGGATGAAGAACAACAATGCATCTTGTAACCTATCCACCCTGCATAAGAATTTAACCACAATTAAATTTAGTTTAGTTTAGTTTATTCATTTGTATTGCGCACGAGACCCGAAGGTATGTGTTAAAACCCTCAGGAAATGTGTTTATGTTAATTGAACAAACTGTGAATGTCTCTGCCGCACAAGATGCTCGCTGCCAGTTTATATAGCGCCATCAGTGTCATCCCCTGGCAGCTAAAAGTCACGTCATCTATTAACTGTACAACCAACACTAGCACCTACCTTACAACAGCGTGCAATGTTTACTGACTTACTTACCTCAAAATGTACTCTGGGTACTAATGTGATAAATGTCTTTCCTACCTCTACTCCATTATATCAATCAGTTCATGAGCCTACGCCATTGCCCATGCAGCCAACCACGCCCCTTGAACTTAATGTACATTATTTAAGGGCAAATTACACTAATGTTGTATGTAACACCACTACCGCAAGCATTTGCAAAAGCCGGTTCCTCTATTTGTTACCAGACAACCTGTATACCATGTTGTGCGATAGGAAGCGATAGTGAAAACTCATGTCAGCAACAAATCCACCCCTCCCACGTAGTAAAAGAGGGAAAAGGGACATACACCCACATAAGTATGATGCGTACCATGGGTTGGGACTTGATAAGGTAGAGGACACCAATCATCCAGGTCAATCTAACAGTTGGTATTCTTACATGAGCACCACGGGAAGACAAGCCACCAATGGGAGTTGTTATGTCTGTTCCTTGATACCCCATGCCTCAGGGACGCCCAAAGTGTTTGTACCCCAAGAAGTCCCAATATTAGAAACCCAGGGTCTCATTACAAGCATGGCGGTCCTGGAACTACGATACTGGTAAGCATGCCGGTACCGTAGTTCCCTGACTGCGATACTACGAGCTGTGTTCACGGGCGCCTGTCAGCCCGCCAGGTCTGAGCTGGCGGGCAGAGCGGCAGCGCAAGCTCAGCACATCGTATGCATCGCCACCACTCTGAATGTTGCTGGTGCATCCAATGTCCCATTCCCATTCAGCTCTATGGGGCAGAATGGGGATGGGGTGTCCCGCATTACTGACACCCGCAAATGGGCAATTACTGGGTCCGCCAAACTCGGCACAACCTGGTAATTGCCCATTCGCGGGTGCTGGAAAAAAATGGATACCGGTGGCAGCCTCGTAATGAGGCTCCCAGCGTCTTGTCCATCTCGCACAATGTAGGATAAGGAGCACCTTTCAGGCACACACAGTAAAATTAACACTCTTGCCACCAGACGAGAAACTTTGCAAGAAAGGAACTATAGGCCCAAGATGTTTTAATAAACCGTTCCTGACGATCAAAAGCACTGGTTTTTCAGACAGGAAATGGCAAGACTCTACCGTCATGTGCAAGACTGAGGTGCTGAGAGGCCTATTGGATGAAAAACTGAACTTTTCAGAAAAACACTATGCCCAAACATGGAGTGAGCATGTCACCAAGCTAACAATGATCTCAGCTCTTGAAAAGCTAATCAAAGTACAGGAAGAAATGTATGGACTTTGTTTCTATAGTGAGTGCCGAACAGCAGTGGGGTCAATCACACGCTGCAACAGGACAATCATTCTTCGTAATCTCCAAAAAGGAACAGCAGCTCTCACGGACACTATTGGGTGTGTGGTAAACAGGCATACGTGCCCCTCCCGTCATCATGGAGGGGCTTCTGTGCGCTTGTGACACTGCATTCAGCATTGCTGATAATACGGAGGAACACCTAAAAGGGGGTCACTGCTGCACGACGAACAATTCACAGTGCAACAAGGGCAGCCAGCAAAACCAACAGCAACATTCATTAAAGAACCCCCCTTGTTTCGCATCCTGCCAGAAAAAGAACTACATGACTGTCTGTTCCGCAGGAGGCGCTCCAACTACATCTCACAAGAATCATCTGACCTTTTCGCACAGATACTTGACGAATACAAGCTTTTCAACTCTGCAGAGACATTTTTTGCATCACAAATACTTAGAATCCAGATAAGAACAACGCCAAGTGGTTCCAGATCATTAGGTGTGAGCTGATCCAGCTGGCAAATGACACTGAAGACAGGTTCAACATCATCACAGTAGAGCTAAGAGCCCTGCAGCTGATGATGATGCAGAGCCGCTACGTACTGAACCTCTTCACTACAATGGAGGGCGGCGTTTGCCGAAAAATCGGAAGTGCATGTTGCACTTTCGCACCTTCTTCAGATGCTGATAACGGAACACTTTCACATGTGATTGCAGCAGTGCATGAACTTGGAGTGTGCATGCAGAAGGAAGGTGGTGTACAGCCATCAGACTGGTTCACCATGGCATTCGACTGGGTGCCATCATGGCTTGCAACTGCAATGAAAATGCTGATCCCAATCATTGTTTTCTTTTTACTGATTTTCTGTGTGTGCCAGTTAGGGCTGCGATGCTGCACTGACTCTGTTCCCCATGGTGCGAAAATGATGGTCACTGTTACTACTAAACATGGAGATAATATGAAAGTGCTCCCTAGTATTTAAGACGCACAGATGCAAACTGGTGAGAGTAATGGACACAAATACTGCATGGTGGCAATATACAACACAGGGGATGAGGTCGTCAAGCTGTACCACACCACTATCAAGCAACCTCAAGATCTCGAGAACTACCGAGAGGTGTGGGTGGATCTGGATGGGGATGAGGATTGTATTTACATGTCTTGTAGACCCGAGGAATATGCCAGACCAGGGGAGAGTCTAAGAAATGTGTGTCGAACGTAGATGCCTATAAAAGGAACCCCTGCCTGGGAAGAAGCAGAGCGAAGGGTTGTGGGATGGGACAACTGTAGAAAGGTGTATTTGTTACTTTAAGAGTAATGAAAGGGGGGAATGTTAGGGGAGAGGTGGTCTATCCCGCACAAAATGCATCCCGTGTGTGCCAAAGGAGGGAGATGCCCCCACTGTGCAGTTCAGTGCTAAACCAACCCTTTGGCAAAACAGGGAGACTCCATTTTGTGTAACACTGAAAGCCATCTTTTGCTAGGCCCCAAAAATGATCTCTAAATGCTGCTTCTCCCATTCGCAGCACCTCGCATAAACAGCCCTGGCCCCCTCCACATCCATGCCTGCTCTGCCCAAGCTCTGTTCTCACGGAAGGCCAACCATAAATTGTTGCAAATATGCAGTATCCTTTCCCTCCAGATCAGCTCACTGCCCTGGATGTGAAAGGAACAGGCCCCAACTCATTTTCCCATCTGTCTCCACTAAGCTGTCTGTGCATCCTCAACCTCCCCTTTAGACCACCGTCCACCGAGCCCATGTCCCCCTATTCTTTCATGTAGACACAAATCTGACCCCTTTTGTAGTGACCAGATGGGACACCCACCAGAGCCCTAATCCTAGGGGCCCATATATTCTTGTCCAACCTAAACACATGCCCACCAGTGTCTTGAGGCAACAGGCAGATCAAAACCCTACAGTGCGGGCACAGGGTCCGGGGCACACTATATTTATGGACACCTAGATACAAGGGTTAGCATGTCTATCTCTTTGCTTTGGGGCTTTGAAGCCCCCCAATAATGTCAAGTCTTTTTGTGGTAAACATTTGTCTTGTGTCATAAGTTCTAATTGAAGTATATTAAAGGGTTAGGCTATGTAGTGCATTGATGAACTGACCTTCACCGCGGAAATGAGCCCAGCTGACCCACGTGCTACAGGACTGACATCCACACAGTGGCCTATCCGGCACCATCACTCTGCGAGCATCCATACTGTATCAGTTTGTTCTTCCAATTGTATTATAGAGATGCGGTATCTATAGCACATGTCACAGTGATGCGTTTTTGTCTTATAACATGCTGCCCTTGTAATTGGTAGCAGAGTGCTCTCCGGGCAGCAGAGTTCTCTGCGTGCACAGATTGCTTATATATACTTGCAGTCCATCTCTTAGTCTCATTCCCTATTGGATGTGTCTATTACTTGGTCCATGGTTAGTGCGTGTTCGAGGTAGTAGCCTTCACACCTTTGAACTGTGGTCACTTGTGTCTGTCTTACTGTTGATACCATGCCTTCCTTACATAATCCAGTACATGTAGACGAGACTACACTATTTTCTCAAAAGCTTAAGAAGGACCTTGCTGACATAAAGGTGCCTAGAAAATTAGTGCTGGTAGATGACTTGCTATTTGTCTCCCCATCACATAATACATGCAAACAGGATGCTCAGGTGCTGTCAATTGTATTGTCAAATAAGGGACACAAGGCATCCAAACAAAATTGCAAATAGCAGATAAAAGGTATATTATTTGGGCCATTGTATTATATTAGGGCAAAGGTTCATGGCCCCCTCCATGAAAGAAGCTGTGTACACAATTCCCAGTCCAATGAGAGCATTTTTGGGCATGCTAGGTTTTTGTAGGTAGTGGTTTTAAGGTTTTGAGTATACTACGGTGACCACAACAGAGCACCTCTAATGGACACCAGAGGCAGAAGAAGCTTTTCACACAGTCAAAAGGGCATTAGCTGAAGCCACAGCTTTGGTATTAGCATATGTGTTCATTTTTTATTTGATCGAATGATACATTTGACCGAATTTGGTCAGTACCATTCGATCGAATAAAAACAATTTGGCTAATACATACCGAACATGGTGAGCGGGGTGTTCCCCGCTCCCCATGATTGGTATGTATTACCCTTGGGGTGTTGCAGGGGTGTCCCCCGCTTCCTTAATATTGGAGGCGGGGGACTGACAAAAAAAAAGAAAAAGGGATCCTGCGGCGTTGGATCCCAACCCACGTTAGAGGGACGGATCTGACGCCGCAGGGCTGAAGTGGACCATGCAGCCGGCAAACAGGTAAGTGTGGAAGGGGCATGTGGGGTGGCGGGTGTGGGTTGGTGTGAGCGCGTTTGATCCTCTGATAATTGATCGCATGCAGGTTGTTTTTTTCAAACAGTTTGCTGCGATCAATTCTCAGATGATCAAACACCACCAAACCCACAGCTTTAGGTCTATCATATTAAAAAAAGAAATGCCCTCTGTTTTGTCATGAAAGGAATAGTTCCTAATCTGCAGTATTAACACAAAGGCATGGCCATCATCAGATGCCCATTGCATATTACAGTAGAATTGGATGCAGGGACCATGAGAACGCCCCCACACCTCTTCTCAGAATTTGCAGGTCCTCATTCCGAGATTGTATTATTATTAAAAAGTAAAACACAACATGTCTTGTGTCCAGATCAAACAAATATGAAGTATTCTCCAGCATTACCCTAAACTGATGTCCTGTGTTAAATTCAGCATCCTTACTTCCGACCACAGGTGATGGGGAGCCACATGATATCAATCGATATGAATGGACAACTATTACTATTTCCTTATGACTCATAGGAGAAAGATGTCAAATACACCAATACACTAGACTGATGTAATGCATGTTGTGGATGGTTCTTGTTATAGGGGCAGAGATGGCCAGTCGGTAGCAGGGTATGCCGTATGTACATTGGGAGATGTTGTGGCAAGTGGGAAATTGCCTAATGTCACCTCAGCCAAATTTGCAGAGTTGGTTGCACTGTCACATACTCCCAAATTACCAGAACAAGAAACGTCAATATACATACAGAATCCCATTATGCATTTGGGGTTGCTCACAGTTTCTTGATGTCGTCTGGCTTTCCTGTTCAGAATCATGCCTATGCAAGTCACGTGTTAGAGGCCATCATGCTCCCTAAGCAAATGGCTATCATTAAATGCACGGCACATTCACCTTTGGAAAGGGAGGTTGCCTCCGGGCATGATTTTGCAAAGCTGACGTCTGTTTCTGACTCTCAGGCTCAGTTTGTATTAAGATTGAAATGGACATCATAGCCGCCACCCTTCCGAACACTTGAAGCACTAGCCCATACCCAGGAAGTGCTTCTGCTATAGGAAAAATTATTTTGTGCCAGAAATGGTTGCCAATCACATAAGCACTAACTTTGGTAGGATGCACATGGCTGCCATGTTGTGCCAAAAATACTTTTATCTCACCTCACTAGAGTATACCATGAACTGGAAAACATAGGAAAAAGGGGTACAATCCCCACTCTGAATTGGGACTGGATCACATCCACCTTTACCGCCACGGCTCAGACGAACTACAGACAGTGTGTTAAATGTTAACAACATTACAACAGAAAGACAGTCACACTACAAATAGAGTGCATCCACCACCATCTGGTCCCCCTGCATACTACCTCCAGGTGGATTGTATTCAACTGTGAAGATGTAATAACCTGCAATTCGTACTTGTTCTTCTTGACATCTTTTCTTGTTGGGGAGACACCTACCGATGTAACCGAGCATACACCATTGTATGATATGATATGATATGATATGGCATTTGTAACGCTCCTATACACAAGTGTTTCAAGGCGCGACGAGGCGGGGGGGACGAAGGGGAGACAGACAATGATCCTACTAGGACAGGTGTCAGTCAGATCACGCAAGTGCAAGGGTAGAGGGGAAGGGAAAAGTGAAAGGGGGAAGGGAGAGGGGAAAAGTGCAGTACAGGGTTAGTAGAATAACAAGTAAATACTAAGGGCCAGCTGGTGGCAAGTGCAAGGTAAGTGCAGACAAGTGCTGGGAATGGGGGGCTGCAGGGATACAGAGACAGTCCCGCAGTGCAGGGGTTGCCAGGGAGGCAGTGCAGGGGATGAGTGGCTGGGCCAAGGACCGAAATTGGTGAGTGGCCCAGTTGCAGATTCAGTGCAGATTCAGTAATTTTAGCAGGGGAGAGAGGGAGAGAAAGCGGAGGCAAAGAGGAGGGTTTTGAGGTGCTTCCGGAACTGGAGATGGTTCTCCTCAAGTTTCAGGGAGGCAGGAAGGCTGTTCCAGAGGGAGGCCCCTACTGCGGAGAGAGATCTACCCCCAACTTGTTGCTTGGAGAAGCGGCTGACCCTGAGGAAGTTGGAGGCAGATGAGCGAAGAGCTCGAGAAGGAAGATATTTAGGAAGAGAGAGTTGAAGGTATTTCGGCCCAAGGCCCCAGAAGGCCTTGTGGACAATGCAGAGGATTTTGAACTTAATCCTCGCAGCCACTGGGAGCCAGTGTAGTGATTGCAGTCCTGGAGTGATACGGTCCCTGGGCTTGAGGCCAAGGACAAGTCTTGCAGTCCTGTTCTGGATGAGTTGCAAAGGGCAGAGATTAGAGGCAGGCAGATTTAGATAGAGGCTGTTACAGTAATCCAGCTTCAAAAGAACAAGGGCTCTAGAGACAGTGAGCTTCTGGGGGAAGGAGAGGAAAGGAAGGATACCTCTGAGGAGGTGTAGCTGGTAGTGTGACTTCTTAGAGACGTCAGAAATGTGAGGAGAGAAGGAGAGTGTGGAGTCGAAGATGACCCCGAGGTTTTTTGCCTTGCAGGTAGGAGCAGGAAGAGGGTCAAGAGAGGCCGGTCAGAGAGCTGCATGGAAGGAGGGAGTGGGTGTGCTGATGAGTAGAATCACAGTCTTACTGGCATTAAGGCAGCGGTCATTTGCGGCACACCATTCCTGGATAGCAGACAGACAGTCGGAGATGAGGGAAGGAGAGGAGGAGGCCGAGGGTAGCCTGAAAATGAGCTGGGTATCATCCACATAGCACTGAAAGGTGGGGCAGAGAGCGGCAATGTGGTGGGTAAGAAGTGCCAGATACTGGTTGAACAGCCAGGGAGAGAGGTTAGATCCCTGGGGGACACCACAGGTAGAGAAAAAGATGTCAGAGAGGAAGGACCCCAGTTGGACCTGGGAGGGTCGATCAGAGAGGAAAGAGGTCAGCCACATCAGAGCCTGATCAGTGATACCCAGGTTATCACGGAGACGGTTGAGCAGGATGGTATGGTTGACAGTATCAAAGGCAGAAGAGAGATCAAGCAAAATGAGAACAATAGTTACTTATTAAATCAGCTAATTAAGGAGCACTGTTCTTCATTAACCCCGTAAGTGCCAAGGACGAGTATGCTCGTCCTTTTTGCATAGACTTGCATAATAGCCTGGCAAACATACAGCGCAATCTTCATTGCCCACATAATGAGCAGGAGCAGTAGAGCGACAAAATGGCGTGATATAAAATAAGCTGTCGACACTCGGTGTGTAGACTGGCCTCATGAGGTACCAAGCCATGCCACTGGTACTGCTCAGCAGTACGGCCAACAGAAAGATTGTATTAAGCCCTCACAAGCTTTTTTATGGGCGCCCAAAGCGTTCACTATCTTCTTACCTCCTCTGCTTACTATAATATTTGCTTGATGAATGATGCACTTTTCAAATATTGTGAATCTCTGATTTCTGCCAGTGTCCCCCTATGCAGGTGCAGGAAGCACTTCCAAGGGGGTCGAAAGACGCCTGTCATTCCCATGACCCTGAGGTTGTTGTCTTTGTCCAGCAGTTTTAGCAGAAAGCAGAATTGTTCCCGGGTTGTGGGGGCTTTGCCTGTTTTTGTTGGTAAATGTGTCTGCAATTGAGTTAAGGGATCTCCTCACTTGGTTGCCCGCCTCTACCTGCAAGAGAATTGTGCACCCAGGAAATGAGACTTAAATGTGACCAAAAACGTATAGTTCTGGGGCTTTGTTATATACTGTTCTATGTGTGTGACTTTCTCCTTTCAAAGGAATATAAACCAATATCGACATGGACTCCTGACCATGGTATAAGAAAAGATATGGGGCCTCATTACCACCCAGGCGCTAAGTGTTTAACGGAGCCGTAAAAGGCTGCGGTGCCGTTAACCCATTAGCGCCTAATTACGAGGTCCCTTTGCGGGACCCGACCTTAACGGCTGGTCTAGACCAGCCGTTAAAGTAGGGACCCGCAAAGGGACCTTGATGGCAATTACGGTACCGCAATTTGCGGTACCGTAATTGCCACCGTCCCCATTCCCATTGAGCCCTATGGGGCAAAAATGGGAATGGGGAAGGGCCATGGCAGCATGGGGAATTACGCCCCGCCAACCTCGGAATGGGGTGGTAATTCCCCATTACACCATGGCGGACTCCGGCATGGACCATGGTGCTAATGGCACCATGGTTTAGCGCCAGAGTCCTAATGAGGCCCATGGTATAACCTGGCATGGTGGGACTTGTGGCCTAGGAGGAGTCTGGAGCTGTGCGGTGGGCTTGCCCGCCAGGTCCAATCCTGTATCCTTGTCTGCCAGAGTTCAGAGGAAGGTCAGGATAGGCAGAGGCAGACAACATGAGGCAGCTGGGAGTTGCTATGGGAACAAGTGTCTTGCAAGGCATGTGTATTCACAACTGTGGCACTTAAGCATTCTCCCAGCTGCGGTTCTATCTAGAAGCCCATGGGCTAGAAGGTCCTGACACTGTAGGAATTAAAGGGACTCTGCATCGGCTACAAAAGGGTGAAACTGAATGGAAAAGAATAAAACCTATTTGAGATGGTGCTGTAGTTAAGGCTGTTGGTGAACTTCGTGGCTATTATAAGATATAGCAGGAATAGCAAACCGCAGACTATGACAAAATGACATGAGCATCGAATACCTGCTGTGTTTAGTAGAGACACATGGAATCAATACTGTCTGACATCATTAAAGTTCGGCAGTAATTTTAAAACAAGTTTATTAGAAGCCCTCAACTCATTCAGATTCCAAGATGAAGAACCGCTCGCAAGTGTGTGCATATTATGAGATAAGCAGAGAATGCCCGCTCCGTAAAGATTCGAAAATGCCTCCGAATAAATAGGAGAAGTAACAGTACCTACACTGAATACGCTAATATTTGGCCTTGAGAATGATGAATCCGCCCAAGTGTACTTTATTGTATTCACTATTCACAAGCTGGATTAATATTGGTTGAGCATTGGAAAGAAGCAGCGCCCCCATACAGGGACAAATGTTGGAATAAGTTCCTGTAAACACAAAGGCACTGGAAAGGAATGTTTATGAGGGAAAGATCCGGCCCGAATAGTGAACCAAGTTTCCAAGCAGTGCATGATTCAGTGAAAGGGATCTGTTCACATGTATATTAATTTGATCGAACGGCTAGTGGGGCGGTACTGCCATTAATTATTGAATGAAGACATTTTTGGAAATATAAAAGATACGTTTAAAAAGAAATCACTCCTGTGTTGGGTGTGACCTTGTGATAAGAACCTCTGGGCGGACATGGGCTTTAACGGCCCGCAAGGGCTTCTGCTCCGACTGCGAGCCATTAAAGCCCATTGCTGACCCCTCCGCCTCCCCAACGGGGCGTGAAAGCTATTTGCACCTTGGACTATAGCGGGGTGTGGATAGTTTTCTTTTTTTTGCCTTACTGGAGATCAGTTCTGTGCAAACCGATCTCCTATGGAAGAAAAAGAAAATGGCTGCCGCCATTAAAATGGTAAAGGGACTAGGTCCCTTTTCTGATGACAGCAGCCATAAAAAAACATGCTCCACAAAGGCCGCCGTCATTCAAAAAGGGGCGTAGTCCCTTTCTATTTTAATGGTGGCAGGTGCAGGCAGTGAAAGCACAATCGCGCCCAGGAAAGGCAGATTGGGATTGGTCAATCTGTCTTTCCCAGGTGCGAATGCAATGTTGGGCATCTATGTCAATGTTATTTTCTCTGAGAAAGTTTATTTGTTAATGTCTATTTCCTAATTGGTTAAGACTCAGAAAGGTTTATTTTGTCATATTTATTCAGGATTTAACTGTGTAAACAGAGAATGAACAGCTCTCTGCTATTTTCATTGATGTTTAGGCTGTACAATGACATAAAATAATACATGTTACCGCTGCTTCTTTCAACAGAGAATTGATAGCTGTAAGAGGACGCATGCTATGGAGAAATCCTATGAATGCTTGGATTGTGAAAAGCACTTCAATTCAGCGTCAGACCTGAGAAGGCACCAGAGATCTCACACAGGGGAAAAACCATTCAAGTACTTGGAGTGTGAGAAAAGCTTCACTCAGAGCGCAAATCTGCACCGGTATCAGAAAAGCCACACTGGAGAACGACCATACCAGTGTACAGAATGTGGAAAAAGCTTCAATCGGAGCTCAAATCTGTACCAGCATCAGAATACCCATACTGGGGAGCGGCCATACCAGTGTACAGAGTGTGAGAAAAGCTTCACTCAGAGCGCAAATCTGCACCGGCATCAGAAAAGCCACACTGGAGAGAGACCATACCAGTGTACAGAATGTGGAAAAAGCTTTACTCGGAGCTCAACCCTGTACCAGCATCAGAATACCCATACTGGGGAGCGGCCACACCAATGTACAGAGTGTGAGAAAAGCTTCAGTCAGAGCTCAAATCTGCATCAGCATCAGATGATCCATACTGGAGCGCGACCATACCAGTGTACAGAGTGTGAGAAAAGCTTCACTCAGAGCTCAAACCTGTTCGACCATCTGATGATCCATACCGGGGAGCGACCATACCAATGTACCGAGTGTGAGAAAAGCTTCACTCAGAGACCAAGTCTGTATCAGCATCAGAAGAGCCATACTGGGGAACGACCATACCAGTGTACAGAGTGTCAGAAAAGTTTCCCTTTTACATCACATCTGTACCGACATCAGAGGATTCATACAGGGGAGCGACCATACCAGTGCACGGAGTGTGGGAAAAGCTTCAGGCAGAGGTCAAATATGTATCAGCATCAGAAGAGCCATACTGGTGAACGACCATACCAGTGTACGGAGTGTGTGAAAAGCTTCACTTACAGCTCACATCTGCAGCAGCATCAGAGGATCCATACTGGGGAGAGACTATACCAGTGTACAGAGTGTGAGAAAAGCTTCATTCAGAGCTCACATCTGTACCAGCATCAGAAGATCCATACTGGGGGGCGACCACACAAGTCCACAGAGTGTTAGAAAAGCTTCAGTCAGAGCTCAACTCTGTACCAGCATCAGAAGAGCCTTACTAGGGAATGACCATACCAGTGTGTGGAAAGGTTCACGCGAAACTCATCTCTGATTAGGCATCTGAAAATCCACAATGGGGAGTGACCCTGGCAGTTCATGTCATGTGAGGACAAGGTTCAGTTGTAGCTCTAGTTTGTACAATCATCAGAGGATTCATACAGGAGAGAAGCTCCATCAATGCAAAGAGTGTGAGAAATCCTTTGGTTGTGCCTTAGCTGCAATTGAAGAATCTACCATAGGGAGACGCCATCTCGGGGCACTATAATTAGGCTGCAAGTGTGGCATCATCAGAAATGGTGTAAAGACTTACAAGTATAAAGAGTGTGAGAAAAGCTCCATTTACAGCTAGAACTTTACATCCATGTGAGGATCATACAGTGGAGAAGCCACACGGGTGCACAACGTGTGGGCAGCACTTCAATCCATTATGAATCCTGTGACAAGATTGGAGATCACAAACTTAGTGTTTTGACCAAAGCGGCTTGAACGTTGTTGAACCTTCTTAAACCAGCAATGCTTCTGGACCAGTGTTATTCCTTTGTGAATAGTGTTTGATGTCTTACAACAGCAGCTAGAAGGAAAGCACATGCTATAAAAGCAGCAGGGACAGGCACTGAGCAGAACATTATCCTTCCTCACCCTGATGTAAGTTCTTTCTGAACATCAAATGTATACAAACATGCCAAGAAATACAAGATACGAACTGCGGGGGAAAGAAATCTAATGATGACAAGCAGAATAAAGTAAAGTAAAACAACATAGGGGGATAAACCCCAAAAACCTATGTAAGAAAATTAACCTAAAGAGATGAGGGGGGTCAAGTGCAGTGAATGATGCACATGACTAACAAAGAAGGAGACGATGATAAGGAACTAGCACAGGAATGGCATCGAAAGTGGAAACCGGAACCTAAAGATGCGATCAACGAGGACAGCAAAGGATGGTGAACATCAGACTACATTTTATACTAAACAAGACATTGCAAATTCTGCCATTCTCATGTCATGTCAAGATAGATTGTACGAGGGTTTTAATAACATGATTTTCAAAATTGATATGGACATTGCAGATGAAGCCAACTTTTGGGTATTCCTGCATGGTGCCTCAACGTCCTGTCGGCTACCTCCACCCTAACCCAGGATTCCCGATCATTCAAGGTAGTGTGGAAGACTAGAGATTGGTGACCACTACCATCTAAACTAACCTATCTACAATAGGAGTGCTTAAAGGCCAACGCCTTGTCTCCTTTACTCCCTCCAGGACTTTCTACAGGTTCCCTATGCTACTTTCTACAAGGATGAGATCAACAATGTTCATGATAGTGCTTGTATTTTCGCAGGCAGTCTCCCTTTCACTTACGCTCACTCCTCCCCTGAACTTCCCCCTCCTTACTGTCGTTGTCCTCTGCCTATGCCCCCTCTTGCCTTTCCTCCTTCTCCCTCCGGTCTCCTCATGTCTTGTCTTCTCTCCTCTCCTCTCACCTTCTCTGTCCCTCTGGTCTTCTCACATGCCTCTCTCTCTCTCCATTACACCCCTCACCAATTCCCCCTCCTGTCTCCAACTACAACTCCTTCATATCTCTCTCTCTCTCTCTCTCTCTCTCTCTCTCTCTGTCTCTCTCTCTCTTTCTCGTTCTCTCTTTCCCTCTCTCTCTCTCTCTCTCTCTCTCTCTCTCTCTCTCTCTCTCTCTCTCTCTCTCTCTCCTTTTCCCTTTCTATCTCTCTTTCTCTCTCTTCCTCTTTCACTTTGTACCACTCTCACCTTCTACTCTTGGCCTCACCCTCTACACTCTCACCCCATATGCTACCTCCTGCACCCTTCTCCACTAACACTCACTCTCACATGCACTCTCACAATGACAGCTTCACTCTTCCCCCTTGGTACTGCTCTCTCTCACACACAATACCTCACCTGAACCTGGATCCAACGACTCCTTTGATTTCACTCCACCTTCCACCTGGTCTCTCGGTCCACCACCACTTGTCCTGACCTCACCCAAACGCCTTTCACTCTGTTTTGCTCCTACGGGTCTTTTATACAAGTGATTTCCTATTTCTGTTCTTCCATATCCCCTCCTTTGGTTCAATATCTCACCTGACTCAGTGGGCCAATATACGTCTGTCCTTTTCCCCAGGGTCGGGTCACCCCCCCGTCAGACCCTCCCCATTTCCATGTGCAGCATTCTGTACAGTCTGTGGCTGCATCCATTTGGTGTTTGCTCGTGTCCCGTTCTTTCAAAGCTGTGGTAAGTTGTTCTATATGCATGTTAGGTGCAAGTCATATTCTTGATGAACTAAACTGCAGCCTGTAAAGGGGTATCTAGAATTAGTAGGAATGGTGTGACATCACAAGGTTCCAAGGGGAGTTGAAAGAAGGCTGAGAGAGGAGGGGGCTGTGTAGTGCATTTATTGTTGAATAAACTTTGTATGTTATCAGCCTCTATCTTGGTGATTGCAAATTTGAATATTGCATGTGTTGCATTCTTTTTGGATAGGTTGGGGTTTGATGGTTACTTGCATCTCAGAGTCGGTGGTGGGCCAGTTGTTTCCTTCAGCAGCCCACTGTGTTTCCTTGTTGTCGCGTGGTATTGTGGATCGTGTGGTCCTGAAATGAAACCAAGAGAACTCTGGCCAGAATTGAGATTGCAAGGCTTTGGGTGATCAAAAGTAGTACTGATGTCAATAGTCAAGGTACATTTAGGGGGGTCAGGAATCGGGGCCATGCCAATTCCCTCACCCCACCTATGGGGCAGAATTGGCTCTGGCATATGCCCTGGAAGGACTCCTACCCCATGTTGGGTAATGTTCCCCCATGAAAAGGGTCCAGCTTCTGACTCTGTCGCATACCGCCACCCTTTCTTCTATGCCCACATCCTCTTCTGGATTGCTGACTGCCCGCAGGTATCAGGTTAGATAACCCACATTAGCCTGATGCTTTCCAGCCCTATTATCTGTTGGAAAAACATATGGCTCTAAAGCTAGGATCCCTCTCAGGATTTTAGGTTTGTATCTTTATTGCGGGCCATCCCCACCAGAGGTGCATGGTGGGTAACCAGTCTGAACTTTCTGCCTGTCAAATAATATCATAGGGTGTAGAGTGTGACCTGTCCATGTCGCCTCCAGACATATTAATTCCACATTTGGGTAGTTCCTCTCTCGAGCAAACAATGCCCTATAGATGTAGGGGTTTGACTTTTCTTCCCCCTCATTGACTTACAAGAGATCCGCCCCTAGACCACCGCAGGAAGCATTGGTTTGCAAAGTGAATTCTTTGGAGAACTCTGACATAGTCAATACTGGGCTATGACATAGCCCGGATTTGAGTCTTTTGAAGGAGGCACTGTTGGCTGCATCGTTTCAAGAGATGAGGTTGTGACTTCCCGGGTTTGTTTATTAATGGTGCCGCAGGAGAGGGCACATTTAGAATGAAGTATCGATAGCACCCCCCATCCCGAGAAAAGCTGATATGTCCTTTTTGGTCCTTGGGCAGGGAGCCCTCTCATCCACTTCAGCTTTATTGTTGTGAGGCAGTACTAGACCATCACCCGATTTGAAATCGTAGGTACTTCATAGATTGTTGGGCCAGAAAACATTTTGCAGGGTGAGCAGTCGTAACATGGTACATCTTTATACAACTCTTTTAGCCCCATCCCTTTTCACGCACAGTCTCTGCGGCTTTCTCAATTAGGTGTTCCTATGGCGTCCCATTATTTCTAAGCGGGGTCTTTGTATTTATTTGTATTTATTGAGCGCTTTCGCGAAAGTGCTTTTAAAAAAATAATAATTACATTGGTAAAATAAAAAATGACGATGGTAAAATTACAATTGGGAGCTAAGCAGAGGAATGAGCAAAAAGAAGGTGAGTTTTTAATTGAGAACGAAAAATATGGAAAGTAGAAGAGGCAGGGATAGATAACGGAAGAGCTTTCAAATGCTTAGGTTGCAAGAAGTGAGAAAAAAGGAATCGAGAGGAAGAACAAGGTGGCTTAGGAACGGAAAGAAGGAAAAGAGATTGACAGCAAAGAGGAGGAGGAGGAGAGTAAAAAGAGACAAGAGAACCAAGGTAGGATGGGTCAAGACCATAAAGAGCTTTATAGACAAAGCAGAGGAAGCGAAAGAGAAGATGAAGAGCAAAATAAAGTAGAGAAGCAGAACCAAGTGAAGGAGTAACAGAAGAGCAAAAGGGCAGCTGAAAGAGAAGACAAATAGCAGAATTAAAAACAGAACATAGAGGGGGTAAGACCAAAGTGAAGGAGTAACAGAAGAGCAAAATGGCAGTTGAAAGAGAAGACAAATAGCAGAATTAAAAACAGAACGTAGAGGGGTACGACCTAATAAAAGAACTGAGCAATATTTAAGACAAGAGAAAACAAGCGAAAAGATCAGAAGTTCAGTAGCCTGAAGCGAAAGCAAAAGGCGAACATGTCAAAGATTATAAAGATGAAAATGAGCAGAGCGAGCAGTGTTAGAAATATGCAGAGAAAAACAAATAGATGAGTCAAAGACAATGCCAAGGTTTCGAGCAGAAGAAGAAAATGAAAGAAAAGATGCAGGGAAAAGAAGAACAGAGGGAGGAGGGATAGGAGAGGCAGAGGAAGACGGAAAGAAAATAACTCGGTTTTGGAGGAATTAGGATGAAGAAAACGAGATGCCATCCAAGATTTGACAGTCAGTAAACAGGAAGAAACTGTGTTAGGAAGACGAAAATGTAGAAAAGGAGAAAAATGATTTGTGAATCATCAGTGTAGAAATGACAGGAAAGATTACATGAGGACATAAGAGCAGAGAAAGGAATAGTAGAACAGGAGAAAAGAAGAGGGCCTAGAACAGAAATGTGGTAAGTTGTATCCTTTCCCGATACATTGGCTTTGGCTGGTGCTGACATCTCTGAGTCAGTTACAGAGCTGGTGGCTTCTTTCAGCGGTCCTCTTTGCATCCCTGTTGTTGCATGTTCTCGCAGTCCTGCTACCTTACAAAGAGAACCATGGCCAGAAATTAGTTTTCAAGGCAGAAACAGTAATATGGGGCACCTGGTAAGTGCGCGCTTGGGCAACAGTCAGAGTTTGAACAGATATACAGCAAAAGACTGCTGCACTTCAATGGAACAATAGGTAACCCCAACCTAATCTGAAAATGCAACAACAAACATGTGTTCCATGGAAACAACGCTGTCACATAAGTAACAAAAAAAAACAGGTTACACAAATAAACAGTCACGTGTTTAATCACAAAAAGAAAAATCTGTTAAGATTGGTACAGTCTCTGCCAATCTATGTCAATGCCATCTTTGCCAATGCCGCCTTTGCCAGCCCATTCTCTAAAGGTAGAGAAAAGTACTTGAAGTGCGTGCACACATGCTGGTCATATTAAAATATTTAGCGAGAGTAATAAGAATAATACATTGAGATGAATTCTTGTGCCAAAGATGAGAACCTGAAAACTATTATGTTACAATCCTGAGCTAGGGTGTTTCTGCATGGGAGACCATGACTACTATCCCCTCACAGCTGGTCACTGTCATGACATAAGGTAACGGAAAAATAATACAATGAGTCACATTCAGTCATATCACAATGCATTGTTGTTGATTTGTGCCACAGTACTGGTGTAAACGATGATTACACCAGGAAACAGCACCCATCACAGGGTTGTTTAAAAGAACTGATATGTTACATCCTCATAGGAAAACACTAAGGTTGAAACCGAGTGTTGTGCATCTTAGTTTGCTTCAGGTTGGCGTAGAAGTAGCTGACGATCGCCTCCTCTGGGAAGAGCATGTTATTGTAATAAGCCTACAAATGGAATGTCATATTTGTTGTCCAGTTGGTGTTGGGTCTGCCAATGCACGCCAAATGGTAGCTTAGGATCTTGACTGTTCAAGTGTGAAAGGTGTTCACGTATTGTAATACACAGTTCAGGTATCGTGCTCCCGACATATACCTTGTTGCATACAAACGATGGCATAAACAATGTATTTTGGTTTACAGTTAATGAAGTCGTGAAAATACATTTCAAACCGTGATGGCGTGTCAACTTGGTTGTTGGTGACAAAGCATATCTACAAAAATTGCATGTACCACACTTGTGGAAACCAGAGGGACTACTTGTAAGCCAACTGATGTTTGTTGGACGAGTTGGCTTAGGTTCAAGGAAAGAGAGACTGAGTTTAGTTTTCAAAGTTCTGTTTTTGGTGAAAATCAGCTTGGGCCTCCTAGTAATATATTGAGTTAGGTCTGGATCTAGTTTAAGCAGATGCCAATGTTTATTTAACAGCCGGTACAGGCAATCGTTATCTTGAACGTACTTAGTGATTAAATTAACTTCCTTCATTGGCTGTGTTTGCCGCACATCAGTATGGTACATAATCGAATTCCTTGCGAGCAGATTGGTTTTGCGCAAAGCCTTATGTATGCAGTGCGGTGTGTACCCTCATTGCTTGAACCTTTGCACCAACAATTCACATTCTTTCTCATATGCTGCCTGCGTAATACAATTTCTCTTTGCTCGATGAAATTCGTCCACCGGAATATTGTTAACAGACCTCTGGTGGCAACTATTGGCGTGTAACGTTGCATTAACTGCTGTTGCTTTCCTAAAGGTCTTGGTTTGTAACGTTTCATTAATTAAATCGATCCGTAAATCTAAGAATTCAAGACATTGGCTACTAATACAACCAGAGAATTAAATCCCAAAATTATTTTGATAGAGATATTGAGTGAACTGAGTAAATTGCTCAAATGTTCCATTCCATACCACTAAACATCATCTATATAGCACTTCCAAACTATAATTTCTGCCTCAAATGCTTTTGGTGAAAACATTTGTGTGTTCAAAAAAACCCATGAACAGATTTGCCAAAGCTGGCGCATATTTGACGCCCATGGCCACGCCTTTTGTTTGCAGGAAATATTGCTGATTAAACAAACATTGTTTGTGATTTAAAGTAAAGGCTAAGAATGCTCTGATCATATCAATATGTTTAGAAAATGATGAAGAGTGTTCACGAAATATCCAGTGCAAGGCTATGTTGGATGGATGTATACAATGCCTTAACATCAAAACTGCCTAGTTGATAATTTGGTCACCACTCAATTGAATTGAGAATTGCCAAAGTCTGGGTAGAGTCCTTGAGATGCGCAGGCAGTAATGGGACCAAGTCTCTGATTGCAGTATCTATATAAAGTGAAAGGCCTTCTGTTGCCGTACCAAGTACACTCATAATTGGACGGACATCAGGTAATAGTTGATACTTTTTATGGACTCATTATATTATTTTTCCTTTACCTTATGTCAGGAGAGTGACCAGCTGTGAGGGCATAGTGGTCATGGTCTCCCATGCAGAAACATCCTAGCTCCGTATTGTAACATAATACCATGATCCACATCACTTAGTTTTTAGGTTCTCACCTTTGGTGCAATAATTCATCACAATTTATTATTCTTGTTACACTTGCTAAATATTTTAATATGACCAGCATGTGTGCACGCACTTCAAGTAGTTTTCTCTACCTTTAGAGAGTGCGTTGGCAAAGACGGCATTGACATAGATTGGCAGAGACTGTACCAATCTTAACAGATTTGTTTTTGTGAATAAACACCTGTTTATTTGTGTAATCTATTTTTGTTTGTAACTTATGTGATAGCGCTCTTTGCATGGAACACATGTTTGTTGAGTTTTCAAGGCATTAGGTGATTGACAGTGATACCACTGTCAACATTCAAGGCACATTTAGTGGGTACAGGGGACTGGGGCCTTCCCATCTCCCTTTCCCCACCGTTGGGGCAGGAATAACTCTAAGATTCTATGGGCGGCCTCCTACTCCAAGTCGGGAGGAACCCCTGTTCCCCATGAGAGGGTCCAGCCCTTTACCCTTTCACAGTCAGTAAATAGATAGCTCTGGATGCAGAATATATTCATAACAGAACCTTGAAGGCGGTACGGGAGACCAACACCCCCACTAACAATTTTGCTATAAAAGTCCAAATTAATCAGTAATTACACTTCCCAAAGAGGTATTTTGTAGGGTCAAGGACCCCAAATAAGCACAAAGGTGTGCATGTTGTAAAGTATGTTCAGACTGCTTAGCTTGCTTGGGGGGGGGGGCAGAACGTGGGAGAAAACACACAGAACGTTCTGTAATGTCCCTTTAGCCAATTGCAATTTCCCCTTCCCCTTCCTCTGATCCAGATAGGGGCAGATGAGCACTTCATCTTTTTCTGTATTTGAACGCAGATTACATTTATGAATTTAAGGTACATGCTGAAATGTCTAGAAATAGCCTTTCTCAACACTCGATTCGCATTCGCAAAGGGGTAGATGTGGAGAATCTGAATGCGCACATTGACGATGTCCACATCCTCATGCCCTTTGTTAATTCTGCATGCGTGCATTAATGATGTCGACATCCTGATGCCTTGTGTTAATTCTGAATGCGTGCATTGATGATGTCCTCATCCTGATGCTCTGTGTTAATTCTGATGTGTGCGTTGATGATGTCTGCATCCTGATGGCCTGTGTTAATTCTGAATGTGTGCATTGATGATGTCCACACCGTGATGCTGTGTTAATTCTGAATGAGTGCATCAGTGATGTCCACATCCTGATGCCATGTGTTAATTCTGAATGTGTGCATTCATGATGCCCTCATCCTGATGCCCTGTGTTAATTCTGAATGCGCGCATTGATGATGTCCACATCCTGATGGCCTGTGTTAATTGTGAATGCGCTCATTGATGATGCCCATGCCCTGTGTTAAATCTGAATGTGCGCTTTGATGATGCCCACATCCTGATGCCTTGTGTTAATACTTAATACACACATCAGTGATGCTCACACCCTGATGCACTGTGTTAATTCTTAATGCGCACATCAGTGATGCCCACACACTGATGCACTGTATTAATTCTGAATGTGTGCTTTGATGATGCCCACATCTTGATGCCCTGGGTTAATTCTTAATGCGCACATCAATGATGCCCACACACTGATGCCCTGTGTTAATTCTGAATGTGCGCTTTCATGATGCCCACATCCTGATGACCTGTGTTAATTCTGAATACTCACCTTGATGATGTCCACATCCTGATACCCTGTGTTAATTCTGAATGCGCCCATCGATGATGCCCACATCCTGATGCCCTGTGTTAATTCTGTATGCATGCATCAATGATGTCCACATCCTGATGCCTGTGTTAATTCTGAATGTGTGCATTGATGTCTGCATCCTGATGCCCTCTGTTAATTCTGAATGTGCCTATCGATGATGTCCACATCCTGATGCCCTATGTTAATTCTGACTAAATACATTGATGATGCCCACATCCCGATTCCCTGTGTTAATTCTGAATGCGTGCATTGTTGATGTCCACATCCTGATGCCCTGTGTTAAATCTGAATATGTGTATCAATGATGTCCACATCCTGATGCCCTGTGTTAATTCTGAGTGCGTGCATTGATGATGTCCATATATTGATACCCTGTGTTAATTCTGAATGTGCGCATTGATGATGTCCACATCCTGATGCCCTGTGTTAATTCTGAATGCGCGCTTTGATGATGTCCACATCCTGATGCCCTGTATTAATTCTGAATGCGTGCATTGATGATGTCTACATCCTGATGCCCTGTGTTAATTCTGAATGTGCGTATTGATGATGTCCACATCCTGATTCCCTAAGTTAATTCTGAATAAACACATTGATGATGCCCACATCCTGATTCCCTGTGTTAATTCTGAATGCGTGCATTGTTGATGTCCACATCCTGATGCCCGGTGTTAAATCTGAATGCGTGCATTGATGATGTCTACATCCTGATGCCCTGTGTTAATTCTGAATGTGCGTATTGATGATGTCCACATCCTGATTCCCTATGTTAATTCCGAATAAACACATTGATGATGCCCACATCCTGATTCCCTGTGTTAATTCTGAATGTGTGCATTGATGATGTCCACATCCTGATGCCCCGTGTTAATTCTGAATGCGCTAATTTATGTCAACATCCTGATGCCCTGTGTTAATTCTGAGTGCGTGCATTGATGAAGTACACATCCTGATGCCCTGTGTTAATTCTAAATGTGCGCATTGATGATGTCCATATCCTGATGCCCTGTGTTAATTCTGAATGTGCACATTGATGATGTCCACATCCTGATGCCCTGTGTTAATTCTGAGTGCGTGCATTGATGAAGTACACATCCTGATGCCCTGTGTTAATTCTAAATGTGCGCATTGATGATGTCCATATCCTGATGCCCTGTGTTAATTCTGAATGTGCGCATTGATGATGTCCACATCCTGATGCCCTGTGCTAATTCTGAATGCGCTCATTGATGTCCACATCCTGATGCCCTGTGTTAATTCTGAATGCGTGCATTGTTGATGTCCACATCCTGATGCCCTGTGTTAAATCTGAATATGTGTATCAATGATGTCCACATCATGATGCCCTGTGTTAATTCTGAATGCGCGCATTGATGATGTCCATATCCTGATACCCTGTGTTAATTCTGAATGCGTGCATTTATGATGTCCACATCCTGATGTCCTGTGTTAATTCTGAATGCGCTCATTGATGTCCACATCCTGATGCCCTGTGTTAATTCTGAATGTGCACATTGATGATGTCCATATCCTGATACCCTGTGTTAATTCTGAATGCGTGCATTTATGATGTCCACATCCTGATGTCCTGTGTTAATTCTGAATGCGCTCATTGATGTCCACATCCTGATGCCCTGTGTTAATTCTGAATGTGCGCATCAATGATGCCCACATCTTGATGCCCTGTGTTAATTCTGAATGCGTGCATCGATGATGCCCACATCCTGATGCCCTGTGTTAATTCTAAATGTACGCATTGATGATGTCCACATCCAGATGCCCTTTGTTAATTCTGAATGCGCGCATTGATGATGTCCACATCCTGATGCCCTGTGTTAATTCTTAATGTGTGCATGGATGATGCCCACATCATGATGCCCTGTGTTAATTCTGAATGTGCACATCAATGACGCCCACATCTTGATGCCCTGTGTTAATTCTGAATGCGTGCATCGATGATCCCCACATCCTGATGCCCTGTGTTAATTCTGTATGCATGCATCAATGAGGTCCACATCCTGATGCCTGTGTTAATTCTGAATGTGTGTATTGATGATGTCTGCATCCTCATGCCATCTGTTAATTTGGAATGCCTGCATTGATGGTGCCCCCATCTTGATGCCCTGTGTTAATTCTGAATGCACGCATTGATGATGTCCATATCCTGATACCCTGTGTTAATTCTGAATGCGTGCATTTATGATGTCCACATCCTGATGTCCTGTGTTAATTCTGAATGCACTCATTGATGTCGTCCATATCCTGAAGCCCTGTGTTAATTCTAAATGTACGCATTGATGATGTCCACATCCAGATGCCCTTTGTTAATTCTGAATGCGTGTATTGATGATGTCCACATCCTGATGCCCTGTGTTAATTCTTAATGTGTGCATGGATGATGCCCACATCCTGATGCCCTGTGTTAATTCTGAATGTGCACATCAATGATGCCAACATCTTGATGCCCTGTGTTAATTCTGAATGCGTGCATCGATGATGCCCACATCCTGATGCCCGGTTTTAATTCTGTATGCATGCATCGATGAGGTCCACATCCTGATGCCTGTGTTAATTCTGAATGCGTGCATTGATGATGTCTGCATCCTCATGCCCTCTGTTAATTTGGAATGACTGCATTGATGGTGCCCACATCTTGATGCCCTTTGTTAATTCTGAATGTGCAAATCGATGATGCCTACATCCTGATTCCCTTTGTTAATTCTGTATGCATGCATCGATGATGTCCACATCCTGATGCCTGTGTTAATTCTGAATGTGTGGCTTGATGATGTCTGTATCCTCATGCCCTCTGTTAATTCTGAAAGCGTGCATCGATCATGCCCACATCCTGATGCCCTGTGTTAATTTTGAATGTGCGCATCAATGATTTTCACATTCCGATGCCCTGTGTTAAATCTGAATGCGCGCATTGATGATGTCCATATCCTGATACCCTGTGTTAATTCTGAATCCGTGCATTGATGATGTCCACATCCTGATGCCCTGTGTTAATTCTGAATGCTTGCATTGATGTCCACAACCTGATGCCCCGTGTTAATTCTGAGTGTGCGCATTGATGAGGTCCACATCCTGATGCCCTATGTTAATTCCGAATGCGCGCATTGATGAGGTCCCCATCCCGGTATCGTGTCATTTTGCCGAAGTATTTTTCAATGTGGGACTTTTCATCGACAACCTTTTCATCGACCAAAACTCTTTTTTCAAAAAAATATTTTTTGGTAGGTATTTTTTTGGGGTTGGGGTATGATTATTTAATTAAGGGAGGGGTCTGGAGGGGGGGAACCCCCCCACAAAGCCCCCCCATAAATAAAAAATAAATAAAGAGTTTTTGTCGATGAAAGGGTGTCGATGAAAAGTCCCACGATGAAATATATTTCGGCGAAATCACATAGAACCCACATCCCGATGCCCTGTGTTAATTCTGAATGTGCGCATTGATGATGTCCATATCCTGATGCCCTGTGTTAATTATGAATGTGCGCATTGATGATGTCCACATCCTGGTGCCCTGTGTTAATTCTGAATGCGTGCATTCATGTCCACATCCTGATGCCCTGTGTTCGTTCTGAATGCGCGCATCGATGATGCCCACATCCTGATGCCCTGTGTTAATTATGTATGCACGCATCGATAATGTCCACATCCTGATGCCTGTGTTAATTCTGAATGTGCCTATCGATGATGTCTACATCCTGATGCCCTATGTTAATTCTGAATGAACACATTGATGATGCCACATCCTGATGCCCTGTGTTAATTCTAAATGCGCCCATTGTTGATGTCCACATCCCGATGCCCTGTGGTAATTCTGAATGCGCGCATTGTTGATGTCCACATCCTGTTGCCCTGTGTTAATTCTGGATGCGCGCATTGATGATGTCCACATCCTGATACCCTGTGTTAATTCTGAACGTGCACATTGATGATGTCCATATCCTGATGCCCTGTGTTAATTCTGAATCTGTGCATCAATGATGCCCACATCGGTAATTCCGCCAAATAAAACCTGTTGGGTCCAATGGACCCAAAACAGATAGGGAATTACACTGCCACCACCACTTGAAATCAGGCAGAAATTCTGCCTGATCAAGTGGCACTAACGGTAATTCCTCAGGGATATTTTTGGGAGGATTTACCAACTAACTCATAATGAGGCCCAAAGTCATGACTGCTTGATTTAGTGGCTAGGTTAACCCAATTCTGTTCCATCTAGAAAAAGAACGTCTTTCTTTGGTTCTTGAAATCACTCCCAATATTAGCCTTGGGATTTAGGCCAAGTATGTTGCATCTCCTTCCTTCAGTATATCTTGTTAAGTTGTGCGTCTCGTAACTTGGACGTATCTCTGATTCAGGACGACGTCCGTGTTGGGAAAGCCAAACTGCAGTTCAGGGAAACCAGTAGAGATGATGACACAAGGAAGTTGCCTCAATCCAGTCCTGAGGGCACAGGAATGGAGAGGGACCACCCTCGCTGCCACGGACCTTCTCCCTGTGGTTGATCGATGTCCGGAAGAAGCAAACACAAGCTGGACTGGCTCAAAAATGGTCTAGAAGTCCAAAGAGATGCGAAGCTCTGGTTGTGTACCCAGGAAGAGTGCTCAGAGTATCGCAGTGAAAGTCTTGACACACACACAGTTCAAAAGGATTCCAAAGGACAGTCAAAATGCTGGCTGAAGAATGCAGGATTGCCAAGGAAACAGGAGAGTCCAGGCCAAGGCGAGTCCAAGTGAAGCTGAGGCTCCGTAGAGGCAAGCAAGCGGACTGGTACCCCAGCAAGGCAGCTAGACAGGGATTCCAGAAGGAGAACCCAAGGACCGACAGGAACCCCAGGAGGAGGAGGGGGATCCAGGAAGGTAAGCATAAGCAGGGAGACCAGGTAGGGAAGCAAGGAGACCAGGCAGGGAAGCTCCCCACTAATGACTAGGATCAGACGGGGGGAAAACAGGAAACCCAGACCCAGCAGCTACTAGGAGGCAAGATAGAGCGGGAACAGGAACCAACTGGAGCCAAAAAAAATGGGTGGCGAAACAACGGTGGGTCAGGAACGAACCGCGTTAAGACGCGATTCGTTCCCACACCCGACCGCTATTTACAGCCGCGGCATGAAGCCGAGGCTTGGAGCACGGACGGTTCCACGCATGTACCACGGTCCTGCCGGGGCAAGAACGAGGCTTGGAACACAAGCCATCGGTCGCCTTAGTCCGCGGCACACGCATTCGTCCGTAGACGGAACCAGGCAGCAGCCCCCTCCCGACGATCCGACACCTGGGATAGAGCTGCCAAGGGAAGTGGCGACCCGCAGCCTTCCAGGTACGTGTCCTAACACCATGACCCCCTCCAGAAAGGCCAGGAGCTCCAGGTTTCCAGGGATGAAGGCAATAAAACTCCCTCACCAAACGGGGTGCGTGGACATTACCCACAGGCTCCCAAGTGCGATCACAGACAGGGTAACCCTTCCAGTCAACCAAGAATTGGAAACTCCCCCTATGGTAACAGGAATCACATATCTCCTGGACCTCGCATTCGGGTGTACCCTCAATCACATTGGCTGCTGGACGAGAAGGGGAACGACCATAAGGGTCGGGGCGATAGGCTTTCAATGAGGAAACGTGAAACACTGGATGAACACGCCAGGATGCAGGTAGAGCTAACCTAAAGGCCACCGGGGAAACCTGTCTAGTTATACGGAAGGGACCAAGAAATCTGGGAGCCAATTTCAGCAGTAGATTATCGGCTGGCAAATTCTTAGAAGAGAGCCACACCCGATCTCCCACTTGAAACAAAGGATCAGGACTCCGATGTTTATCGGCAGTCTTCTTCATACATGCTTGTACCTGAGCCAGGGTACCAGCTGCCCGAAGGTGAATGGTCTGGATCTCGGTAACCAACTGATCCGCAGAGGCGACTGGGCTGGGTTGAACAGGAGAAAGAGGCAGCAGTTTGGGATGAATCCCAGACGAACAGTAGAAAGGACTGAATCCGGTTGCAGAATGAACTGAATTGTTATAGACCACTTCGGCCAAAGCAAGATGTGACATCCAATTAGACTGAGATGCGTTCGTGAAACATCGTAAGTAGTGTTCCAAAGTCTGATTTGTCTTCTCAGTCTGCCCATTAGTTTGAGGATGGTAACCAGAACTAAGGGCTCGATGAATTCCCAGATGTTGACACAGTTGACTCCAAAAGCGGAGATAAACTGAGAGCCTCGATCTGATATTATTTTCTCTGGTAACCCATGCAGACGAAAGATGTTTTGTAGAAAGGATTGAGCCATCTGAGTTGCTGTTGGTATCTTCTCAAAGGGAATGAAGTGAGCCATCTTGGTGAAACAGTCTACCACCACCATGATACAGGTGTTGCCTTCGGAACTTGGTAGATCCACAATAAAATCTGTGGCAAGTGTATGCCACGGATAAGGTGGTCTTTCAGTAGGATGCAATAAACCCAAAGGTTTCCTGTGAGGAATCTTGACTTGGGCACAAATAGGACAGGATTGCACATAATGCTTGACCTGAGTAGCCCAACCAGGCCACCAGAATTGGCGCGCTATCACTTCCTGTGTAGATCGGATTCCTCAATGTCCCCCAATCTTGGAATCATGTAAACCTTGCAGTATGGCCTTACGTAGGGCTTCGGTGGGTAAGTATAACCTATTTTGAAAGAGCAGCAAGCCATCCTTTTCACACACTTGCAGATGTGTCAGTAAGGCAGACCGTCTAGGATCCACTGATGTCTCCTGGGCAACTTTCTGTAAGTATGGTACCAAGGCCAGAAGGAAATGTTTCGGGGCCAGCAACGGTTGATCTCTGCCTTCATGTTTGATGTCATCCTCAAGGGATCAAGACAGTGCATCTGCTTTCACATTCCGGGGGTTCGGTACATAGGTGATGTTGAAATCAAAATGTGAAAAGAAGAATGCCCACCGAGCCTGCCGAGAAGTCCTACATTGAAGAGATCGTAAAAACTGTAGATTGCGATGGTCTGTGCGTACCTCCACCGGAAACCGGCCCCCCAGGAGATGGTGACGCCACTCTTCAAATGCGGTCTTAATGGCCAGAAGTTAATTCTCTATAACCAGATAATTTCATTCACTGGCCGTGATTTTCCTGGAATAATATGCCAGTGGAAATTCCATCTCTAATTTGGGGTGATATTGTAACAGAACAGCCCCAATCACAAAGTCAGAAGCATCGGCCTCCACTATGAATGGCCTATCCTCCCGAGGATGACAACGTATCGGAGAGGTGCTGAAAGCCTCCTTCAACTGTTGAAAAGAGGCCGCGGCTTCCGGTCCCCACTCAAAAGTCTTCTTGATGCTGGTCAAGCTGGACAGAGGGGCAGTCACCTTGGAAAAATCCGGTATAAAACGGCGATAGAAATTGACGAAACCAAGGAAGTGTTGAAGAGACCGTCGATTGTTGGGGGGTATTCCATTCCATGATGGCAAGGACCTTTGCAGGGTCCATATGTATTCTGGAGGCACTGATCACATATCCAAGGAATTCGATATGATCCTGATGAAACAGGCACTTCTCCGGTTTAGCGTATAGATGATTCTGTTGTAGTCTCTTAAGGACCTCCTTCACCTGAGTAGTGTGTTCTTTCAGGTCTTCGGAGAATACCAGGATATCGTCCAAGTACACCCAGACAGAGATTCCGATTAGATCAGCAAATACATGATCCATTAGGCGCGGAAAGACGGAAGGGGCAATGCACAGGCCAAAAGACATTACCCGTTATTCATAATGTCCCAATGGTGTCTTAAATGCGGTTTTCCATTCATCTCCAGGCTTTATGTGCACCAAATGGTAAGCGCCTCGTAGGTCGAGCTTAGTAAACACTCAGGCTTTGTGTAGGGATTCCATAATAGTTTGAATCAAAGGAAGCGGGTATCTGTCCTTTCTGGTGATGTCGTTCAGTTGACTGTAGTCGACACATGGCCGTAGGGTACCCTCCTTCTTCTTGACAAAAAATAATGGGAACCCAGCTGGAGAATTTGAGGGTGCGATATAACCTTTCTGAAGACATTCCTGTAGATATTCTCGTAGTACCTCCTTCTCTTGGGACGTCAAGGAATACACTTTACCATGTGGTATCACTGAATCTGGTAACAGGTCTATGGTGCAGTCAAAAGATCTGTGCGGAGGTAATGGAATATCCTTTGGCTCAGAAAAACCTTCTTGATATTCGGTGTACTCAGGTGGAATTGTGATGACTGAATAAAGGCAGGATCTGTTCTCCCCATCGGTCTGTGCTGAAGTAGACACAGTTGTTAGTGAGGGACCACTACCACAACATTCCTTGGTGCAACGATCTGAACAGAATACCAATGTTCGAGTCTCCCAATTGATGTTTGGATTGTGATGCAACAACCAAGGTAACCCCAAAATAATGGGGTACATGGGTGTTTTAATCACGTCCAGGGAGATCTGCTCTTGATGCCCTCCGATCTGTAGTTGCAGGGTTCCTGTATGTTGGTGAACTGGGCCTGAAGACAGTGAAGTCCCATCAATAACCTCCACCACTGAAGCACAATCTTCTTTTCAAGCAAGGTGATTCCATTTCTGGCCACAAAATCGACATCAATATAATTGCCAGAGCCTGCGCAATCCAACAAGCCCAACACCTCAACAGGTTTGTTACCAAGCCAGGAGACTTTAATAGGCAGAGCCATGAGGACCACAGGCTGCATGGGCTGTTTCTCCTGTCTTTGATCCGGAAGGACTGGAAAAGTGGAGGGGCCTGTGGTTGCCTTCCCTACATACGACAGGCCATTTAGTTTTCTGATTTCCGGAGTGGTAGTAGTGGACAGGTACTAAGGTAATGTCCTGAGGCCCCACAACACAGGCACAACCTGAGATCTCTTCTCTTCTTCTCTGCATCCATTAAGGGGCCTCTGACGGCTCCCAGTTGCATCGGTTCGGGCGCCGATTCAGTGGGACCCGACGCCTTGGGTGGAAAATTCAGGAATCGTGGAAGTGTTTTCTCTGAACGACGTCTCTCACTCCGCCTCTCGGCCAACCTGTGGTCAATTCATAGGACCTGTTCTTGCAGAGACTGTAAGGTATCAGGTTCAAGAATATGCAATAGCTTGTCCTTGTATTCCTCTCTTAAACCCCTTCAAAACAGTGTCTTCAGGGTAACCTCTGGCGATTGAGAATCAGTGGCTAATTGCCGGAAATGAATGATGTAGGAAATAATGTCAGTTGACCCCTGTTTTAAATCCATGAGTTGATTTTGAGCTGTGGCCGCAAGCTTAGGGGATTGAAATACTTCCAAAAATGCTTTTCCAAAAGCAACAAAGTCCTCGAGAATAGGGCTTTTGGCTACCACCAGAGGCGTAGCCCAGGCCAATGCATTTCCAACTAAATTGCCCAAGATGTATCCTATCTTGGCCTTGTCTTGGTTGAAATGCGTTGGGCGACACACGAAATGGATCCTGCAATGGTTACAAAATTCAGCCACTCGGCGAGGATCACCATCAAACTTAACCGGACTGGTTTGAGCCATAACAGTCTCAGCAGAGATAACAGAGCTGGCCCCATGAGCCACAGCTTGTTGCAAGGTAAGATTCTCTTGTCGTAAGGCTGACATCTCGGAATGTAAGGCCCTGATTTCGTTTCTTAAGTCTTCGGTTTCATCCATCTCAGAATCAGAACTGGTAGTAAGGCGTATTAATCTGTTAAATTGTGCGTCTCGTAACTTGGACGTACCTCTGATTCCGGATGACATCCGTGTTGGGAAAGCCAGACTGCAGTTCAGGGAGACCAGTAGAGATGATGACACAAGGAAGTTGCCTCAATCCAGTCCTGAGGGCACAGGAATGGACGGGGACCACCCCCCGATGCCACAGACCTTCTCCCTGTGGTTGATCGATGTCCGGAAGAAGCAAACACAAGCTGGACTGGCTCAAAAATGGTCTAGAAGTCCAAAGAGATGCGAAGCTCTGGTTGTGTACCCAGGAAGAGTGCTCAGAGTATCGCAGTGAAAGTCTTGACACACACACAGTTCAAAAGGATTCCAAAGGACAGTCAAAATGCTGGCTGAAGTATGCAGGATTGCCAAGGAAACGGGAGAATCCAGGCCAAGGCGAGCCCAAGTGAAGCTGAGGCTCCGTAGAGGCAAGCAAGCGGACTGGTACCCCAGCAAGGCAGCTAGACAGGGATTCCAGAAGGAGAACCCAAGGACCCACAGGAACCCCAGGAGGAGGAGGGGGATCCAGGACGGTAAGCAGGGAGGCCAGGCAGGGAAGCAAGGAGACCAGGCAGGGAAGCAAGGAGACCAGGCAGGAAAGCTCCCCACTAATGACTAGGATCAGGCGGGGGAAAACAGGAAACCCAGACCCAGCAGCAACTAGGAGGCGAGAGCGGGAACAGGAACCAACTGGAGCCAAAAAAAAGGGGTGGCGAAACAACGGTGGGTCAGGAACGAACCGCGTTAAGATGCTATTCGTTCCCACACCCAACCGCTATTTACAACCGCGGCATGGAGCCGAGGCTTGGAGCGCAGACGGTTCCACGCATGCGCCGCGGTCCTGCCGGGGTGAGAACGAGGCTTGGAACACAAGCCATTCGGTCGCCTTGGTCCGCGGCACACGGGTGCGTCCGTAGACGGAACCAGGCAGCAGCCCCCTCCCGACAATCCGATACCTGGTATAGAGCTGCCAAGGGAAGTGGCGACCCGCAGCCTTCCAGGTACGTGTCCTAACATATCTATGCATATAGATTTATTTTAAAGCGTTTTTTCATTTTTTCAGCTTCTTCCCTGATAGAAGTGGATCAGGTACAACTGTCAGCATTGACCAATTTCCCATAATAAGTAAGAAATTGATGTTACTGAGCAAATACATTTCACAGAGAGACTGGAAAGAAGATTGAAGCTAGCTCTCAAGCAGTAGCTCTCCAGTTTTTGTTTTAACTCATGTGGCCTCATTCCATGTCTGCCGGTCCGGAAATAAGGCTGACAGTAGCAACGTACCAGCACCTTTTCCGGACTGCCAGACTACGAGAATGCCTGTAGGGGCCGGGGTTCCCCGCAGGTCTGACTTGCCGGAAGCATCGGCCCCTACAGGCATGGTTTTCACTGAAGCACCGGCACCGTTAGCAGCGGTGCCGGTGCTTCTGTGTCCCCATTCCTGTGGAGTCCTTTGTGGAACTCCATGGGAATGGGTACTTACGCTTTCTACTGCATGACATCTCAGGCCACCAGGGACTTGAAATGTCCTGGTGCCACCGGGATCACAGGCAGCAGAACAGTGTTACGAGGTCGGCGGCAACCCGCCGGTAGCACCGGCGGGTTACCGCAGATCTTGTAATGAGGATTGTCTCTCGTACCACACCATGCTTCAACTCCAAACATTATTTTGGGTATTCTAAACCCACCATAACTTTCATGGTATTGTGAAAACATGGCCAAAATGCTCCAGCCACAAGGCTGTCAGGAATATACTGCACTGATGATCCCTAATACGGGTGAAACCAGGTATGTAGTTGTCCTGGCAGCCTTGTAAATATCTGTCTTGGGTTACCTCTTAGATAAACACAATTTCATGGAGGAAAATATTTATATTTGAGCTAATTTGCATACCCACAATGCCCTGTTGTTGTGGCTCAGAATTGGAGGTGAACTTCCAGCGATGGCTGCTAGGTGGCACTGTGGAATGTGTGACTTGGCTCACATGAACTTTCCTACGTTCACATTTCAGGTGAAAGTTTTTTTTTCAAACCTTGTTAAACCCACCATAACTTTCTTGGTGTTATAAAGCATGGCCAAATGCTCCAACAACTCCAACCACAGGGCTGTGGCTGTTTTCTCCTGCTCGACAGAAAGGACGTTACATTGGTTTTTGAGATATCAATAACTAAATCCAATGCTTTGGCATACTCAATTGATTTAATGAGGCTTGGAGACCCCTCAGGGTTGTGTGAGCGGTCAGAAAGGAGAGATGGACACACAGGTATGGTATTCTCAAAGTCAGACATTATATTAAAATGGGTTGGACAAATGCCTCTCAAGCCCTTTTCTAAAGAGGATTTTCCCTACCTAGAAAACTAGAACTAAGGATCTGTCTGTGTCAAGTAGTCAGTAACTTAAAAGCTGTCCTTGTGACCACTCGCAGGCTTTTCTGCACGGCCTGGACCAGAGAATGCTGCCTCTCTGCATGACCGTACCCCCAGAAACTCCTCTGTGGCTCCCAAAGCTTCCATGGTGCTTCGGATGTGCCTACTACACCTGTCTTCATTTCTTACCAAACCGCTTTCAGTGTCTCGCGAGCTGCCGCCTGGACTTGCATGTCTTTTTTCGCACAGCTTTTTCCTGCACAGTTCTCTCCCGCACCGCCAACAGTTCCTTTGGTGCAAACGCCATGTTTAAATGTCCCGCGCACTTCAGGTCCAGCAAAACAACTAGACGGCATGTTAGGCTTTGGCCTTCTCTTGGTTTCCATATACTCTTGCCTCCACTTCCTCGTCTCAGTACTTGAGGGTTTATGGAAGTCCATAGATGTTATGTTATGTTGAGTTGTTACGCGCACCGCTACCACCCAGCAGCAGTCTCCAGGCCTTCGTGTGTCTCTACAAGAAAGCGGGCTGGGGAGGTTAGTGAGGATAGGATGAGAGGATAGGTTCAGCTCCAGGAGGAACTGGCGTCTGTGGGTAGTGTTTTGCATGTGGGAGTTGCGCGGGAGGCGCTGTGCATTGTAACCATATGGGTAAGATTCAGTGCCTCGGGTGTGTGCTAGTGTTTGTGCTGGAGTTAGTTTGTTGTGCACTGCTGGGGTGGGTTGTGGTTGTGCACTCTGGGTTGGATAGTGTCCATAAGGGGTCCAGAGTCGTGGGTGTCCGTATTTCATAGATGTTATTGGATGTCTTGAATGGAGTTGCTCTAAAGTCTCACATAAAAATACATCACAAACGGAAGATGTTGCATATGAGTTGTGAGCGTTGGAGTCATAGATGGGGGCTTGACTACAGTGACATAGAGGAAGGGTTTTTCTGACCTTTATTATAATGGGGTACTGTTGGGAGGCAACAAGCCATCAAGAACTTGGATAGTGTAGGGTCCTCCTCAGGCAAAAGGGTTGAACACCTCGTCTCAACTGATTGAGTCACCACCTCCCCCGGCAGTTGTCTCCTCCCATGTGATCCTCCCTCACACAGCTGCCCCCAGGGTCAGGATCAGGCAGCGGCTGCCGTCCTCCAGACACATGGAGTAGGTCACTGCAGTGGAATCAGTGATGACTCCACTGGATATATCACAGTTAGATCTAATAATATCAAATCATCAGTGTAGCCAAGCCGTGGGATTTTAGGAGGGCCTAGTTTTGGAGGAAAGGAGCCTGTATTGGTAAGGTGTGCAGTAAGCTCAGCCATATATGATTTAAATAATAACTGGGCAAAAATGAAGCCTTGTTTCAAGCCTCAATATGTGGGGAGGGTATCAGTTAACGTTCCCTTCAAGTCTAACCTTACTTTAACCGTGGTGTTATGGTGTAAGGTAACAAGCATCTTTTATTTTTGTTTTACATTTTTTTGGGCATTTCAAAAAAGAACTAAGAACTGGCACCGATATGCCGACAGTCCCATTTCCCTGTTCCCCACCCCTCATTTTACATGGTACAATATATTACTACTTCAAGGACTGTGCTTATATCACATAGCACCTCGTTGATTTTACTTTCTCTGCGTTCCGGATTAATTAAGTGTCTTTAAAATTCTCTTTGTATAACACAGCATTATTGTCACTTCAGGTTTTTGCAGTTTAAGCTATGGGGCAGTGATTCCCACCACTCCCCCGTTGGTTGGTTTGTTTGTTCAGGAATTGTGTCTAGTGGTCCCACAAGCGCCTGTCGCTGCACTGGCCACGGGTCAGGGAGCCACAGCCACTCTCAATGTCATTACAGTACAATATATCGGCCCTCCATTGAGCTATCTCGGCGATCTGTTGCCCTCCCCACAGCGTTGCCACCCGTCGTTTGGCCAGTATCAAGAGCAATCCAACCAGTTTTCGTGTGTGTTGGGGGATCAGTTTTGTGTAGCCCAACAGAGCTGTCAGTGGGTTTGGTTCTACAACCTACCCTGTGACACCACTGATCGTTTTGAATACCTGCTCCCAGAATTGCCGTATCTTAGGGCAGCCTCAGGCCAGATGGAGAAAGTCAGCCAATGCGCTGTCGCATCTGGTGCACCCACCCGAGGTTTCTGGGAAATACCCTTTCATTTGTGCCGATGTATAGTAGAATTGGTGAAGATATTTGAAATGTACCAATTTAAATCTCACATTGATGGCCCCCTTTCTTGTCATTTCATAGCAGTGTCTCCAGGGGCCAGATTAGCAAAGGCAGCGGGGGCGCACAACCCATTTGCGCTGTGTTGTGCACTAGAGATGTGCTGGAGGGCCAGGGTTAATTGGGGCGCATGCGCAGTAATAGTATTAGCGTGTGCAGAGGATGTATGCGCGCATGCTAATACAGGAAATGGAGCGCTGGAGGCATTTGCAATTAGGGACCCCGTTTGCCATGGACACGCACACAAAAAAATGGCAGTTGTGCTTTACGGCAGCAAGAAGTAGACAATCATCACGAGTTTGGCGGTAACCCTTAAATCCGGCGGTACCGCTGGATTTAAAGGTCCACCAAATCAGGGCTTTGGCGGATTTCTCCCCAGCTCTGAGCTGGGGGGAAATCCGCCGAAAATTCGCCCTCATACCGCCGGCGGGAAATCCGCCAGCGGTATGAGCGCGAAATTTCCCCATTGAGCCCAATGTGGAATGGGGCATTCCAGAATGGGCTCAATGGGGAATGGGGACTTCCAAATTCGCCAAACCCGTGATCCGGCGCTAATAGCGCCGGATCACGGGTTTGGCAGTAGGGCAGATAGCGCCAGTGCTATTAGCGCCAGCGTTACCGCCCAACTCATGATGAGGCCAGTGTTTTTGCTTGTAGCAGTTGGAAAAGTTGTGTTTTGTAATGGTGTGTAGCAATGGGTTTTTTGGAGGGTACTGCTTTTGAAAGTGAGGGGCAGCCGTTTCGATATGTGGATGCAGGGCTTAGTGGAGGGACAGTGAAGTTTGCTGCAGTCATCACGTGGCAGGGGTGGCAGCCTGCTCTCAGTGTTAGTGTTCCATTGTTTAGGGGACTCCCACCTTACCTTCCCTGGGACTTGCAAGCTGTGGCCCGCAGCGCCATGTACCTCGCTGCTAATTACCAAGCCTGCTCAGCCACCTGCGACCTAGTGGCCACGTATGTGCTAATAGCCCTGCCTTGCCACCCGTGCTCAACCCCCACGGGCCAACTCCCAAGCTGACGGCGTGGAAGCACTTACAATACAAAATATCTTCTAACATCATTGTTCATGACGGACAGTGATTTCTGCGCACCAAAAACAGCACTGTACTCTCTCCTCAAAACGCACTGTAAAACACAGAAACACTATTCGCCTTTTCTAATAACCCTTCTTCCCTCCGGCATTGCATTATGGAGCTTGCAGTCCACCATCCCACATGGTTGCCAGACATTTCGTCGAAAAAAATTGGTCGACCAGACAAATGGTCGAACCCATTTGGTCGAAAACCAAATGGTCGAATTTTTTTTTTTTTTTAATTTAACCCTTTTTTTTTTTTTTGGGGGGGTCCCCCCCCAACCCCCTTTTTTTCTCTAAAAACCCCTTTTTTAACTAAACGAAAACCCGAAAAATAAATATATAAATAAAAAAAAAATCGACCATTTGGTTTTCGACCAAATTGCGTTGACCAAATTGCAGTCGACCAGTTTTTTTTCAACGAGTTGACTGGACACCATCCCACATCCTACATATACACGTTCCCGTCCACTAATGCCACAACTACCCATACTGCAAAAGAAAAATGCCTCTTCTATGTTACACAAACACATATCCGTCTTCTGTGCTTCTTTTGCCATACCACCCGCATGCACACTTTCCCCATATGCTACAAACAGCATTACAGCACTTTCCCCATCACCAGCACTGTGCCTCACCATGCCAGTTGCTCCCCACACGTTCCTTGCAGTTGGGTTTTTCAATCAACACTTGCTTTACCATTCATTGCCAAATACTTTTCCTGCACTAATTGATAACAGCTGAGCACCGTTTACAGAGCAACACGGTTTCCTTCCGTTCACAGCTTGAAGCACAAAGTGGCCATTTACTCTTCATTGTCAGCTTCTCCTGCGTATTACCGCATGCGCACTGTGTTAGTGTCCGTAGCAGGGCAGTGTCCTTGCGCCTCGGGCTAAATGCTACATTTGTCGATAATACGACACAAATGACACCAATTGCGATGGCACAGCACAGCTCCTACAGCGCGTGCTTCTTTGCGGTGCGTGAAACCCTTTGCTAATCTGGCCCCTGGTCTGCTTCAGGATCTCCGGCCCCAGGGTCTGTTCCCATCTCCCCTGAGGGGAGGCTTTCGTTTCTTCCCCAGGCCTGAGACTCATGGCGTATAACCAAACCCACCCTGAAGCAGTTTATCCAATGTGCAAGCGATCTGTGGCTGCCCTGGAAAGGTTGGAAACCGCTGACGCATGGCCACCCTCAATCTATAATATACAAATATATCCAGCGCGGATAATTCGCCTTTCTCCTTCAGTGTTTCCAATGTTATAAACGTCCCGTCAGGGAAAATCTTCCAGAAGTGTGTCATCCGCAATCTCTTCATCAGGGCAGTGTTTCCAGCCTCGCCAGCGATAGGGATGTCAGGGATATGGATCACAGGGAGTCTTGGCGAATAGAGAACCTCCCCCCGGTCTTACATTCTATGCGGGTCCAAGCCCTGCAGGTTATATCTACCATATTGCGCAGGCGGTGTGTCCTACTCGGCGCTGTGAAGATTACGGACTGCAGGAGTGTTGGTGCCGCAATCGCCCCCTCAACCACTACATGTCTTCTGTCTCCCCCCTCCCCATACCAGCAAAGGAAAAACTCGGCCTGTGCCACATTATAGTATGTTTCAAAATCTGGCATCGCCAGACTCCCTTCATGTATAGGCGCCGCTAATTCGTCCCAGTAAATTGTGGCCTGTTTACCCGCCCATATGAACTGCAGTATTGCTGACTTCAGCTTCCGAAAGTAATCCCCGGGTACCACTATTGGAGCATATAGAAAAACAAAGGAATCTGGGAGTAATGTGATTATAATCACAGATATTCGACTGTACAAGTTGAGAGGGAGGTTCGCCCATCTAGACATGGCCGCCTTTGCCTGTTCCAGGAATCTCAGATAGTTGCTGCTATTTACAACCTTAGTGTTCCCAGCTATATCAATCCCTAGATATCGGCTCAGGGTCATGTGCCACTGAAACCCCCACCCGTCTTGATACTGTACCACCTTATCTGTCAATGGAAAAAGACTGACTTAGCAGCATTTACTTTTAGCCCTGAGAGGTCCCCAAATTGCTGAACATCACGCATGACTGGGTCTAGGTTGGTGTTGGGATCCCTAATAAACTGCACCATTTTGTCTGCGTACAATGATATCACAACTCTGTGAGTATACAGTTGGATTCTGCAATGTAGATGCATTGCTCTTATCCTTTCGGCTAGCTGTTCTATTGCCAGGGCAAACAGCAAATGGGAGAGGGGGCACACTGCGTCCCCCTCCCCAGCGCTATACTCAGCGATAATTGACCATTCACCTTTATCTTGGCTACCGGGTTCGTGTATAATAATGACACCAGTGCTATAAACTGCTACCCCTATCACATACGACGCAGCATGGAGAACAGGAATGGCCATTCCACAGAATCGAACGCTTTGGTGGCGTCCAGTAGTGCTGCCACCCCCGAGTCCTCCTGCTGCACAGCCATGATCAACAAAAACATCCTCCTTAGCTCATATGAGGTGGAGCGCCCTGGTATAAAACCCGAGGGCCGCTCTCACGATTGTTTGCATCAGGGGTGACAATCGGGAGGCCAGGTTTTTTCACTAATATTTTGTTGTCAAGATGAAGAAGTGATATTGGGCGGTAGGAGGAGCAGTCGTTGAAGGGCTTGTACCACTACCATTGCTTCCCTCAGGGAGTCAGGCAGGTGTCCATCTCCCAGGCTTTGCTGATACATCTGCAGCAGGTAGGGGGTGAGCCTATCAGCATAATGTTTATAAAATTCCCACTTGAACCCATCAGGCCCCGCAGAGTTCCCAGATAGTAGGAATTTAATAGCACTCAGCACCTCCTCGAATGCCAGTTTGCGGCCCAACCATTCCCTCTGTTCCTCTGTGCACCAATGCAGAGCTATCTGATCTAGGTATGTATCTATCTCCGGCGGGAAGCCTGGGTCCGGAAAGAATATAATCAGTCATAGAACCTGAGGAATTTCTGGACGATCTCTTTGTCCTCAAATGTATCCACCCCTTGGTCATCTGCTATCGCTGGGATTCTGCCCCTATGGTTATCCAATTTAGGTACCCTCATCAATGTCCTGCCAGGGGTCTGTCCCTCCCCATACTGGCGTATTGCTACTCTCCCCCATATGTATTTGGCTTCCCTTTGTGCTAGCTCCTGAAAATCCTGCACATTTTGCAGAATCTCCGCTTGTTCTTGATATTATGAAGTGGGTGCGGCCGTTTGCATTGCTCATATTTTACTTTCCTTCGTGGCCAATTCCCGTCGGATTTGCTTTAGGATCCCAGATTCCCTGATATACACTCCCCTCTGACCACGCATTTGAAACTTTCCCACAGTGTCCCTGCAGACCCCACTGAGCCCACATTGATTTCGAAAAATGTGTTTATGGCCTCTGTTAAGCCCTCCCGAAACACTGTGCCCGTCAGACTCTCACTTTTAAATCTCCAGGGAAGTTTCTCCCTTGCGTGGCCCACACGTTCAACACTCAGTAGCAGAGGGGCACGGTCTGACAATGTGTGGGTGAGGATGACCACCTGTGTGACCCGTTCCAACAGTGACTGAGCTGTCAAAAAGAAGTCTAGCCTTGAAGCAGAGCTATGGGGTGCGGAGTGGTGCATGTATTGCCTTATGCCCTGATTCCTGATACTCCACACATCTTAAATCTCCCATGTGAGGCCCATGCCCCATATCTTACTTGTTTCCTTAATCCCTGGGTGATGGTCATTCCCTGTTCGGTCTTGTGCTGGGTTCTTAACTGCGTTGAAGTCACCAGCCCAGATTATATCCCCTGATGGTAACTTCCCCAGTTGCAACTCAATCCAATCCAACTTTTATACTGTGTCCTGGTTCGGACCATAATAGTTCATAAGGGTGTCTAGACTCCCCTGAATAGTATGCTGCACCACAAGGGCCCTCCCCTCTTGGTCTTTAATGACAGTGGTCTGACGAAACCCCACGGAACTGTGTATGAGAGTGCACACCCCCCTTGCATATGATGAGTTCGACGAGAAGTATTTATGGCAACCACAACTCCTCCCAAATTTAGACTCCACTTCCGATGTTAAATGGGTCTCTTGTAAAAAGGTAATCCCCACCTGATGGCACGGCATATATTATAAGACCTTCCGGCTCTTTGACAGGCAGTTTAACCCCCTCTCTTTCCAGGGGATTGGACCTTCAAGTGGTCTATTGTTACAATGCACCCTTGGTTATACTGTGTGAATACCGCACCCTCTGCATGCAGTGTAGTACTCATACCCAATTTTCCCCATCCCCCACCCCAACCGACAACCGCAGTTTGCCAGTATTCTGTGAGCCCTCCCCCTCCCCCACTGACCACCCCAACTTGTCAGTTACCTGGACCACCACCCCGCTGTGATCACCCCAACACATTAGCTGTCTCCCTTTCCCTACCCGTGCACAAAACTTGAACTTTCGCATGAGGGATTGCTTGGAACCCAGCCATCCACCACACCTCCATAATCTCTCGGTTACGACCAGACTAGTTCGGATCAAATCTCATTTAGGTCTCATGTGGCGTGCATTATTAAAGGATATGTGTCATCGGGCGTACTTTCATCCATTGTTCCCGCGTTGCTGAGGGTTTCTCGATTGCATTTCCAAGAAGGCATTAGCCTCCTCCGGAGTATGAAAGACGATCGCTTACCCCTCATGTTCAATTCGCAGGTTGGCCAGGAACAGCATGACGTAATGAATACCCCTATCCCTTAGTTGTTTCTTGTCTTCCGTGTATGTCCTCCTGGTAGCCTGTACTTTGTCTGTGAAGTCCGGAAAGAGTTTAATTGTGTCTTCTTTCTAAGTCTCTATCCCTTGTTCACAAGCTTTACAGAGGGCGGTGCCTCTGTCCCGGTAGTTTAACATGCAGGTATTGATCAGGCGAGGTGGTGCCCCAGGGACCAGCCTCCTCCCACTGGGTGTCCAGTGCACTCTTTCCACTATATGCACAGCTGAGAACTCCTTTGGCCCAAGTGCCTCCCGCAGTATCTCCTCCACTAGGGGTTCCATATTCTTCTGCTCTACTGACTCTGGAATCCCGACTATTCTTAGGTTGTTCCTTCTGGATCTTGATTCCAAGTTATCTTGTTTGTCGGTGAGCTCATTCAGTGCATGCTTCACGAGTGGCATATCTCTGGCCACTGATGCAGATTCATCTATTCATCTTCCACACTGGACACTCTTCCTTCTACCTCATTGAGCCTATCCCTGTGTTTGTCCAAATGGACCTGCATGGGATCGACCTTGCATGTAAGAGTATCCATTTTCCCATCTAGAGACTGTATGCTCGTTTGTAGTATTTCCTTAATATCCTGAAACGTCCTCGTCGGATCTTTGGAGTGTTGGTTTGATCTGTGTTTCAGGGGAGCCTTCCATTGCTTTGTTGTTTCTCGTTTGAGAAGGCCTGTCAAAGTGTAGCTTAGACTGTTGCTTGCCCCCTGTCACACCCCTGGAGTATCACACAACTCCTTCCTAGCCACAGAAGCCAAATGCAGTTGACCCCTCCCACCTTGGTTGGCACGGGCTCTCTGATTTAGTATACACAGGCTCCTCGAGGCAGCCAATGGGCGGAAGAGGGTTAAGGAGAGGTTGTGGATAGGTAGAGGGTGTTAAGGGTCACCGGAAAGAGGTTTAGGAATCTTAAATTGGATAGGACTGGGGAACATAGGGGAAAACGTAACCTGACCTGTCACCATACACTTGTTCAAACCAAAGCACATCCCTGAAGATTTCCTAAGTAGCCAGTACCATTCTTGATTAGGATAGTGACTCTTTCTCATGCATTCATATACTTTCAAGAGTAGGCAACAAACATAAGCACAGGAAGCGTTATTGATGGCCATGGATAACTGTAGCGACAAACAAATGTGGACAAGGAACACAAAAAACAGTAGTTCCAAAAGGCGTGACACAAACCCTCTTTCTGTGTCATCCTGATCGAGATCATAATTCTGTTCTGTACATCATGACTTGATACAAACATGAAATGTACAATAGGAAGCAGCCACCAAGAAACATAGCATTTCCCAGCGCCTTTAAACAGGTTTTCCACCCCATCACTCCGAGCGTTCATATTCCGCGTATAGCGGTATACCTAATATAAATTGGTGAGGTTTGTTGAGGAAACAACACACACTTGCGGTCTGTATGGCACGTAAGAAAACCCTTGGCTGTTGCAAGGGATAGTTCGGTAATTTCACACACGGTGCAAAACTCGCCCAACGAATAAGAATATGCTCCGTAGCATTACATTCATTCAAGACCACTTAACTGAGGCCTGGGGGGGCTCGCTGGCACCTCCCAAGGCAAGATTTCTCCCACATTGAACGGACTCCTGCTGTGCTCTCATTCCATCCCCAGCAGGGACAGGAGGGCTGCTGGAACGCAGCATTTCACCGCCTGGCCCGGGTCCTTAGTATTTCTCACCGTCTAACCCGGGTCCTGCGTAACTCCAAAACATTGTCTGCACACCTGCTCCCTCCAGCCCATGCCTGCATGCCAACAATCACCAACAGGCAGCACAGGCCGGAGGATATCTTAAATAGCTCAGCTGAAACACCTGCCTCTCTCTAGACCAACTGCCAGCCCAAAGGATTATGGGATTGTAGTCCTTGGCCTGTTTTCACACAGGAACCGTTCCTTACACTGCCTTTCGACCCAGACAGTCCCTTTTTCCTCACACCCCCTTTGCCTGACTTGGACATCTCCACTACTCCTAGTGCCTATATTCTGTGGGCCCACTGTGCTGCCTTTGACTGTCTGACCTGGGGAATGCCCCTTATTGTAGCCGTTGAGTGTTCTCTTGTTACATCCCCTGCGGCCTCCCACAGAGCAGGACCGAGGTTCACTGTCTGGATTTGTATAACGGAAGCGGAGACGTCCCATGGGTAGTAGAGTTCTGCGTTACAAGATTGGTGTTATATGCTCTGTTCCCACCTCTCTGGCAGTATGTTTTCACCTAGACCTCTGTGCAGACCCCGTCCTGGGGCAGGTCAGGATCTGATGCTGCCTCTTGTTTATTCAAATGTCTGATATTATTGTATGTCCCTGAGCGTCGATCCTATGCTCCATAATGGCCGCCAAGAGCCTTCAGGTTCTGCTCTCCTCATTTCCCTTCAGTCTGCAGTGTCTCATGTCGTGTCATGAGGGCAAAGCTCCTTGTGAGCGAAGGGGCTCCTTGACAACAGGCCAATAATGTGCCTACCATCCCCACCTGTTCTGGCAGTTTATTTCACCCCAACCTTCTCCTCACCTATCCTGTCCCAGATCAAATTGGGATTTGGTCCTTCCCTTCATTCATTCGGATGTCCCTTCTATTGAGTGATCCTAAATTCTGACACTACTATCTGTCTTGGTTGCAAGGAGCGGTCTGATTATGCTCCCCTTTTTCCCCTTCAGTTTGCGAGGTCTCATCCTTGTCTGCCAGGTTATGTTTGTGGTCCCTGTCCCAGTCGCTCTGCATAGTATTGTCCTCATCCCTGGTAATGCGGGGCCGCAGCTCTGCTGGTGGGGGTAAGTGCCTGGTTCTCCCTCGGTGGGGCAGCAAGGTATCTTTTATGTAGGAGTTGCGAGGTATGCAAGGTCCACCTGTGGGCAATTTGGAAGCAGGGCCTGAATCAAAGTAGTTTCATTGTTCCCTTATGTCTGCTTTCCGTTACACTACAGCGGTCTTGGTTGGTCCCAGACACGTGTATCTTCCATTGCTTGGTGCCCTTTTGTGTGCTATTCCCAGTATTATGACCGGTGCTGGCGGTGTGGCACTGTGGCGTGTGCTCCTACCTCCCCCTGCTAGCTTACTTGTTCCAGTGTAGTCTGATGCAATACATCGGCAAATTTATATGCAGGTGAGTCCTTCATTCATTACTCCTCTTGCCCGAGTATGTGCGAGCTTCAGTCTGCCCATGGGGAAGGCTCCAAGGTGGAAGGCTCCTGCTCCTCCCGTAGTAGAGCCCCTCTGTCGCTGCTGTGATCTGGCTCCGAGCTGACGCCACAGACCACACTGCCAGAGGCCGGGGATAGGCGAGTTCTCACCTCCTCTCTAGCTATACACCTGGGGCACTCTGCACCGTCCTGGCCTCCTAACACGTCAGACGATCCCAGGATGTACTTTCCGAGGTTGTCTCCTCATCTGGGAGGCCTGTTCCAGCCGCCACGCCGGAGAACAAGCCACGCTGTCCCTTTGCTCCACGGGCCTGGGCGCCGGTGCTCTGTAATACTGTGACTTCAGTAGCGCCGCAAGGCCAGAACCCCAGCACAGCAAGTGTCTCAAGTTGCCGGTCCGGTCTCCCCGGTGTGCGGCTCCCGCCACCGAACGAGACTCCACCAGGCCTCATGGCGGGCCCGTGTCAGCACCCGGGGTCCTGCCAGGTGATCACCTCACACGGACTCGCCAGTGCTGGATGGGATTGCTCCTTGTCTCCAGGTAGCGCTCAAGTCCCCAGCTCCATGCAACAGCACCTCCCTTCTCCAAGCCGAGGGCTCACCCATTCTCTGTGCCCAAAGGCGGCTCCTCCTCCCTCTCCTCTGGGTTATTGTACTGTCATGGTCATGAAGTCAGGGGCACAGGCATGCAGGGGTCGCATGCACAGGAGACCTGGGTGGACACTGTCCTGGCGCCTTTGGCACCAGGCTCATGAACAAAAGTAAACAAGAACATCCATTTAACACCAAAAATCTTTTATTATGGACATAACACTTCAGATACATTAACCTTGAAAATTCCATCCATTAAGCAGGATGCATTAACCTTGAACATTCCATCCATTAAGCAGCCCCAAGTGTATTCTTGGGTGTGGCTGCTAATGGAGTGCCTTTGCACGTGCTCACTCTCTAGGAGTGGCAGGGTGTGGCTGGTAAGCCGGCCCTAGTGGGCGTGCCCATGATCTCAGCTATATAAGCTGCCCCAATCCTCAAGACAGATGCTTTGCGTTATTTTGCACTTGCAAGCAGCGCAACGCTCACCGTCGCCTGAGGTCAGACTTACCTTTGACGATCCTGCTTCCTGGATATCCTGCTTCCTGCCGGCATGCTTACCAACTGGAGGAAGCTTCTCTTATCTGTACATCTCTTTGGCGAACCAAGTATTCATCTTTACACTTTCCGGAATGCTGAAATCTTCATCTTGGCACCGCAGCACGACACGCTCCATCGTCGACAACAGCGCCTGCAAGGAAAAATAGAAGACAAGGTTATACATCGAAAAAACAGTTTACGGTTGCGTTTCGCCATACTTTGTGCTTTTCCTTAAACCATCACTTACCTGCTGTTGAACATTGCGGTAGCATCTATCTTCCATCCGGCCGCGTCTCGCATCTCACAGCTGCATTGAGGCTGCATTTCCATCTAAGGGAATAAAACAGAAGAGAGACATTATTGCGGGCATAAATAGGTGCAACACATAAAGACATTAAACAGAACGAACAGCATCACAAGAGCTAAAGAAAGTCTTACCAATCATAAGGAGAAGCATAGTCGCAGCTGGACTGCACTAATCCTTATCAGGAATCAGTGAAGGAACTAGATCCCATTCGAAGCGCCCCTGCCAGAAGTAGCAGGACGGAGAGCTTATCTTCCAGGTGAGCTTTATGGGCCGGCGTATGCTCACAGAAACCGTACTTTGGGGTGAAGGGTTTGAGAGGTACAACAATCACAGATTGGCGCACTCACACACTGTTATCTCCACGCAGGAGCAGTATCACCACATACCACCGCTCACAGCTTTTCTACTGAGGGAGAGGCCTGAAGGGGGTGATTCAAGTTCAGGGAGGGCTGCAACCGTGCCCCAATGCCTCCGCAGAGACCAGGTGAGCATAATAGAACGCGAAGCCTCTTATACTCTCTGCCTGGGCATTATGGAAACTTCAGAAACAGATCAGTTAGCCCTCTTACTAGGGGAATTACGGGCTGAGTACATGCTTCAAGACAGGAAACCAATGCATTACGGAGGGATCTTATTGTAACTCGAGAAATAACGGACAAATTGGCAAGACAAATGCTACAAGCAGAAACAGGGCAGGTTCCACTGCCTGGAGTGACCCATTCTTCTCATTCTTCCACACCACAACAATCAACACCGGTTCGGTGATTCTTCCAGGACCAGTGTCTCTAGCCCCAACCGAACGCTTCATCAGCGATCCAAACAAGTTCACTGTATTTATGAATCAATGTCGCCTTCATTTCTTGTGCAGACCAGGAGCCTTTCCTAATGACCAAGCCAAAGTGGTGTTTGTACTCTCGTATTTAGGAGGTAGTGCTGCGGACTGGTCTATACCTTTGGTAAATCAAGATGACCCTTTACTCCGGAACTTTGGGAATTTCCAACATGACATGGAGAAATTATTTGCCCGTCATACTCAAGGACAAGCTCTGGACAACGAGTTGTTGTCACTCAGACAAGGGAGTCAAGATCTATTAACCTATATTGCAAGCTTCAATCGTCTCATAGCCCAGACCAACTGGCCAGAAGAGAAGAGGACTACACTCTTTTACCGAGGGTTACGTGGAGAACTTAAGGATGTGTTGGCGCAAGTGGTGAATCCCCCTGAGAGGTGTGCAGACTACATAGACCTGACGGTGCAACTCGATCATATGTTGCAGTATCGGAAAATGGATCGAGCTAGATCAGAGGGATGGTCAGTTTACGTACGACCTCGTGAGAATCAGACTAAACCACATGAACAGTCTGAGCCAATGCAAATTGGTGGATTACAAAGTCCCCTTACCAAAGCAGAAGGGAAAACAGACGACAACAACAGCTTTGCTTATATTGTGGACAAGCGGGTCACTTCCTCTGTGACTGCCCGGTAAAACCACCCAAGAAAACAGTTGGGGCAACAGACAAAACTAACGAAGAAGAAGAACAGAACTTGGGAAACGCCAATGCCTGGCAAGTGTAGGGGTCCACTTGTCGAGCATGAAAAAGGAATCGGTACAGACCTCATATCTAGTCCTACCAGTGCTTTTGGTGAATCACAAGCAACCATCAAAAATACATGCCTTGGAGGCATATATTGATTGTGGAGCTGTGGGTAACTACATTGACCAAGATTTGGCTCTCCGAATAGGCCTTACTCTCCGACAGAAGCAGAAATCAGAAAATGTCATTGCTGTGTATGGTTCTCAGCTATCATCCGGCCCGGTGACACAATACACCGAGAAAGTCAAGCTTCTGTGTCAGGGCGGACATCAAGAGGACATTACTTTCGATCTCATCGGTGCTCCTCTGCTCCAGATGATATTGGGAATGCCCTGGCTGGAGACCCACAATCCTAGGATCAACTGGCGAAAACGAGTTCTGACATTTCCTCATGATTGTGCCAACACATGTTACAAAAAAGATGACACCAATCTGAAACCGAGGAAAGGAATCGTGTTGGCCTCATCAGCTCCTTACCCCTTGAATACCGAGATTACCAGGATGTCTTCAAAAAATAGCAAGCCAACGTTCTGCCCCCACACAGACCCTACGATTGTCAAATAGATCTTGTACTCAGAGCCCAGGTCCCTTGCAGCCGAATTTACACTCTGACAGAGCAGGAAATCAGCATCTAAGAACTTACCTGGATCAGTACCTGGCGAACGGTTTCATTCGCCCGTCCAAGTCACCTGCCTCCTCGCCCTTATTCTTCATGCCTAAGAAGGAGGGAGACTTAAGAACTTGCCTCGACTATAGAGCCATCAATCAGATCACAGTAAAAAAAAATCGATATCCTTTACCACTTATACCGGAGCTCCTGGATCAAGTGAAACATGCTTAAATCTACACAAACTGGATTTAAGAGGAGCATACCATCTTGTAAGAGTAAAAGAGGGAGACGAGTGGAAAACGGCCTTCTGCACGAAGTACATCCTCTTTGAATACAAGGTCATGCCCTTCGGGCTATGCAATGCCCCGCAGCGTTCCTATTCTTTATGAATGATGTACTCCGTGAACTACTGGACGTTTGCGCTCTTGTTTACATTGACAACATTCTTATCTACTCAAATTCCATGGAAGAACATGTAGGCCATGTCCGGGCAGTCTTAGAGAAGCTTTGACAACACCAATTGTATGCCAAGTTGGAAAAATTTTTTTCCAGGCCTGGAGACATTACCTTCTCGGGGCGAGACATACGGTCACTGTCATCACAGACCACCGTAACTTGCAATACATGAAAACTGCGAAAGCACAATCCTTGCGTCAACTTTGTTGGGCTCTCTTTTTCATGGAATACGATTTTTTTATCACTTATAGACCTGGAGTAATCAATGGGAAAGCAGACGCTCTATCATGCATGAGTGAACACAAAGAGACTTTTACAGCATCCGACCCCGTGGCCATAATTCCTGAGGAAACAATTCAAACCAGAATAGCTGCCACCACGTGTGTGGATGACCAAAGAACCAGTTTGCAATCCCCGATGCATCAATCAACACAACAGGAATGGCTGTTAAAAGGTGACCAGTACACCATCAAAGACAATCTACCATATTTCCAAGGACGATTATATGTCCAAGACCAAGAACTGCAAAAGCAAATCATCACAAATTACCACGATTCATTAGTGAAAGGACACCCAGGAATAGCCAAAACTCAGGCTAATGTAAAACAAAACTACTGGTGGCCAAACTGGCGAAAAGACATCGCCCAATTTATTGAAAACCTGCGGTGTCTGTGCACAACACAAGTCTCAGAAACAAAACCCTGCTGGCTTACTAAATCCCCGAACAGTACCACCAGCACCTTGGCATTCCTGTCGATGGACTTCATCACAGATCTTCTACCCTGCAATGGATACAACACCATATTAGTCATTGTGGATTTATTCTCCAAAATGGCTCATTTAATCCCTCTTAAGGGACTCCCAACTGCGTCAACTCTCGCTTCTGTGCTCCTAGAGCAAATTGTTCGATTGCAGGGATTTCCATCAATATTAGAATCTGATGGCGGACCGCAATTTGTTTCTGCGTGTTGGAAAAAGTCTTGTATGATTGCCAACATCGATCTCTGGTTGTCCACAAGCCATCACCCTCAAACTGATGGGCAAACTGAACGGACCAACCAATCTTTAGAGCAATATCTCAGGTGTATGTTGCAACAGTCCAAGGATTCTTGGAAAAATATACTCTGGATAGCTGAGTATGCATACAACAACTCAGTTCACACAAGCACTGGGCAACTCCATTCTCCACGTTACGACCCTGCTCTTCGTGATGGCGTGCATCCACGGAAGACATCCGAGTACATCAGTATTTGATCCACCCGATACCCTGGAAATGCCAGCCATAAAAAACTTGATTAAAACCATCACTCAGGTTCTTAAGGAGGTGACAGAGCATCTGACCAAGGCTAAGGAAAGACAAAAACTGTTTGCTGATCGACATCAGAAGGAAGCTCCCGCCTACCAGATTGGAGAAAAGGTGTGGTTTGCATCAAAATGTATTCCCCTGAAGGGGCCAAGAGCTTTCCGCCCAAGATACCTGGGCCCCCATACTATAAAGTCCATAATCAATCCTGTCGCAATGAAATTGGAGTTACCATCTCACATAAAAATTCACCCCGTATTTCATGTCTCTCTCCTCAAACCAATGAAGTCCAATACACAACTTAGTTCCCCGCCAGAGCCCGAAGTAATAGATGGAGAACCAGAATATGAAGTCAAATCCATCCTGGACTCCAAGGTGGTTCGTTCAAAATTGTATTACCTAATTGACTGGAAAGGTTACGGACCTCAAGACCGAACTTGGGAACCCAGTAAACACGTCCATGCTATGTGTTTAATCAGACAGTTCCATTGCAATAATCCCACCAAACCAGGACCGGGAGGAGAATCACCCTTGAGAGGGGCCTTGAGGGTGAGTGCTGTCATGGTCATGAAGTCAGGGGCACAGGCATGCAGGGGTCGCATGCACAGGAGACCTGGGTGGACACTGTCCTGGCGCCTTTGGCACCAGGCTCATGAACAAAAGTAAACAAGAACATCCATTTAACACCAAAAAGCTTTTATTATGGACTTAGTACTTCAGATGCATTAACCTTGAACATTCGATCCATTAAGCAGGATGCATTAACCTTGAACATTCCATCCATTAAGCAGCCCCAAGTGTATTCTTGGTTGTGGCTGCTAATGGATTGCCTTTGCACGTGCTCACTCTCTAGGAGTGGAAGGGTGTGGCTGGTAAGCCGGCCCTAATGGGCGTGTCCACGATCTCAGCTATATAAGCTGCCTCGATCCTCAAGACAGACGCTTCACGTTATTCTGCACTTGCAAGCAGCGTAACGCTCACCGTCGTCTGCGGTCAGACTTACCTTTGAAGATCCTGCTTCCTGGACATCCTGCTTCCTGCCAGCATACTTACCAACTGGGGGAATCTGTTCTTACCTGTACATCTCTTCGGCGAACCAAGTATTCATCTTTACACTTTCCGGAATGCCGAAATCTTCATGTTGGCACCGCAGCACAGCACACTCCATTGTCGACAGCAGCGCCTGCAAGGAAGAGCAGAAGACAAAGTTAGACATCGACAAAACAGTCAGTTTAAGGTTGCGCTTTGCCATACTTCGTGCTTTTCCTTAAACCATCACTTACCTGCTGTCGAACATTGCGATAGCATCCATCTTCCATCCGGCCACGTCTCGCATCTCACAGCTGCATTGAGGCTGCATTTCCATCTAAGTTAATAAAACAGAAAAGAGACATTATTGCGGGCATAAATAGGTGCAACATATAAAGACATTAAACAGAACGAACAGCATCACAAGAGCTAAAGAAAGTCTTACCAATCATAAGGAGAAGCATAGTTGCAGCTGGACTGGACTAATCCTGATCAGGGATCAGTGAAGGAACTAGATCCCATTCGACTCGCCCCTGCCAGAAGTAGCAGGACAAAGAGCTTATCTTCCATAATTCACAGGTGAGCTTTATGGGCCGGCGTATGCTCACAGAAACCGTACTTTGGGGTGAAGGGTTCGAGAGGTACAACAATCACAGATTGGTGCACTCACACACTGTTATCTCCACACAGGGGCAGTATCACCACGTACCACTGCTCACAGCTTTTCTACTGAGGGAGAGGCCTGAAGGGGGTGATTCAAGTTCAGGGAGGGCTTCAACCGTGCCCCAACGCCTCCGCAGAGACCAGGTGAGCGTAACACATACCCCCGGGCCTCCATGTCTCATCTGAATCTCCACTTCCCGGCTCTGATTAATTTTAAAATTTGCTACGTTGGAGGTGCGGATGTCTTTCAGCACGGCACAGCTTCTGAGCTTAACCTCATTCGGGCGAACCTCCAGATATTAGCCAGATCTACTGAGGTGCACAGGAGCTCACAGGCTCACGGCCATCTTGGCTGGGCTCACTAGCGCCCTCAGGTAACAAGCATCTTTAAGAGACAACTAGAATGTCCCACACAGCTAGTTTTTGGCAAAGTAAATTCTTATTGATGGTAATAAAGGCCAATCTAAAATCAGCATAAGTCACACATGAGGCTTGATCGTGGCTCTCTATGTGCTTTCTACTATCGTCAGCAAGGCCATAATATTATCAAGAGTGGAGTGCGCTTTACGGAAGCCTGATTGATTGAAAGGCAAGATTTTGTTATGTGTAGCCCACTCATTCAAATCTGCCAGCAGCACCCTCGTGGATATCTTGTTTGGTGCATCAAGCATAGGAAGAATGCGATTGCTTATAGGTTCATGCTGTGGACCTCTTTTATAAACTGGGACAACTATGCTTTCCAGCCAGGTCTTAGGTAGTTCTCCCATAGAAAGAGGGTATGCAATATCCTGCCCCAAATCACAGGCTTTTTAATAGCACATTGCATATGCCATCAGGGTCCGGTGCTCACAAATTCTGACTATTGCTTTATGAAGGTTACAATGTCATTAGTACTGTGTCCCAAGGACCATTTGTCTCTGCCCGAAACAATTGGTGAGATAATCTGAGACCTTTTCCTAATAGGCGCCTTCCACCCAATTCACCTTCTATTCTGTACCATTTCCCAATGGCCAAAAGGCACAGGCATCATTGGTTTTACATATTTAAATACATTTTTCCCAGCGCTCATAGTTCTGTGAGGCCCTATATCCATGAAGCCATTGCCAGTCGACTGATTTCAGTAGAGAGCAATGCGCCGGCACAGCCCCCTTGTCAGTGTTCTCACATGCCACTATCCATAGCCCTCTCGTAAATTCCCTCTTTGGTCTAACGGTCAAAGCAACGTTTATGTGTTCCTTTGTTAGTAAAATTGCCAGACTTGCTTCCAGTTTGTGACGAATTGGGTATGGCAGCGACAGACAACAGCCAACACCAGAATTGTGGGACAAAAATGCTTTGCTGCACAGTGCAGTGATACAGTTTACAGGGGCGAGTGTGGTGGGGGGTTACCCCTTCCTATTCCCAAGGTCGAACACATATTTAGATTAGGACAGCCCAAAGAGAGCTCTAATGTGCCCAGCGCTGTCAATCACTTCCGACCCAGAAGAGGCACTCCTGGTAGGTGTGGAGACGGGCATTAAGTCATTTGTTTTTATGGATGACACAGGTACAACAAAATCATGCATTAAGGAAGGGTGCTTCCCGTTATCAGGAAAGGTAATGGACATACATGGGTGCTCTGGGGAAATAAAATTGGTTCCATTTACAGAAGACTTACCCATCAAGGTACCTACTGAAGAGGTGTTGGCTCTGCTACTGTTCTCATCTGCAACACCAGTGAACTTGTGAGGCAGGCACCTCTTAAGCAAGTTAAATATGACGATTTCATTCACGGAAGAAGTGCTAGTGAGTTCCACACCAGGAATATGTTATGCTAGGGTCCTGGTAATAACACGAGCTTTGTACAGTGGCAACGCTACTAGAGGAATACGTTTGCACCTGGATATGTTTATGAATGGAATGACTGTGTTGTGTTGGGTGCGGGTCATCAGAAACAACTATGGAAAGTGCTGTCTGATGTTTTGTTTAGGCTAGCGGTTCACCAAGACCATACTGCAGGTACCATTATGACGCTAGACTTGGAGGGGGTGCTGATAGGTGACTAAAAGGTAGTGTTAAAAGGGACTAATGAGGCGGGAGATGAGTGGGGTATCATTGACTGAGCGGGGTGTCAGATGGGCAGCTGTTTGAAGATGCTCGCATTGATAGTGAGATGATCCTGGAGGTTTGTATCCTGTGCCAAATAATGATCCAGCATAAGAATGTACCTTGTCTTACACTAATTGCCAAATGTATGGCCGCATTTCTACAGGAGGACTTGATAAGTGTCTTCAGCACTTTATGAACTGACAACCACCATGAGTAGGGCTCTTGAAGAGCAAAGGGGCAGGATATATCAAGTTGAAGTCGGGAGCAGTGTTACCCAGAATGCGACAGTTTCCATCGTCGAGAGAAGCAGATGAGGCAATACATGAGACAGTTGTGGGGTTATGCCAGCACGGCATTATGGTACCCTCAGAATCCTCATGCAACACAGCAATATATCCTGTCAAAAAAGCAAAAGGGTCAAGTTGGAGGGTGATGCAGGACTTACGCTCTTTGAATAATATTATAGAAGCTGCGTTCTCAGTAGTAATAAATCCTGCCACGATCCTTTGCAATATACCCACTGAGGCCACACACTTCACTGTCATTTGAAAAATGTATTCTGCTCCATTCCATTGCACCCCGAATGTCAATATCTCACTGCATTTACATATTGTGGGCAAAGTTCCAACATTCATATGATTTCATAGTCGTAAAATAACCAATTTTATTCAACATGGGTGATCTGTTGAAGTCGTTTAATATTTTTTAGGAAAGCAGTTCCCAAGTCTAAACATGGCTAGAGAGCCTATGCATTTCGGAGTGATTCTGCACCTCAGGGCATAATCTCTGAGCCTTGTCACTGTTATTTGGCCAAAAGGAAAAAAGAAAAGAAGAAAAGAGAACATGTGTATATGTCTATGTTCATTGTAATTCTTGGTGCGTTCAACGTTCGCAGTGATGAAATGGAGGGAACGTTTTTTACCTTACGGACTTTTGTTTACTGCTTGTCAATGTGAGTAGAAAGCTGTAAAGGTAAGCATACAATTAGTGCCAATGCCCTGTTACTTAGTTAAGCATCTCTGTTTCACAGCGTGTGTTCTGCAGACTCTATCTCTCTCCTAGTTGGCGGACCTCTCCTCTTCCCTCCTGGTCTCGACCACTCAACTCCTCCTTCTTTGAGACTTCAACATCCACCTCGATGCTTCCTGTCCTTCCTCTGGACTCTTTCGCGACCTTTGCGACTCCCTCTCACTCTCTATTGTCCCCTCTTCTGACCCGATTCACTCTGCAGGGCACACTCTGGATGTTCTAATCTCCTCGGACCTTCCCCTTTCCATCCCTCTCACCACTCCTCTCTCCTGGAGTGATCACTTTCTCCTCTCCTCCCATCTCACCCTCTTTACCCCCCAGGCCAAGCCAACTCCAGCACTGCCACCCACCTTCTCGGTCATCCGACCCATAAAGTGCGTGTCAGTTGAGGCTTTTGCTGCCACTTTCTCACCTCCCCCTCCCCTTTGGCGACTCACACCAAAACAAGCCCTTTCCATGCTCCACTCTGCTATATCTGATACTCTCGATGTTCTTGCCACTGTCATGAGGATCCGCCTGAAGCCCAAACCCAAGTGCAACTCTTGGTACGACTCAGACCTCATCACCCTTAAACGTAAGTGCAGGGTGGCTGAGAGGAAATGGCATTCTCCTGGTACATCCTCTGACAAACTGGCCTGCCGCCTGCTCCAAAGGCAATACCGGCTCTCTGTCCACACCAAGAAGCGAGCTCACATCCATGCCCATGTCTCTGCAGCATCCAACAACTCGGCTGAACTCTTTAAAAGCTGCAAGGAACTGGCCAATCCTGCTACAGTCTCTAACTCCCCTCTCTCCCTTGCCAAGCCCTCTGCACGGCTTTGGCCTCTCACTTCATCTCTAAAACTCAGGACATCCTGTCTTCTCTCTCCTCTTCTCCCCTTCCTCCCTCCGCGCCCTGCTCTTCCTGTGGCCCTTCTTTGGCCCCCTCTCCTCCCTCATTCTCTGCCTTTCCCCCGTTCTCCCTGATGAGGTTTCCAGACAAGTCCGATCTATAAAAGTCTTGTCAAAACAGGTTCACACCTGCTCCTCCAAAACCATCAAGGACCACATTGCTTCCCTGGCTCCTGCCCTGGTCGACTTCTGCAACCATTCCTTCACCACTGGAGTCTTCACTTCACCCCTGAAGCACTCCCTTGTGCACCCTCTTCTTAGGAAACCCTCTGCCGACCGGTCTTGCCCGGCCAACTATCGCCCAATCTCCATCACTCCTTTCCTCGGCAAACTCCTGGAAAAGCTGGCCATCCCCCAGCTTAATCTCCACACTGAATCTGTTGGTTGCCTCCATGACCATCAGTCTGGCTTCAGAGCTGCCAGAAGCACGGAAACTGCTCTACTGAACATCCGTGAAGACCTGCTCTCCAACCTTGACTCCAACACCCCCTGTGTCCTCATCTTTCTTGATCTCCATCTTACTTGATCTCTCCTCTGCCTTTGATACGGTCAAACATGCCATCCTGCTCAACCGTCTCCGTGATAACCTGGGGATCACTGGACAGGCCCTGGCATGTCTGACTTCTTTCCTCTCTGACTGACCCTCCCAGGTTCAACTGTGGTCCTTCTATCTCTACCTGTGGTGTTCCCCATGGGTCTAAACTATCTCCAATACCTGACACTTCTTGCCCACCGCATTGCTGCGCTCTGCCCCAACTTCCAGTGCTATGCGGATGACACTCAGCTCATTTTCAGGCTACCCTCAGCCACCTCTTCTCCCTCTCTTATCTCTGTCTGTCTGCCATCCAGGAGTGGTGTGCTGTCAATGATATCTGCCTTAATACCAGTAAGGTTGAGATTCTCCTCATCAGCAGACCCACTCCCTCCTTTCCTGTCACTCTCTAGCCAGCCTCTCTTGGCCCTCTTCCTGCTCCCACCTGTGAGGCTAAAAACCTCGGGTCATCTTCAACTCCACAATCTCCTTCTCTCCTCACATCTCTGACATCTCTAAGAAGTCACACTACCAGCTGCACCTCCTCAGAGGTATTATTCCTTTCCTCTCTTTCCTCCAGAAGCTCACAGTCTCCAGAGCTCTGGTTCTCTCTAGGCTGGACTATTGCAACAGCCTCTTTCTAAATCTTTCTGCCTCTACTCTCCGCCCTCTGCAATTTATGCAGAACAGGACTGCAAGACTTGTCCTTGGCCTCAAGCCCAGGGATCGTATCTCTCGAGGACTGAAATCTTTGCACTGGCTCCCAGTGGCTGCGAGGATTAAGTCCAAAACCTTCTCCTTTCTCCAAAAGGCCTTCTGGGCCTGGGGCCTCAATACCTTCAACTCTCTCTTCCTAAATTTCTTCCTTCTCAAGCTCTTCGCTCATTCGCCACCAACTCCCTCTGGGTCATTCGCTACTCCAAGCAACGAGTTGGTGGTAGATCTCTTGCTTCGGTTGGGGCCTCCCTCTGGAACAGCCTCCCTGCCTCACTGAAACTTGATTAGAACCATTTCCGGTTTCCGGAAGTACCTCAAAACCTTTCTCTTTGCTTCAGCTTTCTCTCCTCCTCTCCCTTGCTGAATCCCTGGCTGAACCTCCCCTGGTTACCTGGCCACCCTCTGTTCTCAGGCCCAGGACCCTTCCACTACCAGTTGGACACCTGCACTGCCTTCCTGGCAACCCCCCACACTCGTGACTGTCTCTGTATCCCTACAGTCCCACTACCAGCACTTGACACTGGATGTCTGCACCTACCCTTGCACTTGCCACCAGCTGCCCGTACTTTACTTATTGTTTTTATTCTTGATCCCATGTACTGCACCCCCCGCCCCTCTCCCTCGCACTTTCCCCCTTCCACCTTCCCATGCACTTGCACGATCTGAATGACACCTGGCCTAGTAGGATTGCTGTCTGTCTTCTCTCTGTTCCCCCTCCCTTGCCTTGTTGCGCCTTGAAACACATGTGTATAGGCGCGTTATAAATGCCATATCATATCATATTATGCACGTTATAAATAACCTATCATATCATAGAAGAGTGTTGTGACAGGGTCAGGGCCTTGACCCTGTCAGCAGGGAGCAGGGACCCCTCAAAGCATCGGGTAGGTGGTCTGCCAGGTATGTTAGACAAAAGAGGTGATGGCTGGAAGGTTTAGAATGAATCTTAAACTCTGGCATTGCTCTGGGCAACCCCCCAGACCATCGTTCTTGTACCATATAGAATGTTGTTACCAGTGTCTGTCCCACCATGCCTGCCAGTTTCATTTCTGGCCCGAGTTCTTTTTGAGTCTCTACTGGACTACAGCACTTAGTAACCTCTATGCCAACTCCAGAATGGGCCAAGTGGAATATGCATAATACGGACTGTGAGTTCTACTCCACTGTCAATGACCACAACATCGGAAGATCCATGCTTCACTGCTATTGGGAAAGACGGCCAACCCGGCGGAATAAACTGATGCTGAACCAACCAAGCAAACAAAGCAGACACTGGTGAACAAAAAGGGAGCAGGGCCTAAAGAGATTTTGAAACTTTTTCTACTGAAACCCAACCTCCAGGGGAATATTGGTCAAAGAGGAGCAGTGACTCTAAGAGCGAATTGGAAGAGGAAGGAGGTGAAAGACAGGAATGGCAGGGTTATAAAAAAAAAAAAAACATACTCAGACCCATGAATGAGAGTTGTTTTGGAATGCACGTACAGCATCCCAGCCAGCCTAAAAGGTTTAGGCTGAGAAAAACCTATCAGCATACATCTTTGTGCAAGCAGAGCGAGTTTGGTGTGGCGGAAGGCGCATGTATTCTGATTAGGTTGTGATTAGGTTGGACACATATTAGATATCTAACACAGACGGAGTAACACATGTATTAATGTTGCCGGTGCAGCGGTTATAGAACGGGCAGTGTAATATATGCCCTGTGTTTAAAAGTAACACACAAAGTTATGTTTTCAGTCAGATGGCAGACGAGAACAGAAATAGGTGGAAGATGAGTCAGAACGATACTGTGGTAGGAGCGAGGTCAGCGTGTCATATGGCAGGAGTGTCGCCATATTGGAAGTTAAGGTGAATGAACAGAATAGAACACAGGCCTCGATGTGGAGCTGCGGATCTGTTTAGCTCAGGCTCAAAGACAAATCCCCTTCTTCCGCTACCCAGCAGAGAAGCCGAGGTCAGAGGCACCTGTGGTGCACTGATAAGCACTAATTGTATCCAACTGCGGGGTCTGAATGAGGTGGGAACAGAATGTTACTTGAAAGATGAGCAGGAAGGGATGTGCCATTTGATAGACTAATTCCTGAGAATAGGGCATGAGGTTTTGTGATGTAAATGGGCCAGGCAAAGATTTTGAGCGTTACTGCCCTCACTCAAGAGCGGTCATTTCCTTTGAACCTCACGCAGGCACAATACCAGAGCAAATAAATTGCTGTAATTTATACTCAAGAGTGGTGCCCTGGTCACGTCATTACCGGGCACCTGGGGTTTGAAGGATTTAAGGGGGGAGCCATGTATGGAATGTTCCATTATTTGGCAAAGGAGGCGCAGAGGTGATGCCACTAGATTTAGTACACGGTTGGGGAGAAAACTTGTGTGCGGCACAGCGTCTGGTATTATGAGAAGGCCTATTGTCTTATCAAAGCAGAATAGGCCTCACCAGTTTAATTTGAACGCATCTGGATCAGAGGGGTATCACATCACGTGATGGCTTCGATTTTTTTGGTGCGTCAAGTGTAAAGGACCAATCCCGTACCTGGATTTGCTAGTGACGCTGTAGCGGGTCAAGTGTCTAGGTTTAGATTAGATGTGGCCAATTGGTCAAGAGACTATGGGCCTCATTACGGCTTTGGTGGTAGCCATGCCGCTATTGGCGGCATGGCTGCCACCAAAACCGGGTCCGGGTTCCCTGAATGGGGAATTACCGGGCCAGTCCGAGTTTGGAGGGCCCGGTAATTCCCCCTACAGGGAACCCGGGCCCGGACCTTCCCCATTTACATTTGAGCCCCCATAGGGCTCAATGGGAATGGGTGCAGGGAGCTAACAATGGGCCGATTACGACCGGCCCGTTGTTAGCACCCGGGTCCCCTACCGGGTTCCGAGAGAGGATCTCGTAATTTTGCGGAATGGGTTGAATGGGTCCGCCTCCATTAGCGGAGCCCGTTAACCGATTCCGCAAATCTTGTAATGAGGCCCTATGGGGGGTATGAGCATGTTCTATAGGTGGTAGCCAATGAAGGTGGTGGGATAACATTGTAACCTACATATTTAAATTCTACAGTTTTCCGCTATATAACCTGTAATTTCTGGAGGTGTGATGAGCTATGTTTTAATTTGGTTCTATGGCAACATCTGAGACTTCTTTGCATGTAATAAACCTTGTTGTCCCTTGCAAAGAGGTGCAGGGTTTTATTTAGCCTTTGGATTATTTTTACTGTTCAGTTTTTGGGTTCCATTCAAATGTAACTAAAATTGATTGTTAGGGAGAATTCCCCAGACTGGCTAATTTCGCTTACCTACTGAGTCCCTCAGCAGGTTTGCTGGATTTCTGGGATTAATTTTTTTCACCTGGTAAGAGTGTGAGCCTTTTTTCCCCACTCTTACATGTGTTTTGCTGTGTGTGTTTAACATTTTCTTGTGTTCATAGACTGTGGAGCCTCACCTACTCCACAGGCATCATCTTTTTACTGTGTGTTACACAGCACCTTCAGTGCAGTGACACAGGGTTGTCTTTTAGACTTCCCAACTCAGACTCCATTTTCTGGGACTGACTACTGTCTCCCAGAACGTGTAAAGTTGCCATTGACTTTATTAGTCTCTTTTAAAACTCACAAACCCAGTACAAACTATATTAAATAGAGTTCTGGAAAGGGTTGATACTTATCCCTTTTTGTCTGTTTCTCTTGGAGCATTGTTTCGCTCCTTTTTCATTAAGACTTGGCTGGTGGCAGTGGTAACTACCCTATTTTTCCTACCACGGTTATCTTAAATAGCCCTGGTATTGTTCTAGGTTATCTTGGTAGCCTCGAACTTAAACCCGCTAGACCATATACGTTTTTATACGGTTCCGGCTGGGTTTAGTCGCCATTTCTTTTTGTAAAAGTCTTTCTCGTGTTTTACTCTGGGCGCCAAACCAGGTTTGGTTCCTTTGTTCGCCGTCCTTTCGCGGGCTTCTGCACAGAAGCCCTCCTTAGGCGCCTGTATGTCTGGGGTGGGGGGACAGGATGTGAGGGAGGGGTTTAGGACTTCCAGCACAGGGTCTCCTTGGAGACCCATGTCACACTCTGATCTGATTGGTTGTGGTGACTGTCCCGGCGGGACAGCCACCCTGCTGTGTGATTGACAGGCAGGCTGTGTGATTGGGGGAAAACTGCATAAAAAGCAGGTCTCTGGGGCTGGAAATGCAGAGTAGCCACTGGAATGAGAGAACCAAAGAGGAGCGGACAGAAGAGGACCCCCACCACGACTGAACCTCCTGGTGAAGCCCTGCTGCAGGTCCGAAACTTCAGACTCCAATGACAGAGAAGACCTGCAAGAAATCTTCTCCCCTTGAGCTGGAGGGAACAATCAGTTTACCAAACTGCTCGCCAGGATTCCCTTCTCTGGTCGAATTTGCTGTACAGAGCTACAGTTAATTGGATAGCCGGGATGAACGGACCCTGCTTGCGTTTTAAGGAGCGCACCTTTTATTTGTTGCTTTGCTCTGCTGCTGGTTTCTTCCCTGGGCAGTGCAGGACCCTCCAGTCTTCCTACTTCGTGTCAGTCTGACAGTCGCTTCAGGAACCGTGAGCCTGCAGGACCTGCCAGGAACGTCCGCCTCAGCTACAGCCTTCTTCTCCATTTAAGGTACTGTTCAAATCCGGTTGTTCGTTTCGTCCAACCACGGTGAAAGTGTGTGAAACCTTTCACAATCCGAGGGCTTGTCCTTCTCCATTGGACAAGTGAACTTTTCTGCCGACCAACTTCGTCCTGTACCCTTGGCAAAGACTTAACCGCAAACTACCCTGAATTGTGTGATCTTGAGCAAAGACGCTGGTCCATTGACTTTGGGCCAGGCCCCTTTAATTTGATTTCCTCACTGTAGTTCCTTTTTCTAGATTGCCCTGCTTACTTACTTGTTGGTGCTGCTCAATTCTTGTCTAACTTTGTCTTTCCCTCCCTTTTAAATTGCTGGAGTGCCATTTTGTTCACACTTCATTTTTTAGCCTAACTTGTCCCAAATCTATTGGGTGTGGTATAGTGTATTAAGAGTGTGATTTTTCAACTGCTTTACTTTAGTGAAATGTTTTACAACTGATGTGTAAATAAATGTATATTCTTTTACTTAGAAACCTTGAGTCAGTGTTTGTTTGCATCATAGTAATTGCTGTCCTTTGTGTAACTATTGATACTGCTCACTTACTCCTGAGATAAGTCTGGCTGCTCAGCCATCGCCACCACTTTACTGTGTAGTACAGGCATGTACCAAAGGTGAATTTGTACTGTCACGTGCAGTCCTAATTGTGTGTGGTGTTCCCAAAGGGTACTGCATATAATTCTGCCTAACATTGATGTAACTAGCCATAGATGTTTTAATGATGTGATTTTACTACTGTATTAGTGTAGTTGCTACCAATGTGTATCATGGATTGGAAATGTTATACTTGTTTTGTGATTTGTTTGTATTATGTGTCATATATACACAGCCTGTTGGCTGCAAGTATATTAATAAAACATTACACATTTTTGGGTTGCTGTTTCTATTTACAGTTGTTTGGGTGAGGTCGGATGGAGAGTTGGTTGACTGAGAGACCAGGCGGCAGAGAACGGGTGGTGGAGCAGACCAGGCTCCACCACCCGTTGACTGAGAGACCAGGCGGCAGAGAACGGGTGGTGGAGCAGTGTGCCCCGGAAGTTTGTGGAAGTGTTGGATGAGAGTAAGGTAAGGTTTTGTGAGAGGGAGAGTTGTACCAGTTATGAGAATGCAGTAATTAGTTAATGTGTCAGTGTAGACGAGGGAGCGGGCTAGAGGAGAATGTGAGAGGGAAGATAGGCAGTAGAAGGTCAATGTAGTATAGAGTGGGAGGGAGAGGGAGTGAAAGAGAGAAAGCAAAATAGCATGAGAGAGAGAGAGAGGAGGGTAATAGGAGAGAGGAGGTAGGTGTAACAGGGGTGGTTGTGGAGCAAGTGGGAGAAAGCACTAGGAGGAGGAGAGGCGAGAGAGGGGATTGTGGGGAGAAACATAGGGTATGCGAGGAGAGGAGATGGATCGGGTAAATGAGTGAAGAGAGAGAGTGTGAGATTGTTTAAACACCATTTGAAAATATTTGTTACCAACACTGGGGAGCCATCAGAACAAGGAAATCCTAGAAAGTCTGAGGGAGTCAGATAAAAATCGCTAAGACCCTCACGCAATACTAGGCTATAACCAGACAGAAGATGTTACCTGTCTCTAGTCTCGGTTTTTCAATACAACACCCTGTTGGGGAGTAGGGACACCTGGGCTAGGGTGGAGGGAGCAAATTAGAAGGACTAGGGTGAGACTAGGGTCCCCCCTTTTTTTTGTTGTTGTTGTTTTTGATGAGAACATCTTTACAAAACGTACAAATCAATTAAGTAAAATTATATCACTTCATTAAGAACAAAACAACCAAGAATCAACATGCATTTCATTAAAAAGTAAGTGCTGCTTATTAATTGCATGTCAACATTTGTGGCTTTGCAGTGATTTCATCACCCTATTTTCAGAGGGGCTGACAATTAGATTCAACCATGTCGATACATCACTCAATTTTATGAGACAATATGCTACTCAATTTTCTTTTACATCTTCAGAGAAAGACATCTATATGTATACCTCCAAGCAGATAGGTAACCTCGTCTGATGGTATGGTACTATTAGTTTTCTTTCCTTGATACTGGTAGTCAAGTCACATTTACCTCGTCTATATCACCAGCTTCCCTATTTTGGCAGCTTTCACATGAGCCAAGATGGGCCTCTACAATTTTGCGAAAATGAAATAAGGCCATCAACAAGGATTTACTATACCCTTCCATGCATTGTCGCCAAAGCATGTGAGACGTTTGTCCCGATTCTTTTATGTCATACTGGCTCAAGTACTTGAGCCTAGGTTGTACAAAAAAGGAACAGTGGATTGTCAAATGCTTTAAAGTTTCGATTCAATCTCTGATCTACAAAATCTGCATAGAATGTCTATTGGTACACCAATTGGTTTTTCCAGTTTTTCATCCTCACTTTAGTTGCAAAAAGATTAAATCTAAAATGCATAAACAATAGCCTCACTTTGTTACAAGGGACCTGAATGATATAGAAAAGTTGAGGTCTTTGCTTTTGTCTAAACTTCGCACATTTTTTTACAATCTGAGGCCATATTATCAAATCCCCAGGGTGCATAGCAAATGCGTTGAGAATCGATTTTAACTGGTTGTAAAAGGCTGTCAAAGAAGTTGGATTCCCATTCGCCATCATTGCTGCCAAGTCCTCATATAAGCAATTCCGTGGGAGCTGTAACATTTTGGCTAGGTTCATCAACCTTCCCCAAACTAGCCTAGAGGCTAGTGATGACAGGCCGAGTTCGTGAATAATGATTGCATTTGGGAGGCAAGCAGGTAAATGCAATACCTTCTTCCAAATCATGCCTTGAATCACATTAACGACTGCCCCGATAGGTAGAATACAAAGATCGAGACCATAAAGAATCGTGGCTTCCACCTTTAACCTGTAGAAGTCAATCAGAGGTAAAAGCGAAAACCTCCATAATTTCTGTGCGATTAACTTGCAATCAAAGGGAGAATTTTGATGGTGATACCATTTTGCCATTTCGAAATCGAGTTGGTATTAGACAGGCTGTAACCTAACTATATCATACCAAATGCACACTGTATTGGGATGGTGTCTAAGCCCCATTTATATGAAACAATCTTTCTCTTGTTCGTGAAGACCAAGATATTTGACTTGGCAGGATTTGGAGCAAGATTATGTTTTACACAAAATTCCGAGAAATAGTACCATGTTTTTTGTAGCCCAAACGGTGTGCGGTCAAACAGGATCACATCATCGGCAAAGGCAAGCCAACTAATACGTAATGCGCCTAGTTTGACCACAAACATGTCAGCATTAACCCAGAAGGAGTCCATGTCTGCAAGATCTAGGTTAAACAGTATTGCTGCAAAATTACACCCTTGTTTGACACCTATATGTGTAGATATGGGCTCAGTTAGTAGCCCTGAGTTGTCAATTTTTACTCTGTAATTCATGCCATTATGGAGCGAAGCAATTAAAGAAATGATATGTGCAGGAATCTGAAAATCCTGCATTTTTTTCCACAATATTCCCCTTATGACACTATCAAAGGCGCAAGATAGATCAAGTAGGGCCATATAAATAGGGCCATTTATTGTTTGCTGGGCAGATGTTAAGAGATGTGCTAATATTGTGGCATTCAACTGCGTACCCATTGCCTTCCTAAATCCTGTCTGGTACAGCGAGAAAATGTGTTTAGAAGAGATAACTTGGTTCAGTTCAAGGAGCACTAGAGATGCGTAAACCTTCGCTGCCACATCCAGCAAAGCTATAGGGCGGAGATTTTCCAGATTGTCAATAGGTCCCTTTATGTGTAGGGGAATGATGATAGCGGTTGACCACGTAGTAGGGAAGAGTTTATGCTTGAAGATATGCTGCTGCCTTAGAGAATTTCAACTTCTTAATTACTGCAATTATGTCCTCAACACTTCATGGACAATGCAATGGCACAAGTGCAGGTAAAGAATAGAATTCAGTAGAGGTGAATCTCTGCGGCAGCGCATATTTCTTTTTAAAATACTCCACACAAGTCTGACCACTAACTGCAGATTGTGACACGGCCGTGGCGGCCGCTGAGGGATCTCTCAACAATCCCCAAATTTAACGCGTTTTTTTCTTGGATAATAGATTAACCATGTTTTGGTTTCTTTATAGATGACATTCGAATTTAATCATTTGCACATCCTTTTTATATTTTGCTACAATTGCTTTCTTTTCACATTATTGTAGAACTGTTTCTTCAACTTACGGATTATGGCATTCTTTTGGTGTTTGATCTTTGCAATTACTACATTGTAATTTGTAAAATTAGTTGTGACAGCAGAATCTCTTAAGTAAGGCCAACTGAGCCACATGCTTGCAAATCATCTGTTCATTCCACAGCTGAATAGCCCGGCATTCTGGTTCCAACATAGCAGTAACATCGATATATATATATAACTTCACGGCTTTCTAAAAAATGTAATGGCCTACACAATGATGGACACCACCTTATTGAAGTCATAGGTCTATCGATTTCTGGTAAGACCAGGGGTATTGAGTGTTCATAGTTGTAAATCATAATATTTATGGTACATTTCAATATGCAATGATCACTAAGCTTAGGTGTGATAATACTACAAGCACTAGCTTTCGCACCCAGTCCCCTTGACATTCCAATGTAATCTATGCAGGAAGAATGTTCACCTCGATACCAAGTAATTGGTGAGATGTTAGGCATAAATGCGATTATTTGAATATCCCATGCTTTTAAGAATTTGTCCCAAAGCAAACCTCTCTCCTGGGATGGTAGAATGATGGTGGTTCTGAATACCAGTACCAGTAGGTGCATTACCGACAAGTAGGTTAGAGTTGAAATCCCCACCAATTATAAATTGCACCTTTGGAAACTTAATAAATGACTCCAAAAACAAGGCGTTTAAGTTTTGGATTATGACCTTCAAATCCACTGAATTAGGATTCCAATATAGAGATACAATGACATGGGTGCAATTTAGTGGAAAATTGAAAGAGACTACAATTGCCAACATCTCGGGTAATGTACAAATCCGATCTGCCTTCATTTGGATGTTTTTTATGAAAATTGCCAGCCCCCCCCCCGAGGTCGCCCTAACGTACCCTTTTCTGCACACTTAAAGAATGCAGTGTAACCATCTATTAGCATATCTCTCACTGCCATCGTTTCTTGTAGAAGAATGATGTTCAGAAAATCATCTAGGGGCAATGATGCAAACCACGTAAAAAAGTTGTTAAATCCACAACAATTCCATGAGTTTAAAATTAAAGTATTGGTTTATGATTTTTCATTCTGGCTGTTTACATTGACTATATATTTTATCAATGGCTCTAGCCATGCAAGACCGTTTAGGATTTGTGCCACAGAGTCAGCCTGTACACTTATTTTCTCATTGAGGACCGCTAGCTGGTGGTCCATGCCCCCTGAGTTGGAGACTACACTTATGACTGGAGGCTGAAAGTCAATGAAGTTTGTTGCCTGCTCCATTGACTGAAAAGCAAACATATTATAACATAACATCCCCAGATCCCTTTGAAAATTCCATATTAATGAAGCTATAATTGGCGTTTGGACCTTGCAGAACATACAGTGATTGGGAGTATGAGGCAATCTGATCCAATCAACATCATCTGAGAGCAGATTTTGCAGCACAGGAATTAAATGAAAAATGTTCATTAGCACTGCTCTATTCAAATTTGGTTTAACAGTTAACAAAGCATTTACCCTCCCGCCCCATCACCAGTTTCATCTCTGGTGGAATATCCCGCACTGTCATGACCGTTGCCGCTGGCAGAGAAATGCGATCAGGGAGTGTGTCGTTGCATGGAATTTTACGTTTCGATGGATTAGAAGCTAGAGGAGCTTGATAGGCTGATGCTGTTAGATCAGATTGAGCAGGTACCTCCAAGGGACAGTTAGATCCCATGTTCGTAATCTCCATTTTAGTGATCTTTGGGTCAACATTTTTAGTTTGTTCAGACAGGCTTGAAGCACCTCCTGGATGCACCAGATTTTTGATGCAATTTCAAAGATTTGTGGTTATTGTTTTATCAATCTTTTCAAAGAAATATTTGTCATTGAGTCTGAATTAATAAGGAGCCTGATGACTTAAGTGTAGGGGAACCCTCCTGCCGGCAAATCATTTACCACAGCTAAGACATCCACTTTCAATTCTTGTGGGGTAACTTCCACCCGAGCAAGCGGTGACGGACTAGTTTCTTCTTTTTGTAACCCCTTATTTATGTCAAGGAGAGATTGACTTTCCGCATTTAGTTGGTTCAAATCGATGACCAGATCATCAGACATTGATTGTGGAGTTATGACCTTTGATTTTGGTGTTAGGAAGATTCTTTGGTTTAGTTTGCATTGTAGTTGGTTGAGCTTGTTTAGTAACTGACACACCCGCATGCTTACGCCTTTTGTGCGCTCTTGCATAAATTTCTTTTGCTCTACGTGATATAAATGTTGTGTTATGTTGATCATCATTTTGAAGGGATTGTTCTACTACACACGGGATTGAAGCTGCATTCGTGCCAGCGTTAAAATCAATAAAGTTGGTTAGTGCTGACGGACTGTCAGGAGTAACCATAACATGAGGTACAACTGGTAAAGTACCTTCACCCACCATTACATCCATTGGAACCAAGTTAGCCTTGGACAGAATGTTTTCTAGCACCAGAATACGCTTGTGCTGGAGTTTTGCCACCTCCATGTAGTCGGCCGTGGTAAATAGATTTCGCATGTCAACAGTCTGAGTTTGTTGTTGTGTGATTTGGGCAAATGTTTTCAATGGGAAGTCCTGAGCGTTATTTAGGAATGGAGTTTGGTGCACTGTTCATGCATGATAAGAGGAGGGGTTATGGGTTTTACTTAGTTACTTAAACCCCTAACATTCTGCGTTGCCCAGAAAGTATGGCATTTTTCCTGTGCCAACAAATACCCCTCTAATCTGCTCAATTTAGAGGAAATTTCAGATGTTGCCAAACTCATGGTATTGATGGCTGTATGAGTGTATTCATGTCCTTTCTCTAAAAGATTTAAGATTCGGGAAAGGACAGGAAAGCTTTGGAGTTCGTGTTGATTTAGGTCAATCAGTGAGTCTTGAGTCGGTTAAGTGGAAAGGAAGAATTAGGCATCCGCTTTTGATCGAAAGGCACATTATGCAGTTGCACTGGAGACTATGGGCAGATAGACTCCCCAGGGTTGAGACTCACATCAAGGGCAGGAGAGCTAGCCTTTATTTGGTTATGACCAGATAGGTCTATCAAAGCCTCTCCTCTTTTTGCCATGGATTGCTTGAGATTGGCTGCAACCGCTGCATGAAAGTGCACCTGTTCTCTAACCTCATTGGAGCTTGCAGCAGGGGTGGATGGCCCGTTAGATAGCGTGCCCGACCATGAAGTTCTACTAAGACAGCTGGGGCCATTAACGAGGTGTCAGTGGGAGGGTTGCCTGATATGTCACCAACCAAACCCAATAAAGAATTGTCAGTAATCGGGCCATTCAAGACAGGATTCAACTTGTCTATGTTCACCCCAGGTGGCGGCTAACAGCACTTGTCAGTGACATCCACCACCCCCTTTAGGTCCTCTGCACCAAATTGAATCTGATTCGTCACTTCATCAACAATAGCGGCCTCAGTTTGATTACTCGGAAAACCATTCTGACGGCATTTGCCACTTTTCAGGTTTTTAACCATGATTAAACAAAACACCAATTTTACACGACAAGGCAGAAAGATGAAACTGTCTTCTAGCCTTTCGTCAATCAAAATTGCATGTAGCAATTAAAAGTAGTGAACTAAATATATATGGGCGCTCACCCACTTAGTGTAACTAACACACTACAATATCAGAACCAGTATCAATAAGTCTGGAAAAAAAGAAAAAAAAAGAAACAGACACTTTAAATTGTTACGTACTACACAGAATGAAAATAACTGTGCGTGTACGGCAATTCAAGAATAGACCATCAATGCCTGTCTTTGTCAAGAATAGATAGCACACTCGCCACGCCTCACCCGCCCAGCCAAACAGCCAAACAGCCAAACAGCCAAACAGCCAAACAGCCAAACAGCACACTTGGCAACACTTGGATGCGTGCGCTGGATGCGCGTGCATGCAAGTTTTATAGCGCTTCTGGGAGCAGGTAGAGGTGGTGGGCGTGTTTATGACACGCAATGCATCTAAGAAAAATAAAGAAAAGGTTGTGTCAGAGAGCAGGTGCTGGGACACAAATGAAATGGGGGGGTGCGATTTTAAAACTAGGAAGGAGTCACCAGCCCAGCCCATCCTCGCTACGTGCACACTAGTAATCAGCCCAGCCCACAGACACGTATCAGCACGAGGTAATCATTTGTGAGTATATTTACTCTTGGAATGGTAGTCCTTGAGCGCGAGTCCAAGTAGCAGCGTTTCGCCTCAGGAATGCAAATGGGGCTTCCTCTTGTGCATACAGCCTATTCAAGAAAGAAGCAGATGAAAGTCCAAGCCGATGAAGAGTAGCCGCGCCTAGACAGAGTCCCTTCCAAACGCCAAACAGCACACTTGGCAACACTTGGATGCGCCCAAGGGCTCCCTTTCGTCTGGCCTTCCACAATAGTCCAGCCTGCCACAATTTATAATTGACAAAGAAAACACCTAACCTCTATATTGGGGTCAACAGGTTTTTGAAGGCATCTCTGACAGTGTACAAGATGTCCCCTATTTTAGTGATTTTAGGGGAGAAGTAGGAGGCAAAGTCATTGGCGGAGAGAGTAGTGAGAAGAGTGGGGCCTTGATCTTTTCGCCAACCATGTAAGGGGACACTGGGCCTCATCCAACTTTGCTGATATCCTGGCAGAAAATCTGCCAGGATATTAGCAAACGTACTTACTGTTTCCGTCACCTGATATCCTGGTAATACCAGGATATTACTGGCGGTGCAACCACCGGTAAATCCCCATTCCATGTTGTCCCATAGGACTGCATGGGGGGATTTGCCTGTATTTTCAGCACCGGCAGTACCAGTAGCAAAAATACCAGCTGTTTTGTGGGAGTGGGGGAATGAGTTACCTCCTTCTTGTTATACAGCCATTGCCTGCCTAGACAACAGAGGGCAGTTGACTCGTGTAGAAAACGATATCTTACTGCCGATATAACTCTCAGTCGTACTAACGGACGGTATGAGAGTTTTATTAGCCGGAAGATGGAATCCACACCACGGAACAGGATCGTCACAGGAGGCTGTATGCAAGAAAATAGCAGGTCAAGAGCTAATAAAGAGACAAAAAAGGCAATAATAAGCAAGGCATTACCAATAAACAGTAAACTGAACAAAGCTCACTTGTTATATCAAGACAAGGAAATCCCGTTCTTATAGCAATAGGGGTGTGAGCCTGTGGGCAAATAAAAGTACTGTGAATCTTAATGTAAGCAAGGGTTTTTGCACGGAAACAAACAGAGAGGAAGAGTCTCTTACCATTAAAGGAGTCCTGGGGCCGTGTAGAGGTGATACGTTGTGTAGAAATGTAAACCCCTATCCCGCCGGCACGAGGACGCCTGCAATGGAGTCAGGTTCCAAGCAAACCTAACACTGACGGCACAGGGACGTCTAGGCACCTAGTGTGCTGAAAGGAAGTCTCTAGTCCAAGGCACACTGGGTGAAGTCCGTAAGCAGTGGTATTCAAAAAGGTCCAAAAAAACAAAGTACTTGGTGGCAAGAGTTTCGTGAGAGTTCCAGGTTGGAATTGTTCCTGATGGCGACTGAAGAGAGAACGCAAGGCAAAACAATCAGTTGGGCAATCCGGGTTGGTAATTGTTCCTGGTGGCTACCGAAGACAGAACGTGAGGCAGAATCAATCCGTTTGAGCAATCCAGGTCGGTAATTGTTCCTGATGGCTTACAAAAGACAGAACTAGAGGCAGAAATCAATCCATTTGAGCAATCCGGGTCGGCATCAAGGTTCAAAGGGAAGGACAGGGAGCAGGGTCATGGAACAAGGTAGGGTCAAAAGGCAAGTGTTCAAGGCACATAGAAACAAAGTACGTGGCTGAATACTAGATTCAGAAGCGCCACTCGCGAGATGAGGAGAGACTTTATTCCAGTCAGCTGACCTGCCATAGCGTAGGCAACGCAGTCGCAAGCAAAAGAAGCGTGAACGAAACATCGGACGCCACTGCTTCCATGGCAACAACCAAAGCTCCCGCAGAGACCACAAGCGTTTCGGTGTATAGCAGGAGAGCTTCTGTACAGTACCTCTCCCAATAGTCTAGCGAGAGGTCTGATGACATTGGAAAGTAGAGAAACGACCCGCTGTCCTCGGGAGAATAGTTAGTTTAGAGGAGTTGGGCCCTGTTTTCCTGACACTTCTCTTGGCTGGAGGTAAATCAGGTTCTCCAGTATTGGATCTTTCATAGATTCACATGCTGTGAATATTCCCCAGCATCAAGCTGGGAATCCTTGGTTACCTTTTGGATATTACTTTTAAAAATAAATTTTAGGTGCATTTTGCATGTTGTCCCGCTCTTCATTGGTGCTTTAGGCCCATCCAATGGGACATCGAGTAGCAAGCTCCTCCTCTCCAGCCCTTCTTCACATTATAACCACGTGTCACTCTGGAAGGAGTCCTTCAAGTTATTTCTCCTCAAGAGAAATACGTTTTGTTCAAGAAAAACCTACTTTGCTTTCAGGAAACCAACTTTGAACACATTTTTTTCTCCAATATAAGGAGACGTCTCGGGATTGGAAAGGAAAAGATAAAGACAAGGCAAAAAAAGTTATTGTTTAAGGCCTGCAGCTGCTGCCTCTCAAAAAGTTCTCCAAAGGCGACAGGCAGGCGACAGGTGAGTACATTTATTGCCTATATACCAACCACTCGGCTGAGGATAGTGAAATCTGTAGAGTAATTATCACCAAAATCCTCAAAGATAGGCACCAACGACTAGTGCGTTGGCTCTGTTGGCTTCAGGATGGTTGTTACCCCCCTTGAAAGTCAGAATCCACTAAAAGCATGGCTGTCCCTAGGGGGAAGAGATCCCCATCCAAAGAAAGGGCCAAATCCGAAGAAAGACCTCAAAAAAGGCATAAGCATTGTCACAGCCATTAACTGTTGCTGACAAGTACATGCGATACGATGGCCTCGTCGCCAACAATAAGGGGACGAGAGGGTGCGACAAAGAGCTTGTCAAGGCCTTTGTTGTTGTCAGGGAAATACACTCTTCCCCGGTTCTCCACACACTCATTGGCCACGAAGACAGCGCCCATGGGCCCGGCAACCCATTCCTCGTCCACGAGCCTGTCGACCACATGCTCATCGACCAAAACACCCTTGGCAGACAGACCGTCAACCACACACTAGTCATCCATGAACATCTCGTCCACAAACCTGTCGGCATCACGATTGACAACCAAAAACCCCTCAGTAGAGGGACCGTCGACCGCACACTCGACGACCAGGAACACCTCGTCCACAAGCTCGTCGATGGCACAATCATCAGTCACAAGCTCAACCAAGCCAATTGAAAAGATCAAACCAAAGACCTCATCCAAAGGAAAAGACCCACCGGCTGTGTGCCAAGTCAACCATCGACCTAGACAAAACCCAAGCAGACATCCTCGTTTATGGGGGTGAAAGCCTCATGCACATCGTCGTCCAGTGCAAGGTAGGAGTCCTCGGCGGTGCCGGCATCGTCGGCCGCCACGTTGTCAGCCAGGCAGTTGGGAGTAAGGGGGACACAACAACAGGGGGACAAATTAAAAACTTGGACCAAAGATGCCCTGAACAACCCCACGGACACACAAAACACAGCCAAGGAGGCAGAAGGTCATCCCAAACATCAGCAGGAGGCTACTCTGGTGCAGGATACACAAGTACATGTATTTACCTCACGAGTGTCACCAATCATCTACTCTGACTTAATGCCAGAAGACATTCTGCAGCATGAGATTGATTCAGATTTTGAGGCCCAGCAGGCACGTTCCCCACAATGTTTGGACTCAGAAGAGTCAGTGGGCAGTCACCCACACTCTCCTCGAATTCCCCTTTCGCCGGGACAGGGTCAATCAGGTATAACACCTCTAGACCCGACTACATCAGTGGTGCCCAGTCACCCTTGAGGGGCTGGACAAATGTCGGGTCATGGGCCTAGTTGTACACTCATGGTCCAACAAACCCAGCCGCTCTTAAACCCACAAGCTTTACTGTCACTTCAAGTCCTGTCCTCCTTACAAGTGGTGCTGTCACAATTACAGACTAGACTATCGCCTGCCTAGCCAGAGCAGCAGTATGTATGGGAACCAACTCAAGAACGTCGACCAGTCTCACTACTTAGGTCGCTAGCCAGGTCATCTACAGATTCAAGACCACAGTCCACGTGTACATCACCGTCAAGGTCCAGGCAGACGTCGCCAACCATGTCCAGATCCCCATCCGTGCAACGTCACCTACACAGTCAAGGTCGTCGTACAAATCAGTGGGGTCCCACCGACACAAGAAGGCTAAGTGTAAGCAGTGAGACACAGCGCAGAATAGGCCTGCCTGTTCTATACTGCTACCAATGCCAGCGATTGTACCTCCACTTTTACCTGCTGTCAGTGACAAGGAACAGGAGGGAGACAAACTCCCCAATATGGATAACCGTCAACCCACAAGACGCTGACTGTACCACCATGGCGTTCCCCGCGAACACCGTTTGGGATACCGACACCCCACCCGACGACGCACAGAAACTCCCAGCCCTTTGCCACCGGATGACACAGGAAGGTTTCATGTCACCATCACTAAAGCCTGCCAGGAATTTAGCCTGGTCCTAACAGAGGAGAAAAATGAATGCTTGTTATTTGACCATAGGGGTAAGAAGAGAAAGTCGGTGGTGTCCATCCCAATATTGGACCACGTGTGGGGAAACAGGGTTACGTGCCCTGAAACATCCGTTTACGGAACCTGTCGTTAAAGGCAGATGGGAAAAGAAGTTTAAGAAACCAGACTCCACACCTAAATGCCTTACTTTCCAACCCACGCCGGAATCCATGGTGTCAGCGGCAGCAAGCAGGAAAGCCCATTCGCAAGCTCAAAAATGCATTGTGCAGCCAGAGAACGAAGGCCACAAATTGGATGCCTTTGGGAAGAAAGTCATAACGATTGGGGCGACAACAGTGAATGCAGCTAACTTGTTGGTGATAATGTCACTCTACAACCATAAAACGTGGTACAGAATTGCCCCACAGAATTGCCCGCGTGCTGTAACACCTACCAGAAGATAATAAGAGGCAATGGCAAGATTACGGAGGGGAAAAAGCAGCCAACCACAACAATGATATGGCGAAAACTGGTTTTAAACAAATCAGAAATGGAGTGGTGATGAGAAAGCAGGGCTGGTTGCAGTATATTGATTTGAGGCCTGACTTGCAGCACAAGGTAATAGACATGCCCTTTGAGGGGAATGATCTGTTTGGCCCGAAGATAGATGACGCACAGAGGCAATAAAAACTGACACTGATACTGGCTGATCGCTCACCAGCCTGGAAAGTAGGAACACTTTTTGTCCCTTTAAATGGGCCTCAGAAAGAAACAACTCCAACTCCTCGAATATGGCTAGTCAGGGGACATACTACACCCAAGGATACAAAAAGTTATTGCAAGGTTACAAAACATCAAATGATTTTCACTAAGCCCAGAGGCGCAAACAAACAACAAACCCTCAAAGGGGGAGACAGAAGAAACAGTTGTTGTGACTATGCACTACATACAGGGCAAGTGGGGTAAAATGTGTCAAATTATTTTCGTCAATGGCACTGCATAACTACAGGCAGGTGGGTCCTGCAAGCAATCACCTATGGGCACTTGCTAGAATTCACAAAACAACCCCCATACTGACCATCCACACACACAAGGACACCTAAAGGGCCTACACCAAGAAGTCAGACAAATGTTACAAAAAAGGGCAATCGAAAAGGTGCCAAAATGACACAAAGGGCAGGGAGTGTACTCACAGTACTTTGTAGTAAGAAAACCAGACGGCAAGTGGCGACCGATACTAGACCTTCGCAGTCTCAACAAATTTGTCAAAAGGCAAAAGTTCCAAATGAAATGATAACGCTACAGCAAGTAATCAAGCCCATTCAACAACACGACTTCCTTGGGTCGCTAGACCTACAGGATGCGTACTTCTTTATCCCAATCCACCCCAAACACAGGAAGTACCTAAGATTCATAGTTCACAACACCCATTACAAGTTCCGGGTACTGCCGTTCGGCCTAAAGTCAGCCCCACAAACCTTTACCAAATGTCTAGCACCCATCGCGGCAAGCCTTCACAGAAAAGGTCACCACCGCCATCGTGCTTAGATGACTGGATTGTGAGAGCGCCAACACTTTCCAAGGCCCAACACACCATGTTAGAAACAGTATGGACGCTTCAAAACTTAGGATTCTCAATAAACTACAAAAAACCTTCTCTGCATCTGTCCAAGTACTTAGTGTTTCTGGGATCACACTTTGCCACGGAAAAGCAGAGGGTGCGTCCCTCAATCCAGCAGATAGACATGTTAACCTTACTAATTCGAACATTCAAACAAAACACTACGCCTCAGTGAGTTCATAGCCGTGAACTGGTCCCAGGTGGTGGGAACTTGGGAGGACAAAATCCTCATCACACAAGACATTGTACGCAACCTACAATGGTGGAAGAACATGAACAACCTTAGAAAGGGAAACCTGTTACAGGAACCAGGTCACCACAAAATGCTAGTCACAGATGCCTCAATGACAGGCTGTGGGGCGCACGTCAATCATTTGTATGTAAGGGGACTGTGGACGGAACAAGAGGCCAAGCTGCACATAAATGTGCTGGAGCGGAGAGCAGTGCGGTGGGCCCTCAGATCCTTCTTGCCAGTGCTGCAGTAACGCACAGTAAAACTACTCAGACAACACAGCAATGTTTTATCTCAGGAAGCAATGGGGAACAAAGTCACCAACGTTGTCTCAGGAAGCTCAACAAATTTGGAAATGGGACCTCTTCAACCCAATTCTCTTTCAGGCGTTCCATCTGCCAGGAGTCCAAAACAACATAGCAGACAGCCTCAGCAGGCAGTACGAGCAATCGCACCAGTGGGAAATCAACCAAAAGCAACTAGAGAAAGTGTTCAGATGGTGGGGCCAACCATCCACAGACCTGGTTTGCCTCAGCCAGCAACAAAAATTGCCCGAGCTTTGCAAGCAGAGGTTCGCAGGGGGGTCCAAAGTGGATGTATTCTCGTTCCTATGGACGGACTTGTTTGCCTATGCATTTCCCCCATGCCGGTCATTCATCGGACAATTAAAATGATCATGAAACACTGTTGCAAAATCCTTCTCATTGTGCCAAACTGGCCACGACAGACCTGGTACTCGGACCTACTCCAGCTTTCAGCAGATCGGCCAATAAGGCTACCCAGGCAACCAGACCATGGAAAGGTCCTACATCACGATCCACAAACCCTGCAGTTAACAGCATGGCTCCTGATTTCCCAGAATCTGGCCAGCTTGCGATCCCACGGGACTGTGAGGACATCCTAAATGTGGCTAGGGGACCCACCACCAATCAATCATATCGCTTTAAGTGGAACATTTTCTGTAACTGGTATCAAGGGCAGCAAATACCGGAACCACTCAATGTGGCCCCGGAGCAAAGTCTCCCTTAACTGCTCTCGTTGGCGAAACAAGGTCTCAGTCACTCATCCATCAAGGTACACTTGGCGGCCATCTCCAGGTATACAAGCAAAAAGAGTTGCATGCCCTTGTTCAGTGACAGGTGGTGAAACATTTCCTAAAAGGACTTCTTAGAGTCTTCCCGCCAAAGAAGGCAACTCCGCCAGACTAGAGCCTCAATACGGTCCTCACAGAACTGATGAAAAAGCCATTTGAGCTAATGGCCACGGCCAACATAAAGCATGTGTCCCGAAAGGTGGCCTTCCTAGTGGCAATCACGTCACCCCGAAGGGTGTCGCAACTGCAGGGATTGGCGGTCAACAAACCTTACCTGCACTTCCATAAAGATAAAGTGCTACTTATGACAAATCCAAAATTCATTGCAAAGGTTCCCACAGAGTTCCACAAAAATGCTAACATAGCATTACTTGTGTTTTTTCCAGAAGCCTCTACACCCGCGAAGTGGCATTACACTCTTTGGATGTGAAAAGAGCCATCAAGTACTAATTTGACAGAACCAAGTCATTCAGGGTGTCCACACAACTCTTCATAGCTTTCGGCCCTGCGAATAAGGGTAACACTATATCCAAACAGGGCTTGTCCAAATGGATCACATTGGCTATTTCATTCAGCCACACGAAAGCGGGCAGAATGTTCAAAGGCATGCCCCAGGCACATTCCACAAGAGCCACCGCAGCATCGGCGGCCCTATGGGCAGGGGTTCCGCTCGTTGACATTCTCCAAGCGTCACACGTTTACCAAGTACTACTGCTTGGAGAAACAGCACGCAGTGGATGATGAGACGGGGAGAGCAGTTCTGCAGCATCTGTTCCAATAAGGTAGGAGTTCCTTTTACCTGCATACACCTGCCTAATACAATACTGCTGTGTGATCTATTCACAGCCTGTGACTCTATGAAATATCCAATGCTGGAAAAGGGGTATGTTGCTTTCCTGTAACTCCTGTTCTCCAGCATTGGTAACTTTCATAGATTCATATGCGCCCGCCATCCGCCCCGGCCAGGTAAAGGCCCTCAAGTACCAAAACAAGGTCCAGCGTGACTTGTCAGAATCTGAGGAAGGGCTGGGGAGGAGGAGCTTGCTACTCAATTGTTAAGATGGATTTCTGAACTCTGACCTGGTGGGCAGATGTTCAGGAGGCCAGCCTAGTTTATTGGAACAGGGTTACCTTCTGGACAAGCCAGACCAATCAAGGTAGCTTGGCGGCGGTCAAGACTAGGTCTCAGAATGGGTGAGGGTGACTGAAAGACCTCAATGAGCACACAGAGTAAAGGGCACTTACAAATCACTCCCAGTCAGGTGTATATATAAAACTTATATGTACATTTATTTCAAGGCCTTTGAAAGTTAACCCCAAGACCAAGGGGCCTAAAGGGTTAAATGCATGAAATGGGTCCACACCCTAAATAGGGAAGGAAGCAGGTAGTGCAAAGAGTCTTTAGGCAATTCGACATCAATCACGGTCCTAACTGAAAGGCAGTCCAGTCCCTAAGATGAGGGGAGCCTATTGCTCAAATGTACTTGCAATGCTGGCGCACGCAGTAGTTCAAATGTGCAAAATGGGGTCTCTTCAGGGGTCTGTAGCAGCTCAGGAAGGTGGGTGAGGTGATGAAGAATAAATTCCCACTATTCGTAGAGGGTCTCCCCAACAGGGCAGAGCAGAGCAGGTTCCAAGACTTGGGAATAGTTTGCACTAGCAGTGGAAAGGATGGATGCGCTAGGGGCCACCGGTAAGGGTCGTTGTTACTTACTGCCCCAAGGAGCACTCCAGACCAAACTTCTGCAGTGGAATCCACTTCAGTTGAAGGTTCAAATGCGGCAATTTCTGCATCTCTTCGGCTTTCAGCGGCGAAGCTATGGAGTTTATTCCCAAACGGCACTGTGGCGATTTCTCCGCTCCAGGTGGATGGATCAGGCCAGTTTCACTGTAGCAGGCTTCAGGGGCAAGAGGGGCACAGTAGCAGTGCACCTGCAAAGTTCTTCATCATGGCTGGGCGACACGGTAACCGCATGTACTCAGGTTCAGGCTCTCTCTCTTTACTCCAGACCTGGGAATGGCAAGTGTACGAATTTCGGTGTGAGAGTGCCGTGAACACGGAGCTGACGGGATACCAAGTTTCAAAACAGTGGCAGAGACAGAGGAAAGGTCCTGCGCAAGCTGGTCAGCCCACTGGTTGGCCCAGGGACACTTCCGAGAAGGCTTACTTACAGGGTTTGATTTCGGGGCCGAGAATGGTTAATCCCACTATTCCAATGGGTCGAAGCGTCTTCGCAGACCTTCTAGGACGATCAGATGCAGAGGGGTCCAGTGGGATGACAGCAGGTTCCAGGTGCCAAACCTTCCAGCAGGTCATCAGCGGTTCCTCGACTCTGCTTTTTGGTTTCAGGATTCTTGGATCCTATCCTTCGTTCAGTGAGAACTCCAGAGATCGACACGGTATGGCTGTGCAGGGCCTTCTCTTATTCAAAGTCTCCTTCTCGCCAAAACAGAGAGGACCCAATGTGAGATCTGCTCACAGTCAGGAATACCATAAGTGGACCAATCACGGACCACGGTGGTCCCAGGAATTCAGAGCACCCCAGACTCTCTGGCATCCAGGATGTGTATTGGAACAAGACAATCCAGCCCACGTCCTGAGGGCGTGCACACAAGACATGCAGAAGCCTGCAAAAGCTTGGCATTATGTGGGGAGAATGCATGCCTAAATAAGGACTGACCCGGATCGACTCGACCTGGGGAAGGAGAAAGATGGCCAAAGGACAGGACAAAGAACCTTGTGGCATGGCCATTTTGAAGTCAGGCCACCTGTTTGTGCTAAACACGGTTAACGCGGTTTGCATGGCAGGAAAGTGTTAAAAATGCACGAAAAGATAAGCTGCCACCAGCCCTGTCCGAGGCACCGCCGCACTTCTCCTAAAAAATCCTTCCAGATTTACTAGGGTAATTTGAAATGAGTAAGAGAATTGAGTAAGAGACCCAAGTGAACTTTAAGGTATGAAAAGTTGCAACACTGACAAGGACAAAGGGAAACAAAGTTTCCCAGTACTGAATGTCTTTAAGGGCATGTCATTTTCCCCATAACAAAGTGAGCAAAAATCCCAGTGGAGTGCAGCAGAAGGCTGGCTGGGCTCCACTGGTAAAGTCAATCTATGGTGTTCAAATCAAAGCAAGCATTTGGGGGGATCACAACTGGAGGGAAAATTACACATGAAATGGAAATCTTTCCTAACACTCGCCCCTCCCAGACCAAGCACAGGGGGAATTAATCCACCCCTGGATAAGTCTCATGTTCAGATCGGTTAAACATTCTGAACAACCCATCAGCATTGCTATGTTGGACACCTGGCAAATGCTCAATAGTGAAGTCAAAGACTTGCAGACTTATGGACCACCTGAGATACTTTGGGTTCTCTCCCTTAATGTTCATTAGCCACTTTAAGGGCTTATGGTCAGTTTGCCGAGTGAAGTGGGTCCCATAGAAGTAGGGGCTCAGCTTCCTAAGTGCCCACACAACAGAGAAACGTTCTTTCTCTACTGTGGACCATCTGAGCTCTCTGTCCTTAAGCTGGTGACTAATCAAGCCAATAGGGCGTTCCTTACCCTTCTCATCTACTTGTGATAGTACAGCTCATATCCCAGTGTCAGAAGCATCTGTCTGCACAATAAAATGTCTTTGGTAATCAGGGGCCCTGTGAGCAGGGGCCTGGCACAAGGAGTCTTTTAAGCCAAGAAAAGGAACTGTAAATTCATGCCGGACAGGCCCAGGAGATTGCTGTCCTTGAGAGTCACGCCTTGTCCAGTGCTAAACACGTGGGGAAGGTAGACCCCGTCATAACATTCTGACTTATCATTTTGTGAACACTTCTTTCTTTTCTTATGAACATATCCCACACTATTTTGTAATATAGCGGTAAGGCTAGTGTAGGCCCTTTTATTTGTCTAGACTCCACTAGGAAGGTATTATTATTTGATGGTTTTAGCTTGCTCCCATCTTAGTTCTAGGATTGGATGGGTGTTTATCTCACCCATTTTACAGTTTAATAAACGCCCTTGAACTGTGATCACTTGTGTCTGTCTTACGTTGATGCCATGCCTTTCTCACAGTGCACATTCCTCTAGGGGGCCATAGCCTCCAAATTTTACTTGGCAAGACGTACCTTTCAGGAGATTTTAAGATCGGCTGATTGGCCTAGCGATTCCACTTTTAAGACGTTTTATTTTAAACCGTTTTCAGATGTTTTACGATCAGTGGTGCATTCAGCGCAAAACTGCAGCCTCTGTGTCTTGACCTAAAATTTCGCTTTTCTTAGCCAGCAGTGTAGGAAAATTATGATTTTAATAAAGACAGAGGCGTCATTTTTCCCAACCTTAGTTCTTCCTGCCAATACATTGTTTGTTCCCACAATCCAGGAAAGTTTGAATCCATAAGGAAATAGATTGAAGGATTGCCTCACAACACCAGTTTTATCCACACCTTGTTCTTGTGAAGGATGTTTGCAGTTGAGCAAAGAAAAGGACCTTCCTTCCCGACAGATGTTTATACATTGCTAGTTATGGGCTGCTTCACCTGGGCCATGTTGGCCTAGTTAAAGAGTGCTTTCCTCAGTCATGTCTTTGCTGCTGGCAAATCAGTAAAGAGGTTAGTGTAATTGTTTTGGGGTAACTGTGTCCATGGAGCGCTTAAGACAATGGGCCTCATTCCGACCCAGGCGGTAAGTTACCGCCTGGGTCGTACCTTTACCACCATGGCGTAAACTACGTTTACACCATGGTGGTTGGCGGACTTACCGCACCATTCCGAGGTTGGCGGGGCGGTAAGTCCCCAATCCCCATTTACCCTTCCCCATTCCCATTTTTGCCCCATAGGGCATAATGGGAGTGGGGAAGGCGTTAATTACGCCACCGTAAATTACGGTGGCGTAATTAACAACAAGGTCCCTTAGCGCCATGGATTTTAACACCTGCTAAAAGCAGGTGTTAAATCCTCCATGGCGCTAAGGGACCTCGGAATCAGGCAGTAAGGGTTGGCGCTGTTTACGCTGCCGTAAACCCCTTACCGCCTGGGTCGGAATGAGGCCCAATTACTTGTTATAACTAAACTCTGAATGATTAAAGTGCAAATTTGGTTGGCTGCAGTCTCATTGCCAAAGAGCCGTACCCCAGACCCTGATCAAAAGACCACGGTGACACTGCGCCTAACAAATAATATCACAAGAAAATGTGCATTACATAAAAAAGAGTCTTTGATAAGTACATCTGTATTGAATATACATCATCCATTAGTCAAACTCTATTACGAATGTGAACCCCGACATGAGCTTCTCCTAGAACAGCAAAGCATGCATTATGGTGCACATCTCCCTTCTCGGTTACTTGACCTACACGCTATTATCTACAAGCCGATACGTGTTTCGACCACAGGTCGTTTTCAAGGCTGCAGAATTTCCTTAAGTCAAAATCCAATCACATATAACTATTCCTGAAGCACAAACTGTCATACTGGATGGGTACAAATCAGTCCTATGCATGTGATTATCTTTCTGTTATCCTATAGCAATAATACATAGAAACAGATGGGAGAATAAAGGACAAACAGCAGACAGAATACACAGACACCACCATACACAAGAAAAAACAAAATTGTTGAAACACTTAACATATATTGACAATAAAGTAAAATACAAATTCAACAATAGTTCTTACAATAAGTCTAATGCTGTGCGCTTTAAAATATACATCTTATTACATTTGTGTAATTTATACTCAAGCTTCACGAGACCACCATAATTCCTGAACCAATAGTCAATATGGCTAGATAATTTGAATATATAGTGGTGTAAGGCCATTTCAATATTCCAGATTTGAATATTAGAAGTATTACCCTAAGAGTATGTCCGTGCACATGCATTAAATAATCCAGGAATACTCCTGGGCTCAAGTAAAATTATGGGGGGATGTCCTCCACCCGTGAATACCATGGGGGCATACATACGCGATTCCTTACCCTGGTTTCAATCCAAAGACAGTGAATAAGTAATAGGTAATAGGTTAGGTGTATGTCCACCTAACATGAATTGACCTATTGTATACAAGAATAAGAATTTACCTTTTGAGTTGGGCTGTTTAGCATTTTCGTATTTTTAGCATGATAATATCATTGACTCGGACATTGAAATAGCTGTTCACTTACCCTATTTGTAGTGTTTCTTTTGTCCCCAGTCAATACACCAATTCTACTTGTTGTGTAGCATGATGAATTACTACGATGTAAGTACAGCTAATTACAATCAACCATTCAAATGATTTAATTGCTAAGAAAACTGTTAGGGTTTGGCTCTTGTGCTTGCATGTATGCTGTGCCAGGATGATGTCATTATCAGAATGTAGGCTGTGAGTGTGGAGTGTGAGGTTAGAATGTTTGGAGTTGAATTGGTTCTAACCGAGGCATTTACAATTTGTGAGCCTGGGTGGTGGGAGCCAGTGGGCTCTTGTCCCTGTTCCTCTTGTTATCTCAATTACTTGATGACATCTGATCCTGTAACTAAGAAGCTAATAAAGTAACCACTAAGAGTACCTGGCCTGTGTATCCTGAGTGTCCTTGATGAGTGAACCCTATGACCAAGGGCTGGTCATAACAATTGGCGACGAGGATGGTCCAAGATATGGTGAAGGAGGACCTTGGAGTGGACAGCTGGAAGCAAAAAGAAGCAGTTACCTGTGTGATGTCATGTCAGAGAGGAGAAGAGAGGAGACTCTGCTGCGGGGGGTGCAGGCAAGAGGACAAGGGGACTGTTGAGAGAGAGGGAGAGCCCACTGTCCCCCATGGACCGTTAGCGCCCACCACCCAGGGCTGTTTGAGGCAGCCACCCAGGGCTGTTCGAGACAGTCTCTCCCAGTAGACACTCTGGGAGAAGAGAGGCTGTGCCTGTTAGTTGAAGGGGATTTCTCTGCCCATAAGTTGTTGGGAAAGCGGTCCCCAGGGGGCTGAAGAGTGAAGAGATGCCTGTGCCCCATGAGAGTAAAGGAAACCCTGCCCCACGGTTTAGTTGTGGAAATATTGACCCACATCACTTCATATGACATTTGATCTGTCTTTGGCGTAAGGAGCCTACCGGGCTGGAGTTGGGTGTCCATCCGTAATGACAGCTGATGCCTCAAGCAGTGGGGAGGTGGATGTGTGCCCTGCTATTGGTGGCGTTGGCTGTGTCTGGCCGTTGAAACTTGCAGAGCTCCGTGGCATATGGAGAACAGGAGACGGCTAATGACGTCACTCCGCACTCGCTGGGTGATGGTGATCAGATGGAACTGTAGTCGGCCCCTGTGTTCCTGCCAGGAATCCTGTTGCGCATAGAGCTGCAGGCGCTGGGTTAGCAGCGCAACGGAAAGTCTGATGATGATCAAGAGTGGCGCGAGCATGTCATTTAGAGTAAAGGACCTGATTGTGCGTCTCCATGTCATCAGGAAGTCCATTCCGAAATGCTGAGTGAGTGAAGTGATCGGCGGGGAACAAGTGGTTTGAGCGCGTCCCGCTAGAGAAGAGTACAACGCTGGGCGGGGGAGTCTCTGTGCCCATGAAGGTGGTGAGGCGCAGGGTCAACGCAGTTGTTGCCTCAGAAGTGCAGCCTTGCTACCGCGAGTTGTGTTAAGCAACCAGTGATCAAGTGAGACTCAGGGCAACTGTGATCGTATTTCGTCTCCATTTTTTTATTGCAATTTTAGCATAGTTTATGCCATGTTCTTCAATGCGATTTTTATCTTTGGATGCAAAACTGTTATGGAAGCGGACTTATGCCTGAGCATAGGTGACGGCATGGGAAGCATCAGTTCGTTACTTTCTGTTTTAGGTCTTAAAGATAATATGCAGGTGGTGGCAATTGTATACTGTTGTGAGAATAAGAGTGGGTGATTGTATAGCTGTTACTACTGCCGGAGAGTAATCCTGTTCAAATCATAATGTGGGGTTTGTGAAACGCAAGAATAAGGTTTTAGTATTTTGAGATGCATGTGATTTTTAAATGTAACAACTTTGAGGTATTTTAGGTTGTAGAGTTGCCTTCTTTTGGGCGGCATGGACTTTTAGGCTTGAACATAAAGGTTTGTTTTATCACAGCTATCTCACTATGTTTTGCTTGTGTGTGTGTGGTGTGCGATTTGTGGTTTTAAAGCACAATCAGAGTGGTGTTATTCATTAATGTTTACCATAACATTTTGAGACATTACAGCAATTAGAGTTGCCAGAGTATTGGCAACATGGACTTTTAGGTACTACAATTCTCAATGTTCTAATGTGTCCTGCAATATAATGTTTAGAATAATTATTTTGAGGCATTGTAGGCGTGATGTGTGGCTTGTGTGTGTGTCTAAGCATTGATGTATTTTCCAAGATTTCTGCTAGGAGCAACTGCAGCGCTGACTAGCAGCTTTACATGCTTTGTATGGGTTGATTGTTTCAGTGTCGTCATTGTTGTTCTGAGTCTGAGTGTTTGGTGCATGACCAGTGGTAGGTCAAGGAACCCTGCAGGGTTTGTAAGAGATTTTAGAGGTAGTGCGTGACCAAGGAAGGGTCAAGGAACTCTGCGGTGTTGGATCAGTTTAGTGCGTAACTAAGGAGTGGTCAAGGAACTCTGCGGAGTTGGTGGTATTGTGTGTGTGTGGCCCTGCGAGGTCAGATACAAATGTAATAGTGACCGCCTAGTATGGAAACTTGTTGGAGATTTGATGGGTGTTAGTGACTCTGCGGGTTCCAGAGGTACTTAGTAGGAGACTAGTACCAAGCTTTGTGAAGCTTTGATCTTGTGGCGAGTTGTGGCTCTGCGGAGTTCACGTTGAAACTTTGTGATGTTTTTATGTTGTTTTGGGTTGTGGCTTTGCAGAGCCCAGAGGCAGCAAGCGGGGGATTAGTGCCTGGAAACTGTGTGAAGCTTTTATGTTGTTTTGGGTTGTGGCTTTGCAGAGCCCAGAGGCAGCTAGCGGGGGACTAGTGCCTGGAAGCTGTGTAAGGCTTTTATGTTGTTTTTGGTGACCTTATGGAGTTGTTGGGGTATAGGGGTTTCACTTGAAATTCTGAAGATACAGGTGACATTGCATCTTTTGTTTTCTCTTCTTGAACTTTAGGTTACTTCTGGAATGGTTCTTGAGCTTTCTCTTGATCAATTTCAGAAGCCTGGCAATGTTTCATCTGCAGCTGTGTTCACTTTGGGGTGTTTTGTTTAGAAGGGCTCAAGTGTCTGGCCAACATTTGTAGCTAGGGCTAGTTGTGATTGTTTTAGTGACAGCTTGTTGCCTTTGTTTATTGGTGTGAGTGGGTGAGTGATTGGTGACTTGATGGGCCTTTGTTTGCTTGTATTTCTGATTGGATTTAACAGCGGTATGAGTTGAGACTGTGGTTCCTTGTTGACCCGGGTATATTGTTGGGTTGTTAGTAGGTGTCTTGTGTTGTTACGATAGTACCTGGGTTTTTCCAAGCTTTGGGAGTTAGTGCTCGGAAGTGGCAGTCCGAGGTTCCTTTGTGGCAGGTGGGAACGGAAGGTGAATTGTGGTGTTTTGATAGGCTTTGGTAGTGTTTGCCTGAGGTGGGCGGTTAGTGCTCGAAAGTGGCAGTTCGAGGTTCCTTTGTGGCAGGGGGGAATGGAAGGTGATTTGTGATGTTTTTGATTGGTTAGGAGCTTTAGTTGTGGCGGCTGGGTCTGTCCTAGGATGCTAGTTACGCCTGTTGGTACAATTTCCCGAGGGTAAGTAGAACATGGTTGGAGTGAGGAGTGTTTTGTAAAATGTGTGGTAGTGGGTTGGTCTTTATGCAAGAGGAGGAGGTGTTAGGGTTGGCTTCCTTCTGGTGAGTTTGACACGTGTTTGTTTGTTTTAGGAAAGGAGGTGTTCGTGTTTGGCTCTTGTGCTTGCATGTATGCTGTGCCAGGATGATGTCATCATCAGAATGTAGGCTGTGAGTGTGGAGTGTGAGGTTAGAATGTTTGGAGTTGAATTGATTCTATCCCAGGCAGTTACAATATGAGAGCCTGGGTGGTGGGAGCCAGTGGGCTCTTGTCCCTGTTCCTCTTGATATCTCAATTACTTGATGACATCTGATCCTGTAAATAAGAAGCTAATAAAGTAACCACTAAGAGTACCTGGCCTGTGTATCCCGAGTGTCCTTAATGAGTGAACCCTATGACCAAGGGCTGGTCATAACAAAACCTAAATACATGTCTATAGCACATTGCTGTATTGATTGCCTGCTTTTCAGGGTTTTTTCAAGAACGGATAAATCCATCTAAAGGGCATCCCGCGCGTGATTCTTTGAGGCCGCCGTATTGTTTACAGTCATATTTAGTCTACTGACTTCACACATACATTACACTTGACGTTACTTACGCGTGCCATCACTACCTATTGATTGCTGAGGTGTAAACAAACACTCCGGAGATTGCCCGTGAGGCATACATTTGGGGGTCCCTCGGTTCCCTATGCAGACCAAATCAAGGCAAAATAAATAAGCTATTGGGGCTGCAGTTTACACATGTTGTGATAGTAAGAAGTGTTTCCTTTAATCCCAATTGGGTGCGCAATGCTGATATGACAGAGTGTAATCTCGATTTGGCTATGAATTAAGATGGTCTCATTCTGCTTGTATCTATGTCTTCTGTAATTGCCACTACTAATATTGACCGCTTAATCAGGTTACTCTCATAATCTATACGTCTCTGTTATACATTAAGTACATTACAATGGCTAGTCTCCTTATAGATTTATCATTTGCAATTTGTGAAGCACTGCATAATTGCCCCTCTTAGCTGTGCAGGGCAACTTCAAATACACTTGGAAATTAATGTCTCACTTATCACTGAATCTCAATTAAAGCATATTTGTAACAGTCTCTCTGATATCCATTAGTATCCTTTAAATCCTACACATTAAATTACATTATCAACAGTGTCACCAGTGCATTGGCAATAACACCCATCATGACATTGCTCCATCAAGACCTATATTACCGTCGTCTGGTGAGGTACATGACCTATCACGAGATTAAACAAAAAGGAGTTCACAGAAAACATTAATTTCATGATCCGTGTTCAGACTGGTGACGGTACTGCGAAATCTACAGATGCTCATGGCTTCTATTTGTCTGAGCAAAAGTTTCTGATTCCCTCCTCTTGTGCCACATTTCACTCATTGCAGACCAATGTATTTGATGTCTCCTTTATTGTCCATCTGGTGACTCTCCTGCCAATGGTTTGCTAGAGGAACCCTTGGATCAGGGATGTTGAGACTCAACAGATGTTCTCTGATGCGAATTTGGAGTTGGCGAACTGTGCTCCCAATGTAAATTTGCTTGCACACTCATACTATTGCGTAAACAACATATTTCATTTTGCAATTGCTAAAGTCTTTGATTTGTGTTTCAATACCATGGTCACTCACAAACCTCGTAGTCAGAAAATGCAGATTACATTTTGAATAATACATATATAAAGGAGTTTTCCAGCTCATTTGCTAGCAATTCCAGAGGAGTAGCTATCTTGTTAAGGAAAGGTTTAAGATTTGCTGTCAGCAGAGTGGACCTAGATTCTGAGGGCAGGTATGGGGCAGTGAAGTTGCTGGTGGAGAAAAGACGCTTGATACTCGTCAATGTTTATTCCCCTAATGTAGAGCAGTCTGTTTTTTTCAAGAAATTAGAGGATGTGCTAGCATATATGGGGTACAGGGCTATAAAAATAGGGGGCGATTTCAATGCTACTGTAAATGATACACTGGATAAGTCAGACATCTCCCATTCTTATGCTGAAACCAGGGCCAGGAAGGAGCTCCTACGGTTTATGCAGGCATGGGATTTGCAGGTTTGGCATGAACTTAACCCACATAAACAGCATTATAGCTTTCACTCGGTCCGGTATGGAACCTCATCCCGTACTGATTATTTCTTAATAAGTAAGGACCTCTGTGGGGATGTGAGTACAGCAGAAATTGGTGATGTCCTGATCTCTGATCATGCTCGTGTGCACCTGGCAATAAATAGATCAGTGGGAGGAGAGAGGACTAGCAGGCGGTGGAGGTTCAATACTCATCTGCTGTTGGAGCAGTACTTCTTGAAACACATTAGAGGTCATTACAAGTTTGGCGGTCCAGTAACTACGGTACCAGTAAGCTTGCCGGTAGCGTAATTACCAGATCGGCAAACTAAGAATTCTGATCGCGGGTGCCGTTTCACCCGCCAGGTCTGACCTGGCAGGCGTACATGCACCCGCGAGCAGAGCATGTCGGATGCACCGGATCCGGCTTCCCCATTCCCATTGAGCCCTATGGTGCTCAAATGGGAATGGGGAAGAATATTTTCAGGTGCCCAGGAATGGACAATTAGCGGGTCTGCCGGGGTTGTAATACCCCAGTAATTGCCCATTCATGGGTGCCTGTAAAAGTCACAAGTTTGGCCCATTGACGTTGAGATTTTAATATTTCTCAATGAGAATACAAAATCTATTGACAGGCTATGCACCATCTGGGATGCTCTTAAAGCCTTTCTGCGTGGAACGATAATCAGTGCTTCCTCTTATAAAAAGAAAAAAGCTGAGACAGAGGGCCTCATTACACGGTAGGTGGTAACCATGGCGCTATTAACGCCATGGTTGCTGCCGGTATTTTACCGTGTCTGCCTTGGTGGATAGCGGAATTACCGCCCTACTCCAAAGTGAGCGGGGCCGGTAATTCCCCATTCACCAAGGCTCCTCCCCATTCCCATTTTTGCCCCCATAGGGCATAATGGGAATGGGGAAGGCGCTAATTACGGTACCGCAAATTGCGGTACCGTAATTAGCTCCGAGGTCCCTTTGCGGCACCCTACTTTTACCAGCCGTTAAAGTCGGGTCCCGCAAAGGGAACTTGTAGTAAGGCGGTAAGGGTTTACCGGTACCGGTGCCCTTACCAGTACCGGTAAACCCCTACCGCCTACAGTGTAATGAGGTCCAGAGACTGTATGCCTATAGTCCAGCTATGCACAATCTGGGAACGTTTATACTTCCCTGCCTTCTGCTTCCTCAATGTCCTCAATGCTGACTGCCAAGCGTTTATTAGACAATGTATTACACAAGAAAGCAGAGAAAGATTTGTTTTATACCAGGCAAGCATTCTGGGAACGTTGGGAAAAGTCTGGTTTGTTATTGGCTAGAAGGCTGAAAGGGAGAGAGAGAGAAGGGGAAGCCAGGGAAAGACCACTCCATTTGTGGAAACTATAGACCCATTTCCCTATTGGAGGCCAATATTAAGCTCCTAGCCAAGATCCATGCCCAAAGGATGAATCCTCCATTGCGTAAGCTAGTCCACCGGAATCAGACAGGTTTTGTCTTTGGCAGGAATAGTTATGACAATCTAAGAGAGCTCCTGGATGTGATACACTTTAAGGGGAGCTCTCCGGAAGCCTTTGCTGCAGATGGCATTGACGCAGAGAAGGCATTTGACAGGGTTAACTGGGTGTTCCTCAGACGAGTGCTGGTTAGGGTTAATTGTGGACTGCAGTTCTTGAAACTCTTCAATGCCTTGTATAAGGATGCCGAGGTTATGGTTGTAGTTAATCATTGCATTTTGACAAGCTTTCCTATTTGTAGAGGCACACGACAGGGATATCCTCCATCACCTCTACTCTTTGATCTATTCATTGAGCCGTTGGCCATTGCGATCAGAGAAAATGCAGGTATTAAAGGTATTTCAATGGGAGGCCAAATATCTAATGTACTCTTATATGCTGACAATCATTTGGATTTACTCTCTGATTCCGGTCCTTGCTATGGAGAATTGTTGTTGGCTCTGCAATAGTTTGGGTAAATGTCTCGAAATCGCTGGTCTTTCCAAGCTCAACTTCATGTTATAGAGGGTTATTAGGTGTGGGGGCGAGAAATGTGGGCAGAGAGTGGTTTCAAATACTTGAGTATACATATTACCAGACAATGTCTGATCCAAACTTGCTGAGATTAACATATTATGTCTAAAATGGGGGAGGCTCAATCTAACATTATGGGCAAAGGTTAATGTAATTAAAATGGCCCTACTGCCAAAATTATTATATATATTTAGTATGCTCCCTCTTCCTCTGTCAGGAGACATACTTCAGGAAATTGATAATATTTTCTGTAATTTCTATGGGGAGATCAAGGATCCCTAAAGATCTTCTCATGTGGCCAGTGAGCCAGGGCAGTTTTGGATTCCCAGATGTCGCACTGTATCACAGAGCCTTCACGTCATGTACATTTTTGGCAAAAAGGTGAGGAGGTTGATTGTCCTAACTGGGTTGCTATAGAGAAAAATTCTGTTCACCCTGTTCCCTTGGACTGTCTGCTTAGTATGGATAAGAGGCTGGTTTGTTGATCAGACACTCCCTTTCGTTAGACATGTTCTGAAGGACTGGAAGAAGAGTTGCGGGACTGGTAGTGTAAAGTATCTTCTGAGTCTGGAGTCATCTCTGTGGAAAACCCCAGCTATACACCTTGACAGTCATACCCTTTCTTGGTCCTCTTGGCAAGCTGCTGGTATTTGGAGACTGGGTCAAGCTTATGATGGGGGTTCTGTGCTCACCTTTGAACTTCTAAGGTTTAAATATAAATTGAATAGGTCAGAAGTTTGTTGTTTTCGCAAACGATGTATGAAACACCTGAATGCCTCTACATGATGTCGCTCCTGTTTAACATTTGGCTAGGATAACTCCTCTTTCTGCCTCGTTCCTGTACACACGTCTTACTCCTACAGAAGTAAATAACGCTTCAGATCATGGGAGGGCTGTTTGGTGCTTTAAATTGGGGTACAAGATCTTAAATGCTGAATGGAAACTTATGTGTTCTAGTCCGTACCAATTTAAATTAGATATGGATCTAAGATATTCTCAGCAACTGATTTTGCACTGTATTTATTGGTCCCCTGGGAGAATGAAAAAGTGTAAATTGGCTGAGAATGACACTAGCTGGAATTGTAAATCTGATGTGGGGACCCTCATACATATGTTTTGGTTGTGTTCTAATATCAAATCCTTTTGGGAAGATGCCCTCCAGCGTATGGACCTCATTCTGGGTCTTGTGCTTCCCTGTGATCCTTTACTGTGCGTGTTGGGGTTGTTTCCGATCGGGCTTCATTTGCGTGTTGAGCTGGACTTCCGGGACTAGAGAGTTTTAATCGTGGCCAGAAAGCAGGTTATAAAGTGCTGGAAGAGCAACCTTAGGCCCTCTGTAGAAGATTGGCTACATGATTTATCAATTACTTCATGTAGAGAAAGAGTGACTTATCAGGTCAAGAAAAAAGAAGCTACATACTCTGACATTTGGGATATTTTCAATTAGTTTTACGCTTGAGGTATACCCCCTTTTTCTTTTCTTTTTTTTTCTTCTTCTCTCCTTCTTCCCTTTCTTTCCTCTCCCACTTCCCTCCTTTGCTTATAGATAATGGATATTGTTGTTACACTGTTTTGTAATTGATATACCTTTGTTTAGTTGTTTGTTCTTACTTTGTTGTGGATTGTATCATCTTGAACATTTCAATAAATAAATATATTAAAAAAACAATGCAATGAACTACATAGTTAGGTCTGCAGTTAATAAATCCTTATATGTGAAAAAGAAAAAGAAAAAAAAAAGAATATGCAGATTGGCACATACTGCAGGTGCCGCATTTGTGGAAGCCTCTGAGTGTTCTTAACTAATCACACCCACCTGGTCCAGAATCTGAATTAGTGTTCAGGAAAGACGGACTCAGTCTTGTTTTAATGGCGGGTGCTCTTGTATAGATACATTTGGGTTTAGTATCAATACAGTTATTCAAATTTTGATCCATCTGTAGGAGATGCCAATGTTTCAGTACTGTTCTATACAAAACCTGAGTGTCCCTTGATTATTGGGCAATGATGTTAATCAATGGCCGGCCTTCTCTCGATCGATCAACAGGCTCAACCAACTTGGACCTTTCTAGGTTTCTTGGCTTTGTCATAGGCACGCTGGATGCATGCCGTCGAATACCCTCTTGCTCTGAATATCTGCTTCAGTACATTACATTCTTCTTCAAAAACCGGATCTGCACTGCAGTTCCTCCTGGCTCTATGACATTGCCCTATGGGGATGTTGTCAATAGTTGACACTGTATGGCAGCTGCTAGCATACAATGTTGAGTTAACTTCCGTCTCTTTACGAAAGGTTCTTGTTTCTATCTTGCTATTCTCAACATAAATATGCAGGTCTAAGAAGTCTATTGATATCTCATTTGTTTGGCCAATCAGTTCTTTCCCAAAAGTGTTAGTATTCACATATTGAACATACTACCCAAATAATTGGTGTGACCCATTTCAAACAATGATATCAATGTATATTTTCCATATGATAACCTTATTAATGTAATCATTATTCATGAGTGATATATGTATGATAGGTTATTTATAACCCGTTTAAAACCCAGAGGTTTCTAAGCTCAGACCCGGGGATCGAACCTGTGTTGCTCTGTGTCATCTTGCTTCCAAGGTGAGCATGTTGCCACTGAGCTATCCGCCTGAGACGAGTGCAAATTCCTTTTCAAATTGTCCCAAAAAAGAGGTTAGCAAGAGATGGGGCATATTTAGTCCCCATTGCTACCCCTTTAATCTGTTGATAATAGACATCATTGAATAGGAAGACATAGGGCCTCATTAGGAGTATGGCGGTAAGGCAACAACGGCACTGGTATCGCTACCGGCACCGTTGCTACCGTACCGCCATACTAGGACTTGTGCTCGCAGGTGCCCTTGCAGCCACCAGGTCTGTTAGACATGTCCGCAAGCAGAACTTGATGGATGGCTGCTACTATCCTCCCAAATTCCCATTGAGCCCTATGGGGGCTCAAATGGGAATGGGAACGTACCGGCTCCAGCACCACTGCAAGGTGAATTACCGGGTTTGCCGTGGTCGGAATGACCCGGTGATTTTCCCTTTAATATGCAAAATCCACATCTCTGTTGTCCTTTCCCTGTTCTTTCCTACACAGCATGCTAAAAAAATCAAAATGTCCCCTTGCTTCGGTAAATTTTTAAACATTACTGAAAAGCCCACATGCAGTGCCGCTGCAGTGCAGTTGCATTGCATGTGATCGTTAAATGATCATTATTGAAAACAACTGTATGCTAACCAATGACCTTGGCAGGTCCTTACGTGTGTGATCTGCCGGGCCCTTACATGTGTGATCTACTATGGTGATGCCATCTGCATAGCTGATCCAAGAGGTTTGCGTTCTACCCACACTTTGGAAATTAGTAGCTTTGTTAATTAGTACCTTGTTCAAGTCAGCTTAACATATGTTGAAAAAGAACAGAGCGAATATACAGCCCTGTTTGAGGATGTTATACAGTACTATATTATCACAGAGCATGTTTCTGCATTCAGTCTCGCATAATATCATTAGAAAGGGCTACGATAATATTACATAGATCTAGGGGGGATGCAACAGCTCATTAATTCTGCCCATAGGTTCCCTCACACATTCACAGGTCATTGAGTAATCATTAGCACCCTAGTGAGGGGGCAGCCAATCAGGTGGCTGGGAACGTGGGCTTGAACCACCGGTGCAAGCCCGTGATCCATCCTACCTGACGGCTGGCTCCCCCGCCACCATCTTCCCCCCACCCTCCTGTTTTTTATTTTCCCTTCCCACCCCCAACTTATCTTATTTCTGCGGAACTCCACGACGCCGCCACTCCTTCCTCTCTGCTGCTGCAGCCCTGCTTCCCTTTCCATGGTGGCCATCTTGGAAAAATATTTTCCTTCCTTCAACGAGATGGTGCGTGCATCCCGTTGAAGGAAGGAAAACACTTTTTTGAGCGCCCTGGGTATCCACTTTGGTAGCCTAGGGTGCTAATTGCCTTAAGCCCCCGTTCCAAGGGCTGGAATGGGGCAAAGGCCCAGAGCCCTCGTTAATGGCCCTCGTTTCAAACTGGCTTTTAACTTGGGATTGTTGGGCCGTTACTCCCCATTCCAGCCCTTGGAATGGGGCCTTTACACCACATTAAACACAGCATACAATGGTCTATTGTAATTTCCTTTAGTTTTTCCAATAGTTAGTGATTTCACTAATGAATCAGGCAATATTAGGTGGCCAGAATTAAATTGTGTCTAATAGAGTGGCAGTAGATGTGTTAACTTGATCTACTTGTTCAATTCTTTCAGAATACTATTTATTCTGGCATGTATAATATAACCAGTAATCTATAGTTCACATTTTTAATACAGCTGCCCTTCTTATGGACTCTTCTATGTCTAACATAGCCAGTAATCTACTTTCTTAATCTTAGAAGTGTCCACAAGAAGGATAGCTGTACTATGTCTAATAGACAGTCATCTACATTTCTCAATCTTAGTACAGCAACCTTTCTTATGTGTCTAACATAGCCAGTAATCTATAGTTCTCAATTGTAGTACAGCTACCCTTCTTATGGACCCTTCAATGTCTAACATAGCCAGTAATCTACATTTCTCAATCTTAGTACAGCTACCCTTCCTATGGACAATTTTGTCTACCATAACTAGTCATCTAAAGCTCACAATCTTAGTACAGATACCCTTCTTATGGACCCTTCTGTGTCTAAAATAGCCACCATTCTATAGTTCGCATTTTATACAAAGAAGGGTCCATAAGAAGGGCGGATGTCCTAACATAGCCAGTAATCTATCGTTCTCAATCATAGTACAGCTACGCTTCTTATGGACCCTTCAATGTCTAACATAGCCAGTCATCTACAGCTCACAATCTTAGTACAGCTACCCGTTTTATGGACCTTTCAATGTCTAACATAGCCAGTAAGCTATAGTTCTTAATCATAGTACAGCTACACTTCTTATGGACCCTTCAATGTCTAACATAGCCAGTCATCTACAGCTCACAATTTTAGTACAGCTACCCGTTTTATGGACCCTTCAATGTCTAACATAGCCAGTAAGCTATAGTTCTCAAACCTAGTGAGGCTAACCTTCCTGTGGTTTGGTAGCAACTCCTATATTACATCTTGCAGAGAATCCCTAAAAATTATCCAACCCAAGTATCTGGGGTTAATTTCACTGGATCACTGCATAGTGTTTCAGCACCAAGGGAGCAGGAATTGTTAAACTCTCTAATAATTCATATTAATTTAAGGGTAGTAATATATGACAATCGTGCCTGTTGCCCAGGGTGGTATTATATGTCCACTGTCTGGGTATCACCATGTCTCTTTTTGTCCCAGGGCTTAATATTTGTGCCAAGTGTTTTTCCCATTTAATTATGGAAATGCAATTTGCTAATGCAGCAAGTGGCTCATTTCCATTTACATACGACCAGAATGTATCGAGATCCTGAGTTTTAATTACTGATAACATTACTTGCCACAGTTTCTGCTTTTTAATATAAGTGATGTTTTAGCCACTTTTGTGTAGACCCTGTTATGCTTGCTGCATTCCCGAATCACGTTTGTGCGGCACAGCATTGTTCAATGTGATGCGTAATGTTGTCACCGGTTACAATACCTAAGTCAGGGACATACTTATGTCAACTTAAGGTATTTTCAATCACCCAGCACTTTAGTTGTCAATTTGCACCCTCATTGATTAACAGAATTAGCTATTGGCGTCTGTGTCTGGCCTATTTTGGTCTCAAGTTACCCCTTTGAGGCCAAATAAAGTTGAAAATCATTTTTCATCGCATTATGTGACTCAGATTCATGAATGTTTAGCACTATTCCAACCACCTGGCACTTTAGAGCTTGTTTCCATGATATCTTATCTTAGGAATTATAATGGAATGAGTGCTTACCACACGTCTAAGCCTTATATGATCCCCCATCTATGTAAAGCTCTGAGCTGTAAACAAAGCTTTTCTCACACTCACTACACTTACATGGTATTTGTACCATGTATCCTCAGAATGGTGTGTCTTCAATTGTGGAGCCCAATTAAAGGGAACCCAGAGGGTGTCTCCACAGCGTGTTTACTTTGATGGCGTTTCAGAGCTGAGCCACAGGTGTAACTTTTCTTACATTCTGTGCATTGATGGGGTTTCTCTCCTGTATGGATCCTCTGATGCTGGGTTCGTTGCGAGTTGCTAAGAAACCTTTTCTTACACACTGTACACTGGTATGGCCGCTCCCCAGTATGGATCCTCTGATGACTGTGAAGAAGCAAGATGTGACAGAAGCTTTTCTTACACTCTGTACACTGGTATGGTTTCTCAGAGGTGTGCGATGTCTGATGTCTCCTCAGGTGTGATGCTCGATTAAAACTCTTACCACATTCTGTGCACCCATAGGGCTTTGCCCCAGTATGGGTTGTTCGATGCCTGCTCAGGGAAGCAGGGTCACTGAAGCTTTTATTGCACTCTGTGCATTGATGGGGCTTCTCACCTGTATGGATCTTCTGATGCTGGTACAGGTATGAAGCCTGAGTGAAGCGTTTCTCACACTCCGTACACTCGTATGGTTTCTCCGAGGTGTGGGATCTCTGATGTCTCCTCAGGTTTGATGCTTGATTAAAGTTCTTACCACATTCTGTGCACCCATAGGGCTTTTCCCCAGTATGGGTTTTTTGATGCCTGCTCAGTGAAGCAGGGTCACTGAAGCTTTTATTGCACTCTGTGCATTGATGGGGCTTCACACCTGTATGAATCTTCTGATGCTGGTACAGATATAAAGCCGTAGTGAAGCTTTGCTCACACTCTGTACACTCGTATGGTTTCTCCGAGTTGTGGGATCTCTGATGTCTCCTCATATTTGATTGATTCACGTTCTTACCACATTCTGTGGACCCATAGGGCTTTTCCCCAGTATGGGGTATTTGATGCCTGCTCAGGGCAACAGGGTCACAGAAGCTTTTATTGCACTCTGTGCAATGATGGGGCTTCTTACCTGTATGGATATTCTGATGCTGGTACATGTGTGAGCTCCGTTTGAAGCTTTTCTCACATGCGGAGCACCTGTATGGTCATTCTCCTGTATGGTCATTCTCCTGTATGGTCATTCTCCTGTATGGCCATTCTCCAGTATGGCCATTCTCCAGTATGGCTCTTCTGATGGCAGTACAAATGGGAGCTCTGAGTGAAGTTTTTCTCACACACTGAGCACTTGAATGGTCTTTTCCCCAGAGTGCGATTTCTGATGCTGGATTAAAAATCTACTTCAGCAAAGCTTTTATCATTGCATACACCGGTATGGTCGCCCCTCAGTATGGATCGTCTGATGTCTGTACAGATGTGTTCTCCGAGTGAAGCTTTTCCCACACTCCGTACACTGGTACGGTAGCTCAGCAGTATGGCTTTTCTAATGGCGATACAAACGTTTGCTCAGAGTAAAGGTTTTCTCACATGCCACGCACCTGTATGGTCGTTCTCCAGCATTATTCTTCTGATAGCAGCACAAATGGGAGCTCTGAGTGAAGCTTTTCTCACACACTGAGCAACTGAATAGTCTTTCCGCTGTATGGGCTTTCTGATGTACTCTCAGTTTTGATGCATAATTACATTGCTTATCACGTTCCGTGCACTCGCAGACCTTCTCCTCAGCATGGATCCTATGAGGGCCACTCATTCCCTGTTGAAAGAAGCAAAGGTTCCATTTATTATATGTCGTCATTGTGCAGACTAAAAATCAATAGACGTACTGAAGAGCTTTTCTTATTGTTTTACTGCCCACTCTAAACTCCTCAATTTTAGGATCGAAAAAGCAAGAGCTTGAAACTGCTGCACAGTTCTAAAAAGAACAAAATAAACCCTTCACCATTCTAGAGAGAGACATGGACACGATAAACTGGGAGACTACAATGATTTACAGGTACGAAAATCGAGCTGAAATCTAGTTGAATTTGTCCAACCTCACACTTGCTGACTAAGTGACGAATTGCAATGCTACTATTGGATTCATTGTTCTTTTTAAGAGCAGGAAATTCATTGGTGAAATATAGAATTATAGGTGGGCCACTAACAACTTTGGGGGTATATTCCACTTCGGGGTTCCAAGTGAAATCTGTTAAACAATGAGAGCAAAGCTGAAGCAGTCAATGAAATACAATATACAATATACACTGCAGCTGATGGACAGCCATAGATTATGTTATGATATGATATGATATGGCATTTGTAACGCGTCTATACACATGTGTTTCAAGGAGCGACGAGGCAGGGAGGGGGGAACATGGGGAGACAGACAAACGATCCTACTAGGCCAGGTGTCATTCAGATCGCGCAAGTGCATGGGTAGGGGGGATGGGAAAAGTGCAAAAAGTGCAAGGGGGAAAGGGAGAGGGGAAAGTGCAGTACAAAGTGATTAGTAAAATACAAGATAAATAATAAGGGCCAGCTGGTGGCAAGTGCAGGATAAGTGCAGACAAGTGCTGGGAAGGGGGGCTGTAGGGATACAGAGACAGTCCCGTAGTGCAGGGGTGGCCAGGGAGGCAGTGCAGGGGAGAGTGGCTGGGCCAAGGGCCGAGATTGGCGAGTGGCCCAGTTGTTGATTCAGTACAGTTTCAGTGATTTAGCAGGGGAAAGGGGGAGAGAAAACAGAAGCAAGGAGGAAGGTTTTGAGGTACTTCCGGAACCGGAGATGGTTCTCCTCAATTTTCAGGGAGGCAGGAAGTCTGTTCCAGAGGGAGGTCCCTGCTGCGGAGAGAGATCTCCCCCCAACTCGTTGCTTGGAGAAGCGACTGACCCTGAGGGAGTTGGAGGCGGATGAGCGAAGAGCTCGAGAAGGAAGATATTTAGGAAGAGAGAGTTGAAGGTATTTTGGCCCAAGGCCCCAGAAGGCCTTGTGGACAATGCAGAGGGTTTTGAACTTAATCCTTGCAGCCACAAGGAGCCAGTGTAGCGATTTCAGTCCTGGAGAGATCCGTTCCCTGGGCTTGAGGCCAAGGACAAGTCTCGCAGTCCTGTTCTGGATGAGTTGCAGTGGGCGGAGAGTAGAGGCAGGCAGATTTAGATAGAGGCTGTTACAGTAGTCCAGCTTCGAGAGAACCAGGGCTCTGGAGACAGTGAGCTTCTGGGGGAAGGAGAGGAAAGGAAGGATACCTCTGAGGAGGTGCAGCTGGTAGTGTGACTTCTTAGAAACGTCAGAAATGTGAGGAGAGAAGGAGAGTGTGGAGTCGAAGATGACCCCCAGGTTTTTTGCCTTGCAGGTAGGAGCAGGAAGAGGGCCAAGAGAGGCCGGCCAGAGAGCTGCAGGGAAGGAGGGAGTGGGTGTGCCGATGAGAAGAATCTCAGTCGTACTGGCATTAAGGCAGAGGTCGTTGGCGGCACACCATTCCTGGATAGCAGAAAGACAGTCAGAGATGAGGGAAGGAGAAGAGGAGGCCGAGGGTAGCCTGAAAATGAGCTGGGTATCATCCGCATAGCGCTGAAATTGGGGCAGAGAGCAGCGATGCAGTGTTTTCCTTGCCACCCCATGACCCTATTGCACCCAAAGTATTATCCCCATTGGCAAGTATTGTGGGGGGGGGGAAGAGAGAAGGCATGAGGGGAAAATATAGAGATTTTATACAGAGACCGGGTCACCCACCATCCCCACTACTCCCCTCCTAGCGTGGATCCCCAATAATGCATGGGTCTGAATGACTGCAAGAACCACGGCTCTGTCAAAGGCAGAGCGGTGACCAACAGCACTGGACCGACAGTGCTGATCAATCATCAGTAGTGCAGAACAAGCACCATCAGGGAAGCTGCGGATAGATGTGGCCGTGGTCCCAGACATTGCCCTACTGTGTACAGGTAACACAGCATTTGGAAAAGGAAATTGTTACTGTTGGCCTCCATTGGGAGCTATACACAACAATACGATTAATGATTATGTTTTGGGAAGATGGTGTGCTGAATGGTGTTCTCTTCCATCACCCATCACTCACGTTCTAATGTAGGCTATTGTTGTAATGTACTTGATGCAGTACTAGGAGCTGGCATGGAATGCTGTGAGAGCTCCTGGAATGTTTAGATGTGAGCCTAGCCACTGAGTTCCAACCTGGTCAGCTGTGCCTGGGTGATGGGACCCAGTGGTCTCTATTATCTCTATGTAGCTTTCTCTGAGTTTAAGAGCTTATGCAGCTTAGTAATAAAGAACTACTAAATAACCTAAGAAGCCTACAGAAGCTGCTTCGTAACAGCTAACATATAAGAACAAGCTCAATTCATAAAACCAGGAGTAGATATTACAAAAGTGCAAGTTCATGTGTTTATTCAGAGGGCAAATATGGGTTATCAGTGAGGACCAAGTGGGAGGGGGATAGAAGGGAATGTGGAGAGTGTCTAAGGCAGTGGTATTCACATTTTTTAATGCAGAGCGCCCCTTGAGTAAATATAGTGTTGCTTGCCCCCCAAGATGCCACATTTGCTTTATTTTCTATTATAAGCAGCCACCGTAATGCCTTTTTGAAGAGCCTCACACCCCCCTCTTGGCATCCTTCGGGCCCCCCTAGGGAGGCCAGCTCCACAGTTTCAGACCACTTGTCTAAGGGAAGGATGGCACAGTGTGTACAAGGGAGGAGGGGCAGAAAGCTCTGGAAACTGATTTATTACTTTATAATAAAATCAATTACAGTAACAATCATTTTTATATAGCACTTTTTGATCCAAAGCATCTTACTTAGGACATATTACCATACATCAGTATTAGTAGTAATAGAATAGATCATCTAACACTACTGACCTATTGACTGTATATTGCACACTTAACAGAAGCTAATTTGGGGGATATTTACCCTCTCCAACTCTACCCTTCCCTCTCCTCTTTCTTAGCTAAGTACAGCATGACACGATAACTCTCAAGACTCGGGCAGAGGAGGTCCCGTTCCTACCATCGCCAATGTATCAGAAATGTACTTGTTTATCTCAAAATATATTCAACCTTTTTGGATTTGGTCCCGTTACCGAACACTGTTAAATCTCAGTTTTAGTTCAATTTCTGTCCTCCTAGAAATTTGCTGTGCACAAGCTACATCTGTTTTAGATCATTCTCTTTGTATCAGATTATTTAATAAACCAAACTCACAAGGTCACATGTTTGTGATACATACATGGTCCGGTGTGATAGTTTGTCTACATTTCTCTGCTACATGGATATGTATTGAATTCCAATATTATGAACATTCTATAATGGTGTCCCTTTTCTATATGCTCTTTCTTGATTTTGTTCTTGCAAAGCCATAGGCAGAGAATTCCAAAGCCGAGCGGCCACCACCAAAAAGGCACAGCCCCTGGTCCTAGACCGATAAAAACAAGGAACTTGGATACGGAACAGGGAAGTAGAGTGCAAAAGACGAAATTGAACTTTACCTGTAGGTACCCAGGATCAGTGTCATAGAAGACACGGGGCACAATGCCTTAAATTTAACACGTTGTGACACAGGGAGCCAGTGAAGTGAGGCAAGAATAGGAGAAGCAGATGCTCGAAACGGTGCCACTTGGCAACTCTAGCTGCAGTGTTGTGCAAGATTTGAACGCTGTGGAAAAGACAGACCGGTTGAGCCAAATACAAAGAATTGCAATAGTCGAGAGATCCAGAAACAATAGAAGATCCCACCAGAGGGCGAAGATTCACAGGCAAAACAATTACTTTCTGCAAGATTTTGAGGTTAAAGTAAACTGACTGACAGCGCTCATTTGTGTCTTCAAAGACAAGGAAGAGGACAGCTTAATTCCAAGATTTTTTACCACCTGAACGGGCTTGGCCAAAGGGCCAAGAGCACAAGACCAAAAGTCTGATGTCCAGAGGGAGCCACTGAAAGGGCAGACCACAAGGACCTCAGTCTTATCGACATGAAGGCAGAGCCAGTTGTCACTCATCCAGGTATTAACCGAGAGAATACAAGCATGGCAACGCGCAGCCACAGCCTGCTGCATTAGATCCAGGTGAAACAAAATCTGTGCATCATCCGCATACGAATATCAATGAAAACCAAAAGAGTGAATATGTTTAACTAAAGGCCGAATATAGATGTTAAAAAGAAGAGGAGAAAGTGCAGACCCTTGAGGGCCCCACATGAAATAGGAGCAAGAGAAGAAACAAATGGAGAAAGAATAAGAGATTGGGACTGACACGATAGAAAAGAACAAAACCAGGTGAGAACTGACAGGGGACGCCTGTTGAGGACAGCCTGTCAAACAAGATGGAATGATCGATAGTACTGAAAGCAGCTGACAGATCTAACAAAATCAGTGCCCTGACACCACCCTGATCCACCAAGCACCCCACGTCGTCCACAGCAGACACCAGTACTGATTCCTTGCCCCGCCTGGGCTGAAAACCAGATTGAAAAGAATCGAGAAAACCAGAATCTTCCAAAAAGGAACGAAGGAGAGGCAGCACCAAAAAGGAAGCAGAGATATAGGCCAAGAATTTGAGAGAACAGAAGAATCAAGAAAAGGTTGTTTTTAATATTGGAATCGCCAAAGTGTGTTTAAGAACAAAAGGAATATAATTATTTGCAAAAGAGAAGGTAACTGCGGATGACACCAGAGGGCCAATAAAAAGGGATAATCTTTTTAAGAAGAGTCAACGGGATGGGGTGCGAGGGAGAAGCAGATTTAAGACCATTAGTGGCCCAGAGAACAGAGACCTCAAAGAGTGGAAACACTACCAAGAATGAGGAGGGATACGAGAACCATTAGAAATCGCAGATGGTACCGATTGCAACCCAGAGTCTACAATTTTCTGATGAATTGTGACAATCTTATCCAAAAAGAAATCAGAAAGGGAATCACACAAAACTTGAGAAGGGATAATAGTATAGCCATGGAAGCGGAACACAAAAGAATGGACTAGCATAAACAACTCCCTGAGCTGGTTGACAGCGGATTCCAAACACTGAAAAATAGTAGCGTTTAGCATCAAAGATAGCCACCTGATAAGCAGCTGAGGCTTTCCGTAGGGCCGGCAGAGCATCCAGGCAATAGGAAAACCACCACTTGAGCTATGCCTTCCTCTGGAGGAGCCAAAAACCGGCCAACTCAGCAGAGAACCAAGGCTCAGAGAGGAGCCTAGAAAGGTTTTGATTTTTAAAGGAGACAATGAATCAGCCGTGGAGGAAAAAGCTATGGAAAGAGAAGAGAAATCTACACAAGAAAGAGGACAAACCACGCCAATTTTTTCTGCAATGTCAGAAGTAGAGATAGGCTGCCAACTGTGATACAGTGAGCGGGGAAGAGCTGCGGAACTAGAAGAAAATGGAATATTAATAGCAAACGGAATAACGAAATGATCAGACCAAAGAATAGGAAGAAAAAGAAAAACAGTAACAAAGCCTAAAGAAGCAAATAACAGGCCGAAGGTGTTACCCTGCATATGTGTTGGACGATCAAACAACTGAGGGACATCAAGATCGGATAAAGAAGAGGTCAAACGAGCCGCTTGCAGATCTGAAGGATCACTGGGGTGTAGGTTAAAATCACTAAGGACAATAAGATCAGAAAAATGCAGATTATGATTCTCGATGACCTTCCGTAAAGGCCAAAGTGAATGTGCAACCATAGAAAGGAGGACGAGAAACTAACCAAAAATGAATTACTCTAGCTGGAGAAATAGAAATCTTCAAAAGTAGTGCCTTCATATTACGGTCATGGATGAAAGAGATGCGCAGGAAAACTGATCAATAAATCATAGCCACACCAACCCAGACTTGGGGGGAGAGGTCTGTCCAACCTCAGGATACTATAATCCGAGAGAGCAGCAAGAGCCAGACTCGGACCAGAAGCTTAATTAAGCCACATCTCTGAGACAAAAGCAAAAATCAGGATTGTGTTCACGGAGAAATTCATGAAACACAAAGGGATGTGTCCCCAACAAATGCGTGTTAAACAGTAAACACTTTACATGTGCAGACCACACAGTAGGATCTGAAATAGGGGGCTCAAGCACACTAGGACACCCAGAGGGCATAACCGTCATGTGGGGGGCTAGTTGAAACAATGGGGCTCATCACGAGTCCGGCGGTAGCCGTGCCGGTAAAACCGGCAGGCTGCCACTGGACCCGTAGGGATTTACGGCTCCTGACTTGCCGGATTTACCGGGACATTACAGCCCAAGTGATCCGGTAATTCCGGGAGCCGGCATTCTGTAATTCCCCATTCCCGTGGAGCGCAGCATAAAACGCTACCGTACCTCACCGGAACGGCCCTGCATGTGGAGCACGGTTAGTCTTGGTTGGAGCGCAGCAGAAAACGCTACGGTACCTCACCGGAACGCCCCTGCATGTGAAGCACGGGTCCGTTTTGGTTGGTGTCTGTTTTATTTATGGTATGATAGTATTTGTAGCATGCTCGGATTACCTAGAATGCATACGATTAGGAACTCTAAGGGACAACCATAGGATCAAGCATAATAGGCTGAACAGCAATTTCTGATGAATTAAATATTACTGTGCATCAGCCATACACAACTATTTATGGTCGTATACATTTAGATTCTTTGGAAATAAGCTTTTCGTGACATCATTTCCTTCTGCACTTCCAGAGATGAGGCAATTAGAAAACCATGAAGATCTAAGCCCACATCCCAAGGTGGAAAGCTTGCCCTCAAAGTAAGAGGAGCTTAAGGAAAGCTGCAGAGGAAAGGCTGAAACCTTTTAGGGATCCTCTTAATACAGAAATAGCATTCACTCCCACTAGATCAAACAGAAAACCAGAGTCAGACACAGTGGTTAGCGGGAGGGCTGCAATGCCATCACCTATCTTCACATCCACAATGGGAGGCAGATGCACTCATGTTCCTGTTCCTCAACAGTGGAGACTCCAAATGGACCCAAGGACAGGTGTAAGATCCAATCTGGCTCCAATGCTCTACGCTACAGTAGAGGGACCTATTGCAGAACATGAACACACACCAGTGTGATCGACGCTCTGCCCTACTCTTCAAGAGGAGAATCAATGTGAAAGGGAGAGTGAACGACACCCCTTAGACCATCTGAATGACAGCGGCTTGCACCCCTCCCCTAAGCAAGTAGAGCTGGAGTTTGGGAAGAACTATGCATAGCTGGTATTTTGCCAAGAGGGCTAGGAGTGCAAACATTATGGAACATCCCAGATGTGCAAGCCAGCACCAGGAGCAAGGAAGAAAGAACCCCCTGATCAGGAAACAATGTTCTTGACATCAGAATATGAAAAACAACTCAAGGAAGATGAAAGTTGATCCTCTCTTTCCAACCGCTGCAGCTAGTGGAGGAAAAAGAGATAGGGGCTCTGCCCCCCTCAGTGAACTTTCACGCAACAAAGTGTTGGGTCCTTAATGTGGGAGGAGAGTGGATTCAAGGATCCCCAAGTCCCAGGACGAGCAAAAGGAACAGAATATGGACACATGGGTAGTCCGGTAACAATGGCGCACGGGGAAAGCAGTGCTGCCACACTGGGATTGGACAATGCAACACCATGGCATTGGTTAGTAGCAGGGAATGGCACTGTGATGGTAGGATGTATAAAGCATTACTGCCCATGGGGATAGTCGAGGGGGTGGAGGCAGTCCACAGGGTTACTCGAGTATTGTGTGCAGCCCTTTGTTACTACTGGCAATTTTAGAATACTCAGTCACCCAACAATGGACACGAGTTGGAGAAAAAAGACTGAGGGGTCATTACGAGTTAGGAGGTAGCCATGCCACTATTAGCGGCATGGCTACCCCCTTACCGGGTACCGGGTCCGGGTTCCTTGAATGAGGAATTAACGGGCCATTCCGACCTTGGAGGGCCCGGTAATTCCTCATTCAAGGAACCCATCCCCATTCCAGCCCCGATAGGGCTCAATGGGAATGGGGAGGGAGCTAATAACGGCCCGTTAATAACGGGCCCGTTGTTAGCACCCTGGTCTGCTTGCGGGACCCGCTAAGGAGACTCGTAATGAGGCGGTGAGGGGTTGACAGCTCCGGCACCGTTAACCCCTTACCGTCTACGTTGTAATGACCCTATGAGTGTGTGACAGTGTAATGGCCTTGCTCAACACTTGGCTAGAGACAGCCCCTAGGGTCAGTCCTGGACACTAGGGTGAGAACAGCAGGTCAAAGCTCAGGAAAGGGAGTGTGTTCTGGAATATATGGGACTGACATGCACGTTTCACCCTGCCTGGGTCCTAGAGAAGGGTAATAACCTGGCTATGTGCCTTTCACCCTGCCTGGGTCCTAGAGAAGGGTAATAACCTTGCCATGGGCCTTTCACCCTGCCTCGGTCCTAGAGAAGGGTACTAACCTTGTCATGCGCCTTTCACCCTGCCTGGGTCCTAGAGAAGGATAATAACCTTGCTATGCGCCTTTCACCCTGTCTGGGTCCTAGAGACGCATAATAACCTTGCTATGCGCCTTTCACCCTGCCTGGATCATAGACACAAGTAATAACCTTGCTATGTGCCTTTCACCCTGCCTTGGTCCTAGAGAAGGGTAATAACCTTGCTATGCGCCTTTCACCCTGCCTGGGTCCTAGATACAAGTAATAACTTTGCTATGTTCCTTTTTATGGCAGAGGAGAATAGAAAAAGAGGGCAAGAGATGTAGCAAGCCCAGGGAAAATAAGCCTTCCTAAGTGCCAGCAATGGGAGCGAGGCCCTCTACTAGAAAGAAGGTAAAGGGCAGGGGGCAGGAGGTGCAGCAAGTCCAGCAAAACTATGCCTTCCTAAGTGCCAGCAATCGGAGCGAGGGCTCTGGACTAGAAAGAAGGTGAAGGGTAGGGGGCAGCAGGTGCAGCAAGTCTAGCAAAACTATGTTTTCCTAAGTGCCAGCAAAATTGACCGAGGGCTCTGGACTAGAAAGAAGGTGAAGGGCAGGGGGCAGGAGGTGCAGCAAGTCCAGCAAAACTATGCTTTCCTAAGTGCCAGCAATCAGAGCAAGGGCTCTGGACTAGAAAGAGGGTGAATGGCAGGGGGCAGGAGGTGCAACAAATCCAGCAAAACTATGCCTTCCTAAGTGCCAGCAATCAGAGCGAGGGCTCTGTACTAGAAAGAAGGTAAAGGGCAGTGGCAGGAGGAGGTGCAGCAAGCCCAGGGAAAATAACCCCCCCAAGTGCCAGCAATTCGAGCGAGGGCCCTGGACTAGAAAGAAGGTAAAGGCCAAGGGGCAAGAGGCACCGCATGCCCAGGGAAAATAAGCCTCCCTAAGTGCCAGCAATGGGAGCGAGGGCCGTGCACTAGAAATAAGGAAAAGGCCAAGGGGCAGAGGGCACCACATGCCCAGTGAAAATAAGCCTTCCTAAGTGCCAGCAATGGGAGCGAGGGCTCTGTACTAGAAAGAAGGTAAAGGGCAGGGGACAGGAGGAGGTGCAGCAAGCCCAGGGAAAATAAGCCCCCCTAAGTGCCAGCAATTCGAGCGAGGGCCCTGCACTAGAAAGAAGGTAAAGGCCAAGGGGCAAGAGGCACCGCAAGCCCAGGGAAAATAAGCCTCCCTAAGTGCCAGCAATGGGAGCGAGGGCCCTGTACTAGACAGAAGGTAAAGGGCAAGGGGCAGGAGGTGCCACAAGCCCAGGGAAAATAAAAGGTGATCTCGTGGTTATATCGGATCTTGATACAGTGGTAACACGTATAGGTGTGGTGTGCACACTCCAAAGACTAACCAGCAGCTGTAAGGTGAATTGGCCACTTTTCAGATAGCAAAGTTACAACCAACTTCAAATGTGAACATGAAAAACAGAAGATGTTTTTATGTGAACACCATTTAAAAAGCCTACAGGCACTAGAGAGACAGGCATATACTACATAGATGTCTATTGGCCGCCAGATCACTGCAAAACAGAGTTGGAGAAAATATTGATGGTGATTAATGCAGCCTAAAGAAGCCTATGTTTGCCTGGCAGATGTGTGGCTATGGTCCAATTATATCCAGACTCATGTTAACTTTCATTATCTTCTCCACAGTCCACCCATGCCAGGTGGCAAAGTCTAATCATCCCACAAGCTGGATGGTGGACTGAGATAAATATGAAACACTACTCTGTCAAAGGGGAACACTATAATACAAATGGATATGAAGTTACAGCCAATACCAATTTTAATGCAAGAGCGACCATTTGTCTTCCCTGCCGCTGGTCGGCTGAAGCAGATAAAAGTCACATCTGCTTGAATGCATGTTTCTCTATTCAGGCAAACAGCATATGGTCCCGCTCCACGCTGAATCCCGCTCTCATTACTCAAGTGAGATTCTAATACCACACTCACATGTGGGGAAGCGGAGTTCTAAGGGCCGGGCTGCATCATAACCAGTCACATTGAGTCCTGCTAAAAAGGGACGCATGAGGGCAATGGGAAAGTAATCACAGGCACAGACTGTTCCTTCTTTCAGAGACAGCCTATGAGAGCTGGTGCCCAGAAAATACACACGCTGCCATCTGGGGGCAAACCCCGAATCCTGTGCTCTTCCCGACATGACTTCCGGGGGACGCAGTATAAGAGGGTGGGTCCTTCCTTATGAGGTGTTTCTGTTTGGATCCTGACAAAGGGCATAAGAATACATTACCCTGCTAGGATGAAGGACAGTGTCCTGGAGGTATTGTTCCCAACTCCCACGGCTAAGAAAGTGCAGAAGAAGGCTGTAGATTGTGTAAAGTCCTTCATTGAATCCTCCATTACCTTTTAAGTCCATTAAAGTCCAAGGGAATTAGCCATGGCACTGCTGTTACTCAGCAGGTCCACATAATGTGGAGACACTTTTGATCCCGACATGATCTGCATGACCACCTACCACCCCACCACCTTCCCCCCACTGCTGGCACCATGTCTGAGGTGCAAACCACCAACACTAGTGCAGACACCAATGTACCATGGAGCAGGCTACTGCATAGGACACAGACACCCTACCTGCTGAAATGGCAGGGCTGTGTCAGGCACCACAGAGTCCACGACTCCAGCTTCCCCTGTGTGGCAGATGGCCTTGGACTCATCCCCCCTGCCAAGCTTCTCGACCATTCACACCATTCCCTCCCCCTTATCAGCTTGCCGTATCCTCAACTGCAACCATCCTGAGAACACAGAATCCCCTCCTGTGGATGAGGAGGCACACGGACACCTGTTGACTGGCAGTGAGGGGGAAGGCCCCCCATCATGATACAGCACACCCTCAATGACATCTGGGAGAGGCTCCCTCAGATAGAGCAGCACCAGGAGAGGATGGTGAGGATTGTCCAGGAACAACTGGGCCACTCCCAGGCAATGCGGGATACTGTGCATGGTGTGTAAGGAAGGCATGATATCAACAGTAAGACCGACTCAAGTGACCACAGTTCGAGGGTGTTTATTGAACTTCAAAAAAAGGGTTTGAAAAATACCTATCTAATCCTAAATCTACAGATGGGAGCAAGCTACGACCATCAAATAATAATAATGCAGTCCTAGTGGTGTCTTGTCAAAATAAAAAGGGCCTATACTAAAAACAAAACGATTTCCAATCCTTATCTCTAAATACAAATAGCATGGGGAATAATATTATGAAAAAAAAAGAATTGTTCAAAATGATATGTCAGGATATTCAGGCTGTTGGCCTCCCTTCCCCACGTTTTCAGCACAGGACAAGATGGTTCACTCGAGCATAGTACAGTCTCTGGCTTCTTTAGCACAAGGATACTGTTCGATCATTAGCATCAGGACCTTCTGTACTCAATCTCTTTACTTCTTAAAGTCTCTTTTTTAAGAGAGCCTGATGCAACCAAACAAAAAACGACAAGTTATGTTCTTCTCAGGATTTTCACAAATATTTACTTTAGGTGATTCACTATTCACCCAAATCCGTCTCGGATCTCTGTAGTACAATGTTCATTCCTTTCGGATCCCCCTCAGTTGGCTTCAGATCCCTTTTCACAATGTTTGCAGGATATTCTATTTGGGCGACTCTCGGTTCACCTCGGACCCCCCTCAGATCCCTTAAGCACACAATTAGTCTCTCTCAGCTGGACTCGGACCAATTTCAATTTACACCAAGTATCGAAGACTTTCGAATGTGCACAGGGTTTGGCTTGAACTGTCGCAGGATCACTTTGATTTTATATTTCCTTATCTTTGACCTGTACCACCTTTCGGTTGGATACCTAACAGAGACTTTCAAATGAACATCCACACGGTGTCAGAACACCTGGTTTCAAATCTTAGCTTCAAAGTTCAGTCACTCATCTGCTGCTTAAATTATATTTGCATCACTTGCCACATACACTTTATGCACTGTTCTCTTCAATTTCCTTTATACAATGTTGCCGCTTGCAACCTTGGTTTCCACACAGACTCGTATGTTATCAGTCTCCCTAACTCACCGGCTGTGCTCACTTCTCGGTGTTGCTTTATTGTAGGAGCCAAGGACAGTACCACGGCGGCAAATGCTTCTTCCCGCCTTGACTAACGACACAGGAGAGCCCCGGGTATCTCAGACACACAATGCAGGATTCTTCAGCTTTAACTCCGTGTCTTACGCTTCCTATTCGCAAAGGCTCATTAAAGTTACGGTCTTTCGTGAAAAGGTGAAGGTCACTTCCCTCCTTGCAATCCTCTTCGGTCTCGCCATCTTTCGCATTGTATTAAACTGCCATCTTGGAACTGCTGTTTCCTCGTGCGCTATGCCTTGCTCAGAGTGTGTGTGCTTTCGTGCTCCGTCTTTTATCCATGCGGTGAAGTGTGATGGAACTCAGGTGTGTGTAATGATCAATAATTGCCTGACCCTGCCTGACCACTGAATTGGGACATGTCAGGTATAAAGCTCGGGGGTAAGTCTGTTTCCCCTCACAATGAGTTGTCCGTGAGAATGTGTTTGTGTCGGAAAAGGGGGGGTTTGAGTCCCCAAGTATCCTACATGGTAGGATGGGGTAAAGGTGTTACAGGGAAGGGGAGATCACATCTCGCCATCCGGTGTCCCACTTCCACTCTCCCAAGACCCCTCATCCAGGTGATCCTCAGCACTGGTCCACCCTCAGGAACTGAATCCAAAAGCAATGGTCATGTCCTGGCCACCTGGATGATAGATCCACAAGGATTATCGGGTGAGACACCTTCAGGTTTCTCACAGGTGCCTCCAGTTGGGTGGCCACTGCACTGGACCATCTGTGTCAGCGTGCTGCTGACAGCACAGCAAGCAATACACTAATAAGCCAAAGGGTCCGGGAGTTGGCAGAGAATACGTCCACCACCAATGACAATGTTTCAAGAGCTATAACCCTCACACAGCAGCACATCTGGGGCTGTGAAGCAATTCTGTGTTGGCCCCCCAACAGAGAGATCTGTGGTGAGCACACCACTAAGGCGGCAAGAGAAAGAGGTAGTGGACACACTGTGACTGACCGCAGAACACAAGGGGGTGGGGAGGTTATGGAGTTGGGGATAAGGATGTGGGAAGAGTATGGGGATTTTGCCTTCACATAATAAACCACTTTTTCAACTTAACACAGGCAAGGACAATGCTTGTTGAGTGATGGTGTACAATTTAATTACTGGCTATATACACAAGAGTGAAGTAGGTGCAAAGAAATTGGACTAGAAATAATGGTCTATGAGTTCGCGCCGGACCAAACAGCCGTCCCTGTCTTCATCACGGTGACTGCGTGGCAGCACTACATAATCTGCATGGGTTTTGTTGTCCCCTGGGGGAGGCATGTCCACATCTGGAAACAGCAAAACATCGCTTGATGCACATGTTGTGCAACATGGCACAGACAACAAAGATTTTCCCCACTTTCTCTGGGCTGTACACGAGCGCCCCTCCAGTCAGGTGAAGACACCTGAAACGTCCCTTCAGTAGGCCAGAGGTCAGCTCGATGCAGTTTAGCCTGGATATGGCCCTCGCTGCAGGCCACCTCCTGCGGTGTGCGTGGATTGCGCTGCAGTGTCATGAGGCATGGGAGATGTGGGTAGCCAGTCACCTGCAAGGGTAAAGGGCACAGTTGTCAGTAACAGTAAAACAAGGATGTGTTGCATTTGCCCATGGCATGTTCCTCTACAATGTCTAGTTGACGTTAGGGTGCACTGTTGAATAACAGGGTTGTATATCAATGTGACTACTTGAAGTGTCATGTTCCATGTTAGTGCATACACAATTTCACTTTGGGAAACCCTCTCACACATCTCCCATCTGCCGGTTGTGACATTCATACACCGACAGGATTTGCAGTGTAGTTGCTGACAGTTATTCCAATGCTGTGCTGTTATGAATGTGCCCATATGGGGGTACGAGTGTTAATGAGCCTTTAAATATGGTCTGTGTGTTCCTGCTCTTGTGCAATGACATTCATTATTTGCTGCGTACATGCCATCACTGTATGGCAGTGTTGTGTTATCTTTGTGCTGTTGTAAACAGGGATATTGCCTGTGTATATATGGTTTCCCTATGTTTTGTGGTACATGTAGTTCTCAGCTTGTCCATTACTTCCTGGATATGGCATTGTGCTATACTGACATGCCACGTGTCTGCGGGTTGGCTGCTGTGCTGTGTGGGGTGGGAGGGCAGGTCCTGCATGCACAGTGCTTCGACAGGGCATGCATTGAGTTTACAGTGTATTGTGTCCCTTATTGCATGTTTCCATTTAACATATCATGCAATTTTGTAAGGTGTGATGGCACTTGCATTTACCCAGTGTCTATACAGGTCATTACGACCCAGGCGGTAAGTACACCAACTTTACCACCATGGTGTAAACTATGTTTACACCATGGTGGATGGCGGATTTACCGCCCCATTCCAAGGTGAGTGGGGCGGTAAATCCCCATTTTCCATTTACCCTTCCCCATTCCCATTTTTGCCCCATAGGGCATAATGGGAGTGGGGAAGGCGCTAATTACGGCACCGTAAATTACGGTGCCGTAATTAGCACCAAGGCGGTTTAGCGCCATGGATTTTAACGCCTGCTAAAAGCAGCCGTTAAAATTGGAATCAGGCGTTACGGGTTAACGACGGAGTTAACCCTTAACGCCTGAGTTGTAATGAGGGCCTATGTCAGTGGCCCTTGGTGCCTGTCCATGTAGGCAGGCTGTATACTGTTCCGCAGGAGCATGGCATCATGGCTGGATCCAGGACACTGGGAGAAGCATTGTGTGATGGCGAGGTCTGCATCACAGGTCAGTGGTACACTCATTGAATGGTACTGCTTCCTGTTGCGGTGTACCTCTTCCTCTGCCAGAGGGCCCACAAAGGCCACATGTGTGCAGTCCAGGTCTGTCATCACATTGGGCCGCCGAGAAGAATTGTGCCTTTGTGGCATGTATATGTGCCGGGATGCTGGACAGGGGGATAGGGTGGGGTGCATCCCGCAGGAGTGCATCCAATGCCTGCACGAGAACAATGGAAGATCTGGGCTGCGAAATGCCTTGCAGCATGCCCACAGTGTGCTGGTAGGTGTCCGTAGCAAGGAAATGCAGCACCGGCTTGAGCTTCAGCAGCAGTGATGGGGCTGTTCGGATGTTGATCCTGTTCTGTATTCCGTCCTGGATCATGGAGAGTAGCTCAGTGATGGTTCCTGTCTAGCCGGTAGAAAGGGATGAGCTGACCATCTATTAGTGCCCAGGTTGATGGCCCGACCACGGAAATGGGAGCTCACTCTGCATGGTGTCTCCTCCACCTCTCTGCACCATGTGTTCTATGCTACTGTTCATGCATTTACTCCTTGATGAGGTGCTGAATATCCAGGTTGGCTATGGCTAGTGCCTGTATGGTATTGGGAAAGGTGTGGGCCTTATATACTCTATCTGTGTCCATTGGGTGCACCCGTGGCTTCATTCCACCACCTGTTTGAATTTTCCTCTGCCTTTTGGGTGAAGGTAACTGCACTGTGGTTTTGGCGGAGTTACTATAATTGTTTGGCAAAACTGAAACTTGTAATACAGCAGAGTTACCATTCTGGTTTCTGGTGCCAATTTTGCTGGTGCAATAACTGCCAGAACATGGCATGATTAGCTCCAGCAGTAATTCCGTCTGCGGCCCATTTCGGCAGAGTGGTAAAATAGTAAAAGTGGCAGAAGGATTGACACAACTTCTGGTTTGTGTCTGGTTTTTAAACCAATCGGGCTAAAACCTCCTTGGTTTCCTTGAAATCCTCTAAGACATTTCATCTCAGGTTAAATGCATGCTGGGGAATTCTTTTCTCCATTCCTGAAGTATGTAGCCACCTTGTGTGGGTACATTTCGATTTTCTTTTTCTTTTCCATTTTTTCTTTTGACCTTTTGGGACTGTCCCTATCCTAGAACACACCTGCCTATTACTACATTTATTGTTAGGCTAGAATACTCTGTTTTTTTAGGGTGAATTAGAGTCTACACCATAAGTGTTTCATGGGGATCCCTGGCATGAGTACAGACTGTGCGATCCACGGCAGTCTACACATTAGAGCTAGCAATTCCCGTGTTAACCTAATTTTTTATTACAACACCCAATAGATCTTTTAATTTTAACATTTTTAATTTCCATTTTTCCTCACGGGTCACTTTTTAGTGCATCTAACTCTGTTCCTGAGGAAGGCGTTACATATATACATCTACGCCGAAATGTGGGATACACCTGCTTTGGTAACATTCTGGCAAGTGGGTGGCAGTCGGCTGTGTTCTAACTCTTACAGCCACCTCACATAGACCCCGAGTAGATTCACGGATTATCCAGTATAATCCTGTAGGTTTTCTTCTTTTTTGTGTCTGAATAAATTGTACCATCTGGCAACAAATGTAACCATTGGGTTGGTTTGCCTGTCGTTTTGGATATGGATTTGTTATGAATGATCAAATAACAACTCAATTGTACCAAATGAATTTGTGCATGTCAAATGATTTCATGCTATTATTTTAAATGTTTTTGGTCTGGTTTCTTTTACTTTAGCATGTTCAGTTTATGTTGAAGAGGTTGGGATTATTAGTTTTTCTTAATCCCAAAAAGAACCGTAATTTTCTTTGTTTGTATATTTGTTGACTTGTGCTAATAAATTGTGATACAGATCTTTTTTCAGATTATAGTGTTGTTTTGTTTCTTTAGGTAGCACACTGTATGCATCTGTGTACTTTTTCTGTTAGAAAGATAAAGTGGAAGATAGTTCAAAAAATATGCCCGGCATATATTGTAGACTAGGAGGCATATATTGTAGACTAGGATGCATGTTCTAGTAATTAAAACTAGAATGTACACCACTTTCCTATTTAGGAGAGCGTTTGGAGGGATTTCCTTATACAGAGAGATAGGATGCAGTTAATCGTTTTGACTTCTTCTTACTTGATAGCTAAGGCATGACAGGCTTCCAGCACCTGTGCGCTGCGAGTGCATTCAGGCCTCCAGCACCTTTGCGCTGGGAGTACATTCATTCCCCCAGTGCATTTGCGCTGGGTGTGCCTTTAGGCCTCCAGCGCCCGCGCGCTGCAAGTGCATTCAGCTGCTGAGAGTACATTCAGGCGTCCAGCACCCATGCGCTGCGAGTGCATTCCGGCCTCCAGCACATGCACACGGCAAGTGCATTCATGCGCTGTGAGTGCATTCAGGCCTCCAGCACCCAGCGATGGGAGTGCATTCAGGCCTCCGGCACCTGCGTGCTGCAAGTGCATTCAGGGCTCCGGTGCCCGCGCGCTGCACGTGCATTCAGGGCTCCGGTTCCCGCGCGCTGCAAGTGCATTCAGGGCTCCGGTGCCCGCGCGCTGCAAGTGCATTCAGGGCTCCGGTGCCCGCGCGCTGCAAGTGCATTCAGGCCTCCAGCACCTGCACGCTGCAAGTGCATTCAGGCCTCCGGCACCCGCATGCTGCAAGTGCATTCAGGCCTCCGGCACCCGCACGTTGCAAGTGCATTCAGGCCTCCGGCACCCGCACGCTGCAAGTGCATTCAGGACTCCAGCACCCGCGCGCTGCGAGTTCATTCAGGCACTGAGTGCATTCAGGCTTCCAGCACCGGGTGCTGCAAGTGCATTCCGGCCTCCAGCACCCGCGTGCTGCAAGTGCATTCAGGCACTGTGAGTGCATTCAGGCCTCCAGCACCTGCATGCTGCGAGTGCATTCAGGCCTCTAGCACCCGCACGCTGCAAGTGCATTCAGGCCTCCAGCACCTGCGTGCTGTGAGTGCATTCAGGACTCCAGCACCCGTGCGCTGTTAGTGCATTCAGGCCTCCAGCACCCCCGTGCTGCGAGTGCATTCAGGTGCTGCAAGTGCATTCAGGCCTCCAGCACCTGCATGCTGCGAGTGCATTCAGGCCTCCAGCACCCGCATGCTGCAAGTGCATTCAGGCCTCCACCACCGGGTGCTGCAAGTGCATTCCGGCCTCCAGCGCCCGCACGCTGCAAGTGCATTCAGGCGCTGCGAGTGCATTCAGGCCTCCAGCACCTGCATGCTGTGAGTGCATTCAGGCCTCCAGCACCCGCACGCTGCAAGTGCATTCAGGCCTCCAGCCCCGCACGCTGCAAGTGCACTCAGGCCTCCAGCACCCGCACGCTGCAAGTGCACTCAGGCCTCCAGCACCCATGAGCTGCGAGTGCATTCAGGCCTCCAGCACCCGCACGCTGCGAGTGCACTCAGACCTCCAGCACCCGCGAGCTGCAGGTTCATGTAGGCCTCCAGCACCCGCAAGCTGCAAGTGCATTCAGGCCTCCAGCACCCGCGCGCTGCGAGTGCATTCAGGCCTCCAGCACCCGCGCGCTGCGAGTGCATTCAGGCCCCCAGCACCCGCGCGCTGCGAGTGCATTTAGGCCTCCAGCGACAGTGCGCTGCGAGTGCATTCAGGCCTCCAGCAACCATGCGCTGCGAGTGCATTCAGGCCTCCAGCACCCGCGCGCTGCGAGTGCATTCAGGCCCCCACCCAGCACCCGCGCGCTGCGAGTGCATTCAGGCCCCCACCCAGCACCCGCGCGCTGCGAGTGCATTTAGGCCTCCAGCGACAGTGCGCTGCGAGTGCATTCAGGCCTCCAGCACCCGCGCACAACAAGTGCATTTCATAAGCTAAGGCCATCAAAGGTCCCATCATTGTGAAATAACCAGCAAAGAAAAAGCATGTACACTACTGTTCCATGGATAGAAATGAAAGTGGATCACATTGCTGCCTTTCCATTTACCAGAAAGTGCATGAAAGGGTCAGGAATGTCCCGTCATGCAGTGCCCATCTCTCTGCAGCTGTTCCAAAAGGCAAAAGGGAATCCTTTTGTTTTCTGCATGCTTGTGATTATAGGTTGCACTTTGCGCAAATCAGGGGGCCTTTGTGTACATTTTAAATGGAGTGAAAAGGAGCATTTGAGTGTGTCCATCTATTTTGCACCCATTTGAATGCCCTTAGTGAAGTGAGTGGGTGCATTTTTTGAGCGTTTATGATGACATGCTCATCTCATCACTTGCGCGACAATAAGCTTAGCAAATCTGCTCATATATGTATCGGCGTATAGCTGTTAATTACAGTTCTTCCTGATTCATAGCGCTACACATAAAAGAGGTTACTATTAACCAATGGTACACAAATTACCAACTCAAAAATGAAGGATTGGGTTGGCCCTGCTAGGATTAAAATATGTGAAAAGCGGCTGGAATATACAGTACAGTGAGTTACTCTGTCAAGTATGGTCATCACAGGCACAGGTACTCACTACCATCAAATGCCAGGTACTAAGCCATTCAGATCATATACTATGTTTTGCCATCAAATGCCTAGAGCTCAAGTCATATGACAGGTTTTTAAACAGGAACTTTGGTACTTATAGAACAATTCATATATTTATCAAACTCACACGCATTCACTCTACTGACAGAGAGGTACATGAAATGCCCAGGTGCTCCCAACATTTCCAAGAACTGCCAACAAACTCCCAACTTTGATAGTGTGACGATTCACAGGATCTCGTCTTTTCGCCCCAGAGTGGAGCCATCCCTGTGAGGTAATGGAGGTGAGGCTGCTACCCAATAGTCCCCCTAGGGGTGGCATTCAGGACCATGAAGGACCTCCAAATACCTATTTCCCCATAGGCCATGACCCTGGTAAAGCCATCTAACATCCAACCTAACAGTGCTACTATTAGTTGCTGTAAAGTCTCACATACCTCATCTTCAAGATCTCCTTTGGCTGAGACGAGAAAGAGCCAAGGAAACATGCAGAGTAATCACGAACTGTGTTACCAAGAGACTGCGACGAGGTAGACCCAAGGAGGCATGAAGATTGCATCAAGAACATCAAATAAATATGTTGACATTAGGCTTTGGCGTGCCCAGCTATATAACGCAAAGACTGAGGAAGGACTCATTTTGTGGGAAAGTAGACACAGCTCTGGGGGAAGCCGGCGTCCATCCCGGGAAGTTTAAAACCAGGGCATCCGAAGTGCCGAAAAACAGTCGGTCTTCAGGCAAGAAGCCGAGAGGAGCTGTGCGAGCCCGTGCGAGACCGACTTGCTACTGAAGTGGTAAGAATCCAGTGGTGGTGTGACCTCTAAGAGGTGGACCTGGTGAACCACTAACAACACCAAGACCACCATGGAAATGGTTCTACATAGCCACATCGACCGAAGAGATGCAGCAGAAAAGCATGCAGGGGACCTGTGCAGAAGCAACACTGACCTGCGACTGTGGGATGAACCGGCCAAAATCCCCCATCAAGATGAAGGTGACAGGAGCTATTAGCAAGCTGGGTGAGGTGTGGGGAGGTACAAGAATCAAACATTTGTCTGGAGTGAACTCCCCATTCCTCAGGAGTGATCTCCCTCCTTACAATAGTGATACTCAAAGAATTAACAGTCCAGCATTCCTCAGGATTTCACTCCCTAGTCACAGTAGTGATATCCAGAAAACCAAGAGTCAATTCTTCTTCGGGGGTAATCTACATTGTCACAATAGTGACACCCAGTGAATCAAGAGTCAAGGAAGTCAGGCTCATGGGAGCATCCCAGGAGAATGTTTCCTATATAAAAGGTAGGGTCTTTTGAAGGTAGAAAGCACTATGTGTGATGAATCGAGACTACGTTCTAATGTGCTCATCACATAGGGCGTTCTTGATCATTTCAATAAATGTCATGCTTATGAGTTTAGAACGCTGGAGTATTTTTATGGCAAGATAGGTGGAGTTGCAGCAATCAATTCTGGTAGAAATAAAAACATTCACCAATTCACCAAAGGCCCTACAACTAAGGCTCCTGTCTGAGCCTGTCGGAGCATGGAGGAGCTTGTAGTCAATATGTTCGAATTCTGCCCAAGTAACGCCCTGGCAACATCATTGGTAAGCACTAAGAGCAGCTAACTTGCGCTTTTGCTGAGCAACGCATCTCTAACGTTCTCACCAAACTAAACTCGGAGCATAAGTCTCAGGCCAACCATCCACGGGTCTATGGCACCCCCTGCATTGAACCTACCAATCGTCGAACTCGCAAAGAACTCACAAGTGCTTTGCAGGCCTCATCCTCTTGGGCGTTAGCTGCCTTGTGCTATGAAAAGTGCATACTAGGAGCACCTGAGGTGGAATACCTAGGCCAACGTATCTCCAAGGAAGGGGTGAACCAGAAAAGAGACAGTCTGCAAGCTATTGTGGAAGCCCCAGGTCAACATCAAAAGAAGATCTGCAATCGTTCTAAGGAATCGCACATGACTATGTGAAATTTGTACCCAGGTTCTCCGAGATGACTTCCCAGCTGCAGGAACTACTGAGGAAGGGAGCAGTGTATAAATGGGACACGCAGAAGACAACATTGTTAAATGTGGTAAAGTCAAGGATCGTGCATGCCCCATGTCTCAAACCGTTCAACCCGATGTGGGACACTTATGTGACGACAGACGCCAGCACCTATGGCTTGGGTGCCACGCTCACTCAGAGGAAGGGAGACACAGAAAATATAGTAGCCTTCGTGTCCACAGCACTTTCTAAAGTGGAAAGAAATTACTCCACAGTCGAGAAGGAGATGCTGGCATGTGTCTACGTCGTTTGGTATTTTAGGACATAGGCGTGGGGCACCAAGTTACACCTGGTCACCGACTACAAGCCATACATATGCTGAGCCCTGGAGGGAATACAATAGCAACCCCCAGCCTAGCAAGGATAGCAGCAAAACTTCAGGAATATATATATGAGTTTGTGCATGTTGCAGGGTGGAAGAATGCTCAGGCAGACTGCATATCCTGACTACTAGACCGCAGTACCCCAGGGACCACCTTCCTCAAAGATGAATGCAATGTAGCGTCCATCAGGGACCTAAGGTGTCATGAGTTCATGGAGATGAGAGAGTCCCATTGGAAGGAGGAACATCTGCAAGACAAAGCACTGAGCAGAGTGGCAGACTGGGCTACGAATGGGTGGCCCAGTGAAAGATCAATCCCAGAAGGCCTGCGCCCATACTGGAAGGTCAATGAAGAGATTGTGTAAATGGACGGACTGGTCATGACGGGGGAGACCAGGTCATTCCGACCAGGGGAATGCGGAAAATCATATTGTGCAGAGCCCATGACGGACATTTAGGCAGCAACATGACAAGACGGAGAGTGCAGGATGCATACTGGTGACATGGATCAGGACCTCTGAACCACGATCGAGAGGTGCCACGAGACTCAAGGTGAGGCCGGCGCCCATAATCCCCATGGAAATTCCCAAAGGAGTTTGCCAAAAAATAGGGTTTGACTTCATCAACCCACCTGACGCTATGTCCCTTGAGCATAGGTACGGGGTAGTAATGGTGGACTACCTGTACAAATGCGTGGAGGTTGAATTTGTACCAGACATCACTACCGTCATTGATGTGCTAAATGCGGTGTTCCATAGAGAAGGGCTTCCAAAAGAAATTGTGACAGACGAGAGTGTCCAATTAGTCTCCAGAGAGATGGACATCTTCCTCAGGAAACACAACATACGGCAGTTAAGAACAGGCATCTACCACCCGCAGGCAAATAGCCTAGTGGAAAGAGCCAATCACTTTGTGAAAGGCACCTTACAACTCGCCAGTGCAGCAGTAATGAACCCTTACAAGAACGTTAAAGAAGCACTGGCTGCCCATCTGCTCACCCCCAACGCCGTCACCTTTCCAAAGTGCGAGAGGGAGAAGGGCAGTATCCACGCTAATACCCCCATGGCTACGCAAAGTCAGGAAAGATGATGCCATGGACATGAGCATAATAGTGTGGAGGATACAGAAAAGCAAAGATGAGATGAAGGCACAAAGTGACATGCGCAGAGCGGCCCACCGCACACACGTCAAGAAAGGGGACTTAGTGAAAATACGAATGCCCCACAAAGACCCTACAACCGGCTCAAAACATAGTCAGTCAATAAAAGTCATGCAGAAAGACACGAACCACAGCTATATAAGTGATGGCAAAAGGTAGAATCTAGAGAGGATGGCCGTGTACAAAAAGAATGAGCCTGAGAGAAGAGAATCTGCACGAACTGTAGATTCAGATCTGTGTGACAATAGGAACAGAGAACCCGTGGCAGGAGGTCCAACTAGAGAGTCTAATGAGTTGCTCCACTCCAGTAGCAAGCACCCCAAGGAGAAGGTTCCAGCATCACAAGGATAAGAAGCACAGGATGCTGATGCTGTAGAGCCAAGAGCAGCAGCCAGAGAGACTCGTCCCCAATGAGAGAAGAGAAAGCCAACCAAGTACAATGACTTTGCCCTGGAGTAGGACCAAGCTGCTCCAACAAAAGGAGGTGTGTGGGGATCTCATCCCGCGACAACTCGGTGATGCAAGTCTTGCGAGATGATGCGTGCAACAAACAAGAAGCAAGTGAAAGTAAATAGGGGAGCGTACCAGGCAGAAGCACAGCCGGGCGTTTCTCCTGCTGAAATACCCGAGCTCCAACTGGCACACAGTCTAGACAGTGTTTGGGCTACGAGCAGTTACACAGCCTGCCTCTAGGTTGCTTATTGCCCCCCAGGACATAGGTGTGATGAACAACACCAGGAGGGCTTAAACCCAAGGCAGTGAGAACTGGCTTGGTTGCCTGCAGACTCTGAGCTTCCACTTTGAGTACCTTGTTGTCATTTTGTAAATAAAGCCCATCACCCCCAGCATATTGTGTTCGTGTTCATTGGACCACCACACTGGATGGCTTCCTCGCATGGAAATGGGGAAACTTGAGGGCTTTGTGGATTTTCTGACAGAAGCTGTCAGCTTTCATATCACATCAATAAACATAGAAAATAATAAGTACTGCATTGCTAGCAACATATAACAAAATCCACTGTTAGCACTATTGTATATCTAGTCAACATTTCTCTGCATGCTGGGAATTGTAGTTAGAGCCCCATATGTAATAGGACTGGGGAATCTACATGTCCCAGAAGCCAAACTGTTGTTGGATAAAGGTCACAGATGCCACGTCTCTCGAGTAACCCATGGCCATGTGTGAGAAAGACATCAAGTTCTTGTTTGCTTGGAATTCTGGGAATTGCACTTTAACGTAATTACCAAAGGGGGTAACCCGGACCAGGTGGCCATCTCACGCAGGGCCATGGGAATCTGGACCAGGTGGCCATCTCACGCAGGGCCATGGGAATCCTGAGGTTACCAAAGGGGGTAACCCGGACCGGGTGGCCTTCTCACGCAGGGCCATGGGAATCTGGTTCAGGTAGCCATCTCACGCAGGGCCATGGGAATCCTGAGGTTACCAAAGGGGGTAACCCGGACCGGGTGGCCTTCTCACGCAGGGCCATGGGAATCTGGACCAGGTGGCCATCTCACGCAGGGCCATGGGAATCCTGAGGTTACCAAAGGGGGTAACCCGGACCGGGCGGCCTTCTCGCGCAGGGCCATGGGAATCCTGAGGTTAACAAAGGGGGTAACCCGGACCAGGTGGCCATCTCACGCAGGGCCATGGGAATCTGGACCAGGTGGCCATCTCACGCAGGGCCATGGGAATCCTGAGGTTACCAAAGGGGGTAACCCGGACCGGGTGGCCTTCTCACGCAGGGCCATGGGAATCTGGGTCAGGTGGCCATCTCACGCAGGGCCATGGGAATCCTGAGGTTACCAAAGGGGGTAACCCGGAACGGGTGGCCTTCTCACGCAGGGCCATGGGAATCCTGAGGGCTGTGGAGATGGCTGAGGCGAGCCTCTTTTGATGGGTTCAATATGAAGTACAGTGGAAACAGCTCACCTCCTGGGAAACCTATCCAGGCCTTTTCCACAGCGGCCTTGAAGGGGTTTCTCCGCAGTGGCCTGGAGCAGATCCCTCTCTGCAGGATTCAGAGCTGGGGAAGCAGGAAACCTCTCTACCCCTGGAGTGATCCGGGTAACACCGCGGCACTGCGGCTGCGCAAATCGAGAAACTGTCAGTGCTGCACTGCGGCTGCGCAAGTCAAGAAACATTCATCGCTGTATTACGGCTGCGCAAATCAAGAAACACCTATCGCTGTACTGCGGCTGCGCAAATTGGAAATCTCGACAACGCTGTACTGCGGCTGCGTAGACCATGAAAACCAATCCGTACTCTACGACTGCGTACGTACATAAAAACTGCGGCCGTGTACGTCAAAAAAACACTGCGGCTGCGCAGATTAGGAAACAGAATACAGCTGTACTGTGCATATCAGGAAACACCACAGCGTTGCCCTGCGGCTGCGCAGGTCCAAAATACTGCTCACTCAGACATCCGCAATATAAGCAGCACAATCCGCCCAAACATGCGCAAAGACCGGCTGTGAAGATTAAGGGCCTCATTACACGGTAGGCGGTGAGCCATGGCGCTATTAGCGCCATGGCTCATGCCGGTAAAATACCGGCACCGCCTTGGCGGAAAGGGGATGTTGGAGGGGCGGTAAATCCCCCTTCCGCCATTGCCCTTCCCCATTCCCATTTCTGCCCCATAGGGCTCTATGGGAATGGGGAAGGCGCTAATTACGGCACCGCAATTTTGCGGTGCCGTAATTAGCTCTTTTGGTCCCTTAGCGGGTTGGTATTTAACGCCTGCAAAAAGCAGGCGTTAAAACTCCAACCCGCTAAGGGAACTCGTAGTAAGGCGGCAGGGATTTACCGGTACCGGTATTTTACCGGTGCCGGTAAATCCCTACCGCCTACCGTGTAATGAGGCCCTTACACCGGTCTATTTAATGTTCTGACACTGCACACCCCTCCCCCCAGGGGGCATTCATCGGCTTCAAAAGCACCGCGGGAAGCTAGGGGGAATCTAATGTAATCTCAACAGCCGTAGATCAATTAAACACCCCCTTCACAGGCCGGTCGTTGGCCATCTCACCCTAGGTACACGTGCGTATATGACTTACCAGTGATCCATATCACTGCCACTCCTAGTGCTTGCATTGCTTCCTACATTCCAAAATGAAAAACCTGTTGATCTACGTTATCGCAAGCCCACGCCCACACTTTCGCAAAGGGGCAGTGATGTGGGAGTTTTGGTTAAAACGCACCGAGTTCATTTTTAAATGAGAGTGTACATAATGTTACCCTAACATGGGCATATTTATAAAAATAAAACGGAATTTACTACGATCCATGTCACCAAATGTTTATTTTAAGTCAAACAGCATAGTCATATGTTTAAAATGATGATTGCAACATAATAAACTCAGCTGTTTTTCATAGCAATTCAAATTGTGTAACTAGTTCTGCAGTGCTTTATGGTGCGTTTCCCTGTGGACTCAATGGGACTGGGATTTACGAATGCCGCCGGACGACTTACAGGACCGCCGGGGCTGTAATGCCCCAGTTATTACGGAAAGTCAAGCGGCGGTAAATCATCACGAGACCAGAGGTGGCCTGCCGGTTTTACCGGCGTGGCTACCGCCAGACTCGTAATGAGGCCCAATGAATGATGAACAGTAAGAGCGTTTACATAGAGAATGGACAAATGCGCTAAATGACAGACTGTCCTTAGTAAATATGGATGGGATGCCACCCTAGGCATATTTGGTATTCACCAAAAGTAGGAAACAGAACATGGGGGTGCATTACAAGTTTGGCGGTGCAGTAAGAAAAGTGAAGTAACTCCGTTACCACCTCTTTTTTTTAGTGGTAACGGAATTATTGCTGTTTTTACCACACTGCCAAATTCCGATTTCTGATCTTGTACTGGAGAATTGCTGGAGGTAAATCCTTCACTTTAAAGCCAAACATCAGCAGAATTACTGAGCAGTAATACAGCCAAAAACTGTATGGAGTCCAATGGACTCCAAAAATGGGGACTAACACCACCTTACCACCACTTAGAATCCTGTGGTGAACCCAGAGGACCAAGTGGTGGTAACAGTAACCGGTTTTGTCAGTAATTAAGCAAAGTTACCACGGAATAACCGCCAAACTCGGAATGCGGACCAGTGTTTTATTGATTTCTGTTGGAGGCGAAGTGGCCGCAAAGGTAAGCAGTGTGAGAAGGAAGCCAAGATACTTGACTAACATCCAGTTTAGCCCGAAGAAGATCCATCATCTTCCCGGAGAACTGTGCCCATTTGGATCTGAAGGCCCACTGGAGGGACCTCATCCTTCGACGGGCCTCTGACACCATGAAAATGCAGGATCCCATGAGGCTGAGCAACCTCAGTATATTGAAGGCTGGTAGATGTTGGGAATCCTTAAACTTTCCCACCATCTGTAAAATGTGCTAAGCCCTCAACTCAGGGCAAATCTTTCCCTGAGGAAGAGTCCAGGACCGCTCCAATGAATTGTATCTTTTCGAATGTGTCACCTAAAACTGCATTTAGCTTATGTGTGTTTTGCATTGACTAGAATAGATGTGCTCTACGCCCACAATTGCATTTAGCCTACGTGTGTTTCCTTTGACTAGCCTAGATGTGCCTTGCGCCCATAATTGCATTTAGCTTATGAGTGTTTTGCATTGACTAGCCTGGATGTGTTCTAACTACAACATAGGCTAGGTATAGCACAGAAGTCCCGTCCCCCCTCATCTACACTGAATCAACCCTTAGATGTTAGTATGTCCTCAGCATAGTTTGACAATGACCTCTGCCTACTTGACTAAACTAGCCCAGACAACACTACTTACCTGTGCCATCATAACCATTATGGCCACTGCCATCATAACAAACCCTCCTAAGGATAGAAATCTGAGACTTAGGTCTAGATTGTCTCCTATCTATGAACCTTATAGAAACTTCCCTAACAACGTCAATAATCGAACGACTACCCGGTCTAAGAACCCATTCTCCACACTAACGCAAACTACTAATACCATGGACAAAACTCCCCCTAAAAATCACACTTCCCGAGATACCCTCTCTCACAAAACATTGCTAACTGCCAACCCTGACAGTACCCTAATGCTTACAGGGTCCCTCATAAACTCTAGTTCAGTGGTAGCCTATGCTACTGAAATTGCAGACATCTTAAATAATGACAATCTCGATTAACTGGCCATAACTGAGACTTGGCTACATGAGGCCGCAGGACCAACTCTCATGTTAGCAGTTCCTGACAACTACCAAATCACTAGAGTGGACCGGCCGAATGCCAGAGGTGGTGGCCTAGCCATCATCTTCAAAACAACCCACCCTATTAGACTTGCCACCTCAGCTCCCTTTACATCCTGTGAAGTACTAACCGCCAAATTGCCCCTCTCCAACAACCGTACTCTAACTATCCATTTGATATATAGACCCCCTGGGCCTCTAGGCACCTTTGAAGACGACCTAACCAGTCTTCTAGCCGACAACACCAAAGATCACTCCCAAACACTACTGCTGGGAGATTTCAATGTAGGCTTTAATGATACTGACAACAAACATGCTGAATCTATTGCTGCCTTACTAAATGACCACGGTCTTACGCAAAAAGTCCTCTCACCAACGCATATCAAAGGAAGGACACTTGACTGGGTATCCTGCAATATCAACATTACCGATATCGTCCCACAATCCTGGACAGATCATCACTTAATACATTTCTGTGCCGCATTAGACCTCCTCAGCCCCAAGCCTAATAATATGGCACCGCCTCTCCCTACCAGAAGTAAGAAGGACATCACTGCTGAAAAACGTATCCCTCTTCTCCTCCCTGCCATCTCTGGAATGGAAAATAACAACCCTGACGCATTGGTAAATACCTTTAACAATGCCATGACTAAGGCACTGGACATGATTGCTCCTGTCAAACTGCGCAAAGCTAGGCAAGAAGCGCACCTGAATGCCTGGTTCACCCCCCAACTCAAATCCTTAAGATCACAAAAAAGGAAACTCCAGTCCATTTGGCGTCACTCCTCTGAAAATAACAAAAATAACCTAACAGAATTTGCGAGAATGTACAAAAAAGAAATAACCAAAGCCAAAAAGAACACCTTCAATGACAGGATTGAGAAAGCTAAATCCAACACTAAAGAATTATTCTCCATCCTCCGCGAACTAGAATCCCCAATTCAACCCGTAGACAATGCCCCAAAGGATAAAGTATGGTGTACTAACATACAAAATGCTCTATCGAATAAAATCCTGGACCTACAATGCAAAATTGCAAAAGAAAAGGCCTCACTACCACTCACTGACCAACAAACTAGTCAAGCTTCGCTGACTAGGGCAACCACACCCTTTAGATTCAAGACTATCTCCATAATTGAAACAGAAAAAATAATATTCTCCCTCAAACTTTCTAACTGTAAAGGCGACACGTGCCCAGCACAGATAATAAAGGATGCAGCGAGAGACCTAGCCCCTTTTATCTCCAAGTTGATAAACTCCTCATTTAAAACTAATACAGTACCGGCCAACCTTAAAGAATCATGGGTCCTACCGTTACTTAAAAAACAAACTCTGGACGCCTCTTTCCCTACCAATTACAGACCCATCACCACTGTGCCATTTCTACTTAAAATTTTAGATAGAGCTGCTTACATACAAATTCAGGACTATCTAGAAGCCAACCACCTACTTGGCTCACGACAATCGGGCTTCTGCCCTCTCCATGGCACTGAAACAGCGCTGTTAGACCTTAAGACACACATTGAAGAACTAAAGGATAATGGAAAAATAGCCTTGCTACTCCTACTGGACTTGTCGGCAGCGTTCGACTTGGTGGACCATGCAGTGTTATGCAACCACCTCCAATCTGCCGCCAACTTCACCAAAGATGCTATAGCTTGGGTCCAATCATTCTTAGCTAACAGGACCATGAGAGTCTTCTCTACTTCAGCCTCTGCCGACCCTATCAAAATAACCTGCGGGGTCCCACAAGGTTCCTGCGTCTCCCCCACCATGTATAATATCTTCACCAAGCCTCTGTTTGACAAGTTGGATAGACTGGGTGTCACCTACACTAATTATGCAGATGACACACAGATCCTCATACCCCTTTCGGGCAACTTCGAGACTGACTCAGCCTTGGTGAACAAAATATACACCCTCATTCAGGCATGGATGGCATCCCATGGCCTCTGTCTGAATGACGAAAAAACGGAATTACTAATCTTAGGTTCTGAAGCTAATATCCAAAAACTCAGCCCAAACTATACATCCTTCAACATTGATAACAACCCTATCAAGGTGATGTCTCTAGTTAAAACTTTAGGATTCTACTTAGACTCCTCTCTCACTCTCAAAAAGCATGTCAATTCCCTTGCCTCATCCACAACGTACACTTGCAAACTCATCAGAGCTTCCAGACCATACCTCTCGAGAGCGAGCTGCACCACACTAGCCAGCGCTCTTATCATGTCAAGATTAGATTACTGTAATGCCATGTACTCGAGAGCCAACAAATACATTACAGACAAAATCCAAGACTGCAGAATAATGCCCTGAGAGGTTAACTGGCTGAAAATAACGGACAGAATTATCCTCAAAACAGCATCCCTCACCTCCAAATGCCTGAATAACCTAGCACCCCATACCTTATGGATAAAATTACCAGGAGAACAGCTACCCGCCCTACGAGATCTGCTAACTCATTTATGTTAGAGATTCCTAGGTTCAAACACTCGACAGCAGGAGGAACCAGTTTCCCTGTTAAAGCGGCACAATGTTGGAACAAATTACCTGTTGACCTCAGACTAGAACAACCCTACCCTATATTCAGACATAAGATACTCAATTGGCTACACACTAACGACACCTAACTTCCGAACTACACTTCTACCTCTCCAGCCCCTACACGACCCTTTGTTCCCTCAAACTACACTGTAGATTGGTTAACTATACATGCATGGTCGTCTGTTCTGTCATATTTGCATGCACCATGAATACATGTTAACGTAGACATGTAAGGTTGTATATACATATCTGTATATGTATGTGTGCATATATTGTTACTCACGATAATGCCTCCTTGACTTACCAAGACCATTGCTTCGTATTTAATGTATCTTGTACCTGTATTTTTGCTCCTACTGCAATCACTGCTCTATGTATTGCTCCCTTGTACTGTAACTAAGTTTGAAGATTTCTTGTTTCTGTTGCGCCCGTCTACCTAAGGGCTTGGTGCGCATTACCAAACAAATAAACAAACCAACAAACAAACCTGGGACTTCTTGAAATTTAGGGAGAAGCTCTGTTTGTGGAGAGAGTGGCAAGTGCTATTTAGAAGTCCCAGAGCTTGTTTGGGAGAACAAGCTCTGATCAGCCAATCGTATAGGTAGGGAAAGACATGAATCCCTCCCCACCTCAGATTCACTGTCACCACTGCCATCAACTTGGTGAAGACCCTCAGGACGGAGGTTAGTCCGAAAGGCAGTAATCGAAACTGAAAGTGAGAGCTGCCAATGCTGAACCTCAGGTACTTCCTGTGCTTTGGATGGATAGGCACATGAAAGTAAGCATCCTGAAGATCGAGTGACACCATCCAATCCTGGAGCTGAAGGGCCTGGAGGATTTTCGAGAGAGTGACCATCTTAAATCTGTCCTTCCTGAGAAACTTGTTCAAGCGTCTCAGTCCAAGATGGGTCGAAGTCCTCCGTCTTACATGGGAACTTGGGAACCAGAAAAAAGGAGTACCAGCCGTTGTATTGATCACCTAAAGGTACCCTTTTCCATGGCACCTTTCTCCAGCAGGGAGAGAATCTCCTGCAGAAGGAGTGTCTATGGTTCCTGAAGAGATTGTTTGTTCAGGGGAAAATCTGGAGGTCCTGTTAAGAATGGAAGGCAGTACCCTTAGGCTACTGTCTACAGAGCCCAAGCATCCAAAGTAATGCTTTGCCATTCTTCGAGATGCTGAGTTAATGTGCCCCCCCACTACAGACTTGTGGGTAAAGGAAAGCAATTTTGATGTAGTGGCTGCAGTGGAAGGTAATGAAGCTGAGACTGCTTGGGTAGCTCTACCTCCACAAGCTTGTACTCCACGAGGAAACCCTCTTTGGCCTCTCTTAGCAATCCTGCCCCTGGTCCTTCTGACTGAGAAGTAATAGTGAAAGGAGCGACCACTGCAACTTTGAGAAGTTTTCTGGCTTTGCTGTGGCTGGTGAATTGCTGCCCCTTAAAGGAGTAGTGCACTCAAAAATATTATTGTCCCGAGCATTCGGGCATGTGTATTTAAGCATACGTTGACCGATCGTAAAAACATTTCCTATGCACCTTACCGTGGTTTTCCTCACTTTAACACATGCAAAATCAGGCAGCACGGCACGGCCATCTTGTGCTGATCTTATCCGTTGTCGCATCGCACTAAGCTCAAGTGCCCTCTCGGCACTAAATCATATCCCCCGCCCCTGAAGCTGACATCACTTGACGCGTACGGCCCATTTCACAATACGAATACAGAATGCATGTCTCGTGTCAATGTTCTCTGCTAATGGCGTGTCTCCATGGAAATGGCAGGATGCCTTTTTCCTCAATAAGTATAAACAGACCGCTTCTCATCAGACAACATTAGACTTACTTTTTCAGTAGTTTCACTGGCCCTCATTACGACCCTGGCGGAGAGGGGTTTACGCCAGCGTAATGCATGGCGTACCTCTCCGCCAGATTACGGCTTTCCGTAGCGCCATGGTGATTTCTACGCCCGGATTTTCCGGGCGGAAAAATCCATGGCGCTACGGGACCTCTTGTTAATTACGCCACCGTAATCTACGGTGGCGTAATTAACGCCTTCCCCACTCCCATTATACCCTATGGGGCAAAAATGGGAATGGGGAAGGGTAAATGGGGATTGGGGACTAACCGCCCCGCCAAGGTCGGAATGGGGCGGTGAGTCCGCCAACCCCCATGGCGGAGTTGGCAGCTCTGCGCCATGGACCATGGTGCAAATTGCACCATGGTCCTCCGCCAGAGTCGTAATGAGGCCCACTGTCTTTTTTCGAATATACCGTGTTTCTGTCAGGATTAGTCAGGCTAGTACAAAGGCAGCGAATATGGCAAGGGAAATGTGCACTAAATTACACAGTGAAAGGCTTCGAATTAAACTACGTGCACACAGGAACAAAGACTCATGTATGCTAGAACCCAGGAGTGCAAATAGAGTGTGACAACAAAACCAATATATGAAAAGGGATGTGGGGTAAGCACCTGACCGCGAGGAAAGTCGGCAAGCGCCTTACCCCCAATTGCTGTTACAGGTACTGACAGCGCTAAACCCATGTGGAGGGCAAGCAATGACAGGATCTGTGAACTAACACTCTTGATGGTATTAAATAAGGGAACTAAAGAACAGTACTCACGAGGACGAGATAAACCTCTTGAATGTCAGCTAGCCCACGAATCCTGTTGATGAAACTGGGACCCAGAAAGGCTATAACAGCAATGGGAGGAGAACTAAATACCTAAGTTGGAATAGTGTGTACAAATTAGTGAGGAAAACATAAGCATTCACAAAGGAGCTAGCTACAACCGCACACCACACCTAATAATCAAATGGGAAATAAATGCAGTTGTGCAATGGAAAACATGGAATGGATCCCAATGGAAAATAAGGATCAGGAGCAGGGAAAACGAAATAACCAATGCAAACTTCCCCCTACCCCTCCAAGGGAAAGACAGGATGCTAATCTAAGAGGAAGGCTAAGGCATACGGGTTTACAGCAGCAAAGGACAGAGTCAAAGAAATATAGAACACAGACAAACTGGGCTGCATCTAAAAGGGGAAAGCACTGAGAAATGCTGCCTGCAAACAGAGGAAGACAAAAAGGGAATCAAGGGAGCAGAAATCAATTAGCGCATGAATCCGAAATTCAGGGCGGAGGAACAAGAAAACAGGAACTAGGAACTAGGTAGAAAGGCAAGGAACAAGGAACAAGGGACTAGTCACAACAGGAACACTGCAAACGATGACCAGCGCTGGACTGAAGTAAGACTGAGGCTTTTAAAGCTGCTTACCGAGCACACGCCTCAGGTGTGCTGATTGCTGCACCTGCAGCCACAGCTGTTACCTATCCTCCACCCAACCTTGTCCTGCAAGGGTGGAGGTGGAGCAGTGGGCCAGGCATTCTGGGAAGCATAGTCATTTGGTTAAAGAAGCATGCTGGCTGCCAAAAACCTGGAATGGATCCGGAAGGGAAGTAGCTTGGAAAATAGGGATTTAGCGCTCCCAATTCATCACAGCACTGTAGCATAAGGTTCGGAGGAAAGGTCCAGTAGGGAATAAACCCCAAATCATGCCCCCAAGTGGTGGGAACGGGAGCGAAGGGAGCGAGTCGTGACAGTATACCCCCTCCTACGGCCGTCTTCGGGTGCCCGCCACCCACACGAGACATCTTCTTTCCATGATGGGAGTGCTTTTTCTTTGGAGGTGGCACTGATGGAAATGGTGGCTTGTGGGCAAACACAGATGGACTTCCATGATAGGAGTGCTTTGTCCTTGGAGGTGGTACTGATGGAAACGGTGGCTTCTGGTGAGGAAGAGACTCATGGTTCGAAGAAAGGCATGAAGGACTTGCAGGACCTGAAGCAGAGTTGGAAGGTCCAGGAAGCTCAGTCACTGGGAGTGGACCCTTATAAGTCTTTGAGGAGGGAGGCAGGCTGGTGCAACATGCCTTAGACAATGGCAGAAGCCCTGTTAGCCTTTCTGCCGAGAGTGGACATGCGGGAGGTGAGGAAATTGCTGGCTTCAGGAAAGGTTTATGTTCAGCCATTAGAGAAGGTGGCGGCTGATGTAGAGGTTCAGATTTTCTTCTGTCATCCATCTGGGAAAAGGCTTGTGGTTGAAAGTGACTAAGGTTTGACTGCACATGTTCTACGCCTTGGAGACCTGAAAGTCCAATGGGTTGTACAAGGCTGGTACTCCTGGTGACAGTCGTGTAACCACCTTGTTGCACGTGGGATACAACAGCAGAGACGTTTGGCATACTGATAGGAGTGATAGACGCAGTACTTGGTATTTCAGGCACACTCGCAGAAGGAGCAATAACAGACACATTTTGAACTGCAGCAGTCATTCCCTTCCTTTGGCTACTAGCACCCAACTGGTGCTTCTTGGCGGAATTCTGTTGCACAAGTCCTGTAGGTAATACGCCGGTCTGCACCACCCCCTGTGCACACCCAGGTGAATGGTTCTGACTCACCACTTGGTCCAGCTTGATGACTCTGAAGCGGGAGCTGGCAAAAGTCTCAAACTCTGATGCTGCATTTTTAGGAGGCTCTGATGCTAAAGTGAAGCAGTTGGGAGAATCGTCTTGTGGAAAAGGCAGGCATTCTGGTGCTCCTCCTGAAGCAAAAGAAAGGCAAGCTAGACTTTCATCGACAGTAAATGGTTGGGATTCAGGAGGAATCGCTGGAGCAGAAGAAAATACAGCAGGATCTGATGGTGTAGACAGGTATACCTCTGATATTGGCAGCGAGGCTAAGCAGGATACAGGCGTCTCATGAACTGAAGGCAAATACTCAGTATACTCCGGGACTGAAGACATGCACTTTTGATGGACTACCGGAGGCTCTAAAGCTGAAGGATGATCTGCAGGATGAGTCACTGTAGCTGAAGACAGGCAGGCCAGGGGAAACCTTGAGGCTGAAGGCATGCAAGCTGAAGCAATCTCGGTTGCTGGATACAAACATGTCCAGGTCTTTGGGACTGGCTCTTGAGTAAATGGCAGACATGGCAGCGGTTCATTGGTTGAAGACACGTGTGCCAAAGATGACTGCAGGGCTGTGGATTGGATCATAGAAGAGTCAATGGTTGTAGGAGGACAGACAGAAGTCTCAGAAGTTGACAGACACATTGGTGGCTCAAGAATGGAGGGCACCTTTAGGGCAGTAGACTCCTTGGCACCAGTAACCAAAGACTGAGCTGTACCCTTGCAGTCCCTTTCTTTAGTGGGTGACACAGAGTCTCTTTCTTTGTAGAAGTCAAAATCAACCAGTGGAATCACCATAGTAAAGTCTCTGTTAATCAGGATTTCGTCAATTGTCCATTCCTCTGTTTTAGCTTCTGAAAGAGGCAGATTAACAATCAACAGTTCAGGAATCGCCTGCCGGTTTTTTGGTTCTGTATACTGTGGAATGAGTCCATCAGAACATGAAATCTGTACTGTCTCTGACTGTTCGTATTGATCAGAATTGGCAGAAGGAAGAGTGAACCCAGAGGTAACATCGTTTTCCACATCAGCTTTAACATCTACTTCAGTCTCAGCAGCTGTATCAAGAGCAGGGCCTAAGCCTACTGTAGTGACTGAATCTGTGTATGCCACCATTGTGGATTGTGTTTGGAAATCAGAAGCTTGTATGTGTGCTAGCTCAGAATTATGACAAACTGCTACACAGGAAATTTTAGGTAAAGGAGTGGCTTGTAAATCTTCAGCTAACTGCAATCCCTGACAAACAGCAGAACAATTGTTAGAAACTGTGCCCAGATTAAGCGCTGTGCTAGAAGAAAGACTTTCACTCCCAATAGATCTAACATATTGACAAATATCATGGTTTACCAAAGTCTCTGCACTTAGGGGCTGAACAGTGTTCACTTCATCAACATCAACGGATAAAGTCTGAGGTGCATTCAGTAAAGCGTGCAAGGTTTTATTCTCCTCTTGTAAAGAAATGAATTCTTGTCTTAACTCCTCAAGCTTAGCTCTTAGCATGCCCTGCATTAACTGTACATCACTATCAGTAGGCACAGGGGGAGGCATAGTGGCATCAGGGCTGGATCCTGCACTAGCAATCTGGATGTGCACCGATTGTACATTGTCCTCTACTGCTTGCAGGTTCTGTGATTTATAGTTTCTCTTACCAACTTGGTCTGTGTTTCCCTTAAGCAAACTATTGACATTAGACCTCTTGGCATTAGGGACTACAGTATGTACTTGTGCAAAGGAGTATGCTTTAGACTGAGGGTAGAAAACAGAAGTTATGCAAGGAACCCCTCCATTCTTTATGTTTGTACCATGAAACTGTTCTATCTGAGGTGAAGCACAACTGGAATCATGGGGTTCAACAACAGAGGTACTCTTGTATAATAAGTCTAACAGTGTGTTGTTTTCTGCGGCTAAGGCTTGCGCTGACATAGAATCGGGATCAAAACAAAAGATAGAACTAGGATCAGGCAATGTAGGATGTGCCATCCTATGGGAAAAATACTTTGCACGTAAATGCCCATTCGTGACAAGGAGTTCATTTAAGTCAGGACTAGTGATTTGATTGTCACAGGTAAATGTAGGGGAAGCTTTCTGTACAAACATGTTAGAGGCCTTGCTGCCTTTCTTTCTTAAACTTGCCATATTCAATGGGAATTTTGGGCTGGTCATTCTGTCAGGATTAGTCAGGCGAGTACAAAGGCAGCGAATATGGCAAGGGAAATGTGCACTAAATTACACAGTGAAAGGCTTCGAATTAAACTACGTGCACACAGGAACAAAGACTCATGTATGCTAGAACCCAGGAGTGCAAATAGAGTGTGACAACAAAACCAATATATGAAAAGGGATGTGGGGTAAGCACCTGACCGCGAGGAAAGTCGGCAAGCGCCTTACCCCCAATTGCTGTTACAGGTACTGACAGCGCTAAACCCACGTGGAGGGCAAGCAATGACAGGATCTGTGAACTAACACTCTTGATGGTATTAAATAAGGGAACTAAAGAACAGTACTCACGAGGACGAGATAAACCTCTTGAATGTCAGCTAGCCCACGAATCCTGTTGATGAAACTGGGACCCAGAAAGGCTATAACAGCAATGGGAGGAAAACTAAATACCTAAGTTGGAATAGTGTTTACAAATTAGTGAGGAAAACATAAGCATTCACACAGGAGCTAGCTACAACCGCACACCACACCTAAATATCAAATGGGAAATAAATGCAGTTGTGCAATGGAAAACATGGAATGGATCCCAATGGAAAATAAGGATCAGGAGCAGGGAAAAACGAAATAACCAATGCAAACTTCCCCCTACCCCTCCAAGGGAAAGACAGGATGCTAATCTAAGAGGAAGGCTAAGGCATACGGGTTTACAGCAGCAAAGGACAGAGTCAAAGAAATATAGAACACAGACAAACTGGGCTGCATCTAAAAGGGGAAAGCACTGAGAAATGCTGCCTGCAAACAGAGGAAGACAAAAAGGGAATCAAGGGAGCAGAAATCAATTAGCGCATGAATCCGAAATTCAGGGCGGAGGAACAAGAAAACAGGAACTAGGAACTAGGTAGAAAGGCAAGGAACAAGGAACAAGGGACTAGTCACAACAGGAACACTGCAAACGATGACCAGCGCTGGACTGAAGTAAGACTGAGGCTTTTAAAGCTGCTTAACGAGCACACGCCTCAGGTGTGCTGATTGCTGCACCTGCAGCCACAGCTGTTACCTATCCTCCACCCAACCTTGTCCTGCAAGGGTGGAGGTGGAGCAGTGGGCCAGGCATTCTGGGAAGCATAGTCATTTGGTTAAAGAAGCATGCTGGCTGCCAAAAACCTGGAATGGATCCGGAAGGGAAGTAGCTTGGAAAATAGGGATTTAGCGCTCCCAATTCATCACAGCACTGTAGCATAAGGTTCGGAGGAAAGGTCCAGTAGGGAATAAACCCCAAATCATGCCCCCAAGTGGTGGGAACGGGAGCGAAGGGAGCGAGTCGTGACAGTTTCAGCTCTGTTTAGCTATCCTCATTGCTCATAGCCCGTGCAAACCGATACTAGTACCAGCATTACTATCGATTTAAATTTTGTCGTATAATGGCATCAATAATGCCCCACCAGTACGAGTCGGAGTATTCCGAGGTGGAATTAGTGGAAAGAGAAAGATGCGTAAACGACGGGGCTTCGGACGACAGTTGAGAAGATGAATCACCAGATCAAGAGCCTGAGCATAGTCACATGGACGACGTCTCCACCTGGTGTACCTGCAATCAGTGCAAGGTCATGCCAACCGAGGGGGAGAACTGCTGCTGCCGAGAAAACTCTGGATGCTTGTCCTACATATCGGAAGACGAGACACGGCCGCTATGCGTTGTCGAGCTGGATGACTTCAGGGCAGCCTGCCTCACAAATTCTGTGTTGAGGATTATGATGGTGCTTATGCACGAACTTCACGCAACAGTGCGCCCTCGCAATCCAAGTAACGAGTAAGTGTACTCTAGATATGATGTCACTTAGGCCACTAACATTTCATGTTTGTCTCATATATTGTCGCAACTTTGATCTATCACTGCCAAATGAATGTAGTCTTGCAATTCTATATATCACTTGCAATTTGGGGAAATCATAGTGGTCATCTTATGTATCTTTCACTTAAAACCAATAAACAATATTTCTCAGTGTCCCAAATGTTATGGAATGCATAGTTCTTTGCTTTTGTAATGTGTCTACACTTCAAAGGCCAGGTTGATTGATCCGTGAAGTAACATTTGTACTGGCAACAATGCCATAGGATACAAGATTGCTTTTTCAACTAAGGTTTAAATACAGTTTGTATCTTTCGCTTTAATAGGTGGTACAGGCTGGTGGCCTATCGTGCGTTTACATGGTGGCTCCATGGGAGGCTTGAACACCACGTCGATGAGTAATACCGGCCTGTATCATTGGAGCCATTTGCGTCAAATTCCCCAGCGACACCGGACAGTACAGGGGATTTTCCCCATACTGTGCTGGAACCCGAAGTATACAATGTGTAGTACATTTGTGATATCAACATCAGCAAAAAAATAAAATACAAATGAACTTTTATGAATAGTTGTTTCAATTTTTCAGTGAATCAAGGTCACGCTCACTTGTCCTGGCAGGGCTGGCAGTGTGGGAAAGGCCAAGGTGCCAAACACCAAGTACACTTCAAAGGTATCTTCCGCAAAGCGGCTATTGTACACTGGGCCTACGCAGACCGAGTGTCTGCAGGCATGCTCCCCTGATGCAGACCGCGCCCCTGCAATCCACATACATGTGTCGTCTCCATTCAGCAATGTTCAGGCCCTTTTCTGCATGTCTCTTGACCATCCATCCCCCCTCCAGTATCAATGGCAGTTTGCACCTGTGGCCCTGCCCTCCCGAGGGGGCTGGCAGGGTGGGAACGGCCAAGGTGCCAAATACCATGTACACTTCAACGGTATCTTCCGCAAAGCGGCCATTGTACACTGGGCCTACGCAGACCGAGTGTCTGCAGGCATGCTCCCCTGATGCAGACCGTGCCCCTGCAATCCACATCAGTGTGTGATCTCCATTCAGCAATGTTCAGGCCCTTTTCTGCATGTCTCTTGACCATCCATCCCCCCTCCAGTATCAATGGCAGTTTGCACCTGTGGCCCTGCCTTCCCGAGGGGGCTGGCAGGGTGGGAACGGCCAAGGTCCCAAATACCATGTACACTTCAACGGTATCTTCCGCAAAGCGGCCATTGTACACTGGGTCTCTCCATACCCAGTGTCTGCAGACTGTGCCCCTGCAATCTATATAAGACCGCACCATAAACACGTCACTCATTCACATACACACCCGCTTTTCTAATTCTGTATAAACCCCTTGATATTTATCATGAGAACATCTGTGAGCAAGATTCTGTGAGCAATGGAAATCAATTAGTGATCACACTACCTGTTCTTCTGCTTCTAACTATCCTGCTTGCTGAATTTAATTGTTTGTTAGTCAAGGAAAGGGCAGGTCACCTAATCGTCTCTTTTTGATCTCCATACATTTCTATCTATTTCGAACAAATGTACCCAATAGTGTAATGTTCATTCATCTCACTGCCTTTACCATTCTCTTCTATTTAATTGGTTCTGTTCTCAGTATATAGCAAATGTCAACAGTGTCGATTGGGATAGAATTGCATCCTTCGCGGGCCATGTCTATAAGCATGTTTCCTTTTGATGCGTGAAAGTACATTCAATGGATGAGTAACACATTATGATTTGCGTCACCTCAATCAATTCTGTATGAAAGTTATCCTAGTGTATTATCGACTACGCTACACAGGTTTTGCTTCTGTGACCAAACCAAAACATTGCATAGAAAAATGATGATATAATTCCATCTTTATCACGCATTTGTGTAAAACATTTTAGTAACTATGTGTCCTTTTTTTGCAGATTTTTCAAGAATGCCTGCTTGTATGGTGTACGGTTGCCGTTCTAAGACCCATGACAAACCTAAGGGCACAATAATGCATACATTCCCGAGGAATATAGATCGAATAAGAGAATTGGTCGATATTGCGGATTTGCGCCGGGCGAGCTTGAAACTAGAGCCTTGGATGTCTTGGGGGACTTGAGGGGCGATCGATTCCGCATCTGCAGCCTGCACTTTATCCCAGAAATGTACGACCAATCGCAGTACACAAAAAAGCATCGACTCAGAACCTCTCATAAATTGCTTCTGAACGTAATTCCAACTCTATTAATGCACATGCGGGACAAGGTGAGTTCCGGATGATGAATTAGCTGTAGGCCTTGGGGTAATGAACAGGTAACTACATGAACGGATTGGTGCTTTCGGTGTAAACGTTTCTTACTAAACTTTGCATATTTACCAGATTGTATTACTTTATAGCTATACCACATTTTGCTAGACATCTGTCCCTGGTTTTATGAGCATCATGGAAAGTAATTATGACCATAGTGCCCTTCGAAATAAGCATAATCTTTTCGTAATCGGTTGCTTCACATTTCAATTCTTTTAGGCGAGCATGTTGACTGAAGCACAGACCCTCAGTAGTGACGACATCACCGACACATCCAGTTTACCAATGGTGAGCCCTACAGACTTGCAGAAGTTCAAATAATTGAGAGTTAGATCTTCCCACATATATAATGCAAATCTAATTTTCCTTTTACCACTTTGTGACAATGCACTGAAAATGAAGGAGCAAGATTTTGCATCCTTTTCCGGAGTCAACAACAACTGCAAGCACGTATCAGGTAGTTTTATTTCGCTTTTTGATTACACAAATGTATTATGCATGGAATTTTAAATATATGAATTAGTTTACGTATCCGGTTGTTTGTTTAGATAATGGGCCTCATTACGAGTTTGGAGGTAGCCATGCCATTTTTAGCAGCATGGCTACCCCCAAACTCGGGTCCGGGTCCTGCAAATGGGGACTTACCAGGCCATTCCGAACTTGGAGGGCCCAATAATTCCCTTTCGCGGGACCCGGACCCGGTACATCCCCATTTGAGCCCCCATAGAGCTCAATGGGAATGGGGAGGATGCTAACAACGGGCCCGTTAAAAACGGGCCCGTTGTTAACATCCTGGTCTGCTAGCAGGTCCCGCTTGGCACGTCTGGTCTGGCCAGACGTAAAGAGCGGGTCACGCTGCAGAACTCGGAATGTGGCGGCCCGGAATGAATGGTGCCGGTCCCTTACCGGCACCATTCATTCCGTGGCCACCACAGTCGGAATGAGGCCCAATGTTTCATTTATGCGTTTTTATTTATATGTACCATTGTCTGCATCCGATTGTCTCTGTTCAAGTTCACTTTTTTCATCCATACTAAAACAAGTACTGTGTTACAGGGTGATGCTGGTACCTCGTCTACAATTACATCATCCTTTGGACTATTCCAGAGTATGAGGTATGCGTACTGACAGTTCCCTTGAATGAAAGAAAGTAAATCCTACATCGGATACTGTTAGACAGTGAAATTCATGTAAATGTGCATTGCTTCAAACTTTTATCATTTCAGTTCTAACGTTAGAATTTCTACCCTAATGCAGAATGCAATGCAAAATGCTTGAGTGCAACTTTAGAATCAGTTTGTTTTGCATGGTGATCTCTGGTCGAGTACATTTGCCATCAATCTGGTGAATTTTAAAATCTCTATTTTGACTAAATGACGTACACTGTTTACGACGGTATGTATGTAAGCGACGTGTGCAATGAAAGAATTTGATTTCAAATACGGTTGACTTTTTTTATGAATATTCGATACAAGCAGTGTATACAAGGTGGGGAATTAGAAGAGGAGGCACATGGATCGGAGGTGGTGGACCAGCTTGCTGAAGCGGTCGTCACACTGAAGAAGACGGTTGCACAGAAAATCAAGAAAACAAGGGTAACTTACAAACAATTTAATTTACGAAAAGTATTTTGTGCTGGTGTTGTCTTCATAACCTGTTTTTTAAAATCTAAAGTGCTATATACTGTATGTTGAATTTACATTGAACTTTTATTTACAACCCATCTCCTAGAGGCCCAGAAGGAAAAGAAGTATAAAGACACAGGCAACAAATGAAACCAAAGATGCTGGTTGCCAAACAGATTTCACCATGGAGCAACTATTATTTGAGGCGCAGCCTGGTCCAGTCAATAATCAGACTCCAGATGCTTATGCCCAATGGAATGTGACCGGCGAAGCAAGAAAAGTGTTGCTGGACCATTGCTACAATGCGAGAACTGGACAAGATGAAGATGAAACTGAATATAAGGAAGATGCTTTTGAATTACACACTGACCCCTTCACACAATCTACACCCGCAAAAAAGGGCCACCCAATAAACAATCGACATTGATGGTTTCTCCAATTTGTGAGCAATTAACACGAGCTGAAATAACAGAGACTGAAGCCTCAACAGAATTCACTGAGGAACTTGCCAAAGATCTCGACTTCAGTGTGGGCAGTTTGCCGGATATGTCCACCAGAGTTGAGTCACAAACCACAATCATGCAGGACTATAGTCTGGTAAAGGAGCACAAATACATTGTATTCGACAGCTGCCTGGTAGAGATTATAATGATGCTGAAATGTGTTCATTCAGTGACGGGGGAAGAATACGGGAAGCCATTGGTGAATGTTACTCGTGTATTACAAGGGACAAACTTGAACATCCAAGCCACCTGTGCCCTGCTCTATGCTTCATTTTCATGGTCTGCTCAACCGATGCTGGGCAAAGTGCCAGCTGGAAATCTACTGTGTGTAGCAGCTTTGCTTTTCAGTGGTTCGACCTTTAGTAAGTTGTCCAATTTCTGTACATTTGTGGAACTTCAGTTCCTCTCTAAAACGCAGTACTACAAATATCAACGAGAATATTTATTCCCCGCTATCAGTGAAGCCTGGATAATTGAACAAAAGTCAATTGAAGGGACATTCTCTGACAAACGGTTCAGGCTAGCTGGCGATGGACAGTGTGACAGACCCGGGTTTTCAGCAAAGTACTGCACATACCACTTTCAGGACATGTACACTAAAAAAATAGTGAGTTCTGTGGTCGTGCAGGTGTCCGTATGTAAATCCTCAGTGGCCATGGAGAAACATGGTTTTCTAAAATCTCTGCAAGATCTCCAATCAAGGGGAATGCAAATAGACCTCATAGCCACTGACAGACATGTTTCAATAGCCAAGGCCATGTGAGAGCAGTTTCCAAACATCGCCATCAATTTGATACATGGCACGTAGCTAAATCAATCAATAAAAAACCCACAGCTGCTGGTAAAAAAAAGGTTCTGAAAATAGTTGACAGTGGTCCCAGTCTTTCAGCAACCATCTTTGGTGGAGTTCCAAAACTTGTGGTGGGTCTGTGGAAATTCTACTTGAAAAATGGCGTTCATTGATGCACCACTGTTCCAACGTTCACTCAAGTACAGAGAACCAACATTTTCACCAATGTGCACATGGACCTTTACCGGAGGAGCAGGAATGCAAGAAGAAGTGGTTGGTTCCATCTTCACCTGCACACAAAACTCTTGAGAAGATCGTGTTTGATAAAACTCTATCAAGAGATCTGAAGGAACTTACAGAATTCTGGCACACAGGCAATTTGGAGGTGTTCCACAATATGTGCCTAAAGTACCGGCCCAAGAGATTGTATTTCGGGATACACGGGATGCAATTTCGAACACTACTAGCGGTATTAGCTGATAGCAGGAACATATGCAGACAACAATCGAGAACTGTGGGAAACTTTGGGATGCTTCGTTACACAATGGCCTTTGCAAAAAGAAGCAAAAAGTGGGTGGTCAAGCCAATATACCAGGAAATGGAATCCGATTTTGTGAAAGATCTCGCTTTGAATGTGTTGGACATGCATAATCATGGAATCGCTCATGATTTTGTTCCTAGGACACATACATTGCCACAAAACATTGCAAACGTGCCCTGTCCACCGAAAACAGACCTTGTGGAACAGTACACTTCCCGCTTCAAATGATTAGCAGCTATCTATATGTTCCACAATGTTTATACATTGTACATGACCAATGGAAAACATATGTAACTTGAATTTCAAAGCTATTAAAAGTATAAACTGTCCAAATAAAGCGTAAAAAATTGTCTTTTCAAATGTATCCTCTTTGTCAATTTTATTTGCAATAAGTGCCTGTTAGAGGATGCCATACAGTGTAACTCTGTGCTTTCACACTTCCCGCTTTCGGTGAGCACTTGTGGGTCCTTCACTGATCGGGGGAGGGTCAAATGGATATCAGCATGAAAGCAACTGCGGGGTCTGCAGTTGCCTTAGCAAGCACATGTCCAAATAGCTGAATAAATATGCGTCCCACTAAGGAATGAGACCTAGGCTACATAACAAACTTGGCACGCAAGAACTACTGACTGTAAGCAAAACAACGCATGAAAGGGGGCTTTTGGTGTGAAATAGGTGCATTCTGACCTATTTATTTATGGGGCAATGTGTTAGGGGTCGTTACTATCGGATGTCTTATCAGAAGGACCGAGCTTTGATCTGCGGCTTTTGGAGTATAAAGATTTGAAACACAGTGGGGATAGGTGTTAGTGTTACCAAAATATATGACCACTTCTGATTAGGTATATGGGAGGTGAATTTGTGGTGGTGCGAGGTAGGGTCTGGGACCAGATGCGTTCAAAGGGAACAGGGGTCGTGGGTTCAGGGGACCGCGGCCTGGCAGGAGGGGGTTGGAGATGGCATGAGTCAGTCAGCAGAGATGAATTGTGCACTAAGTTTGGAGCAGGGATTGGTCCGACATTCACGTACGAGCACATTTTGTCAGGGCTCGAGACTCGCTACTTGCAAAATGAATAGCTGCATTGCATGTGGTGGGGGCTGGCTGTGCGCGGCGCTGGCAGAGTGAGCAGTTAATCAGATAGGGCAGACAGACTCTTCAGGGGGGCGGGATATACCGCCGCTCCTCCAACATTATTTAGTGCACGCGAAGGTCAGTGGAGATGGAAGCTCGCTTGTATTTATGACTTACGAGTGTTTTCATAAAATGAGTAAATTTTTCCAAATTACGTGTGGCATTGGTGGATGACAGCAAGCAATTTGTTTTTTTTCAAAAATATTTAAAATGCCACATTGGTCTGCAGGGGCAATCACTCCCATGGAAGTGAAGGTCACTGCGTTGGATTTTTGCTTGTGAGCTGTGCCGACCCCTTACCGCCAATTACGAGGTCCCTTAGCGCCATGGCGCTTTTAACACCTGCTTTTAGCAGGTGTTAAAATCCATGGCGCTAAGGGACCATGGAGTTAATTACGCCACCGTAATTTACGGTGGCGTAATTAACGCCTTCCCCACTCCCATTATGCCCTATGGGGCAAAAATGGGAATGGGGAAGGGTAAATGGGGATTGGGGACTTACCGCCCCGCCAACCTCGGAATGGGGCGGTAAGTCCGCCAACCACCATGGCGTAAACGTAGTTTACGCCATGGTGGTAAAGTCACGGCCCAGGCGGTAACTTACCGCCTGGGTCGTAATGAGGCCCTATGAGTTATTCAAATTCTTCCGTCAACTTCCGCATCAGCATCCCATTGCGAGCTAAACATACTCCATAGCACTAACCTCTCAAGCACATCGTAGACTCCAACATTGCACAATGTTTTCTCTGTGTTTGCATTGTTTCACGTTTGTGTTCATCATTCGTTTTCACACGGTGCACAAGCAATGGATCGATTAGAATAAAGAACGGCTACTGAGACACATTTCTGTTATGTTTTCTACACAGCTACATCCTGCCTTTCTGCGTTATATATTGTTTCCAGATACCAATTGATGGCTTCTTGAGCCGGCAGTTGCAGATACACCTAATTGGCTGGCTTTCGATCACGCTGTTTTGGGACGATCGCCCCAGGCCCATATGCCCTTTCGCAGTACCGGCAATAAGGTGCAACTTGACATCTTTTACGGTGGTCTAGCAACAAGCTGATGCCGGAGACTTGCGAATCACAGTGCGTCCAATGCGCTTATACCCAAAGGAACACAGTGTGACTCACGATAAACATTTGTGTATCGAGAACAAAGAAAGAAACAAAAAATTTGGTTGAATATGGAAATAAATTATAAATTGCAGAGTATTGTGGTTTCCTTTAAAAACAGTGTTTTGAAATTCAGAATTGGGACGCACTGTGCTGTGAGAGGATGTTTGTTGATATTTCAGGTTCTGGTCAACTGACGTCAGGATGTAGGTGATGACTGGGCACGTTTGGCTACGCTGCACAGTAGCGTTACGGAGATAGGTGCAGAATATCGCTAGGAATGGTGATGTCAGCTTCAGGGGTGGGGGATATGATTTAGTGCCGAGAGGGCACTTGAGCTTAGGGCGATGCGGTAACAGATAAGATTAGCACAAGATGGCTGCGCCGTGCTGCCTGATTTCTCATGTGTAAAAGTGAGGAAAACCACGGTAAGCTGCATAGGAAATGTTTTTACGATCGATCAACATATGCTTGAAAACACATGCCCGAACGCTCGGGACAATAATATTTTTGAGCAAACTACTCCTTTAAGATTTAGCGTGGATTGCAAATCTGGGGAAAATCCTGACCTATGAAGCCATGCAAACCTTCCTGCCACTGTGTTAGCTGCCATGGAATGGCCCACACAATCAGAAGCATCAAAACCCGATTGCAAGGATTAACACGTTGCATCTTTACCATCCTGGATGATATTGAAGAATCACTCTCTCATTTCCCCTTCAGGGACATTTTCAGCTGCCTGGGCTATAGGACCCCACAAAGAGTGGGTGTACGTTGCCAATGCACAAGAGGCATTTATGGCCTTTAGCGCCCTACTTCCAGCCAGTGCTGCAGATAGGATTTTGGAGTGAGAGTATTTTAATCCCAATTTTTAGAATTAGAGAGTAAATCCGATTTCAAGAGAGTAAACATTATTTTCCTCCTTCGCAAGAGAGTAAAACGTGTCTGACAACTATCCAATTAAAACTTTGTTCGAAAACATAAGTGACAAAACAGCTATATTTCAAAGGGGTTCTAAATAATGTATTGCACCTGTGGAAACCATTTTCCCCACACAAGAACCTTGTAGATGCATACTTCATGATACTTGGGCACAAACTCTGTTAAGAGTTACTACAGATGCCAGCTAGTTACATCGGGTTTTTCATAAATCCAAGTCCCTCAATCTACCAGTATCACTTCTCTGCCTCTCGGGCCTACTGTTGCTGCCTGGCACTACCTGCTTGACAGCCACTTCATGTTTTTGCTCAATCTCTCCTTCCCTTTGCTACTTTGTTTCCCCTGTCTCCCACTTTCTGATGCTGTACCTCTCACGCTTAAGTGTTGCAATGCCACACTTTGCGGTCTGTTTCTCTGTCACTCTGCCACTCCCATCTCTGCATTCTATTATTGCTGTGTCCCTCCTATATCTCGCTATATCAGTTGATATAACTCCTCTTCCTCTCTCATGCCATTACTGTGGCTAGATGTGTTTTTCCATTTTCTCGGTTGTGGTTGCTACTCCTTTTGATTATCCTTCTTGCACTGTCTCTTATGTTATTGGCCTGCCCTTCTCTAGTCTGCTGTTGATCTGCTTTTTATTTTACTGTCTCCAAATGTCTCTTTTGCTCTGCTTCTATCCTTCACTCCTATTGTGTATTTGTCCTATTATTAACTCTGTTTCCCTTCTCACTTCCTTTGTTGCCCTATCATGTAGCTCACTGCTCTCTCTTCCTGTTGCTTGAATTCCTGTTTGGATTGTCTAGTATGTTCCCTGTCCCTTCGCCCTCCCTACCCACCACCCCGTTGTTCTTCTTTATTGCTTGGGTTCAGAGTTGCTCTTCCTCTACTGTTTTTTTGTTTGTCTTTTAACATAGCACCAATACATATCCAAACAGATGAAAATATCTTTTCTATTTAAAATCTAGTGCAGCTTTACCATTGGGTGCTTCTTTTTAGAGGAGTGCAAACATTCTTTTGCCAATTAGGCTGGGAATTATAGAGTTAGAGGTTTGTCTGACCAGAAGCAGCACTTCGTTGAATGCAGATGCCTTACCAACACTGTTGCCATTACAAGTACAAGCGCCAATATGCGATGTGTGTCCTGAGCCCCGATGAGATGTCTGTTCTAAGCCATTACAAGTATACCAGTCCTCATGGGATGTGCTTCTTCTGAGCATTACAAGTATAGCAACCCAGATGAGATGTCTGTTCTAAGCCATTACAAGTATATCAGTCTTCATGGGATGGGCTTCTTCTGAGCCATTACAAGTATAGCAGCCCAAATGAGATGTGTCTGTTCTGAGCCATTACAAGTATAGCATCCAAAGCAGCCCTGAAGAGTTGTGCTTTCTGAGCCATCATAGGTATAGCAGCCCTGAAGAGGTGTGTGTTCTGAGCGGGTACAAGTATAGCAGCCCAGATGAGATGTGTCTGTTCTGAGCCATTACAAGTATACCAGTTCTCCTGGGATGTGCTTCTTCTGAGCCATTACAAGTATAGCAGCCCAAATGAGAGGTGTCTGTTCTGAGCCATTACAGATATAGTGGTCCTTATGGGATGTGCATGTTCTACGTTTGAGCCAATACAGGTATAGTAACCCTGATGATGTGTGTATTCTGAGCCATCACACCTCATCCTCATGGGGCATGCTTTTTCTGAGCCAGTACAGGTATAGCAGCCCTGAAGAGGTGTGTGTTCTGAGCTGTTAGAGGTACAGCAGCCCAGATGAGATGTGTCTGTTCTGAGCCATTACAAGTATAGCAGTTCTCCCGCGATGTGCTTCTTCTGAGCCATTACAAGTATAGCAGCCCAAATGAGATACGTCTTTTCTGAGCCATTACAGGTATAGTGGTCCTCATGGGATGTGCAGGTTCTACCTCTGCGCCATCACAGGTATAGCAGCCCTGACGAGTTGTTTGCTCTGAACCATTACACATATAGCAGTACTCATGGGATGTGCTTCTTCTGAGCCATTAAACCTATAGCAGCCCCAATGAGGTGTGTGTTCTGAGCCATTACAAGTATAGCAGCCCTGAAGAGCTGTGTTGTCTGGCCTCTCAGGTATATCAGCCCTGAAGAGATGTGTGTTCTGAGCAATCACAGGTGTAGCAGCCATGGTGAGTTGTGTGTTCTGAGCCATACCAAGTAGAGCATCCCGGATGAAATGTGTGTTCTGAATCACTGAACATTTAGTAGTCCTTTTGATAAGTCGAAAGTTAAATCAACTGTGTTACATTTGAATGTGACCTGCATCTTAAATGCATATCTCTGATGCAGACTCGTTAACTCACCTATTAACAGGATTTGAACTAAAATGTTACACAATAATCTCTGCAGCATGGTAATTAAGCCACTAAGCTGCCTTTCCCCAACAGGCTGTTGACACTGAAAGGCATTTAGGGCTAGGGCACTGGCAGTTCCACGTGAGGCTTGCCTGACATAAATGGCTTGTCAAAATCTCTAAACCTGTTTGGACTATGCTACATTAGTCATGAGATTCATAATGAGGCTTTGAAATGTGCTAGATTTCTGGCAGTGGGACTCAGTAATCGTACATGGGAGAAGCGCAAGTGTTGAAAAGCGCAGGCCGAGTAGGGGATTGAAGTATATGACAGCAATGCCATCTTCTCACTGTCTGAGGTTGGTGGGAAGAGCTCAGATACTGCGCTTGCTCTGTACTTTAGCTCGCTGCAGAAAATGCCAACACCTGTTCGTGCTTTCTTAAGAGCAGCGCTGTTAAGAAATTCAGGTATTGTCCCAAAACATAGCAGTGCTGCTAAGAAATGTGGGCATGATGTAATTCGCACTGTTGTGAATATTTAGCATTGTGCAATGACATGCGTACAGTATAGCAGATCCATTGATAAATTAGGCTACTTTACCTGAATATATAGCAGTCCTGTTGAAAGGTACAGGTACAATCTGTGCCACTGAAAATATATACAGCATTGCTGCTACCCGCATCCATTATACCTGCTTGCAGTGGGTAGTCATAAAGGGAGTTAAAGTTCAGACCACATGCCTAACTATGCAATTGGTGTGCTTCTGTGATGAAAAGAAAACAAAGTATGAAATGCCCATGCTGCTGCAACTGCGCTGCCTCTATTAAAGCCAATTAAGCAGAAATGCAGCCCTTGTTTAAGACCAATTACATTTTACACAATACTACCCATGTCCTAAAGCAACGTGAAAAGCATGTTCATGATTCAACATGCTTTAATAACACTGTAACCTACAAAATGCAGGCAGTTGAACAAAGTGAACAAAACACAAATGCCTTTTTACATTACTCAGAAAGTATTATCTTGATAGAAACATTAAAAGAGGAGAGTGTTAAAAAATAATTAAACAGACCAGGACGCATCCCAGTTGCTTCATTCAAGGAACTGTGTCGATTACTAAAGTAAAGAGAGGATTTGCAAGCTGCTGCTTGCCAGGCTGTGACCAGTGATCTCCATGATTTATGGGGGTGCTGCCATAAATAGCCTGTGTAAGTGGTACACAAGGAAGAGTGAAAAGGGCCGTATTGACGAGATTTCTGTGCGTAAAAAGGCCTAATACACACCTTATCTGGAGGGCTGCTTCCAGCGGAGAAAACTCTCTTCCCCAAGACATCAAACTTTTTTTTATTCCTGTCAGTAGGGATTGTAGAGTAGGCTTGAACCACCATATATTCTGGGGTAGGGTGCTTAGAGAGAAATTTGGGGTTAATACATAATGGTCTATATTTTTTAACCAGATCTTTATTGCGTGGCATCTGGTTAAAAAAGCGTGGTGTCTGGGTTTTGCCAGTTTTCTAGGATTCATTTCCTCAAAGCCAAATTGAACAGAAAAACAGTCTCTGTGTGAGTCCCTTGTCCAGGATGTCTGTCAGATCATCCTGCTCTATTTCCTTGGCAGCATGACCCTGACCCAAGCATTCTGTCACTTTATTCGTGACAGACATTTATGCTCCAATAGAATGGCTATTTGGATCTGTAGTGGCAAATCCTACTTCAGATGAAGTGTCAATACCACTAGCATCTTTTAAACACTGAGCCAAGTCTTGTAACATGGAGTCCTATGAGATGAGTTCCTCCGGTACATTAGATGTGCCATACCTTAAAACAAAAAGATAATTAACATCCTCTTCCTCATTCTCCTCAAAAATTCACCCCATAGACAAAGTCATTTTTAGACAATGGTTTAAAAGCTGCTGATGGGTTGGAGTACGACGGCATCAAGATAGAGGGTTTCGATGTTGAGTCCTTCGGCGGTGTCGCAGAAGGAGGTGGTGGCTTTGACATTTCTCATCTTGTTGATACCGTCGATGCCACTCGGGCATGCTTCTTTGACAAACTACTCAGGCTCTTGTGCGTGCGAGAAACCGTTTTTGAAGAATCCCTTTCGGCCTTGTGAGGCGTGATGGGGTCGGAAGCTTTCATTGGTTCTTTTGAAGGACTAGGCAGGGCTGCCTTTGAGAACAATTCCATCATTTGAAGACGGATTTCCTCCCAATCCGCTTTGGAGGCAGACTTACTCGGGAAGCTAACCTTCTTCCTGCCAGGCGAGGAGCCTGATGATGATGAGCGATGGTGCCTCTTTCATTTTCGCCGAGATGAGAACGACAAAGAGTACCATGAATCGCTCCTGAACTGGGGCACTTTGAGTGCTTCTTTGGTCTCTGAGGAGAAATGTTGCGGAAGCTTTTTTCTTCAGATGATCTCCTCTTCGAGTGAGTGGATGAAAGAGATTTAGACGGCGACCGACCTACAGTGAGTTTTGCCTTCCACTCCTTCAAAGCCCTGCTGGTCATGGATTGTCACAACCCGCAATCATCGACTTTGTGTTCCACCCCGAAGCACCAGAGGCATATCATGTGCAGATTTGTGATCAACATTTTAGATCACTGTCCACACACATCACAAAACCAGTTTTCAGACTAGACATCTCGAAAACACAAATCACTCAACAGAAAAATCGCTGAGGTCATTGAACCATTCGAAGCGTGCAGAAAAACAGAACTGAGGCAATGGGCATGGTGTGTGCTATTTATACAAACATCAGCATCACATTCGAGTGCAGGGATGGAAGCGGCTGAGGTACCTCAACAATGCACAGTGCCCTCTGCTATTGACAAATATCCGAAGCTGCAAGCAGGATACTGGTATATCAAAGACGAGGAATAAGTGGAAGGAAAGAATCCATTAGAAATATATGCTCACTTCCTGTGCAGATGTTTATGAGCCCCACACCTTTCTTTAGGATTAGAGCCCTGTTGATTTTGTTAACATTTGAAGGCCTGCAGAATAGTTTACTGTGACTGCTACAAGTATTTTCAGGCAAATAGGCTTGGCGTGGACCATATTATAAGGCAATCCTGTAGTAGAGGCCATTTGCCATGTCTGCCCCAGGTCCAATCCCTGCCCTGGCATCCTTGGAACCTGCGGTCACATCAGGCGACATTCTTTGGATATTTAGCTCATCGTATGGTTTAAAAATAATAAAGTAATTGTTTGGAAATTCATTTCATTTGATATTGCAAATAATCCTCACATGTAGCGTCTGAATGAAAATCATATTGCTAGTTTGGACAATAAATCAAATATATACACCATAAACATAAAATCAATTGCGAAGCAGCTGCAAAAGACACAGTTTATTTCACTTAGCAAAACACAATCTGATTGTTTTGCTCTGCATTCTACAGTTGGGGTTTATAAAAGCAAAGTTGAAAAAAGTCTAGTCGCAAACACTGTTTTGTACCAGCTTTTTAAAATAAAGGTTACAATAGGAAAACAGGTTTTCAAAGCTTTACCAATTATATTTCAAACACAATAGTTGTGCAGTGCACTTCGAGTACCTTCTGCAGTAGAATCAGACCCCCTTGCAGGTGCGGTGTAGTGCTCTTCGAGTACCTTCTGCAGTAGAATCAGACCCCCTTGCAGGTGCGGTGCAGTGCTCTTCGAGTACCTTCTGCAGTTGAGTCAGACCTCCTGGCAGGTGCGGTTCAGTGCTCTTCGAGTACCTTCTGAAGTTGGGTCAGACCCCCTTGCAGGTGCGGTGCAGTGCTCTTCGAGTACCTTATGCAGTTGAGTCAGACCTCCTCGCAGGTGCGGTTCAGTGTTCTTCGAGTACCTTCTGAAGTTGGGTCAGACCCCCTTGCAGATGCGGTGCAGTGCTCTTCGAGTACCTTCTGCAGTTGGATCAGACCTCCTTGCAGGTGCGGTGCAGTGCTCTTCGAGTACCTTCTGAAGTTGGGTCAGACCGCCTTGCAGGTGCGGTGCACTGCTCCTCGAGTACCTTCTGCAGTTGGGTCAGATCTCCTTGCAGGTGCGGTGCAGTGCTCTATGAGTACCTTCTGAAGTTGGGTCAGACCCCCTTGCAGGTGTGGTGCAGTGCTCCTCAAGTACCTTCTGAAGTTGGGTCAGACTCCCTTGCAGGTGCGGTGCCGTGCTCTTTGAATACCTTCTGAAGTTGGGTTAGACCCCCTTGCAGGTGTGTGTCGGTTCTCTCCAGCTGCATACCTTTCCCCCACATCCACTCAGGGTAGTCTAGAACCACGGCCTAGCTCACTGCACCTGTCACAAAGGAAACCCTTACATATCAGTCTGGTTCCCCCCTCCAGGGCAGTCCAGCACCAAAGTGCTAAGCAATTCTCCTCTGAACAGGAGTGCCAGCAGCAAACCATTTCACAATATGTCAAAGTTCTAGGCAATATTTGTTCACTTGGATGGTGTACTATCAGAGTGGGTAAACAGCCTTATTGTTCTTTCCTGCACAAGTTACTAATTGCACATTTTGGAACAGAAGCTAATTATTAAGGCCACGTTTGTGACAGTAGTGATGCCCCCCTCCTTTGTTTCACTTCTTGAACCAATCACCCCCTAGTTTTACTTTGCTGTAGACAGCAAAGTCTCTCCTTCCTCATTTAAGCATCTAGTAACAAAATACAGGTTCATTGGCCACTTGAATTACCATCACAAGTGAGAGATAGAATTAGACATTTGTAATGCTGCTTTCTTTACCTTCTTAAAAGCAATCTGTCCTTTACATTGTACTGGGGATGGAAACTGCGACATGCATGCTCTGCCCCACTTCTGCGCAGCCAGCATGAGTGTGTTCTTACAGTGGCAATGCTGGCATGGTGGCAATGCTGGCATATGGTGTTGGCGTTGTGAACATGTCATCAGAAGTATGGCATATATTGTGGATGCTGATCCTGCATCATGAGGTGTGTTGTACAGTGGCAATGCAAGCATTTCTGTTTGTGCGAGGCATCATACAAATCATTGGACAATGTCCCTCTGTACTGTACAAGGCATCTATAGGATTCTTTTCGGTTTTTGTTTAGCCCAGAAACCATTGTATATTGTATGGCTTTGTACCATATTCTACCATATCCGATGCACATTTGCTTCACTTTACATGATTAGATGTCTAGAACGTATCCATCAATGTGACCCTTTCTCCAGAGTTGGTGTCAGGGAATTTGATGTTTTGTCCAGAATGTTGTTACTGACCATCCACTTTATTCACCTGGCATCAGTGCCAGGTGAATAAAGACACACACAGACCAAGTTTGACGAAGTCTCTAGATGGAGAGGTAGCAATCTAGCATCCTCCCCCGCGAGCTCAGAAGCCGATAGTGATGGCCAGATAGCACGCAAGAATCAGGATGAAGATACCACTTTAGTTAACCAAGACACTAATCATTCTGACACTTTAAGATCTGACGAGTCTGAAGGCCAATCAGGCGCCCGTGCAGCAACTGCTGACCCATCACCTTCTTTAGAACAGATACGCCATTACAAAAAAGGAAATCGCCAAGCGGCTTTGAAAAAAGTAACATTTCAAACACCTTTGGTGACAAATACCATAACCACAGATCCAAACCAAGGGGCACAAGGGGTGGCCAACGTGGCCGGCGGAAACGCCCCTCCAATATTATGCAGAGTAACAAGAGCATCAACAGAGACTCAGGAACCAGAACAGATAAATCTGATTTCTAAGCACATATCCACTCTCTTTGGATGAATAATCAGTCCTAAACAAATTACTGTCATTTGCTCCATCTGGTTTCAATGATTATGTCCAGATTCAAATTGATCTCTTCAAATTTATTAGAAAATTTATATAAAAAAAAATGTCTCGACGTAACCTACTAAACCTATCCTATCGGACATCACATTACAGACTATGCTTAACACACATGTGTTAATGTCTCTAGAAGAATGTGAACACAACCCAACAATGAATGTCATGGATTTACTTCAAGAATTAAACATCCAACATCAAAGTTTGAAAATTAAAGAGTTAAGCAACAAATCAAAGTTTGTGCCCATGTTTCCTAAGGACAATATTATTGACACTTTCCACCAAGCTGTGACCAATGATATTTAAAAAATTGCGGATGCATCGAAAAAGAAAGGCAAAAACAGCCTCAATCTGACAATTGCTGAACAACATGCCTTGCAGAAACTATCCTCTAACCGATCATTAATAATTAGAGAAGCTGACAAAGGCGGCAATGTGCTGATCATGAATAAAGAAGACTATATTACTATGGGTCTGGACCACCTCAATTCACCAGGTTGTTATGAGATACTTCCCTCGAATCCTACTCCGAGTCTCCGCACGACAGTCAGTACACTTCTAACTAAATGGCACTTACGTGGCCTGCTTACTGACGTGGAAAAACAATCCTTAACTGTTACTGGACCAGTAATGCCAACAGCCTATTTCCTTCCGAAAGTTAACAAGCCTTTCCATACGATCCCAGAGGGGAGACCTATCCTAAGTGGAGGTTGTGGCATACTGGAACCAATCCCTATCTACATTAATGAATGTTTAGCACCTCTTGTTATCACAACACCAACATTTGTCAGGGATACAATGCATACTCTCCAAATATTTGAGCAGCTTACTATCATGCCTCAACTGTTGTTGGTCACACTTGATATGAAAGCCCTGTACACCTCTATAGATCATCAGAAGGCAATCGGCAGTGTTGACTATATTTTTCATGAACATTCTGGTTCATTTTTTTAACACATTGAAATGGTGAAAGATCTGTTGTCATGTGCACTCTCTAACAATATTTTCTTGTTTAACGATACTTACTACAAACATCGTATTGGCATAGCAATAGGGGGCAAGCTATGCGCCAGCCCTTGCCAATATTTTCGTGCATCAGTATGAACAACAATATGCATTTGTTAATGATACTTTTTCGCAATTTATCTATGTATGGAAACACTATATAGATGAGGTGATTATGGTATGGACGGGAACAGTGGATTGTCTGAATGCATTTATGTCATACCTCAACACTAGTGATTGGGGGATACAATTTACACACACATATAGCAATTCCTGCATTAACTTCCTAGATCTAACAATTAGCATATCAGAACATGGATTTAAGACTCAGACATTCCGTAAATCTACTTCAATTAATGAAGTATTACACGCTACTAGTTGTCACAAAAAAGCGGTAATCTCAAACATTCGAAGGGCGAGTTTATAAGGGCGAGAAGGAACTGCTCGAATAATGATGTTTTTAAAAAAGAATGTAACTTAATACGTGAAAGATTTCTGGCCAGAGGGTATAACTATCATACTCTTAAAAAGGCAGAACAGGCTGTTAAAAGCATCAAGAGGGAGGATTTGCTTACGCCGAAAATACAGACAAACACAACACAGGCTAACAAATTGAAATTTATAACACGGTTCAATGCAGACAGTTCAAGTATATATGGATTGTTAAACGGCATTGGCATTTACTTCACCTTGATAGAGATCTCTCGCTATGGTTGGATGCTGCTCCAAATTTTATTTATAATAGAGTGGGAACCCTCAAAAATATACTGAGCCCATCATTCTCGTCTAACCCACCACCTCCACAAACCTGGCTTTGTCAAACTCCACGCAATGTCTTTCACAAATGTGGTTGCTGTTCAATGTGTGTTTACGCTCTCGAAACAAGCAAGGTGGACTTTGGCAACCTAGGGAAATACAATATCAATTCTTTTATCAATTGCAATACCACATTTTGTGTGTACTGTATTATCTGTACATGTGGACAGCACTATATTGGCAGTACAATTCGGCCTCTAAAAATTAGAATACGTGAACACCTGTCCACCATTTCTAATCAAGAATCTAAATACCCACTTGCCACCCATTGGCAAAAATGTCATCAAATGGATAATAAGCAACTGATCAGATTTGTTGGTATGACGAAGATATCCTTACCCCAAAGAGGTGGCAACTTGACTCTAAAACTCAGGCAAATGGAAGCCCAGATTATATGCCAATACCGGACTGTTGTACATGGCCTCAACACAGACCATGAACTATCTGTATTTCTGTGAAGCAACAGGAGAACTGTACAATCTGTGTTGTGTAACTGTTTCTACAAATCATATTGGTCATATTGGTCCATGTGACCTGCTAGGTTAGTTGCGATTGTATTTGCCCTTGACTGGGGATACATGAGGTACCTATAGGACATAGAAGCAATTAGCTATGTGATAGTGATCTATCTCAGCCATGGAGAAGGGGGTCCCAAGGTCACTGGCTGCAAGCGGTATTGGCCTTAAATAGCTTACCGTGTGAACCATGCGGCTTCTCATACTTATTTAATAATTCTGTGCTCATTTTAATTTTAATCTTTCTTCGTGTTAAATAACCCTCATGCTATTTCTTTATTATTCAGTATGTCTAAACAATGCTCCTTGTATTTATAGCTCGATGCATGCTGTGACACTAGCCACCTTACACGGCTTCCCGACTGTGGATTTCAGGTGTCACTGATTCAGCTACTCAGCTGGAATAGAAGTTACAGGCCCTAATTCGGTCCGTATACTCTCAACATGGCCGCCCTTTCTGACCGCGAGTCAGGTTCCTTGATGTACGCGCTAGCCTTGCTACTTTATTAAAATAGCAGCAAGTCCCGGCCGTGATCGGCTCCCTCTCAAGCACTTACGCGGAAACACTGGTAAGTGAGAGTCTTTCGCTCTAGTCCCTACTCCACTTTATCAGGGGCTACTAATGCGCACGTGAATGTCTAGACTTATTAAACTGTTTAATTCAGTGCACCTTTCTCTCCCTTCTTCTTTTGGGTTCACCTATGCGCGCTCGCATCTAACAATGGATTGAAGATTATATCCTTTCACACTTTATAAGTTGCCCCACCACGTAACTGCGAATAATATAGGTATGTGATCTCTTTCTAATTAATTAATAACTTCTAAGTATGATTTTGCAATTCAGTCTAAGTGACTGTACCCTAAATTTATTACTGTTTTAGTGGAGCCCAAATCAGAAATTATACAGAATGGTGAACCTTACATTCACTAATTGGTAAGTGGACATAGCTCATCAGAGCGATTCATCCTGTGACTTACGTAATTATATTCTGGCTATTATAAGCCGCTCTTCAATTTTTCTATTTTTGTTTCCCAGCCTCATGCATGCGCACCAAGTACTATAAGGGTACAATACTCACCTTGAATTGCATACTTGTAATATGGTTTCCAAGCATCAGTATAGATACACGTGTCTGAACGCGTTTGGAGGAGAAGTCAATGCAGGAAAACTTGACTGGCAACAGAGTGCGCGCCTTGGCACCAATTCTTAACCATTATGTTCCAGGAGTCCCGGGCTCAAAAGGCTGCAGCACCAGGGCCATCATGCCTTACAATGGAGAGCCATAAACATGACTTTCTCCCTCCCCCTATCAAGGGTAAGATTTGTGCTATGAAGGGAGTTGTTTCCAGTCACCTGCAAGAGAAATAAAGTGTGAAAAATACAAGTACCAGAATCCTTAGAGACATTATAGCCAATTAACCTGCAACACCTGAAAAGGAAATGAAGACACGCCTGAAAAGGTAAAGGAATACAGCCTCCCTGAAGATTGATGGAGTCATGAAAACGAGCGTTTGGAGGAGAAGTCAATGCTGGAAAACTTGGACTGCCAACAGACAGGCCGATTCATGGAAATAATGTGCGCGGAAAAACCGGCGCACGCGTGCGAAAACGTGCGATTTGCAGTGGCACAGAAAAAATCGCAGAAAATCGCACAGAAAACAGCGCACATCCATTCATGGAAGCACGGGCACGCGCGAAATGTGGGATGTGCGCTGAGAAAGTGCGCGGCGCACGCTGGCGCACACTGGCGCACAGGTCATCGAACGAGGCCACAGCGAATTCGCACATAGCGCGGCGCACAGAACAAAAGTAGGCGTAACACGGGGCGTCACACGCAGAATGGGGAACAACTCGTGAAAATGTGGGCGTCACGGGGGAAGTACAGGAGGCAAGTGCGCAGAACGTCCACACGCTCGCCTACAACACGTATTCATGGAATCGAATAGGGAAAAACAGCACACGGCCAAAGACGCGCACAGGCCCATACATGTCCGCCACACGAAAGCAGGCAGTAGCGTCCCTGCGCGGGAAAAAAATGTGCGCCAAAGTCCTACACGCGCGAGAAGGCCCACACGCGATCGGGCCTGGGGGAGCGTGTGCGTGTATTTCAGGGGTGCGCGTGAAGTTCCACACGTGATTGGCCTGGGCGCGTGTATTTCAGGGGCTCGCGGGTGTTTTCACACGCAATTGTCATGGGCGCGTGTATTTCAGGGGTGCGCGAGAAGATTCACACGCGATCGGGCCTGGGGGAGCGTGTGCGTGTATTTCAGGGGCTCGCGGGTGTTTTCACACGCGATTGTCCTGGGCGCGTGTATTCCAGGGGACCGCGAGAAGTTCTACACGCGTTTTGGCTGGGTGCGTGTATATCAGGGGTGCGCGAGAAGTTTCACACGCGTTTTGGCTGGGTGCGTGTATATCAGGGGTGCGCGAGAAGTTTCACACGCGTTTTGGCTGGGTGCGTGTATATCAGGGGTGCGCGAGAAGTTTCACACGCGATGGGGTCTGGGGGAGCGGGGTGCGTGTATTTCAGGGGCCTGCGGGTGGTTTCACACGCGATGGGGCCTGGGTGAGCGGGGTGCGTGTATTTCAGGGGCCTGCGGGTGGTTTCACACGCGATGGGGCCTGGGGGAGCGGGGTGCGTGTATTTCAGGGGCCTGCGGGTGGTTTCACACGCGATGGGGCCTGGTGGAGCGGGGTACCACTCACCGTCTGCCTTGCATGTAGAAGAACGCGTAGCCAACACCCGCTGCGAAGTAATAGCGAGTGAACCCCAACGGATGGAAAACACACGCACCGCACGAAAAGCACGTACAGAGAAGCCCTGCCAGGGCAACGCCCGTGCGCGAAACTGCACAGACGCGCTTACGCTGTAAGGGCCTTTGGTCCAATGAAATCGCGTACGCGTGCTGACGCGCTTACGCGCTAAGGCCCTTTCCTCGAATTTCACGCTGACGTGCAGGATTTTCACGTGCCAAATCACTCCGTATCAAGCTGGCCACGCGAAAACACACGGAAGACCACGCTCCTGCCCAGAAGGCCGAATCACTGCCCCCCAGTGCCCCGAGCAGCCTCCCACGTGCCATCTGCTGCTGCCTGCCTGCCTGCCTGCCTGCCTGCTGCCACCGTGCCCTGCCATTTGGTGCCTGCACATCAGCCATCTGCAGGGGTCCAGTTGCTGTGTCCACCCCTGCTGGTACAGAAGACTCCCGACTCGAATAACATCGCTCCACAGCCCAGCCCCAGGACCCAGTTGCCCACCCACTCCTGCCCCTGGGGTTGCCATGTCGGGCACATCTACATCTGACACCAGTGGCAACCCCCGGCCAGAGGGGCAGAGGGGCACCAGTTTCACTGCCTCCGAAGTTGGTGTCCTGGTGGAGCAAGTCCTGGGGCAGTATGATGCCCTCTTCGGATCGTCCCGCACCAACAGGGAAGGACGGGAGAGGATCTGGGCCAACTGTGTGGTTGCCATCAACGCGGAGGGGGTGGCAACCCGCACCATCCAGAAGGTCAAGAAGCGCTGGGAGGACTTGAGGTCCAGGACCCTCATGAAGGCCCGACGCCTCGTGGAGGGGAGCCGGGGCCGCATGAGTTCCATCCAGTTGAGGGTCCTGGAATGCGTACACCCAGCGCTCCACGCCCAGGTCCTTGAGAGGGAGACCCGTCTGGAGTTGAACGGTAAGTGGCCAAGCATTGCTGTGTGAGACAGGGCATGTTGCAGTGTGCTGGTTGTCTGATACTTGCCTGCATGTGTGACATAGGCCATGTACGCATGTATGTGTGCAGGGACATCATGGGAATGCATGTGCGACCTGTAATGTGTGAACCGCACGGTTGTTGCATGTGTTTGAATGCGACATGGGGAGCCCTGTGCAGATTGCACACATGAGAGCATGGCAGTCTCTGTTCCTGGACATGGGTGGGGGCGAGGGATGGGTGCTGATGCCAGATACATATGTGGTATCCATGTCTGTGTGCCTGACCTGCGTGTCTGTGACTTGTGAGTGCCATGGATGCATGACACATGTCTGTGACAATGTACAGATTCACTGATGCAGCCTAGTCATCCTTGTATGCACTGTGATTGGGGTGTACGGGGCCAGATGGATGTGACTGAGGTGAAGTGTGTGCATGTGATAGGCATGACCCATGAAGCATGTGAGTCCCATTACATTGTATGAATCGAGAGTCCATTGGACATGTATTGAAATGTCCATGGCACGCACCATGACTGTCACTGTGTGTGTTTTGCCTGGACTGACACATGTGTTGTGGTGTGACATGATGGAAGTGTACTTTGACAGTGGCCATCATCTGCTATTGCTTCCTGTCTATGGGACCATTGTACAGTTCCCTGATGCTTGTGTTCTATGTCTTCCTCTACGCAGCGGCTAGTGAAGGAGAGGGCGGAGACGGCGCTGTGGAGCAAGGCGGCGGGGATGCCCCTACGGCTGCAGCGGAAGGGGTGGGTGAGCCCCCACAGGGGCCTGCCACGGCAGTAGACGGTGAGGAGCCATCCAGGTTGGTGGTTTCCACAGAGAAGGAGGAGGCCGCCACTGAGGCGCACATGGGGCCTGGTGGGGGCATCCCTGCTGGTGCAAGTGGTGCAGTCCAGGGGCAGGGGCAGGAGGCAGCACAGGTCACCGTGGAGGGGCCTGTGCATGTCGCTGTCCCTGAACCTGTGGGTGCACCACCTTGCACCAGCAGGGATGCCCCGTCCCAGGCCCGTCCGCAGGTAGAGGGGATGTCCATGTCATCTGACTCCCCTCCACCTGCGGACGAGGGGACCCCTTGCCGTGTGGAGAAGGTCCTGATTGGGGTCGCGATGCGCACGGCTGTGATTCGTGATGCCGTGCGTGCTTCTCAGGAGGAGCACGCACGTCATCACGAAGAGCACCGTGCCGACGTGGCCCAATTGGGATCGTCCATGTTCGGGGGTTTCCTGCATGTGTCGGCCAATCTGGCGGCCCTCTCCTCCTCTGTGGAGACTATACACCAGTCGTTCTCCTTGCCGTCTTCCGGCCCAGATGCCACCAGGGCCCCCTGTGGACCTGCCCTGACCAATGCAGCCAGCTCGGTGGGGATCCCATCCCTGCCACAGTCGGGAGTCAGAGGTCCAGCAGGGGTGGACACCACAGCAACTGGACCCCAGCAGATGGAGGATGTGACGGCATCATCGGGCAGGGCACGTGCACGACGGCGCCGGTGGTTTCCATCAGCCTGGATGCCGTCCTGCTGGAACAGGCAGTTGCGTCGGAGGCAGCAGCAGGCTCAACGTGGGAGGCATCATGGCTCGGGGCCATCAACATCAGGGGTGCAGGTATCGGCCGGAGGGCAGGAGAACCCTGGAATGGGAGTGTCTTCCGTGTGGGAGCGGTTGTGCCAGCGGATAGGTGCGGAGCGGCAGCGGGCAGAGGAGGAACGGCTCACGATGGTCAGGGCGGAGGACTCCATGCGGAGGGCGCTGAGGCGGGCTGAGTGCCTCGAGGGTCTTCGCAGGGAGTTTGAGCTTGACACTGCGTTATCCCTGCGGGACCTCGGGGCCAGGGAACATGCCCGCCTCCAAGCCATTGACCAGGAGTTCGATGATGCCCTGGCCCATGACAACAACCAGTGAGCCGTCCGAATAGCCCGCTGCCTTTGTATATAGTTGTATAGTTAGGGTTAGGTTTCCTTTGTTTTTTTGATTTTTTTTTGGTTGCGATTGGACAATGCACCACTTTTTTGTATATAGTTCAGTTTTTAGTTAGTAGTCATAGGTTTAATTTGGTTGGGCTCATGGACCCGGGATGATCTTCTTCATGGTTCTTCATTGGCTTTTTTTAATTTTTCTGATTATTTTCTTGGAAATTCATCTTGTTCTGTTTGATTTGCTTTGTGTTTTTTCTTATTTCATTTCCATTCTACTTGCTGTTCAATACATATTTTTTTTCATTCTTCAATGTGTCGTATCATCTCATTGATTTCAGGCATGTCATGTTGGGTGTTTTGTCATTCACTTGCAGCCATTGTGTGTGCCAGTCATGTGTTCATTTGCATTATTTAAATTGGGGGTGTAACATGTAATTGCCTTTGATATGTGGGTGGGTGTGATAGTTGGTTGGGCCTTTTGGCAGGGGAGGATGGCCATTACGGACATGATTGGGGATTGTTGGGCCCCAGGTGCAGGGGGGCATGGATTGGACATGGGTGGGGGCCTGCTGGCAGGTGCCCCACACTGCTGGGGGGTGGGGGTGCTGATGGACATGGGTGGGGGCCTGCTGGCAGGTGCCCCACAGTGCTGGGGGGTGGGGGTGGTGGGGAACATGAGTTGGACATGGGTGGGGGCCTGCTGGCAGGTGCCCCACAGTGCTGGGGGTGGGGGTGGTGGGAGACATGGGTGGGGGCCTGGTGGAGGGTGCCCCTGCACTGCTGGGGGGTGGGGGTGGTGGGGAACATGAGTTGGTGATTATTTGTGCAAGGAGACATGTGCCTTTGCTGGGGGGCATGCACATGTTGGGTGGGCTGCCTGCGGGACATGACCAGGGATGCAGGATAGTCCCCTGTGGTGTGGGCTGCCTGCAGGGGCCGTGGAGGGTGTACAGGGAACACCTGGGAGGACCCACACTGGCAAATCACATGTAGGACTCCCCGGCACCCCTGCAATACACGTACCGTGCTGAAATCGCGTGTAAATCTTTCTGTGCACCCCTGGTATACAAGCACACGCTCCCCCAGGCCCGATCGCGTGTGGAAGCACCCGCGAGCCCCTGAATTACACGCGCCCAGGCCAATTGCGTGTGGAACTTCTCGCGCACCCCTGAATTACACGCACACGCTCCCCCAGGCCCGATTGCGTGTGGAAGCACCCGCGAGCCCCTGAATTACACGCGCCCAGGCCAATCGCGTGTGGAACTTCTCGCGCACCTCTGATATACACGCGCCCAGGCCAATCGCGTGTGGAACTTCTCGCGCACCCCTGAATTACACGCACACGCTCCCCCAGGCCCGATCGCGTGTGTAACCACCCGCGAGCCCCTGAAATACACGCGCCCAGGCCAATCGCGTGTGGAACTTCTCGCGCACCCCTGAATTACACGCACACGCTCCCCCAGGTCGCGTGTGTTACTTCTCGCACTGGTACAGGGTTGGCGCAGCCCTTTGCGATGGTTTTGCGATCTTGATGGCTTTTCCTTGCGCGAGGGCGTTCTTGGGGGCGTAACTGGCGCTGCTGCAGGGTCGCTGCGATACTCTGCGCCACGGCTTGTTTTGGAGGATTAATCCATGAATACGATGTGCGCTGAAATGGATTTTATCGCACGCGGCTGGCGCAGACATTCGCACGGGAACACTCTGCGCCAGCCGCGTGCGATACTTTTGACTGTATTTCCATGAATCGGCCTGCGAGTGCGTACCTTGTCACCAATTCTTAACCACTGTGTCTGAACCAGCAAGGTCTTGATGTTAATTAGGCATCGCCTGTTTTTCTCTCTCTTTTCATTTCCCTCCACTGGCAAATTGCATTTACTGAAAAATGACAACTCTTCAATGCCAAACTGATGGCCAATATCCTTTGTATATGGGTAACTGATGCAATGGCCGTTTATTCGGGAATGTACAAATCTCAAGATGTGTGCTCCAATGTGGGTTATAAACTGTTGGTACACTTATGGTGTTACTTTACGCTTGTCTAAATATTTGTGTGGTTCACTAATGTTTGCCCAAACCACTAATTGTGTTCCCCTTGTGTGTTGGCTCACCACTGCACTATTCATATGACAATGTGCAACTCTGCTTTTTGGTATTGTTATTGCTTTCAGCCTTTGAGTAAGAGCCCTCCAGCTCGAAACACGTGTCAGGCTGTCTCGGATACAATTAAATTGTGTAAAATTACAGTGACTCTGGTGTCTAAAGTGTGAAACCAAACAAACCTTTCAAACTTCGCAACTTCACTGTGGGAAACTTGACAGGCAACCCACACCTTGCCTTTACCTGCAGCCCATACACCTTCTATCTTCACCTAGTCTTAGCTCCCAAATAGTCTCCTTCTGCCAGTTCTTTTTCCATCTTACACCTATATTATATATTGCACAACTGCCTGGCTTCTGCCAAAGAATGCCCAGGTCCAGTATCCCTTTGCCAAAGGGGCAAGATGAATTCCCCAGCACATTTAGGGCCTCATTACACGGAAGGCGGTAATCCAGGGTGCTATTAGCACCCTGGACCATGCCGGTAAATTACCGGCACCGCCTTGGTGGAAAGGGGAATTACCGCCCTATTCCAAGGTTGGCGGGGCGGTAATTCCCCCTTCCACCATTGCCCTTCCCCATTCCCATTTTTGCCCCATAGGGCATAATGGGAATGGGGAAGGAGCTAATTACGGCACCGCAATTTTGCGGTGCCGTAATTAGCATCAAGGTCCCTTAGCGGGTTGGTTTTTAACGCCTGCAAAAAGCAGGCGTTAAAGCACCAACCCGCTAAGGGACCTCGTAGTAAGGCGGTAATGGTTAACGGTCACCGTTACCATTAACGGTGGCCGTTAACCATTATCGCCTTCCGTGTAATGAGGCCCTTAGTCTTTAGTGTCTGTGTAAAGACTAGAGGGAGGTACCTGTACTTCTGCCCTCTATATGGCAGAGTAGAGGCACAGAGCACCCCACCGAGGTTCTCTATATGGTAGCTATGGATGAGCAACCAAGGCTTAAGCTCTCAGGTGGTGATGCAGGCTGATTCTTAAGTACAGTGAGTCGCCAAGTCCCCACAAAGGAATGTCTACACACTGGGCCTCATTACAACCCTGGCGGTAGCCGTACCTGTAAAACAGGCACGGCTGCTGCCGAAGTTGCATTTTTTCCGGCGCCCAGAAATGGGCAAATACCAGGTCATTACGGCCTTGCCAGACCCGGTATTTGCCCATTCCTGGGCACTGGAAGACATTCTTCCCCATTCCCATTGAGCCCCAAAGGGCTCAATGGGAATGGGGAGCCGGATACACAGGCACCATTATCAACGGTGCCTGTGCATCCGAAATGCTGTGCTCGTGGGCACCTTTCATTCCGCCAGGTCAAACCTGGCAGAATGAAAGGCACCCGCGAGCACAACTCAGAGTTTACCGGTCCGGATACAACAGTACCGGCAAGCTTACCGATACCGTTGTATTTGGACCGGCAAACGCGTAATGAGTCCCACTATGTTATGTGCTAACACAGTTCTTTATATAAAAATAAGGTTCAGAGATACATACACAATTCAATAACACACTTTGTACACTGGTAATTCTATAATGGCAAATCTATACAATGCTATGTGGGCCTCATTACGACTCTGGCGGTAACCGTGACTGTATTACAAGCACGGCTGGCGCCAGGGTCGTCTTTTTTCCTGCGCCCTGGAATGGGCAATTACCGGGGTATTACAACTCCGGAGGATCCGGGAACTGTCCATTCCAGGGCACTGGAAATAATTTGTCCCCAGTCCCATTGAGCCCTATAGGGCTCAATGGGAATGGGGATGCCGGGTGCAATCACAGGTGCATCCGGCATGCTCTGCTCGCGGGTGTCAGTATGGCCGCCAGGTCAGACCTGGGGGGCGCAAAGGCACCCGCAAGCAGAACTCGTAGTGTGCCGGTCCGGAAACTACGGTACCGGCAAACTTACCAGTACTGTAGTTCCCGGACCGGCAAACGTATAATGACCCCCTTAGACTTTAGATTCCTTTAAAATGCATCAACTGCTGGCAGTTGTAATAGAGCATACACATCTCTCGGTAAAGTGTATCCACATAGACAAGAAGGAAGGAAGGCAGGTTAAAGTTAAACAATGGCAGAATGCTTTCTTTGAACATAGATACACTATTCTGTTTGAGGATCCCCACCTGGGCAACCTATACTAAAGAGTTAACAAGCCCAGTGCATAAATGTTCAATAAGCCTTGCTTCTTGGTTAAAATGTTCAACCACCCCAATGTACCTGAAGTGGAAGAGTTTCTTTGATGGTTTCGTTGATGGGATCCCTCGAGGGTGTACTCCCTTTCAAGCAGGAGCCACTGGGAGTCGAGAACCTCAAGGAAAAATTGAACACTTGCAGTGATGCTGCAGCTTTGACCTTTGAAGTGCTTTTTGATGATTGATCGTGGAAGCCCTGGGAAGATGAGGCGTGCAGTAAACCTCGATGCAAAGTGTTCGGTGCCGCAAATAAGACTCAGTGATGGATGCAGGCCCAGCATTGGGTGTGGGAGTCACGTTCAAAGGTTTTCCGGCCTGTCGGTGCTGCAGCATGTACCTTGGGATAGCTTCAGCGATCGGGACTCGACCACGGGCTGGACCTCAGATCTTCACTCTATCAATGTCCTCGCAACGTCTTTGTCGGCTTCTGGTGGCAGGAAACCCACCGGCAGACTTTCCTCAGTAGCCGGCGACCTCGACTTCTTCTGGTGGGACAAAGTGGTCGACGGTGATGGCAAGGGAGCCCTTGTTCAAATATTCTTAGGCAATGCATTGTGTTTCAGTTCCAGGTGTCAAGCAGCATGGCGTCAAAGTGTCCCAGCTACTGGGCGACATGATTCGACTGGCTTCCAGAGGTCACAGAAATCTTCCGAACCCCAGTTGACTTCAATGGACTTCGATGTACAGGTGCTCTATTCAGGATTCTCGGTGGACCCCTTCTCTGGGCGGCAGACTCACAGAACTGGCTTCCAGGGTGCTTCGATGAAGAACAGCAGTTTTTGCACGATGGTACCTCGTAGCTCGGGAGAGGTCTCCTAGCCAGGCCCTCTCTTGGATCAGTCCTCCACAGACTTGACAGCTTCTAGATTACTTCAAAGGAAATGCAGCAGCAATCTTCTTCTTCCAGCTGGGCTTCAACGATGAGCTTCAAGTTTCCTCTTTAGCTTCTCAACAAATTAGTAAGTGAGAGGTTCATAGATATACTCAACTGTCCCTCATTCACTCTGGCTGAGCCTGGCTCAGTCAGCCAACCAGACGGAAGGGCATTCATGCAGGCAGGCAGCCAATCAGGCTCACAGCCATTCATGCAATTCACTTCCACCTAGACACACATAACAAGGAATGTGGATTGGGGCAAGTACCCAGCCTTTCAACACACCAAATGGAAAAGAAAGTTTCAGGCAGGGCTGTCTCATTCATTGTAAAACCAGACATCCATAACATAGAATGCATATTTGTCACACACTCTATTTACGCAGGTCCCACCCCAAGGGTGTACCCAAAACATCATTGGGAAGACTCAGGCCAGTCTGGTCGATGCCTACCCTCTTAAATGGTGTGCCAACCACTGGCAAAGGATGTAGTCGGGCAATGGACTTCCCCACAATACCATATATGGGTCTTCCACCCAACAGTCAGTCAGGGGAAGAGACAGCGTCAGGGCTTCCCAGGACTTTGGGAAAACAAGGTAACAGGCAATAGAAACCAAGAGGCCCAAGAGGCCATCTTGCCTTCTATCAGGAATCCACTGATTCCTATGGCAGGGCCTGGGTATCCCAAAATGGAGGATACTCTCCTGTCATATCAGCATGAAGCTGCCACCAGCACATACACTAGGGGTACCGGATTGTACCCCCACCCATGGGTGCCATAAGGGTATTTCAAGGGTCCCTGATCACCACAACCAAAAAGAGGAAGAGTTGCACTGCCAGGGGTCCCAAATGGACTCCTGTGCAGAAGATAACACAGAACACACATGATAACGGTGTACAGGACAAGTATATGGAGGCCCTGTCCCTCCAATGCATTTCCAGCATCACAGTGCCCCCCCCCCTAGACTGAGGTTAGAGTGGTCTAATCTCCCACAAAATTGACACCCTCATCCAGACGGTCAACATACTTTCTGGAAAGGCCATCTGCATTATTATGACTCTTCCCTGGTCTATGCTCAATAGTAAAGTCTAGCCCTTGCAGGCTAATGGACCACCAGAGCAGTTAAGGGTTTTCGCCCTTCATTTACATAAGCCACTTTAAGGGCCTATGGTCAGTTTGAATCTTGAAGGTAGAACCAGTAAGGTAAGTTCTAAAATGCCTAAGGCTCCACACTATACTGAAACATTCCTTTTCAACAGTAGCCCACCTATGTTCTCTACCTTTGAGTTGCCTACTGATGAAGATAATGGGATGTTCCCTTCCTTTATCATCTAACTGGGACAAGACAGCTCCAATTCCGGTGTCACAGATATCAGTCTGAACAATACAGGGTTTGCAGTAATCAGGCGCACACAACATAGGTGCCCTACACAGACTTTTCTTCAAGCCAACAAAGGCCCTCTGACAGTCTTCCGTCCAATTAACCTTCCTAGGTTGCTTAGGTGAGGTCAAAGCTGTCAGAGGGGCAGCTATGGTGCCATAGACTGCCATGATGTTTCGGTAGGATCCAGTGAGACCCAAACAAGTTCCCCCTTTGAGTAGTTGGAGTCTCCCAGTCATGTACATCCTGCACTTTACTGGGGAGAGGTTGGATTCAACCCCTCCTATCTCATGACCAAGGTAAATGACCTTCCGCTGAGCTATCTGTCACTTGGTGGTCTTGATAGTGAGGTTAGCCCTTTTTAAGGCCTGCAACAACCTATCCAAATGAGTCAAATGCTCCTCCCAGGTGGAATTGTAGACAGCAATGTCGTCTAAGTAGGCCACACAAAAGGCATCCAGTCCACTGTGCGCATGATTGATCAATCTCTGGAAGGTGGCAGGGGCATTCTTCAACCCGAAAGGTATGACTCTAAACTGGTAGAGCCCCTCAGGTGTCAAGAGTGCAGTTTTCTCCTTGACTTGGCCCGTCTGACCTATTTGCCAATAGCCTGAGGTGAGGTCAAAGGTGCTTACAGTTTACAACCATGGGCAATGGGTGAGCATCAGCCATGGTGACTACATTGACCCCTATGTAGTCCACACAGAACCTCCAATCCTTGGTACCTGCCTGAGAACTTGCCTTGGTGACAAGGACCACATGGCTGGACCAGGAAATGTTTGAGGGTTCAATTACACCCAGATCCAACATCTTGGCAACCTCAGCCTGGATGTGGTTTTTAACAGTGTCTGACATCCGATAGTATCTGCTTTTGACTGGTACACTGTCACCAGTGTCAATGTCATACCTGCACCATGTGGTGAGGCCTGGTGTCAGTGACAACAGAGGGCATACTGCCGGAGCAAAGCCCTACAGGCCCTCTGCTGCTCTGGTGTCAGATCGGTAGAGAGATGTACTCCCTCCACTGAGCCATCCTGAGGTTTGCTATGCAGCAGATCAGGAAGGGGCTCACTCTCATCCTCTTCTTGCTCTGAAGCTAGCAGAAGACATGTGAATTCCTCTCTTCTGTGGAAAGGCTTGAGCCTGTTAACATTGAATACCTGAGGGGCTACCCCAGGGACACCTATGGAAACCAGATAGTTTACCTCACCCATCTTGGAGATTATCCTGAAGGGTCCAGTCTACTTATCTGCCAGAGCTCTAGGCTTGGTAGGCTCCATTACAAGGATCTCCTGACCGGGAGTCAAATCCACTTGAGAGGCCTTAAGGTCATGCCAGTACATATTCAATACTTGGCTTGCCTTAAGATTCACTGATGCCTGTCCCATCTGTGCCATCCTCCTTCTGTGGCTTAACACATAGTCCTCCACTTGATTGGCAGGACCTGGAGGGGTGACTTCCAACCCTTCTCTGATTAAGGCAAGGGGCCCCCTCACTGGATGTCCAAAGAGGAGCTCAAGGGGCGGGTAGGAGGTGGAACACTTATATTCCTTTGACATCGCCTGAATGTAACTAGACATGAAGTTGGATCCTATGTCAGAGACCACCTCTTTAGGGAACCCAAGTTTGGTAAAAAATGCCTAAGAGAGCCCTGGCAACCACCATAGCAGTTATGGTCACGGTACCTGGTGGCATGATCAACCAGTACCAGGATGCACCAGTGTCCACCTGATGGGGAGGATCCAAGGGACCGACAATGTCGATGCCTACCCTCTTAAATGGTGTGCCAACCACTGGCAAAGGATGTAGTCGGGCAACGACACTGCCTCTAGTCTTGCCAGACAACTGACAAGTGGGACAGATGAAGAAGAAGCAACTGTGCAGCCTTAAAGGCAACCTATGGCGAGTTGAAAAGTTAAGTAGTTGAAATTCTGTACATGTTGGTTAGAGTAAAGGGCTGCAGTGTATGGTGTTGACACTGAGGTTACCCAGTGTTTATGAGATACTAGATTATGAAGAAGCACCGTTTGTTACACTGCGCCCTTTGTATTTCAGAAAAGTAAAGAATCAAGTTGACACTTCTTTGTGATTTAATGCTCTTATTTTCTTGAAGATATCAAATACATGTTGCTCCACATGTTTAGTCATGAAATGAAATCAAATATTTTCAATGTTGTACAAATGTCCTGTGATTTGCATAGAATTATATAATCTGTAATTAGTTCCCTCGACACATGTTTCTCCAGATGAGGGTATCTGGTTCTTCAGGAGGGTTTAAAGAGTAACTGTGAATAGATACACGATATAGGTTATAGGTACTTGATAGTCATTGTGAAAAACCAAGAAGAAATATAGAGATAAAGTACATGTAATGGAAGGGGCACATTAGCATTAGTCATTAAAAGTGTATACGTGATTCAAGGTCTAAAGAGACCGATACTCACATTTTGTGGGCAGAGTCTGTGTGTTCATGGTAGTTGTGAAAAACTGGAAATTCTCTTGTGTTTCTCACTTCTATCCATAGGGGTAATATAGTAGGGGATGTAGTCCCTTAAATTTTGCTACAATTGGGGAAAAAGTGTAAGGAAAGGAGAAAAACTTCCAAGTTAGGGGCATAATATCACTAGTAATAACTTTTTAGCAGTTCTAGGTCTTTCCCTAAAGTGACCAAGGTTGTATGCATCCATCCTTCTTGCCTTGATCGATGTTTTTGGCTTTCTGCTGAGCAAATATTGAAAAGAAGGTGATCAGCTGCTGGCTTGATAACCGCAGTGGTGTTGTGTGTCGATGCTAAAATGGCCGCTATTTATACTGGCATGAAGACGTCATCGCGCCGGCCGCTATTTTGAAACGGGACAGTATAATTAGAGAGGAATTCTATGTGTGTGTGTGTGTTTTTTTTCTTTTTGAATGGCTAAAAGGGCCTAAAATTGTATTGTTTGTCATTGTTGATATTAGAAGCCTTGAGTCACTATGTATGTAGTTGAAGGTGAAGGACTATGATGTCTTCGGAATTCGAGGTTCGGAATTTGAGAAATGGGGGAGAGGAACTTCTTAGTATGAAGTGATTGGTGTTGCTCTGCAGTCAGTCTTCATTAGATTATTCAGTTTGAGTACCAAGTTAAATTGAAAGATATTTTAAGCTGTACATTATATGGCAGAGAACAATACGCTGAGAGAGGTGTATCTATAGATATGGTCAAATAGAATTTTCCACATTAATATAGTACTTCATGGTATGATAGAAAGTAAAGGTAATGGAAATGTTAAATGAAAGAAATGGAATAGCTCGTTGTTCGTGTTTAATCCGGTGTGGCAGCAGTCTGTCAGACAAATCCATTTGGCTTCACACTGTCGTAGTTTTGCTCCTCTATTGCCTCCTCTTGCCAGTCTAGAGATTCTTTCGATTCCAAAGAAAGAAATTCCCTTTAAATCATCTTGAGCATGTTCTTGAAAGAAATGATTGGCGAGTGAGTATCTCAGTTCCTTATTTCTCAGTGTTCTTAAGTGTTCTGATATGCAAGTTTTTAGATGTATAATTGTACTGCCGATGTACACTTTCTTACATGTGCATGTTATGACGACATATACCACGTAGTTTGAGTTGCAATTGATGAAATCTTTCAGGAGATATTCTTGTCCATTGGGGAGAGTTCTTGTTTTTTTGGAATTTTCTGAGTGGTTGCAAACCGAGCAGTGTCCACATTTGTAATTGCCTTTAAGTGCGGGCATGTCCCAAAGTTGTGGCAAGCCTTTTTGATTTTGTGTCCTTTGAAAGTGACAAGTGGGACAGGACCGGTAGTAGGACTCCACTTCTACTCCCATCTTGGACCAGTAAAAATGTGCAGAGCGCCTTTGCTTGGTCTTCATAGTACCAAGATAACCAGCTAAGGACACCTCATGCGCCAAGTGCAGAAGGAAGGTCCTATAAACCTTGGGTACCACCAACGTCTTGAGGGCACCAGGTTCAGGCTTAGTGGGCTCACTACAAAGGAGCTCACCCTCCCAATAGATTGTGAATGACCTAGGCACTTCACCTTGTGCCTGGTTTTCTTAGACCCTTAAGAGAGTGGCACTCTCTTACACCCTTAGAGAAGTCTCCCCTAGAGAGCCCACCTTCAGCCATCAGGCACTGAAGATCAGGTTGATCCTGTGGGGTGAGCATCTCTCCCTGAGGAGGATCTTATGGCTCTTCTCCCTCAGGAGTCGAGTCTCTGGTAACCACGGGCTTAGCCCATCCAGAGCTTAGATCTCAATGGGTGTTGCTGAAACAGCAGGAAGAGAAGGAGCACTCTTCACAGAGGTGGTCTTCTTGCTCTTCCATTTTGCCTTCCGTCTCTCCTTTGGCATGTGTAATTGACTAGCAGTCAGACCCTGCGTGACCCGAGTCCTAGTGACGACTGCAGCAGTTAGGGGTAGTCCATCAGAGATCAACCCCAACTCCATTGTTAGAGAGAATTCTCAAAAATGTGCTAATTCCCTTCACCTTAGAGACCCCCAGCAACTTTTCTGGATTTTGAGGACTTGATTTTTTTTAACCAGGAAAGAGTGTGATCCTTTTTTCCCACTCTTTCATGTGTTTTGATGTGCATTTTACATTTGTGTTCTTTGAATATGGGGTTTTAGATAACTCCATAGGGACCATCTTGTCATGTGTGTTACATAGCACCTTCAGTTCAGTGACACAGGGATGTCTTTTTTGACTTCCCAAAGGTTTAAATACCTTCTCTGGGGTAAACTACTGTTTCCCAGAGAATGTAAAGTGAAATTGACTTTACTAGTCTTTCCAAATTCGTAGACCCAGCACATACCATCTTACAATGGAGTGCTGGAGGGGTTGCATAGTATCCCCTGTTTCTAAATACTCATGTAGCAGTGAAATGCTACTCTTTCCTATTGAAAAGGCTGGTGGCAGCGGTTTTACAATGAAGTACCATGATTTTTCCCGACCGCGAACACCAGTATCTAAAAATCATGGGAGTCATGTTTTTCAAGATGGCGCCTTAAGCCCCTTTGTTTAAACAGGCCCGGTCTTCTTTTTTCAGTGTTTCTTTTGGAAAAGTCCTTCTACTGTTTGTCTCTGTGCGCCAACCCAGGTTTGGTCCCTTTGTTTGTGTGCCTTTGGCGGGCTTCAGGAGTGCATACTGTCTCTGGCATTTGAGTGTCTGGGGTGGGCGGGAAGTGCCCGAAACTCCCTGTGCTTAGTCTCCTAGAAGACCCAAATGCACTCTGGTGTGATTGGCTGACTGACTGTCCGGCAAGGACAGCCACCCTGCTGGGTGAGTGACAGCTAGACTGGAATGAAAGGGAGAGAACTGTTTAAAAGGCGAGTCTCTTGGACTGGAAAGCAGAGTCGACCACTGGAACGACAGAACCGAAGACGAGCTGGAAGAGGACGGCTGCTGCAACTCCTGGACCGTTGGTTTGCCCGGTGAAGCCCTGCTGCAAGTCCGAATTGCCAAACTCCATTCGACAGAGAAGCTCTTTCAAGGACGGCTTCTTCCTTTGAGTTGGTGGGACCAATCAACTCATAAAACCCCTGGATACCATTCTCAAGGCTGGTTAGGATTAACCAGGGAGAGGGACGCCAGCTTGTGTTCTTGAATCTACAGCTACTGGAACTGAAGTGACTCCATCTTGTTTGCTTTCTTCAACGATCCCGTGCAGTGCAGGAGTCCCCCGACGTCTTCCCTCTTGTCCCCACGACTGAGGCTCAGGAACAGCGAGATCTGCAGGAACTGCCAGGAACTGACGACTTCAGCAGCATTTGTTTCTTCTACAAAGGTACTGTGCCAACCCGATTGAGAGAATGCCACCCTCGCGGTGAAAGTTTGTGAAACTTTCCCAACTTGCAGGCCTAATCAGCTTGTGACCCAACATATGATCCTTTTTCGCCTAAACTACTTCTAAGAACGTTTGCAAAGACTTTACTGTTTGATACCAGAATTGTGCTTTCCTTTCCAGAACACTAGCCCATTGACTTTGGCCTAGGCCTATTGACTTGAATTTAACTCTTCTGGTGAACTGAAACTATCTGCACTGTTTTACCAAGAAACCTTGAGTATAAGTGTCTACTTGAACCACTTTGATTGAAAGACCTCTGTGTAACCTCTTGTACTGCTCACATTCACTCTTGAGATAAGCCTGGCTGCTCAGCTCGCTACCATAAACTTTGTGGTACAGACTTATACCAAAGGTTGGTTTGACTCGCACCTGCAGTCCTAATTGCATGTGGTGGTTCCAGAAGGTACTGCCTGCAATTCTGCCCAACACTGGTATACAGCGGTGAGGATAAAGTATAGTTGATACATTGAGAGTGCTGCCCTTACTTTTGTACAAATAGCCTTCACAAGGCTAAGCATCACTAGCAAAGCAATTGTTTTATAATTCCAAATATGGATAACTTCAAGCAGGAAGCCCTGATCATTCTTAGAGTAGAACAACTGAAAGATATGTGTAAAGTCAGGTCTCTCTCTGTTAAAGGCAAGAACAATGTATTGATTGAGAAATTGTTGAATCATCAAAGACTGGGAGGTAGAGCTATAACCCCTACCCCCTCAGCAAATGTGGATAGTGTTGATGAGGATGATAATGATTCAGAGTCAAGCTCTAATATTATTGATGAGCCAGAAGAGTCAGAGGAGTCTCAAGATGTGAGCCCCACTGCCTCTCTTCCTGCTTTAGGCCATCAACCTGTAGCCCCAGGGACAATACCAGGTCCAGTACTGAGTCCAGAATGTGTCTCTCTTGAAAAGATTGTAGAATCTGATAAAATGAGGAGCCTGGATTTGTCATCATTAGAGAATCATTAGAGAATCATTACTCTTTGTTACGAGAATCATTCGACTACCCAATCATTACTCTTTGCTATGGAATCATTCCATTATTGCATCCTGTTAAGCTATCCATTATACATTGCTGAAGAAGATATTATCCATATATTAGACTGCCACTTTGTATGCATTAGCCATTTGCATTATGCATTTGAAGAGAGAAATAGGCCATGTTATATGAAGGGTTTGCTTAGTTATGTTAATGAGATATGATGTTAGAAGAGATGCTTTTAGAATGATGTATTATGCATTTATGTAGCGCTTAGGCTGAGAGAGAAATTTGCTAGGCACTAGAGAGAATGAATAAGACCTGAAATGACACACTGTCATATTTGAAAATGCCATGTAGAGCCATTAAGAATGACACATTGTTATGTTTTGTACTGAGATGTACACATGTATGCCTGTAGAGTGTGCACTTAGAATATGTTTGATATGTTTACATTATGTAGTTAGCGCTTGGGTTTGTGAGAAGAAAGCGTAAACGTTAGGAAGCATTTAGCTGGCATTATAAATCCATTCTGAAGGAGACAGAGGGGCACCGGGCACAGTGCGGAGTTGTTATGGTACACCGTGAGAAGGAATTCGTAAACAGTTTGGTTGATAAGAGGTCGCCTTTGTCTGAGTGGAGACGGCCTGGCTAATCAGCATGGCTTGTGTGCCGCAGAGACGGCAAAGGTGGGGAGGGTGCGTGACATGGGGAGATGGGAGAGATGCTTTTTGCAAGGAGAGGCTTTGAACACAAGCACGGAGAGAGGTTTTCTTGAAGCCTACAGTGGAGTGAATGGAGAAATGGAGGAATAGATGGTGTTTTGGACCGCACACAGAAGGCCAAGGAAGAGATCTGATGTCCAATGCCACTTTGACACAGAACACGTAGTGACCAGAACACGGAAGAACACACATAACACAGACTGGCAGGCATTGCTAAATGCTGAGACAGAGAAAGAGACATTCGTAGCTTAGAGAACCATGTAACCATGGAGAAATGAGTGTGTCATTGGATTAGTATAAGCAGAGGTGAAGAGAAGGGAGTTTGCTAGCTGCTGGTAGTTGCTGTTGGAGAATGGGGTTAGATACTGATGGAGTTTGTTCGAGTTAATTGCCGTTGGAATTTTGGATGGAGCTGCTCTCTGAGAGATAGATCGAAAGACGTTTGGATGCAGTCCTGAGAATGAGGGAGAGATGTCTTGGTGCAGCAGAATCCGATGGCTTTGGGAGAGAGATGGCAGAGCTTGGCAGAAGCAGTTCGAGTGACCAGATCTTGAGGGGCCTGCCACTGCTGACTGACTGATTGCAGAGTAGCGGGAAGAGGAGAGACCTGGCCCTAACAAATACAGAGCTGGAGACAGAGGCACAAGCAAATGGGAAGTATGGTTTATGGCCTGGACAAACTGATTGATTAGAACCAGTGGAGTAACTTTGCTGAGGGTGTTGGGGAGGACATGACATCTGAAGAGGAGGTGCCCAAGCCAAATGAGTGGGTACAGAATGGTGTGCCATGGAGGTTGGGGGGACGGGTACCCCTGTCCCCTCCTAGAATTACGCCTATGATTAGAACAGACACTCACACAAAGAGCTTTGGGTTTGGGAGAAGGGGAAATCAGAAAAGGATTGTCTTAAGAGAGTGTGTTTGAAGTATGGTGTAGATTGGTGTGGATTGGAGAGGATTGATTCTGCATGAAGGAGAGGATTGCTGGATGTTTGACGCTTGCATTAGACTGCATTAGACTACATTAGAATCACAGGCTTGAATCACAGGCTTGCATTAGAAGCCTGTAAGGCTTATAGTTATTGCATGGTAGATTTGCATAGTTTACTGGAATGCTTGCAATATCATCATGCTGTGCTGTGTATTATGTATAAATAAATGTATTCTATTGTTATAATTGAATCGATCCATGTGTTTTCTTTATGACTTATGCTATTGTGTCCGTAGGAGTATGTTAGGAGTGTGTTGGTAGGCATAAGATAGAAGTAACACAGGGCCCAAAGGCCCTGAGATACGGGATTGACTAAGATTGTCTAAGACCGGTGCATGGTTGCCCAGGGGGGCAAGACAATGGTAGGGATTCGTTTTTTGGACTAACAACATGGCGCCCGTAACGCAGTACTTTACTAATGCTGACTGATAACATGGAATTGCAGCTGGCTTGTTGGTCCACTTATCGGTTTTGAGGCAGTCGAAGTTTGAACATTGTGTGCAGCTGTGGGTTTCTTTTCTGTTAGTTCGTCATGGGAAAAGATTTTTTATGTTTCATGTTTTGTCTGTCTTGGGAATTTTATGAATTTAAAGCATGCTTTGTCCACAATTTTGTTCACCGTAGGAAGTTGAACGTAATTGTCTGACTGACATTTGAATCCGAAATTGAATTTGGCATTGATCCAGAGCAGTATTTCATGACTGGCAATTTTTTGGGAATAAATGTACATTTATTTAGCTGAGCAAGAGAAACAGTTTTTTTTTCTTGAAGATGCTTGTGGTACTTTATTTGGAAATCCGCACAGACTGCCACTTTTTGGTGAAATCTGAACTTTCTTTTGCTTTCCAATTGATTGAAAATGTGTGTACACATTTTTGGCAAGTTGCCGACGACTATCAGGCCAATTCATGGAATTAATGTGCGCCGGAAATCTCAGCGCAAGCGTGCGAAGTGCAGTGCAAGTGCGAAAATCGCAGCGAAAGCCGCGCACATCGATTCATGGAAGTCCGTGCATGTGTAAATCCATAATGTGTGCTAAAATCCTGCATGGCGCACGCGGGCGCACACAGCATCAAAGAGCGTGCGCTACGCGCACAGCGAAAGCGCACATAGCGCGGTGCACACAACAAATGTAGGCGGAACACAGGACGTAACACGCTGAATGGGGAACAACGCGTGAAAATGTGGGCATTACGGGGGAAGTACAGGAGGCAAATGCGCGGAACGCCCACACGCGTGCCTACAACACGTATTCAGGGAATCGGACAGGGCTAACGAGTGCGCCAAAAAAGACGCGCTAATCCGGAAACACGTACGACAGCAGGAAGCAGACGTACGCAGACACGCGCAGCATAAAAGTGCTCGCAAACAACAAACAAGCTCAGACGCTACGATGAATATATCGTTCCTCGCTGGTCGTGGGAAACTGCAGGAGGAGGAGGATAGTCAGGGCCAGAATTTTTATACCCAGGTCAGCCTTTTTGGGATGCCTGATGACCAGGTGTATGGGAGGTACAGGTTTCCACATCACATAATACTCGACCTGGTGAGTGAGTGGGAGTATGACCTCACATCACCCACCCTATGCTCCCAAGCACTGAGCCCCTTGGAAAAGGTGCTCAATGTACTGCACTTCTTGGCCAATGGTTCATTTCAGCGGACAAGTGCCATAGTGGGGAGGTGTCACAGGCCACGCAGTCACGCTGCCTACACCGGGTGTTGGCCATCATGACTGCACGCCCATCAGTCCGCAGGCACATATGCCGGTGGACATGGTGGTGCCCCCACAGCCCCAACCACATGCACGGCCGCTGCTCATGGGAGGGGAAAGGGCACGTGGTGAGGCAGCCCGTACGCAGCTGGTGGCTAATTACTTCACCTAAAATCACACCCCTGTGGAGTGCACACAGCCCTGGCACATACCAGTGGACAATCAATGATGATGACATAAGGGACAGTCAACTGTCACAACCATACCAGCCTGAGATTGGTCACCTGGAAGTGTCACAGTGTGTGCATCCCTACCTACCGAAAGACAACCAATGCTGTCTCACAAATAGAGACACATTTATGCAGCATGAATGACAACCCCCTGGCAAAATACAACACGAAAATAGCGCCATGTCACCCAACCCTCCCCATCTCCACCACCCAACACACCATGACATGTCATGCAATGTGAAAGCAAACAAAGGAATGCACAACACCTGACACAAGTGTCACAAAGTGCACTGTCCCAAGTGGAAACAGGCCACAGACAATATGCTCCCAGTAATCAATAACAAACAACATACATGACCAAATACTTACCAGCAACACAATACAGCAACACAGCATGAAACATTGCCAAAATATGACAGTAAAAACTCAAAGTAGTGTAGGTCTTACAACCTGAATAATTCCAGCACATCGTCCCCTTCCAACTGCAGAGTATTGATGTCAGGCAAATGTGTCAGTGTACTGCATACAACATGAACTGCATCTGCAAAGGAGACAGCCTTGTGAAGACATGAAGAAGGTACCTGCGAATAAGGAGGAAGTCATGGAAGCACAAGCACATATCAATGCACCATGCAGTGTTCAATACAACAACAATACCCGCTAGGGATGTCCACACAGTATTGACTACAGACTGCCCACACAGCTCATGGGAGCCCAATGTCACTGTGTAAGTCACTGTCACTTGGTCACACCCTTTGCAAGCCCATGGAAATGGAAAGCAGGAGGGGTGTGTGTGTCAGGAACCCAAGCATCTAATCCAAACACAGGACAAGTGCCCAGCCGGAATACACAGTGGATGCCCACAGGAGCCACACAAGGCAACCCACTGAAAAAAAAAAAAAAAAAAAGAAATGGCCATGTGGGGGCCAGGGGGTGGGGGGGAGGCCACCCAGGAGGTTCGAAGACAGGGTGCACACCAACATCCACCTGCGTGGATGTTGCGAAAAAATAAAATACCTCCATGGGCTCATGGCCTGCACGGCTATGCCATTGGGGGATAACTGCTGTCACTCTCATCACCCTCTGCTGCTGCATCAGGAGGTGGTGGTGCTATGGGAGGCAGCCCACGCAAAGCCCTGGTATGGTCCTCCATGGCAGCAAGCATGCGGGTGTGGAAGGTCTGATTCTGGAGGATGATAATGCGGGGATCCCCATGCAGCACCTCACGGGTTGCCTGAATTTCTGCACGCATGGCCTCGCGTGATGCCGGATCTCCTCACGGGTAGCCTGCAGCTCAGCTGAGAGCGAACGTGTGAGCTGCTCCAGCTTCTGTTCTGCCCGAAAATTTCGGGAAGCCTCAAGTTCAACCAGAGTCTCCCTGAGGTTATGGAGTTCTACCCTCAGAGCTTCCCTGTGGCCCTGTGACTCTATTGATATGGCTTTGCGCAGAGTCTCCAGTGCCGCCCGTCGGTCCCTGTTGGATGCCAACATGTCTTCCATGTCTGATTGGCAAATGGAGTCTGTTGCCTGCTGTTGTTGCTCCATCTGCCTTTCAGGGGGGAGAATGGAAGTGGCCACTCTCTGCATTGCCTGAGCCATCATTTCAACCGATGCTCACTGTTGCACTGTAAATGGAGTTTTCCCATACAGTATTGCCTGGTGGCGTACGGCCACCGCGTCAGCGGGCACCACACCTGTTTGGGGCAAGGCGATCTGCACCTTGCTGTCCCGGCACTGCCTGAGGCTGCAGGACTGCATTCCCCCTCTGGTCTGCTGGCCCAGGAACAGGATCAGATGTTGTGGAGTGTGACCCTGCATCTGTAACCGCCAAAGGCGGACCTACCAACACTGACATCCCCATAGAGGGTTCCACCCCTGGTGCAGGTGGGTTGGACAGAACAGAATCCCTGCCAGAAACACTCACCTGCGACAGCACATAAGTCTCATCACCCGATTCAGCACCTGAATAGAGGTCTGGGGAGGTGAACCCAGACACACCCCTGGACAGTATGGTCTGCAGTAAGAAAGGGTTTTCACCCACCACCACACCACATCCTCCACTGGTACCCGGTTGTGGCTGAGATTCCTCCTGGGTCTGCACCATCTCCTCAACCTCAACAGCATCAAGTGCGTCATCACCTGCAAAAACATGAAAGACAACAAATGGAAACAGGCATGAGCACCATAGCACACACATAGGCATGACAAGCCAGAGATCCAGTACATGATTTACACATGTCCCACATGACAATAACCCTGGCATGCATGCACTCTCAATGAGTTGGAAGGGAGGCAAAAAGCAGACGCTGATGACACCAAGATGGAAAAGCAACACATATGCTGCATGCTGGGTAGCACTGGCATCACACATTAGCCTGTGAGTGGCATGTCCAATACACATACATGACACATGCCAGCACACAGATGGCATGTAGCATAGCCATGGTACATTTGACAAGTACAGCCATATGTCAGTGAATGAGTACTGTCACCCATCCATGTGAGATGGACATGATGAGATGAAAAATGCCAAATAGTGTGACAAAATATGCATGTGCCACACACTGCAACACATCCAGTATACAATGACACATTTATTGCAGGCAGATGTACACATCAATGGTTGGTCACTTCAACATGACATGAAACAACTATCATGTTCCACATTCCAACAGGCCCCAAAAATTAATGTGAGCAGGCCAATACTCAATCAGGCTGAATGGTCTAATCATTCACATAACAAGATAACAAATGTGGGCCAATGCGGGGTGTAATCAATGACAGAAGCATGTCACATATGTGGCATTAGGGCTGAAAAATGCGTTGCAAAAATGGGAGAATTGAAACAATCAGCCTGAATGAACACTGAAAAATTCAGAACAATGTTGTTGCAAGATGACAGTTCAAGGGCAACTGCAGTAATGTGGCGCTACTTGCCTACTGTGGTCAGAAGGGATACTGTCATTCCCAAATCCAGGGCCGGTTAATGTTTTGGAGGAAGCACATGGGTGACCCATACCACTCAGGAGTACACACCCTCACCTGGCACTCATTCAGAACCCGTCACTCAAGCAACATACACATAGATTACACACACATGCATGGGCACTCACCGGACAATGCGTCATAATCTGGTAGGTCTCCCATGCCTTGCATCTGTTCCTCTCTGACAAAGGTTCCAGCAACAGACTCATGTTCAGTGAGTTGGTTGTCCTCTGGTGGAGACCCACCGCCAGTCACCAGAGGCATGATTTGAGGCCAGCTTGTTCTTTGCTCTGCGTTTCAGGTCATTCCACCGCTTGTAGCAATCATCAGCTGTGCGCCTCACAAATCCAAGGGCACTAATGATGTCCGCGATGGTCTGCCAGTGTGCCCTATGTTGACCAAGTGTGGTCTTGCGCCCTGCAGTCACCACCATTTGGTGGCTATGTGCCGACACATAGGCCACTAGTGCATCAAGTTCGGTGTCATTAAAGCTAGGCTTCCTTGACGTGCCGGAGTGTGTAGCCGTGTCTGGGGCCTCAGCCTGTAGTGCCAGAGCACCCTTCTTCTTCTTTTTCAAAGGTGGTGCGGATCCTGAGTGGCTTATGCCACTCTGGTCCGTAGGGGCAGAAGCGCAGGTGGACTGGGTACTAGAAGTGTGCGAAGGCACAATGACCATAGGTCTTGGAGCAGGCATTGGCTGCAGGGTGATGTTAGCAGGGCCAACGTTGGTTTGATGGACCTGGACCAACACTGTCCCGGATGGGAGACTCAGAGCTGGTGTGGATAGAGCTGCAGCAGCCCCTGCAGCCTCCCCACCCTGCCTACTTGGGGCAGCAGATGACATTGCTGCCCCAGATCCACGTGGCCTGGTGACAGCAACCTTCCCCGCCACATGTGGCTTAGACTTGCTGACCTGGAAGTCAGCCTGGGAGTCATCCTGTGCCGGTTCAGGTGCCAAAATGGGCCGGTCCAACAAGGGCTGAGCTGGGATGGTGTCAGCTACGTTTCCCACAACCATTGGGGGGGCATGGGTGTCCCTGATTGGTCGTCCACACACAGGGGTCTAGGGGCACCCTGCAAATCCTGGCCACGTCCCCTACCGTGCCCACCACGCCCACCTTTTGGAGGTCGCCACCTTTGCCTCCCTTACTGCTTGGTCGCCTCTCAACCATGGCACTGATGTTGTTGTGTGTATGGGAGTAGCAGTAAACAATTGTCCTGGGCAATTGGGGTGAAAGGGGTAGGGTACTAGATGGAATTTGTACGCTAGTGATCTAGCAAGGCTGTATGTGACCCCTGGGGGAAGATGACGGGTCACGCAACGCACAGGCACCCCAAAAACAAAAGCACACGTGCACGCAACCCCTGGTAGACCACGTGCGTGGAAAAATAAACCTGCACTATTCTGTGGCCCCCAGAAACACAAAAATAAGTGTACGCATGTTACACCCAGCCTACAATGACCTCTGAAGGGGTACGCGACACACGGGGGCAACCACAGTTGGAAAATACGTGCGCGACTCACCGTCTTCCTTGAAAAAGAACGTGAACAAGACGCGCGTGTGCTCATAGGCAACACCCCCGCCAAAAGAAGAAAAGAACGCAGTCTGAGGAAACAGGGAGTACGAACTGGAAACGTTGTGAAGTAATCACGTGTGAACCGACAAGAAGTACAAGATACACCCGCTTGCTCTCCACAAAAAGCACGTACAAGGAAATAGCGTGATACTCGTACCTTTTAAGCCAGCCCACACATGAAACGTCACTTACGCGCTTACGCACTAAGGCCTTTTCCTCCATTAGCACGGTGACGTGCAGTTTTCTCACGTGCTGATTCACGATGCACCCGTGTTGTGGGCAATGCCAGCGTGCATAACGTCATGGACGCGCTTACGCGCTAAGGGCCTTTCCTCTCTGATTTCACGCTGATGTGCAATTTTTTCACGTGCCAAATCACTCCGTATCAAGCTGGCTATGCGAAAACACACGGAAGACCATGCCCCTGCCCAAAAGGCCATTTTCCTGCCCCCAAAAGCCCCGTGCATGCTCCCACCTGCCATCTGCTGCTGCCTGCCTGCCTGCTGCCCACGTGCCCTGCTATTTGTTTGCACGTCAGCCAGGGGTGCAGTTGCTGAGACCACCCCTGCTGGAACCGAAGACTCCCGACTGGGCTACCATCGCTCCACAGCCCAGCCCCAAGACCCAGTTGCCCACCCACACCTGCCTCTGGGGTTGCCATGTCGGGCACAACACCATCTGGCACCACTGGCAACCCCCAGCCAGAGAGGCAGAGAGCCACCAGCTTCAGTGCCAGGGAAGTTGGTGTCCTGGTGGAGCGAGTCCTGGGGCAGTATGATGCACTCTTTGGAAGTTCCCGTGCCGATAATGAAGGACGGACCAAGATCTGGATGGACACCGTGACTGCCATCAACGAGGAGGGGGTGGCAGTCCGCGACAGCAAACATGTCCGGAAGTGCTGGGAGGACTTCAGGTCCAGGACCCTCGACAAGGCCCAGCGCCTCTTGAAGGCAGCAGATGCCAAGGGGCGCCGGGGCAAGCTGTCAGACCACCAAATGAGGGTCCTGGAACACACACGCCTAGCGCTCCACGTCCAGGTCCTTGATAGGCAGACCCGTCTGGAGTCGAGTGGTAAGTGTACATGCATACTGATTGGACGCTGTGCGTGTTGTGGTATGCCAGTAGTGTGCAGGTTACACATGTGTTTTTGTAGGGTCATGTATGGATGTGTATGTACAGGGGCGTGAGGCTGACACATGTGAGTCCTCTCATGTGTGAGACACATGGATGGTGTATGTGTTGGTAAGCATGCAGGCCAAATGCAGGTGTGGGAGCACACAAGTTTGCATTACTGTGTATGTACATTGGCATGGTTGTGGTTGCACACATGGATGGTGGTTCCAGCTGCATGTATCTGCACTGTGTGCATGTGTCTGTATTTGACAAGTGTGCAACTGTGATGCAACATGGATGCATGTGGCTCTGACATGTAGAATGCTGAATGCCAGATGTGACATGGATGGCAATCTCATCACTGTGACAGTTGGTGGACATGTACACATCCATGTAAGTGTGTTGGTGTGTGTGCATGTGTTGTGCACTCCCCGTGTTTCATGTGACGTCAAGATCACCTTCGATGCTGATGCTGTTGTATGTGTATGGATGGTGCTGGCTGGTGCAATATTGCTGTGGAATTGCTCATGTGTGTGAGTAGAAATGACATGTGTGTTAGGGAGTGTGATGCCATGTCTGAAGTTTGACACTGCCACTCATGTACAACTGTCATGTGTGTATCAGTCCATTGTACAGTGCCCTGATGCCTGTGTTCTATCTCTCCCTGTCTGCAGCGTCAACTGATGAAGAGGGCGGAGAGGGTGGGAGCAAAGTGGCAGGAATTGCACCACCAGCCGGAGACGCAAGGCCCGGCTCCTCTCCCAGATTGTCATCTCGTCGGGGAGTGAGGAGTCTGGTGCCACGTCCCAGGCTGCAGCTGCCGAGGGTAGGTCCAAGAGGCAGAGGTCGGAGATGGACTCCTCAGCAGCAGAAGGGGCAGCTGAGACCCCACAGTGTACGATGGAGGAAGATGGCATGGAGTCATCCGGGTTGGTGGGGGGTTTGGTGGAGGAGGAGGCAGTGGAAGGGACACACATGGGGTCTGGAGGTGGGGATTCAACTGGTGCTAGTGCTGCAGTGCAAGGGCAGGGACAGGAGGCAGCACAGGCCGCCGCGGAGGTGCCTGTGTGTAATCCTGTCCCTGATCCTGTGACCGCATCATCCGGCACCAGCAGGGATGCCTACTTCCAGACCCGTTTTCAGGAAGGGGATGAGCGCACAACAACTGGCCTTCCTCTCCCTGCGGACGTGGCTATCCGGGACCGGGTTGAGCCTGTCCTGGCTGGGATAGCGTTGCGTCAACGGGGCATGCAAGGTGACCTGCAGCATTTTTTTCGTGAAGACACTGCACGTTATCTCGGATGCCTCTTTGACCGCGTTGACCTACTGGGACGGGTCACCAGTGCTGGATTCCTCTGTGTGCTGGACCTTCTTGTGACCCGCTCCTCACCTGAACCCCCTACGCGCCAGTCGTCCTCCATGCCATCTTCCCACCCATGTATCACCTGGGTACCCTGTGGAGCTGCCTCTAACCCAGCGGCCAGGCTGGTGGAGGACACATCCCTGCCACAGTCGGGAGTCGGACATCCAGCAAGGGTGGCCACCACGACAACTGCACCCCAGCCAGAGGAGGACATGCAGGCAGCAAGATCCAGGGCGCAGGCACAGGAGCAGCAGCAGCAACATTGTCACAACTGAACTTAAGGGAGGAGGATTTCAATCCCCTCTCCCGAACCACAGAAGCCGAATGGATCGACCCCTCCCACTGTGGTTGGCACGGGCGCCTGGATGTTCGAATTACAGGTAGCCACATGGCAGCCAATGGGGGGAAGAAGGAGTTAGGGAAAGGGGATGGACCAATAAGGGGAAGGAAGGGAAGACAACAAGACATAAAACGACAAAAGACCCCTACAATTCCTGACTAGATAGCTTAATACTCCTGCAACCTGACCTGACTCTATCTTCAGTAATTAATTAACACATAACACGCCACCCTACACACATTGTGAGCAAACATGGATTAGCACAACATAATGTACATAGAAAGGCGCTTTTTTCCATTTTGGGAAAAGCGAATAACTAGAAATGACTTAAAACCATAATACACTGATAATGAACAGAGAACATTGAGACGTTCACATGCCTCACAAAACATGGATTAACATAATACACTGCACATAGAAAAAACTTAAAACATGGAAATGCGGATTAGAAGAGTTGAATGTTTCCTGGTGCTTAGAACGTGAGGTAAGCAATGTGCCGGCTACCAGACTGGCATTTATCTTGCCCAAAAAACCAAGGATTTATGTGCCTGCACTTAACTTTTGGTCCGGACGTTTTCCTGAGACGTCCGGACATAAATACTTGAAGCTTTTGATTTACTCCATGTTAATGCCGTAAACTGGCCAAGTAAACAAACATAGAAACTGATGGTCCGGGAGCCTACTGCGGCTGACCCGGACCTGTAGCTCTGGAGCAGATTAAGGAGCGTGTGCCGCCGCACCCCGGGATATAAAGATGTCTTGCGGCATAACCGGCGTGATTCCTTCCCGCCACTTGCTTACTCCTTCAGCATTCCTGCTTCGCTCCTGCCGCCGTCGTCGCCGCCGCCCATGCTTTCCAACATTAATCAACAGCACATGAGCACGGGCGGGCGGCCGTTAAGAGCCCAATCCCTAATTGCAAAGTGCCGGCAGCTGAGTACCGACAGGCCCAAGGAACTACACATTTCCCCATGCCTGCTGGGAATTGTAATTTTTAGATATGCCGTACCTGCTTCCTCCTGCACCACAGGCCCTTATTCCTGACATTACCTCCTCTTCCAGGGCTCTTCCCAGGACCTGCCTTTTCCGGGTACTTTGCATGAAACATTCTTACCAGACGAGGTGCATGCACTGCACTAGCAGGTTCCCAGGAGCAATCTTCCAGTTCATAACCAGCCCACTGGATCAAATACCATAACACTTGTCTCCTCCTTTTTGAGTCCAAGATCTGCTTTACTTCATATTCCGCCTGACCCTCTTTGTGGATAGCTGGAGGTCTCTGCACTCGTGTTCCAGGCGCTGCGGGTTTAAGCAGACACACATGGAATACCGGGTGGATTCTCAGAGATTTAGGCAAACACAGTTTCACAGCAACTTCTGACACAATTTTTACTATTTCATAGGGTCCAATAAATTTGGGAGCACATTTTCGAGATCCAATTAGAGGCAAGTTGCGTGTGGATAGCCATACCTTATCTCCCACCTTGTACTGCAGAGCCTCCCTTCTCTTTCTGTCTGCGTACAACTTATATTGAGTTTTTGCATATTCCAAATTATCTCACGCCTTCTGTCTGATGGTTAGAAGCAATTGTTTTCTGTTTTGGAGTGTTGGAAAATTCTCAACATTTGGTAGCTGTTCTGGTAACATTTCCTGTACCTGCCCATACAAACACTCATTGGGAGCCATTCCCAGGGAAGCATGGTCTGCGTTATTATAAGTGAATTCCGCTAACCATAAGGCTTGAACCCACAACTCCATTCCTTCATGTAAATAACAGCGCAAATATTGCTCCAGCGTCTGGTTAACTCTTTCAGTTTGTCCATCCGTCTGGGGATGGTAACTAGTAGACAGGGCACAATTGATTCCTAATATCTGACAGAAAGCACGCCAAAACCTTGATGTAAACTGCGGTCCCCTATCAGACACAATAGTACGTGGTAGTCCGTGCAGGCGAACCACATGCTGCAAAAACAATTCTGCCAATTCCCCTGCCCCTGGAATGCCTCTACAAGGCACAAAGTGAGCCTGTTTAGACAAGTAATCTACTACCACCCAAATCGTATCATACTGATCATCCGGTGGTAAGTCTGTGATAAAGTCCATTGATATGTGTGTCCATATTTTGGTGGGAGTGGGCAAGGGTTTAAGTAACCCTGACTTCTTGGTGTGATCAGCTTTACTTCGTACGCATGTTTCACATTCCTGCACATACTTGATTATCTCTTGTTTCAAATTGGGCCACCAAAAGTATCTTTCCACTAAAGTCTGTGTCTTTTTACTCCCTGAATGTCCAGCCAGAGGGGAATTATGGCACCAATGCATAGCCTTCGTTTGAAGTTCCAAAGTGGGCAAATATAATCTGCCATCATAATAAGGGAGATTCTCTTTAAATGTTTCCAAAGGGTTATTCACTCCCCAACTCTGATTCTTTTGATTCCTCATTGCCTGTTTCACCTGCTTTATCAACTTAGAGACTACGGCTCCTACCACCTTCTCTGCCGGAATTATAGATTTAGTTTCTGATACCATGTTGTCCATGTTTTGTTGGCGTGATAAGGCATCTGCTTTTCCATTTCTTTTTACCGGGCGGAAGGTCACCACAAAATCAAATTCGTTGAAAAATTGAGACCACCGTAGTTGTCTAGGACTCAATGTGTGAGCCGTCTTAAAGTACTGTAGGTTTTTATGGTCTGTCACTACCACCACCTGATGTTTAGCCCCCAGTAAATAATGTCTCCATTCCAAGAAAGCTGCCCTGATAGCTAACAATTCTTTATCAGTGATGGAATAATTTTGTTCACATTGAGTGAGCTTTCGTGAATAATAGGCTACTGGATGCCAACTCCCTTCTGGATCCTTCTGAGATAGTACTGCTCCTATGGCCACATTGGACGCATCAGTTTCTACTTGAAACATCCTATCCAAATCTGGATGTCGTAATACTGGAGCTGTGGTAAATGCCATTTTTAGTTCTTGAAAAGCCTTCTCCGCCCCCACATCCCAACAAAAACTTGTTGCTTTTCTTAATAAGCTTGTTATCGGTGCCACAATCTGAGAAAAATTAGTAATGAATCGTCTATAGAAATTGGCAAACCCCAAAAAAGATTGAATATCTTTGACACACTGAGGTTTTGGCCAGTCCAAGACTGCTTGCACCTTGCTTTTGTCCATAATTATCCCTTCCGGGGTCAAAATGAAACCCAAAAACTCCACTCTTTTCACATGAAAGGCACATTTTTCCAATTTCACATATAACTGATGTTCTTGCAATTTCTTTAACACTGCCCTTACATGGTTCACATGCTGTTCTTGTGAATTAGAATAAATTAGAATGTCATCAATATATACAATAACAGAAATGTCCAAAATCTCACTCAAAACCTCCTGCATAAAAAATTGAATGCCGCAGGTGCATTACACAAACCAAAAGCCATAACCAAATATTCAAACAGTCCAAACTTAGTTCTAAATGCAGTTTTCCACTCATCACCTTTTTTGACACAAATCAAATGATAAGCCTCACGTAAATCAAGTTTTGTCTATACCACTGCTGTTTTCACTTGATCCAGCAATCCAGAAATTAAAGGGAGTGGATATCTGTTTTTTACTGTCACTTTGTTCAAGGCACGATAATCAATACATGTCCTCAACGTACCTTCTTTTTTAGGCACAAAAAACAATGGAGATGAGACTGGTGATGTGGAGTGTCGAATGAATCCTTTCTTTAACATATCATCCAAATACTCTCTCAGATGTTGGTTTGCGGTTTCTGTTAATGCATAGATTCTACTACATGGCAGTTTAGCCCCGGGTTCTAACTCTATAACACAGTCATATGGTCTATGGGGAGGCAATTGTTCCGCTCCTCCTTTGTCAAACACATTTGCAAACTCTTGATATTGAGCCGGAACCTGTAACACCACAGCCCCCACCACTTGCACTGCCCGTGGCTGATCTGCCAAAAACAATGCAGGATTTACCTCCTCCTCAATGTGACCAATGCATTCTGGATTCTCAAAAAAAATCTCTCTAGCTACCCAATCAACTCTTGGATTATGCTGAGTCAACCAAGGAATTCCTAAAATAAGACCAAATTGGGGAGCTGCAATTAGATCCAGTACAATGTCCTCCACATGTCCAGACTGACACCTCATTTCTATGGGTTGAGTTTGTTGACAAATGGGTCCTGAAATTAAAGGCGACCCATCCACCGACTGCACCCCTTCCACCTGAGTCTTTTCTCGCAATGGTAACCCCAGTCTTTTAGCCAAATCAATGTCAATAAAGTTTCCAGTTGCCCCTGAATCTATCATGGCTGACACCATCTGTTTTGTACAAGCAAAAAATAAAGTTACCAAGATATACAGATGAGAATTACCTTTTCGTGAAGTATTTGCTACCCAAGTGGGGAACTTTTCAACCACTGAGCCTGACACCTGTGTTCCCCCTAAGGCCGGCCCAATCCTTTTCCCGACTCGCTTTTGCTGTTATCTCCACCACCTTTCTTCTTGGGGGTATTTGGACAAGTACAAATATAATGTCCAGGTTGACCACAGTACAAACACAAATTATTAACCTTCCTTTGCTCCTTTTCTATAGCCGATAAAGGTCCCCTCACCCCTCCAATCTGCATAGGTTCCCCTTCACCGTTTCTGTTCACCCTTCCTCTATCCAATCGTACAAAAGGTACCACCTCTGGTTTTTTCCTATCTCCTTTTCGTTCATTCATCCTATGGTCCAACCTTAATGCCAAATCAATCATAGCTGTACATGTGTTGGGCTGAGGCTCCACCTGTGCCATAGCGTCTTTTAATTCTTCTTTCAATCCCTGATAGAATAAAACTGTCTGTTTATTTTCTGGCCAATCTGTTTCAATTACCAGTCTATTGAAGTATGTCACATAAGAAACCAAATCCCTGGTACCCTGTTTTAGTGCCAATAACTCCTTGTCTTGTTCCAATGACACTTCCCTTCGGTCAAATAATCGACCAAATTCTGCCAGAAAAGTATCCCAATTATACAATAATGGATCATATTTCTGTACCAATGGCATTGCCCAAGCGGCCGCATCTCCTGTTAGATATGAAATCACAAAGGCAGTTCTTGCTTGAATAGTCTCAAAGGCCGATGGTTTACACAGGAAATGTAACCTACACTGGGTCAAGAACGTCATGTATTTTTTTGGATCCCCAGAAAATCTTTCAGGCGCAGCCAATGGTACACTACTGGGACCTTGAACCACCACAGTGGGTGTTCTTGTTCCTGCTCTACTGGTAGAAGACCCTGCTTCCTCCAAAGGAGTCCCTTGTGCTACCAATCCTTGACCTTGATTCTTCAGAGTACTAGATTCCTGTCTGACATGTATCAATTCCACCTGAATCTCCTGAAGTGCCTTTAGCACTTCCGCTAACGAGGGAGGGTTATCCATTTGGCCTGGGTGGTTCAGTAATCCCGAAATCGGGGGCTGTTGATTCTGCCACAACTGAACTTAAGGGAGGAGGATTTCAATCCCCTCTCCCGAACCACAGAAGCCGAATGGATCGACCCCTCCCACCGTGGTTGGCATGGGCGCCTGGATGTTCGAATTACAGGTAGCCACGTGGCAGCCAATGGGGGGAAGAAGGAGTTAGGGAAAGGGGATGGACCAATAAGGGGAAGGAAGGGAAGACAACAAGACATAAAACGACAAAAGACCCCTACAATTCCTGACTAGATAGCTTAATACTCCTGCAACCTGACCTGACTCTATCTTCAGTAATTAATTAACACATAACACGCCACCCTACACACATCGTGAGCAAACATGGATTAGCACAACATAATGTACATAGAAAGGCGCTTTTCTCCATTTTGGGAAAAGCGAATAACTAGAAATGACTTAAAACCATAATACACTGATAATGAACAGAGAACATTGAGACGTTCACATGCCTCACAAAACATGGATTAACATAATACACTGCACATAGAAAAAACTTAATACATGGAAATGCGGATTAGAAGAGTTGAATGTTTCCTGGTGCTTAGAACGTGAGGTAAGCAATATGCCGGTTACCAGACTGGCATTTATCTTGCCCAAAAAAACAAGGATTTATGTGCCTGCACTTAACTTTTGGTCCGGACGTTTTCCTGAGACGTCCGGACATAAATACTTGAAGCTTTTGATTTACTCCATGTTAATGCCGTAAACCGGCCAAGTAAACAAACATAGAAACACTTAACTGATGGTCCGGGAGCCTACTGCGGCTGACCCGGACCTTTAGCTCTGGAGCAGATTAAGGAGCGTGTGCCGCCGCACCCCGGGATATAAAGATGTCTTGCGGCATAACCGGCGTGATTCCTTCCCGCCACTCGCTTACTCCTTCAGCGTTCCTGCTTCGCTCCTGCCGCCGTCGTCGCCGCCGCCCATGCTTTCCAACATTAATCAACAGCACATGAGCACGGGCGGGCGGCCGTTAAGAGCCCAATCCCTAATTGCAAAGTGCCGGCAGCTGAGTACCGACAGGCCCAAGGAACTACACATTTCCCCATGCCTGCTGGGAATTGTAGTTTTTAGATATGCCGTACCTGCTTCCTCCTGCACCACAGGCCCTTATTCCTGACAAACATGGTGGGAGCAATGATGGCTCGTGGCCTTCAACATCGGAGGGGCAGGCATCGGCCAGAGGGCAGGAGGACTCAGGATTACAAGTGTCTTCTGTGTGGCAGCGGTTGGGCCACGCCATAGATGCGGAGCGGCTGCGGGCGGAAGAGGCACGGCTCACAGTGGTCAGGGCGGAGAACTCCATGCGGAGGGCACTGAGGCGGGCCGAGTGCCTCGAGGCAATCCGCAGGGAGTTGCAGGTCAACATGTCATCTTCCCTGCGAACCCTCGGGGCCATGGAAGAGGACCACCTCCAGGACATTGAGCCGGAGTTCGATGGTGCCCTGTCCCGGGACATCAAAAAGTGAGTCGTCGGACTAGCCTGCTGCCATTGTAAATAGTTAGTTAGTGTTGGGTTTCATTTTTGTTTTCATTTTTTTTGGGGCGCTTGGACAATACCCCACATTTTTGTATATAGCTCTTCATTAGTTAGTGCATTTTTGTAGGTTTCATTTGGACAGTTGGGCTCATGGACCCAGGATTTCATCCTTGTAAATAGTTGGAGTGTGGATTTGTCGGCATTTTCTTTTTTGATTTTTCCATGGAGCAATGGATTTTACTTTTTCATTTCTGTTTGGATTTGCTTTGTTGGAGGGAGACTTTGGAGACATTTTTAATTTCATATATTTTGGATTCTGATTTCCTTTTTTTATCATTATGTGACATTCTGCATTGTTTTCCTTATGTCCTTTGTTTGGTGTTTAAATTTGTTTCACCACATTTTTTGTTAAATACATTTTTTCCCGTACTTCAATGTGTGGTATTCTCTTATTCGTTTCATGCATGTCACGATGTGGGTTTTCACATTCACTGGCACCCATTATGTGTGTGTGACGGACATGTGTTGATGTAAATACATGCCATTTGGGTTGTTTCATGTAATGGCCATTTCAATGTGGGGTGTATGTTATGCTTGGTTGGTTATTTGGGCAGGGGTGGCATGCAGTGGGATTTGGGTGGCCATGAGGGCCATGATTGTGAGTCATGTTGACGTGTTGGGGGGGGCATGAGTGGGGGCCTGCTGGCAGGTGCCCTTCACTGCTGGGTGGGTGAGTGGGTGGGGGGACATGAGTGGGGGCCAGCTGGCAGGTGCCCTTCACTGCTGGGTTTTAGACATGAGAGGGGGCCTGCTGGCAGGTGCCCTTCACTGCTTTGTGGGTGGGTGAGAGGGGGGACATGAGTGGGGCCTGCTGGCAGGTGCCCTTCACTGGTGGGTGGGTGAGTGGGTGGGGGGACATGAGTGGGGGCCTGATGGCAGGTGCCCTTCACTGCTGGGTGAGTGGGTGGGTGGGAGGACATGAGTGGGGGCCTGCTGGAAGGTGCCCTTCACTACTGGGTGGGTGGGGGACATGTAAGGGGGTTCTGCTGGCAGGTTCCCTTCACTGCTGGGTGGGTGAGTGGGTGGGGAGACATGCGTGGGGGCCTGCTGGCAGGTGCCCTTCACTGCTGGGTGGGTGAGTGGGTGGGGGGGACATGAGTGGGGGCCTGCTGGCAGGTGCCCTTCACTGCTGGGTGGGTGAGTGGGTGGGGAGACATGATTGGGGGCCTGCTTGCAGGTGCCCTTCACTGCTGGGTGGGTGAGTGGGTGGGGGACCTGAGTCAGTGCTTACTTGTGCGTGGTAACATGTGGGCTGGCTGGGGAGCTTCACCAGGGTGGATGGGCTGCCTGTGGGGCATGGCCAGGGGTGCAGTGTGTTCCCCTGTGTTGTGGTCTGCCTGCAGGCCCTGGGGAGGGGTGTGAGGGCACACCTGGGAGGACACACACTGCCAATTTGTTTGGGCACCCCAGAAATACACGTACCCTGCTCGCCCAAGGCCTATCGTGTGTGAAACTTCCCGCAAACCCCAGAAATACACATACCCCGCTCGCACAGAGCCTACCACGAGTGAAACTCCCTGCGAACCCCAGAAATACATGTGCCCTGCTTGCACGGTGCCTACCGCGTGTGAAACTCCCTGTGAACCCAAGAAATACACATGCCCCGCTCGCCCAAGGCCTATCGCATGTGAAACTTCCCGCGAACCCCAGTAATACACGTACTCCGCTCGCACAGGGCCTACCGCGTGTGAAACTCCCCGCAAACCCCAGAAATACATGTGCCCCGGCTCGCCCAAGGCCTATCGCGTGTGAAACTTCCCGCGAACCCCAGTAATACACGTACCCCGCTCGCACAGGACCTACCGCGTGTGAAACTCCCCGCAAACCCCAGAAATACACGTGCCCCACTCACCCAAGGCCTATCGCGTGTGAAACTTCCTGCAAATGATCGGGGTATGTGTATTCCGAGCGGTGCGCGGGGAGTTTTACACGCGATTGGCCTATCGCGAGCAGGGTACGTGTATTCTGAGGGGTGCGCGGGGAGTTTTACACGCGATTGGCCTAGCGCGAGCGGGGTACGTGTATTCCGAGGGGTGCGCAGGGAGTTTTACATGCGTTTTCGTGGCTGGGGGGGCTGTATGCTGGTCCACTGGCCTGTGCACCATGTACTGGATTTGTGCGCTGTTCACGGCGCACGGGGCAGGGTTGGGGGCGTAACTGGCTCTGCTGCAGGGTCGCTGCGCCACTCTGTTCCACGGCTGCTTAGGGATGTTAAAATCCATGAATACACTGTGCGCCGAAATGGGTTTCGGCACACGCGGCGGGCACAGACTGCCGCACGCTCACACTGTGCACCAGCGGCGTGCGCCACTTGTGCGCTTAATTCTATGAATTACCCACTATATCTGCTTGTTTTAGAGAAGTCTTGGAACTTGTTTTTTTTTTGGTAACTCACTTAAGTGTCGTGAGATTGGTTGAAGAGTAATCCCGAGGGTGAATAATTAAAACTGCAGTATGAACACATTTTTTAATGATTTGAAAGCAATAAGAAATCGGTTCTGAAATATGCTTGACGCCTGGGATGTATCACCGGCTCCAACCATACGGGAAGGTGAATAGTGAAACAGAAATGACAGAGATGAGTCCATATATTGGTGATTTGCATTCAGTAATATATCGTCTCAGAAACGTAATTGGGAAGATGTCCCAGCAGCAGCTTTGAAATATGACCCATTGAAAAATGTATTGAAAATGGGCAGGAACAAAGTTCCTAGAGATATGAATATTGTTCGTGGGGAGAAAGAGATACCTCAGGATAATGACCGAAATAGTGTGACCCAGTAAGCAGTTTGTTCCACTGATAGGGCAGCAATACATAAAGAGATTGCAGCAACAGCAGAGCAAGAAATTGAACAGATTGAACGTGGGGTTTGCCAGGAAATAGAGGACATGAAGAGAAAATACATAGAGGGATTGCCTATGATAATTTGAGGCATTGTGAAACTGTAGCAATGAAAACAGTTAGGAGGTGGAATTCTGTAGTCCCCATTCCCAGGACTCCATGGGGATGGGGACAATGGAAACACTGGTTCCGTCTATGAGGGAGCCAGTGTTTCCATGTCCGCCTGCAGGCAGGTGGTGTAAATCCTGCCGGGTCAGACCTGGCGGGAGTGACACCTCCTGCCTGCAGGACTCTTAATCAGCCGGTCCGGAAAGAACGGTGCAGCGGTTTTACCGCCATCGTTCTTTCCGGCCCCGGCAGGGTCGTAATGAGGCCCATTGTCTCTTGAAAATGATTCTATCCCAGAGTCTTCTAGGTCTTCCAGTCCTAAGTGACCTTGCATGCCTAAAGAAGCTGTGAGTATGTATGAGGTGAGACTTGATATTTTGGATTGGTTGGCTACTTTTGAATATAACTATGGGATTCAGGGTTTCACAGGGTACCAGTTCATTCCTTGGTTTTTGTCTAGGCTCCCCCAGGTTGCAATTGTTCTGTAATGGAGGTGGGGGAACCTGAATTATTGGAGTATGAAAATGTGAAGCTAGCTTTGAAAGCTAGATTTGGGAAAACTCCTTCCCAATACCTAAAGAGGTTTAGGACCCTCAAAAAGCATGATGGTACCGCTTGGGCTACCTGGGTGTGTGAATGTTTGAAGAACGTAGATGCTTGGGTAAAGGGTTACAGAGTTAACACTTTTGAAGGAATGAGAAATCTTTTTTGTTGGGATCTATTTTTGATGCCCACTCTCCTGAGCTGAGACAGCACTTGGCTGACTCTAAGGAACTTGATCCAAAGAAGTTAGCAAAGGCTGCTGACTTGTGGGCTGCCAACAGGGCTACTCACAAGGATTCTGGGGCAACTCAGAAGAAGGATGATGGGAAGCAGCAAAAGAAAGATGGCAAAGAGAATTCTAATACCTCCAATCCAAAAGAGGGCCCCAAACATAAGACGGGTAAGCCACATGGAAACCGAATCAGGCTAGTGAAACCTCTGGTGCCAAACCAGAAGGAGGTCAGCAGAGGCCCCCATTTGTCAAAACATTTGGAAAATGTTATGCTTGTAGGACTACTGACCATGTGAAAGGGGATCCCAGATGCAAGGGTTAACCTTCAGGGGTCCACACTGTCTCCTTAGCCTTCTCCCCAGAGAAGAAGTTCATGCGACAAGTGGTAACTTTCAAGTACTTGCTGAAGACCCCATTGGAGTCTCTGCCAGTGTTTCTTTAGTGTCCCTGGGTCTGTGGGAACAGCAGAATTTAGATGTCTATAATTCAATTCCAGATAACACAAAATAATATTACAAGGACAGTGTACTTGTAAATGGTCAGGAGACCCCTGCCATTAGAGACAGTGGGGCCAACATTACTGTAGTGGATGAATCTTTTTTCAAGGCTGAGGATGTTGCTAAGGCACACAAAAGCCTCACTAAGCTTGCTGGAGGCCCTGTCCAAATGCTTATTAGACTACCAACTCTCATCCAGTGCAACAACATGACTGTCAAGATACCTGTTAGTGTACAAATTGAGGTGCCTGGTAGAGTCCTGTTGGGGAATAACTTAAAAACACTTGCAGTTGTATCAAGCACCCCCAGGCCTCCCAGTAAAAGGAAACAGGAGCAGACAAGGAAGACCAGAGAGAGTACCTTAACTGACTCTCCAGAGGATGTTACAGAAGAAACTATAACACCCACCCCACGGGAACTACTGACTGCTATTTCTAAGATGAAAGAGACAAAGGGGAAACCCAAGGTCTCAAGGATAAAGCCAGAAAGCACTCCTCTGCAGCCAACCTGGATATCCCCGAGGGGACTGTCCAAAGTCACACCTATGACTACTCCACCAGCTGAGGCTGAGTGTGAGAAACAATCAAGAGGTTGAATCAGCTGCTGAAGACTCAGAGCTGGAAGAAGACCTTCCCCCTGTTGGAGATCTGGATCCTAAAGACCATCCTGAGCTGCAGTCTTTACTGGCAGAAGGTGGCCCCTTTAGGGCAGACTCCAGCAGAGATCAAAGAGAGTGTCCTACTCTTGAAGGAATTCACCAACAGGCAGATTCCCAGCTGGATGGGCAAGAGCCAGGGAAGCACAGGTTGTACCGGGAAGATGGCCTATTCTACAGTGAACCTATGAGTCTATCCCAAGGGACTACATGAGACTTGTAGTGCCTCTAGAGATAAGACAACAGTTCCTACAGTTAGCCCATGAGATTCCTCTAGTTGGTCACCTAAGTTTCAAGAAGACCAAGGAAAGGCATTCTCTGTATTTCTACTGGCCTAAATTGGGGTCAGATGTAGATACATTCTCTAGGAGCTGTCACACTTGTCAGACATCTCGCAAGAGTGGAGCCGAGTATGTGGCACCTTTGGTGACTCTCCTAGTGGTGGGAGTCCCTCTTTGAGAGGGTAGGAATCGGCACTGTTAGTCCCTTAGACCCGCCAACCTCTTCAGGCAATCGACTTATATTGCTTGTAATGGACCATGCTACTAGGTATCCTGAAGCTATACCTATGAGGACTGTTACTGCTCAGACAGCTGCTAAGGCCCTACTTGGTATTTTTTACCAGGGTAGGTTTTCCTAAGGAAGTCATCTCTGACAGGGGATCAAACTTTATGTCCCACTACATGCAGGCCATGTGGAAAAACTGTGGAGAGACTTACATGTTCTTAACTGCCTACCATCCCCAGACGAATGGATTGGTAGAGAGGTTTAATAGAACAATGAAGAACATGATAGGTGCTTTAGAGACACCCCTTAGAAGAAAGTGGGACCTTCTACTGCTATGCCTTCTATTTGCTTATAGAGAAGTCCCTCAGGATGGAGTTGGATTTAGTACCTTTGACCTTCTCTATGGTCATCCAGTTAGAGGTCCATTGGCACTAATTAAGGAGGGGTTGGAGAGTGCTCCTTCCCCCAAGCCAGTGAGAGTCACTGGGCCTCATTACGACCCAGGCGGTAAGGGATTACCGGTACCGGTAAGGGCACTGGTGCCGGTAATCCCTTACTGCCCAATTCCAAGGTCCCTTTGCGGGTCCTCCCTTAACAGTGGGTTTTACCAGCCGTTAAGGACTGGACCCACAAAGGGACCTTGGAGGTAATTATGGCACCGCAGTTTGCGGTACCGTAATTACCGTCTTCCCCATTTCCATTGAGCCCTATGGGGGAAAAAATGGGAATGGGGAAGGGCCAATTGTGAATGGGGAATTACCGCCACGCCAACCTTAGAATGGGGCGATAATTCTGCCATTCACCATGGCGGAATCGGTAAGGTACCGGCGTCAACCATGGCGCTAATAGCGCCATGGTTAACGCCTGGGTCGTAAAGAGGCCCACTGACTATGTGCTAGGTCTCCGGAGGAGAATGACAAACATGATGACAGAAACATCTGATAACTTGAAAGCAGGTCAGGCTCTGGTGAAGCATGGGCATGACCAGAAGGCCAACATGGTTGAGTTTACTCAAGACCAGCAAGTTCTAGTTATGGTACCTACAAGTCAGAGTTCCTTACAGGACAAGTGGATTGGACCCTTCAAGGTTGTGGGAAAACCTGGAGAGGTGAATTATTTGGTGGTCTTAGGCAATCCTAAGGAGGCCCCAGGATCTTTCACACCAACCGTCTAAAAGCCTATTGGAGTTAATACGAGTTAGGGGGTAACCATGCCGCTATTTGTGGCATGACTACCCCCTTACTGGGTCCGGGTTCCTTAAATGAGGAATTACCGGGCCATTCCAACCTTGGAGGACCCAGTAATTCCTCATTTAAGGAACCCGGACTCTGTACCTCCCCATTCCCATTCTGTTATATTCAATCTCAACTTGTCTTTCGTAATTGGAACAGCCTTTGCAAATTGGAACAAAAACAAAGAATCTCCTACCTGAAAGACAGATGGGCGGTAGAATCCTGGTCTGCTTGATGTTCGAAGTGAAGATCAAAAATGGAGCGTGTGTATAAAGTTGTTTCCCAGCTCAATTAAAGAATCCCCCTGGAAGCCCCTCCGGAGCCCAGCTCAAATGCTTGGCCGCCGGAGGGATCAAAGGGAAACCCTCACGGGGGAGAAAACCCTGCGAAGTGCTGCAGGAAGGGACTGAAGATCCGTCTCTACTCTCTGGTATTATTTATACTGATCCGGTACTGGATGGGATATTAGAGAGAAAGCTTAAGGTTCAGAATAAGGAGGCAGTGTTAACTTAATAAAGGTCAAATAGTAAAAGGTCTTGAAATTACCATATGAAGGAGTAGGTCAGAGAAGTCTAGTTGTTGGGGGAAAAGTCCATGCGTGCTCAAGACAGCTGAGGAAATATCAGAACTGATTAAAGAACAAGAACAATGAATGAAAGGTTAAAGGAATAAATGCTTCGAGGGAACCAAGACCAGCCGCTTACATGACAGTAGTCAGCTGTTTAGTATAAAGAGGCGGCTTGACGCCTGGAGCTTCCTTTCTGTACGCGAGGAACTGCTCTGCAATTGAGAATACAATGCTTCCTATTATAATGATGTTACTGCCAGTAAAGATTGGGTATGCAATACGCGGGTTACAAAGGAAAGCTGACCTGGATTGAAAACACGGGACGAAGTCGAATGCAGTTGTGGACAAAAGAGGCGTGACTTGTTACTTTCTGTTTCAGATACCTTGTTAGGTTCTAATGCCAAGCTCTGTGAGCAAGTTGAAAAATAGGAATGAGGAGTAAGGAGGTAAGAGCCAACAAATGGAAATGTTAGAAAATAGAGAGATAGAAGGGTAGCAATGGCTATACTCACATAGCGTTTGTTTACTCCTATGAGAGTAGCAACGCGCCGATCTTCTGGGATTCCCGGCTGATATACAGGTAAGGAAGTGACCTCAGCGTCCTGCATTGCTCTATGGGAAAAAATGACTGGACTTCTGCTAGTGATATGGTCACAACCAGACGCGGTCATGATGGAGTAATTACAATGTGGGTAATTCGTCTTTATGATCATTACAGTATGCCCCCTCTTAGGTCCAGATCCTCCCAGCTTGTCCGGGTGTCTGTTCTGGAATTTCTGCACAAGTCGAGGTGCGTGTATTGTGGTTTCAGGCTCCCAGGTTCGATCTGCAGGGGAATACCCCTTCCAGTCTACCAAATACTGTAGTCGACCACGGTGGAAACGGGAGTCACATATATCCTTTACCTCAAACTCGGGACCAGAGGCAACCAGAATTGGTGGGGGACGAGTAGTTACAGTTTGATGAAATGAATTACGGTTGTCCGGCTTCAGTTGGGATACGTGGAACACTGGGTGGATGTGTGACCAGGTGTTTGGAAGAATAAGTCTGAAAGATGCACTACCAATGGGTGCAGCTACCCGAAATGGGCCGAAATACCGAGGAGAGAGTTTAGATGGTACCAAATGTCTAGGGAGAAATCGCAAAGACAACCACACCCAGTCGCCTGCTTTGATAATGGGTGCCGGGGTTCGGGTGCGGTCTGCAAACTTCTTCATTCTGTCCTGGGTCTGCTGTAAGGTGACTTTGGCAGTATGATGTCCTTGTCGGATTTGTTCCATTAAATGGTCTACATCGGGAAATCTGTTTTCTGATCTTTTCATTGTGGGAAATGATGAAGGATTGAATCCGTAGGTGCAATGGAAAGGAGAAGTGTGGATAGCTAAATGATAGGAGTTGTTGTAGACATACTCTGCCAATGGGAGTAGATCCCTCCAGTTTTCCTGTGCTGCAGATATATAATTTCTGAGGTATACTTGCAATGTCTGGTTAAGTCGTTCTGTCTCCCCGTTGGATTGGGGGTGATAGCCAGAACTAAGTGCCCGGGAAATCCTGAGGTGCCGACAGACATGTTTCCAGTATTGCGATGTATATTGTGTTCCTCAATCAGATATGATTGTCTCTGGTAAGCCATGCAATGAGAAGATGTGACTGATAAAGATACGAGCCATCTGGGCCGCAGAAGTTATTCCAGTGAGAGGGATAAAGTGAGCCATCTTTGTAAATGAATCTATGACCACCATGATGGCTGAACACCCCTTTACGGATGGAAGGTACACAATGAAATCCGTGGAGATTATCTGCCAAGGACGGGAAGGTACCGGCATCCTGACCAATAACCCTAACAGAGGTTTCCGAGGTGATTTGTTTTGCAAGCAAATGGGACAAGACCTTATGTATTCTTTTATATCCTTCTGCAGTGTGGGCCACCAGAAACACCGGCAAACCATCTCCTGAGTGGAAGCGATTCCACAGTGTCCTGCCACTTTGGATTTATGGCACATATCCAGCACTTCTTTTTGGAGGGATGTAGTAGGGATGAAAGCCCGGTGTCCATAAAAATAACATCCATCTTCTTGGACCAACGCTTGTTGTGTCAATCGTGGGAATCCAGATTTACCTACTGTTTTAGACTGTGATCTCAGACGTGTCAGGAAATCTGGAACAGTATGTAAACCCATAGCTATCTTGGGAAAGATAGGTTCTGATATGAAAAAGTCATTGGGAAGTTGTTCCTTCCGGGACAGAGCATCTGCTCTTAAATTATCTTTTCTGGATATGAATGAAAAGGTGATCCTGAATGGTGAGAAAAAATGTGCCCATCTGGCTTGGCGACTGTTACAAGTCTGGGCGTACTGTAAGATTTTGAGATTGTGATGATCAGTTCGAACTTCAACTGGATATTTAGCTGCAAGTAATAAATGTCGCCACTCTTCAAAGGCCTGTTTGATGGCTAACAATTCTTTTTCTAACACCGTGTAATTTAATTCTGCAGGTGCCAATGTCTCAGACAAATATGCCACGGGATGTTTCTGATTGTAATTGTCAAGTTGAAGTAGAACTGCACCTAAGGTATATTGTGAAGCATCAGTCTCCACGATAAACTGACGATTTTGATCGGGTGTTAGTAAAACAGGGGCAGATGTAAACAGATCCTTAAGTCTTCTAAATGCTTGGTCAGTAGCATCAGACCAAGAAAAAGGAACACCTTTCTTCAAAAGGTTTGTCAATGGTTGGGTCAGACTGGAAAATCCAGGGATCAATCTCCGGTAGAAATTAGCAAAGCCAATGAACTGTTGAATATCTTTACCTGAGACAGGAGTGGGCCAGTCCTGTACTGCAGAAACCTTTTCAGGGTCCATTGCTATCCCCTTTGCGGATAGGACGCATCCTAAGTAGGTTACCTGAGGCTGATGAAAGGAGCACTTTTCCAACTTACAATAAAGGTGGTTTTGATGAACACGACGAAGAACCTCCTCCACATGCTTCACATGATCCTGTAATGTGCAAGAAAAGACCAAAATATCGTCCAAGTATACAATAACGTTATGAAGAAGTAGATCTCGAGAAGAGATGGTCCATGAAGCGTTGGAATATAGCTGGAGCGTTTGAGAGGCCAAAAGGCATTACCCGGTATTGGTAGTGGCCAAACTGTGTCCTGAATGCCGTCTTCCATTCGTCCCCTGATTTTATCCTTATCAGATGATATGCACCTTTAAGATCCAATTTTGTGTAAACATTTGCCCCCTTAACTGCTTCCAAAATATCCGGTATCAAGGACATTGGATATTTATCCGGTATTGTGATCTTATTGAGACCCCGGGAATCTATGCAGGGACGAAGTTCGGTTGTGTTTCGTTTGGATACAAATAAGAGAGAGGCGGCTGCAGGTGAAGTAGACTCAGTGATTAAACCATTCATTAGATTAACCCGAAGATATTCTCGTAACACCTCTTTTTCGTTTTCTGTTAATGGGCCTCATTACACGGACGGCGGTAAGGGTTAACGGTCACCGTTAATGGTACCGGTGACCGTTAACCCTTACCGCCTTACTACGAGGTCCCTTTGCGGGTTGGAGAATTTAACGCCTGTTTATTGCAGGCGTTAAAAACCAACCCGCAAAGGGACCAGGGAGCTAATTACGGTACCGCAATTTGCGGTGCCGTAATTAGCACCTTCCCCATTCCCATTATGCCCTATGGGGCAAAAATGGGAATGGGGAAGGGCAATGGGGGAAGGGGAATTACCGCCCCACCAACCTTGGAATAGGGCGGTAATTCCCCTTTCCACCAAGGCGGTGTCGGTAATGAGGCCCAATATATACATTCGACCAAAGGGTAGAGGCTGGTCGGGTATTAGCTCGATTGCACAATCATCCCGCCTATGGGGTGGTAACTGGGAGTACTCAGAGGTGGAAAACACTTCTTGGTAGTGGTGAAAAACCTTTGGAAGACCTGTGATCTGGTTCAGAGTAGTAACACTGTGAGGGCCCGGAGAGGGTGAATTCGCATCTAACAGAATCTTCTGCTGATCTTTAATGCAATGTGATAGACAAAATTCAGATCCTAGAAAGAAGGACCCCACTGTCCAGTTGATAAAAGGATTATGTTTCCTGAGCCATGGTAGACCTAGAATGATAGGGTGATGTGCTGCCCGGATAATGTCTAGAGTTATGGTTTCTTGGTGGGATGAAATAGACATCAACAGAGGACCGGTATGGTCCGTAATGGAACCTGACGTCAAAGGGCTTCCATCCACGCTTTCCACTGGGATGGACTCTGTCTTGCAGGAATGTGGAACACCATGGGAGGCTGCCCAGTGATCGTCAACAAAGTTCCCGACGGCTCCACAGTCAATCAGGACAGGAATATCTTGTAATATCCGATCCACAAAGGATAAAGATACTTTTAATACCACCATGGTGGTATCAGAGAGACTGGAACAGGAAGATGAATTGAATATTTGTGAGTAACCCTGTTCTGATTTAGGATCCCGGACCATGGTTCCCCTTACGGCCGGGCGTTGGCGTTTCCCGATCGCCTTGGTGGGGTAATTGAACATTCTTGTACGGTGTGTGTATTGGCACCGCAATACATACAAAAACCAAGGGATCTCCTTCGATTCCGTTCTTCAGGGGACAGGGGACCCCTGGCCGTAGCACGTAATTGCATAGGTTCCTCGTTTGATGGTGCCTGTGGAGAGGTAGGGAGATTAGAAGAAAACCGAGGGATCCGTCCTCTTCTTCTTTCAGTCATTCGTTCCTTCATCCGATAATCTACCTGAAGTACCAGCGCGATGAATTCAGTCAGCGTAGTGGGACGTGGGACTCTGGATATTTCGTCTTTTAAATCCTCTGACAAACCTCTCCTAAAGATTGTTACCTGGGCATCATCCGACCAAGTGGTTTCACTGGCCATCTGTTTAAATTTGGTAATATATGCCAAAATGTCTAGATTACCCTGTTTTAAGTCAAGTAAGTGCTCTTGGGATGCTACCCGAATTTCCTGTCGGCCAAACATAGTACGGATGCTGTTGCAAAAGGCCGTATGAGAATCCAAAATAGGATTATTGTTTGTGATCAGGAGTGTAGCCCAGGCTAGTGCTGGCCCGGTCATCTGGGAAACCATGTAGCCCACACGGTCCCGGTCGGTATGACTCTTGAAGGCGAATTGTACGGTACAATAGTCTAAGAATTCCTTAACCTTATGAGGATTCCCATCGAATTGACCCCCAGGAAGTGGTCCTGGTGGAACCTCTGAACAATGTGGGATACATGAGGCAGCAGTCTGCTGTGCTACCTGTTGTGCTGCCTGTTGTTGGTTTTGTCTCAGAGCAGCATTCTCTTGCTGGAGTTGCTGAACGTCAGTGGTCAGTGATTGGACTGCAGCTATCAGCTGCTGGATCTGCTGTTGCTGTTGCGGATCCATTCTATGAGATTCTTAAGGTTTGTTCCAATAGCATAACGCAGTCTATACTATTTTTTGGGCGTTGCTAACTGTTATATTCAATCTCAACTTGTCTTTCGTAATTGGAACAGCCTTTGCAAATTGGAACAAAAACGAAGAATCTCCTACCTGAAAGACAGATGGGCGGTAGAATTCTGGTCTGCTTGATGTTCGAAGTGAAGATCAAAAATGGAGCGTGTGTATTAAGTTGTTTCCCAGCTGAATTAAAGAATCCCCCTGGAAGCCCCTCCAGAGCCCAGCTCAAATGCTTGGCTGCCGGAGGGATCACAGGGAAACCCTCACGGGGGAGAAAACCCTGCAAAGTGCTGCAGGAAGGGACTGAAGATCCGTCTCTACTCTCTGGTATTATTTATACTGATCCGGTACTGGATGGGATATTAGAGAGAAAGCTTAAGGTTCAGAATAAGGAGGTAGTGTTAACTTAATAAAGATCAAATAGTAAAAGGCCTTGAAATTACCATATGAAGGAGTAGGTCAGAGAAGTCTAGTTGTTGGGGGAAAAGTCCATGCGTGCTCAAGACAGCTGAGGAAATATCAGAACTGATTAAAGAACAAGAACAATGAATGAAAGGTTAAAGGAATAAATGCTTCGAGGGAACCAAGACCAGCCGCTTACATGACAGTAGTCAGCTGTTTAGTATAAAGAGACGGCTTGACGCCTGGAGCTTCCTTTCCGTAGCTTCCTTTCCGTACGCGAGGAACTGCTCTGCAATTGAGAAAACAATGCTTCCTATTATAATGATGTTACTGCTAGTAAAGATTGGGTATGCAATACGCGGGTTACAAAGAGAAGCCGACCTGGATGTAAAACACGGGACGAAGCCGAATGCAGTTGTGGACAAAAGAGGTGTGGCTTGTTACTTTCGGTTTCAGATACCTCGTTCAGTTCTAATGCCGAGCTCTGTGAGCAAGTTGAAAAATAGGAATGAGGAGTAAAGAGGTGAGTAAGAGGCAAAAAATGGAAATGTTAGAAAATAGAGAGATAGAAGGGTAGCAATGGCTATACTCACGTAGCGTTTGTTTACTCCTATGAGAGTAGCAACACGTCGATCTTCTGGGATTCCCGGCTGATATACAGGTAAGGAAGTGACCTCAGCGTCCTGCATTGCTCTATGGAAAAAAATGACTAGACTGCTGCTAATGATATGGTCACAACCAGGCGCGGCCATGATGGAGTAACAATGTGGGTAATTCGTCTTTATGATCATTCCACATTCGAGCCCCCATAGGGCTCAATGTGAATGGGGAAGGTGCTATCAACAGGCCCGTTAATAACGGGCCCATTGTTAGCACCCTGGTCTGTGCCTGGGACCCGCTAAGGGCGCCTGGTAAAAACAGGCGCGATTAGCGGGTTCCTGCGAGCAGACTTGTAATGAGGCGTTAAGGGGTTGATGGCGCCGGCACCTTTACCGGCGCCGTTAACCCCTTAACACCTAACTTGTAATGACCCCCTATGTCTCAAGACCAGAAGTGGGAGCTTTGCTTCTAGCTTCTGCTCAGGAGGAGGAGGAGTGAACCTCTACCTGATCGCCTAAAGGGACAACCTTTTGATGGGAAGATAGAAGGAGTTAATCTCCTTTCTAATCTTATACTGGAACAAAAGGAGGAGTGCAAATCTCTGTTAAATTAGTTTGCCCTTCTATTTTCACTATCACCAGTCTTGACCCCTTTGGGCCAGCATGATATTCTCACTGGTGACTGTTTACCTGTTAAAAGCAGAGGTTACAGAATGTCAGATCATGTAAGAGCCCACATAAAGGAAGAGGTCAACAAGATGCTTGATCGCGGGGTAATAGAACCATCTACCAGTCCATGGTCTAGTCCAGTTGTACTAGTGCCAAAGGCAGGATCCAAGGAGTTGAGATTCTGTGTGGGCTATAGAGCTCTAAATGTAGTCACAAAGACTGATGCCCATCCTTTACCTAAAACAGATGAGCTGGTGGACAAACTTGGTTCAGTCAAGTACCTCAGTACATTTCACCTAACGTCAGGCTATTGGCAAATAGCTCTGACAGACCATGCCAAGGAGAAAACTGAATTTGTGACCCCAGCAAGCCTCTACCAGTTTAAGGTAATGCCTTTTGGATTAAGAAAATGCACCTGCTACATTCCAAAGGATGGTTAATCAAGTTCTGAATGGGTTGGAGGACGTCTGCATGGCATACTTGGATGACATTGCAGTGTTCAGCCCTACTTGGAAAGAACATGTTGACCACTTAGGATATGTATTGCAGGCTCTCGAGCAGGCCCATCTGACCATAAAGGCAAGTAAATGTCAAATTGGTCAGAGCAAAGTGGTCTACCTTGGACATGAGGTAGGAGGTGAAATAAGGCCATTGCATAGCCAAGTACAAGCCGTACAAGAATGGGCCACCCCTACCACTCAAACCCAAGTGAGAGCCTTTTTAGGTCTCACTGGTTATTATAGGAACTTCATAGAGAACTATGGGTCCATAGCTTCTCCCTTAAATGTGATCTCCTCACCCAAATTCCCCAAGAAGGTCAGGTGGAATGAGGAGTGCACTAAGGCATTTGACGGATTTAAGAAAGCCCTTTGTCAAGCTCCAATCTTAAGGGATTGTGACTACAGCCAAACCTTCATTGTGCAAACTGATGCTTCCAATACAGGTATAGGTGCAGTTCTGAGTCAGCTGAATGAGAAAGGCAGGGAACACCCTATCTGCTTCATCAGTAGGAAACTGAAGGAACTTGAGACAAGGTGGGCAACCATAGAACGTGAGTCTTTTGCCATTGTGTGGTCTCTGAAGAAGTTTAGACCATACTTGTATGGGTCTACTTTCGCGATTCAGACAGACCACCAACCCTTGAGATGGTTAATGCAGATGAAGGGGGGAATCCTAAATTGTTAAGATGGTCAATCAGCCTACAGGGGTTTGATTTTACCATTGAACACAGGTCAGGGTGTAATCACCAAAATGCTGATGGTCTCTCCAGAATGTATGACCGACTGGAGTAAGGAGATTCATCCAGGGGTGGATTAAATCCTCCTGTCCATTAGTTTGGGGGGGACAAGTGTTAGGGAGAATTCTCATAAATGTGTTAATTCCCTTCACCTTAGAGACCTCCAGCAACTTTGCTGGATTTTTGAGGACTTGATTTTTTTACATGGAGGGAGTGTGAGCCTCTTTTACCACACTCCTTGATGTGTGTTTTACTCTTGTGTTCTTTGATTATGGAGTTTTAGACAACTGCGTAGGAATCATCTTTTCATTTGTGTCACACAGCACCCTCAGTGCAGTGACACAGGGAAGCCTTTTAGGCTGTCCGAAGGTTTAAATACCTTCTCTGGGATAAAATACTGTTTGAGAGAAAGTAAAGTGAAATTGACTTTACTAGTCTTTTCTAATTCCTAGACCCAGCACACCCTATCTTACAATAGAGTGCTGGAGGAGTTACCTAGTATCCCCTATGTCTAGAAACGCATGTAGCAGTCAAATTCTACCGTTTCCTCTCGAAATGGCTGGTGGCAGTGGTTTTACAACGAACTACCATAATTTTTCCCGACCGCGAACACAAGTAATGAAAAATCACAGGAGGCATGTTTTTCAAGATGGCGTCTGAGCCCCCTTTGTTTAAACAGATCCTGGTTTTCGTTTTTTGCCATTTCTTTTTGGAAAGGTCCTTCTAGAGTTTGTCTCTGCACACCGAACCAGGTTTGGTCCCTTTGTTCCTACGCCTTTGGCGGGCTTCAGGACTGAAGACCGCCTCTGGTGCCTGAGTGTCTGGGTGGGCAGGAAGTGAGGCAGGTGCCCGAAACTCCCTGTGCTTAGTCTCCTAGGAGACCCAAATGCACTCTGGCGTGATTGGCTGGCTGACTGTCCGGCAAGGATAGCCACCCTGCTGGCTGAGTGACAGCTAGGCTGGAATGAATGGGAGAGAACTGCATAAAAGGCGAGTCTCTTGGCTTGGAAGGCAGAGTCGACCACTGGAACGAAAGAACCAAAGACGAGCTTGAAGAGGACATCTGCTGCAACTCCTGGACCATAGGTTTGCCTGGTGAAGCCCTGCTACAGGTCTGAATCGCCAAGTTTATCTCGACAGAGAAGCCCCCACAAGGACGACTTCTCCCTTTGAGTTGGTGGGACCAATCAACTCAACACTAAGCCACCTGGTTACCATTCTCAGCGCTGGTTGTATTTTCCTCAGAGTGCTGCAGGAAACCGAATAACCAGGGAGAGGGACACCAGCTTGTGTGCTTGTCTACAGCTACCTGAATCGAAGATTTGCCATTTGCCAGCTTTTCAACCAGTCCCAGTGCAGTGCAGGGGTCCCCCGACATCCTCCCTCTTGTCCCCATGACTGAGGGTCAGAAACAGGGAGATCTGCAGGAACTGCCAGGAACAGAAGTCTTCAGCTGCATCTTTTTCTTCATTATAAGGTACTGTGAAAACCTGATCGAACTTACCTCTTACTGCAAAAGTGCGTGAAACTTTTGCAACTTGCAGGCCTGATCAGCTTGTGACCCAACATATGATTCTTCTTTTCGCAAACTATTTCTGAAAACATTTACAGAGACTACCATTTTACTTACCAGAACCGTGTTATCCAATCCAAGACTTTTGCCCGCTGACTTTGGCCTAACCTATTGAATTTTATTGACTCTTCTGGTGAACACAAAGCATCTGCATTATCTAAGTATACTTGTGAACTTGTTAAGCTATGCCTTTTTGCTCCTACTTCAAAGTAGTTTAAATGTCTCAGCAACTTATAGTTTAGTACTGAAGTATATTTGTGTATAATATTTAGTTGCCTTCTTCTAGTGAATGTTTTATAACTGACTGGGAAATAAATTAAGACATGTTTTACCAAGAAACCTTGAGTGTAGGAGTTTATTTGAATACTGGTGATTGTAGACCTCTGTGTGACATACTTACAGCTCATATTCCCCTCTTGAGATAAGCCTGGCTGCTCAGCAATGCTACCAAAACTGTGGGGGTCATTCCGAGATTGGAGGTAGCCATGGTGCCTCCAATACCGGGTCCGGTCTGGCTGAATGGGGATTTACCGGGTCATTCCGACCCTGGAGGACCCAGTAAGTCCCCATTCAGTAAACCATTCCCCATTCCCATTTGAGCCCCCATAGGGCTCAATGGGAATGGGGAAGGCGCTAATTACGGTACCGCAAATTGCAGTACTGTAATTAGCGCCCTGGTCCCTTAGCGGGACCCGCTAAGATTGTGTGGTCTGACCACACGTCCTTTGCGGTTTCCACTAAGGGACCTCGGAATTGGGCGGTAAGGGTTTAACAGCACCGGCATCATTACCGGTGACCGTTAACCCTTACCGCCCAACTCAGAATGAGGCCCTGTGTAGTACAGACTTATACCAAAGGTTGGTTTTGCTTACACCTGTTGTCCTAGTTGTGTGTAGTGGTCCCCAAGGGTACTGCATACAAACTTTGCCTAACACCTTCAGTGCAGGCATTCCTGGACCAACTCAGGATACTAACTGCAGCGAGTCTAGCAACCCAGGTGCTGCCCTTACCTTCAGTGCTGGGATTCCAGGACCAACTCTGGACACTAATTGCAGCGAGTCCAGGAACCCAGGTGCTGCCGTTACCTTCAGTGCTGGGATTCCTAGACCAATTTAGGATACTAACTGCAGCAAGACCAGGAGCCCAGTCGCTGCCATTACCTTCAGTGCTGGGATTCCTGGACCAACTCAGGACGCTGACTGCAGCGAGTCCAGGAACCCAGTTGCTGTTATTAAATTCAGTGCTGGGATTCCTGGACCAACTCAGGATACTAACTGCAGTGAGTCCAGGAACCCAGGCGCTGCCGTTACCTTCAGTGCTGGGATTCCTGGACCAACTCAGAAAACTAACTGCAGCGAGTCCAGGAACCCATGCGCTGCCGTTACCTTCAGTGCTGGGATTCCTGGACCAACTCAGGATGCTGACTGCAGCGAGTCCAAGAACCCAGGCGCTGCTGTTACATTCAGTGCTGGATTCCTGGACCAACTCAGGATACTAACTGCAGCAAGGAACCCAACTCAACTGCGAGTCCAGGAACCCAGTCACTGCTGTTACCTTCAGTGCTGGGATTCCTGGACGAACTCAGGACAGTAACTGCAGCAAGTCCAGGAACCCAGTTGCTGCAGTTACAGTTATTTGCTGTTCCTCTCCTCTGGAGCCCATCCACATGCCTGACCTCATGGGTTGCTCTGACCGGAGCCTGGCAAGTCCTGCTAAATCTTATTTGGCCAAATGCACCCACGCATTCTAATCTTATACCGTGACCTCCAACAGTCTGGACTTTGGTCCCAAGGGCGTTCCCACCACCAACGCATTGAGACTGCAATAATGGTAACAGGTTCTACATAAATGACAATTACAATGACGCAGAGCTATTCCTTTTGTGTTTTTCCTGCAAAGACTTCCTTTTTTGTTTTATTTTATTTAATTGTACTTTGCAATTTTAACAAAATATCAAAAGTATCCATTTCCTTACATTCCAAATCAATTAAAACACTTCTTACATAATTAAATTCCATTAATTTAATATTAAATTCTACGTTTTCATATTTCCAGTCAATTGGTTCTTGTTTAAACTAAGTCCTGGTTAGGCCTTTGATTCGTTCCTAAGGTTGCAGTCTTTCACAAGGTCATATTTCTTTCAGGAATGCCACCACAATGATCACTATTGAGGACTTCTCTTCTTTTAATAAAACTGACCACCATTCTTCTTTGGAAAGCGTTTGGCATTTTAACCACAATTGTTCCAGGAATAGTTTTCTAGTCTCTTCCAGGGACTGGCACTCCAATAAAAGATGTTTCAAGGTTTATACTTTATTCATAGCCTTACAATAGCGACAGCAGTTTTGTCCTACAAAACCTCTTATTTCCAGAATCACGTTGGTGGGGGGTAGGTTCAGTCTCAATCGTAAGAAAGTTTCCCGAAGTGATCTGCTTGGAGACTTAATCAGGTAGTTTGCAGGTTGATTTAGCTTTTTACTTACCCAGGGCAAGTTTACCATCAGTTTGTAAGATGCTGCTGTATCTTGAGTCCTGATCCAATCGAGCTCACCCAGTTTCGATTGAACTCTTACTGGGTTTTCACATAATTCATCTGCTGAACAGCCAATTTCCAGTAGGTTTGCTCTATTATTTCCTGCACAACTATTTAGGAGCTGTCTAGATCCACCTTTTAGCTCTTCATTTATGATTGCAAATATTCTTGATTGGTCCGGGAGGCTCATGTTCCTAAATAATTCTAGGCTGTTCAAATCTATCACTGTTTGTAGTGACAAGAGACCCAGTTCTCTGTGGATCGTGGAGATTGGTGTCGAATTGGGCAGTCCCAACACTCTCCTCCAGAATAATCCTTCTATTATTGGCCAAAATGTTGATGGAAACTCTGGCAATGCTTCTACTCCATAGGTTACTGTAGAAATGTAAAGCTGGGAGTATGGAGAATCTATCATATTTCCTATCAATTACGCTCACTTGGATTGCCAGGTTCTTCATTTTTTCACGTAAGGAGGTCTGCTCTGCCCTCTCCACATTACTATTGTTCAGCGGCACACCCTGGTATTTAAATTCTTGAACCTGCTCAATCTTTGCATCCTCCAAGTACCATCTTAAATTTTCTTTTTGTTTTTTTCCCCGAGTTCAAAGCATAGAATTTTTGTTTTTTCTTTATTTATTTCCAGATAGTTTTTTTGGTTATATTTTTGGAGAGCTTCAAGTCCACGCTGAAGCCCCACCACTGACTGATCTAGAAGGATTAGGTCTTCCGCATACAATAAATGCATCAGGCTAACTACTCCTATGGACGGGGGAATGATCTCACTGCCATCTCGTTTTCTTTTCAGATCTATGAGGAAATAGAAGGGCACTCTTGCTTTACACCTCTAGCTGTAGAAATGTCCGAAGACAGGGTGCCTGCCCTGCTTAACCGAACTTTAATTGATGTATCAGAATGAAGGGCAATGGTCAGATCGAAGATTGACTGTAGGCCCTCGTGGCAGCGTAATTTGTCTCATAGTTTTTCGTCAATCTGATCAAATGCCTGAACAAGGTCTACAAAGGCCATGAAAGCTCTTGGTTTGCCTTGTGCGACCCTCCCCTTCAAAATGATTAAAAGTAATATATTCACTGTTGTTCCGATCCCTTTGACAAACCTAGTTTGGAAGGGATCACAGCAATCATTTAACTGGGTCCATTCCTGGAATCTTTGCAATTGTAAGGAAGCAAAGACTTTACGGATCACATCTAGAAGTGTGATCGGTCTGTAATTTCTTGCAATTTCTTTCTTTCTCCTTTTAAAAATGGGAACTGCTGTGGCTGTTTTCCACAATGTCAGAATAACATTACTCTCAGTAATATATTTAATTAGTTTGTGGACAATTAAGGCCCATTCCTCCAAGTTTTCCTTTAGAATTGCGTTAGTGAGCCCGTCCGGGGCTGGGGCTCTTGATGTACTTAGCCTCAGTAATTTCCAACATATATCGTCCATTTCGTGGGCTATATCCCATGAGGTGGTACTAGACCTCATCTTTTGTACTAGGAGAGGCAAGGCGTTATGTTAAAGAGTTGAAAAGTGCTTTATACAGGTCTTTTTTGGGAACTCTATTCTGTTGGAGATCGTGTTTGGTGGAGTTGGTTACCTTAACTGAAGACCAAAAATCTCTAGATCTTTTTCCAGCCAAGGCTCTCAGCATTTATTCCGAGCCATTCTGGTATAATTTAAATCGATAAATATTGAGCCAATATTGATATTTCCTTACTGCTATCTTTGCAGCTTCCAGATCCTCAGTGGATTTAGTCCTGGCAGCAAGCCGCTTGAGTCTTCTAATTTCTCTTCTCCTTGTTACCACCAGTGTGTCGAAAGTGTATTTGACTGCTGATCTTTGCTGCAGCTGTTTTTTTGATTTGATAACATTCCACAGGAAGGGATATTTGAAGTCTTTTTTCCCCCATTGTCCCTAACCTAGTGGCGGATAGTAGATTATGATCACAATTTCTCGTACGGCTCACCCGAAATGATGTTATTAACATGTACAGACCTCTTGACACGTAAATATGGTCGATGTCGGCACGTTGCAGGCCCCTTTCCCACGTCGGTATATGTTTTTTGTGATCTTCAATTAAATCGTTCAGTTATATAGGTCCCAAGAAGACATCAAGGTGTCCCCTAATTTGTCTCTCTCGTTTTTTCTATTGTGAATATTTTGGTCCAAACTCAAATTCAAATTTCCACATACTATGGGCCTCATCACGACTTTGGCAGTAACCCTTAAATCCGGCAGTAGCGCTATTACAGCCGGATTTAAGGGTCTGCCAAAGCAGGACTTTGGTGGATTTCTCCCAGCTCTGAGCTGGGGGGAAAGCTGCGGAAAATTAGCGCTATTACCGCCGGCGGGAAATTCACCGGCGGTATTAGCGCGAAATTTCCCCATTGAGCCCAATGGGGAAAGGGGCATTCCCGGATGGGCTCAATGGGGAATGGGGATTGACATTACCGCCGAACTAGTGATCCGGCACTATTAGCGCCGGGGAGTCCGGCGGTAGGGCTAATACCGCCAGCGGTTATACCGCCGGCGTTACCGGCCAAGTCGTGATGAGGTCCATTGTATCTTGCTTTTTGGATGGTATACGCATCCTCAATAAGATGTGAGAATGTTGTTAAAAAGTTCTCGTTTTTGACGGTATGCGAGTTTCCGTATAGGTTTATTACTACTAGGGGTGTAGCTTCAGCTCGTGTTGGTTCCTTCGAATAATGGTTTCATGACAACAATATTTCATGTGCAAATAGACTAGCAAAAATTGATCGGATAACTGTTAGTCCACTTCCTGATCTAGTTGCAATCAAAAGCCCTGACATAGGGCATACTTTTTCCTCTTTCTTTGCTGGGGAGAGAGTAATTTCGAATCTGTCCATTGTTGGCCTTTCTCTCAACCAGGTGTCTTGCAAACAAATCAGGTCGAAGTCACCCAAATTTACGTCACTTAATGCTGTCAAGGGTTTGAAGCCACGCGTGTTCCATGAAGCCATTTTTATCAAGGTCATCTCGCTGGGTGACAGCACATGGCTCTTCAAGAGGGGTTCTTGATCCCGTTCTTTTAACTACTCTTGCTATAGACACCCATGATTCGCCAGGGCTTCAGGGATCCAAGCCCATTTATCTATATTGCGGGTCTCATGTTGGCTATCCCGTCACATCTAAGTTCTTTAAGATCTTACCCAGGGGAGCTGGCTTAAAAGTTACATTTCGAGTAATGTTTGGGCCTTTGGGCTGCCGCCCGGTATTCAGGGGATCTTTATACTGTTCTTTGTCACTTATTTGAACTCCCGGCCTCAATTCAAGAACTGCCCGGGAGGGACTGTCTTTTTCTTTTGTATACTTCCACTATGCTGTCTATTGTTTGTCTGCCTTACAGCAGTCAAATCAAACCCCAGCATCAATAAGTTTTCAGCCGCCTCCAGGAGCATACTTTGGACCACCAGAGATGGTACATGCAGAAAAACACTATCATTCCTGCTTGACCTTTCAAATTCGATGTTCTTTAAGTCTGTAGATGGAATCTGTCTCAAGTTTCCATATTCTTGCAGAACATGGAGAAATAAGTGTCCTGAATGTCTTTGTATGCAGGACAGTGCAGGAGAAACAGTCCTTAAGCCTCCACTTCTCCTGAGCCAGAGTGTTTGCAGATTCTGTCCTCTCGGCACAGTACCTGCCAGCAGAGGGATTTTCAATTACTGATGTTGATGAGGGTAGCAGTAGGAATCTCCCTAGCTCTGCTTTGAATACCCGCTTTAGTTGTTCTTTTTAATGCACAAGGCACCTGTTTGCAGAACTGTAGAAGAAACACTTCTGTGGGAGATTTCTCACATTCTGCTTACTCTTTACTTACGATGTTGCTCTTCTTCATTAATCCTTCCTTGCCGGTGGCACTTCTGATTCTTCTGCTTTCTTTTTCCTCCTCTCTCAAATACCACATTTAACTCTTTCTGAAGCAAATGTTGCTATACGGTCCAACCTAACAATTATAGTAATAGTTCCTTAACGTGGGACCAGCCTACTGCTGCTCTCTCAGATCCTTCAGCTTTATTGTCAATTCCCAAGGTTTACTCTCCTTCTCTTCTTTCTTATTTCACAATTCTCTGCAATACTTTGATATTTCCTGCTGAATTTAACATTACTCTATTCTTCCTATCACCCGATTCCACACTGCCACCAGAGTTTTGACCTCTTTCTCTAATTTAATTTATTGTTAAACGTCTAGAACTCATAGCCTATGTGCAAGTCACTGCTCACTTACATTGCTTTTCTCTCTTGCCTGCTCATCAGTCTGGCTTCTGCCCTGATGCAACTGTCAGGCAATTGAAGCTAAGAGTCAGGCAATTGAAGCTAATGGCTCACGCCTGAAGCCTATTGTCAAACCTGTGAGGCATAAAAGGCTGCAGCAGGAAATCAGAGGAGAAAGGAGCTGGAGCAGGAGTTGGAAGGCAGGCAGTAGTAGTAGCAGAGGAGAAGCACAGGGCTTAAAATTCACAAGGAAGTGGGAGCACAGAAGGGACGACGGAACATGGAGACAGCAGATTTCACCTGTAAGTTCTGAGAGGTTCCTGTGTTTCCAAAACCTGCATTGCAGCGGTTGCGCAGAGGAAGACGTGTTGAAAGTGAAGTTTTCCCCATGAGAGCTGAGTCGCTGTGATTGCAGTGCCAAGAGCATGCAGGAACCCAAGGCCAGAAGCAGAAGGCAAGCCGAGGGTCCAGGGAATGGAACAGACTCCCAATTGAGGTAGCCGGACCGGAGACACCCATTCTGGAGAAGGGTGTGGGTCCCAAGTAAGCCCAAAGCAGTAGCTTAGGGAAACAGAGCAACCCACAACCACAGTGTCCCTGAAGCCGGTGAGTGAAGCACAGCGTTCAGAGTCACTCAACAAGCCTTGCTGGTAACTGTAACCAGCTCCAAAGAGGCTCACATATAGCTAAACGCGAGGAGAACTTGGTGGTTATTCTTAAGAAGACTGTTAACAATGTAAATGTAGCCTTCCCACTTATTCCGAAAGCTGCAGTGTTCACGTGAGAAGTAAAAGCTGTTTCATCCATTGTTGAACTGTTTCGTATTGTGTGGTTGCGTCTACTTAATTGTGCAGAAGGAACGCTTACTGAATCCATTCCGAAACCCTGACATTAACGTTTTACAAGAGTGAGAGGTGAAAACAGCATCAAAGGATGGTCGCGTGTGACCAATTGTGTTTCCTGAGAGAAGTGGGAAGTTGCCTCATTGATATTACACGTGAATACAATTACATCCAATACTTTAAGTTTAAAAAGCTGCCTTAAAGAGTGGTTGTGTGTGCCTAATTATGTTTTGATTTGAAGATTGAACCTTGTATTATACAGAATTCACATTCTTTATTTCAAGAAGTCACTATACTGAAGAGGAGAAGCATTACCCAAACCAAGAGGCGAAACTCTTTTATAGTGAAACAAGCCTTGTTAAAACCCATCCACGTAATCTGTGAAGTTGTCAAGAGTCCAGTGGCCTCAGATATAAGTGTGGCATTATTACCCAAAGCTGAAATAGTGGCACTACGACTTCTAGGTAATTACTTGGGCAGAAAAGGTGTGAGAATTCTGGGGAAGGGGAACTGGGTGCTTGTAAAGAACCTACAGAAGTTAACCTGTAATGCTAAAGATGGAAGTGGTTTGAAGTAATGGCATAATATGGGGCAAAAGCAATTGTTCTCATGGTAACAGCAGAAGAAAGGGTGTTTGTTAAAAGAGAAGCAACAACCCAAAGAGAAGCATCCTGACAAATGTACCAAATGTACTGCAGAGGTCCTAACCAATTGTACAGTTGTCGATGCAGAAGTTCTGAAGTGACTAATACCTGTTCTTTTGAGCTCTGGCAAATGATCTTGAAGAAGACAACCAGGATTACCATTGGTGATATTTTCTTTGGTGTGAGTGGAAAGGGATCTTTACAACCAAACCAAAGAATTGCTACCAGTGGATTTTTGTTTGATAATCCTTTGTTTGGAGTTGGAACGGAAAAGAACTGGCTGAAGACTTTTCTTTTCCTTTGAACATTTTGTAGCTGACTTTAAAATCTGGGGAAAAGGAACTTGCCCCCCAGGACAGGTGAAGGTCATCCAAATATTGTTCATTATTGTTTATTACCTTATGTTGCTTTCTAATTTTCTTTGAATGTGTAGAATGAGGGCCAGTTTACCCAATGGTAGAGGTTGTTGCCGTAGACTTTAGACGAGGTAGGGAATTTGTTGATAGAGTAGGGTAAGCAAGACTTTATTTGAAAACATTTACTTAAGTTCTTACTTTGAGAAAACGACAAGTAGTTGTCCACCTCACATTACTGACCCCTCACACAAACCAGTCATTAATCTCATGCTTAGGCTTCAGTTTCTACTTCTGTTAGGCAGAAACCTGTGCAGTTCCCTTAGGGACCACTGCAAAAGATTTAGGACTACAGGTGGTTGGCAGTAAACCCAATTGGTAGCAGTCTGTACCACCCAGATTTATCTGGTAGCTGTGGCTGAGCAGTCAGACTTCTCTCAAGATGAGTTAGGCAGTATGCAGAGTATACACAATAGGTACAGAGACAGAGTAGTACAAGCAAACACTGACCAGAGCTTTGGTGTAAAAGTATATAATTATTTATTTGAAGACACACTTGTAAATTACACTAGCACAAAAAGAGGTAAGTACATTCAACACACTGGGCCTCATTACACGGTAGACGGAGGACCAAGGTGCTTTAGCACCTTGGTCCATGTCGGTAAAATACTGGCACCGCCTTGGAGGAAAGGGGAATTACCGCCCTATTCCAAGATTCCCATTTTTGCCCCATAGGGCTCTATGGGAATGGGGAAGTCGCTATTTACGGTGCCGTAAATTGCGGTACCGTAATTAGCACCCTGGTCCCTTTGCGGGTTGGTTTTTAACACCTGCTAAACAGCAGGTGTTAAAGTACCAACCCGCAAAGGGACCTCGTAGTAAGGCGGTAAGGGTTTACCGGTACCGGTAAACCCTTACCGCACTACGTGTAATGATGCCCACAGTCACTATTATTAGATGTACATCCCTTATTCCTTATTAGACAAGTCTTAGTTAACACCACTTATTTCCAGACAGAGGTGGGCGCTTAACTAACGATGGCACTCCAATAAGTTAAGAAAAAGGGAGGGAAAAGGCAGAAATTAGGAAAATGGCAGGAAAGTCAAGTCTACTTGTGAGCAAAAAGTTCAGAGGCCAGGCTCCCTCTTAGAGAGAACAGAGCACCAATGCGCCCAAGATCACACAGTTTAAAAGTCTTGAAAAGTCTTGCAGGGAGTTCAGAAAAAAATTAAGTCAGCTCAGAAAAGTTCAGTTAGCCAGCCTAGGGCCAACCCAAGTGGTAAGTGGAGGCTTTAAGAGTCACCCCACACAGACCGTTGAGAGGGAGGCCAGGCGGACACAGTACCTTCAAAGTGGAGAGGATCCTCCAGCGGGGGCAGTTGTTCCTGGCAGCAGGTGCAAGTCACGGCGTCGTCCAGAGGAAGAGAAGTTCTCGACGTGGAGGAAAGCTGAAGATCGTTGCACTGCCAGGGAAGAAACCAGCAGTGGAGTTCTCCGGTTAAAAGGTATGACCCTTTTATTCGCGGTGGTGGAAAAACCGTGGTATCCCGGTTGCCGGGGTGCTTGGCACAGGCAAGGCGGCCACGAAATGATTTGGGAAGGCAAAAAGACGAGCAAACTGGTTATCCCCACCATTCAAAGGAAGAAGACTCTCCGGGCTGGAGATCTCCTCTGTCGTCGGGAAAAGTGGTGAGACAGTTCAGCAGGGCTCCACCGGTGGTGTCGTCGTTGCAGGTCAGCTCAGCTTCTCCCTCTTCGGATTCTTTAGGTCCTGTGGCAACTTCTGAAGTTCCAGTCCCCAAAGCCCTGCTTTTATGCAGCAAAACCCATTCATTCAGCCTAGCTGTCAATCAAACATGCTAAGTGGTGAGCCGGGGGCTCACCACTTGGGCCAATCACACAAGAGTACGACTTGAGTTGCCAAGGCAACTCAGTCCAGGGTGCCTAAACCCCCTCCCACATCCCCTGTGGTACCCAGACAGAGTGGCACCACTTTTGGAGGCTTCTGTGGAGAAGCCCGCCAAAAAGTGGAACAAAGGGCCCGACTTGGGTTGGAGTCACAGAAGCGAACACAAATGCCATTTTGGAACCGAGTTTCGGCAAAAAATACCAACCGGTGATTTTATATTAAATTAATAAACCGACGGTATGTTCGAGGCTATATTAAAAAGTGGTAGCCTCGAACAATGGGAAAATCCCATAGGAAAATATTTGCGGTCGAATATAAAAAGTAGTATCCACTGCCACCAGCCAAAACTCGATCAGAGGGGACAGAGACGTGCCCCCTCGAACAACAGACCCCAGGGCAATCGAATTGCCCTGACCAGTACGTCCACAATATGATGGTTTGTACTGGTTTCTGTTCATAATTTGGGACTAGTAAAGACAATGGTGACTTTACATGCCCTGGGAGACAGTAGTCAGTCCTAGGGTATGTTTGGGGGTCACTATGACACCCCTGGGTTACTGCACTGAGGGTGCTGTGTAACCCACATACCAAAAACACATGAAGCCCTATGGGGTAAAGGACCCCATAGCCCATAAAACACATTCAAAGTCAAAGGAACACCTCAAATAATGTCTAAGAGTGGGAGTAAAAGAGTCTCACTCTTAGCAGGAGAGAAAAAAATAAACCCCAAAAATCCAGCAAAGCTGCTGGGGGACTCACTAGGTTTGGGAAATTAGCCTTAACAGAGAATTCTCCCTAACACTCGCCCCCCCCCACCCCCACTCCTGGATGAACCTCATACCTCTAGTCGATGACATACATCCTAGAGAGTCCATCAGCATTTTGGTGGTGACACCGTGACCTGTGCTCAATGGTGAAATCAAACCCTTGCAGGCAGATTGACCATCTCAATAGTTTTGGATTTTGCCCTTTCATTTGTATCAGCCATCTCAAGGGTTGGTGGTCAGTCTGAATGACAAAAGTAGAACCATACAAGTATGGCCTAAACTTCTTCAGTGCCCACACAATAGCAAAACATGCTCTTTCAATAGTTGCCCACCTTGTCTCAGGATCCTTCAGCTTTCTGCTGATGAATCAAATGGGGTGCTCCCTACCTTTCTCATCCAGTTGGCTAAGGACTGCACCTATACCTACATTAGAAGCATCTGTCTGCACAATGAAAGTTTGGTGGTAGTCAGGAGCTCTCAATACTGGTGCTTGGCAAAGAGCTTTCTTCAGGTTTTCAAAGGCCTGATTGCATTCCCCATTCCATTTGACCTTCTTAGGGAATTTTGGAGAGGAGATTACATTCAGTGGAGAAGCTATGGTCCCATAGTTCTCTATGAAATTCCTATAATACCCGGTGAGGCCTAGGCAGGCTCTCACCTGGGTTTGAGTAATAGGTGTTGTCCAATTTTACACAGCTTCAATCTTACTGAGCAAAGGCCTTATTTCTCCACCTCCTACCTCATGCCCAAGGTAGACTACCTTACTCTGTCCAATCTGGCATTTACTTGCCTTTATGGTCAGATTGGCCTGTCCAAGAGCCTGCAAAACATGTCCTAAGTGGTTCACATGTTCTTCCCAGGTTTGGCTGAATACTGCAATGTCATCCAAGTATGCCATGCAGAAGTCCTCCATCCCATTCAGAACTTGGTTCACCATCCCTTGGAATGTAGCAGGTGCATTTTTCAGTCCAAAAGTCATAACTTTAAATTGGTATAGGCCAACTGGGGTAGAAAATGCAGTTTTCTCCTTGGCATGGTCTGTCAGGGCTATTTGCCAATAGCCTGACGTAAGGTCAAATGTGCTGAGGAACTTGGCTGAGCCAAGTCTATCCAACAACTCATCTGTCCTTGGCCCAGGGTGGGCATCATTCTTAGTGACTGCATTAAGAGCTCTATAGTCCACACAGAATCTCAACTCCTTGGATCCTGCCTTTGGTACTAGCACAACTGGGCTAGACCATGGACTAGTAGAGGGCTCTATTACCCCGAGATCAAGCATCTTCTTGACCTCCCCCTTGATGTCGGTCCTTACATTTTCTGACATTCTATATCCTCTGCTTTTGACTGGCAGACAGTCACCAGTGAGTATATCATGCTGTCCCCAAGGGATCAAGCCTGGTGAAAGTGAGAACAGAGAGGCAAACTGATTTAACATAGCTTTGCACTCTTCTTGTTGCTCAGGTGTCAGATTTGAAGAGAGATTTACTCCTTCAATCTTTTTGTCCAAGGGTAAGCCTCTGGGAGATCAGGGAGAGCTTCACTCTCTTCTTCCTCTTCCGTTGAAGCTAGAAGCAAAGCTCCTACTTCGGGCCTGGAGACATACGCCTTTAGTCTGTTGGTGTGAAAGACTCTGGGAGCCTCCTTGGGATTGCCCAAGTCCACCAGATAGTTCACCTCTCCAAGTTTGCCCACAACCTTGAAGGGTCCCATCCATTTATCTTGCAAGGCCCTCTGCCTTGTTGGGATCATAACTAGAACTAGCTGGTCTTGAGTGAACTAAACCATGTTAGCCTTTTGGTCATGCCAATGTTTGACCAAAGCTTGTCCAGCTTTCAGGTTATCACTTGCTTCTGCCATCATTTGTGACATTCACCTCCGGAGACCTATCACATAGTCAGTCACTCTGACTGGCTTGGGGGAAGGAGCACTCTCCAACCCCTCCTTAATCAGGGCCAATTGACCTCTGACTGGATGGCCATAAAGAAGTTCAAAGGGAGAATAACCTACTCCCTCCTGAGGGACTTCTCTATAAGCAAAGAGAAGGCATGGCAATAGAAGGTCCCACTTTCTTTTAAGAGGATCTTCTAAAGCACCTATCATGCTCTTCATGGTTCTGTTGAACCTTTCTACCAATCCATTTGTCTGAGGGTGGTAGGCGGTAGAGAACTTGTAAGTAACTCCACAGGTTTTCCACATGGCTTTCATGTAGTGGGACATAAAATTTGACCCCCTGTCAGAGATTACATCCTTAGGAAACCCAACCCTAGTGAAAATACCAAGGAGCATTTCCTGGGGCATTATGATGCCCTCTTCGGAACATCACACAGCAACAAGGAAGGACGGGAGAGGATCTGGGAGGACGTAGTGGTTGCCATCAACGTGGAGGGGGTGGCAACCCGCGACATCAAGCACGTCAAGAAGCTCTGGGAGGACTTGAGGTCCAGGACCCTCATGAAGGCCCAGCGCCTCGCAGAGGGGGTCCGGGGCAGCATGAGTAACATCCAGATGAGGGTCCTGGAACGCGTATGCCCAGCGCTCCACGCCCAGATCCTTCGGAGGCAGACCCGTCCGGAGTTGAGCGTTAAGTGGCCAAGCATTGCTGTGTGAGACAGGGCATGTTGCAGTGTGCTGGTAGTCTGATACTTGCCTGTATGTGTGACATAGGCCATGTATGGATGGGTGTGTGCAGGGACATCATGGTCATGCATGTGAGACCAGTAATGTGTGAACCACATGGTGTTTGAATGCAACATGGGGAGCTGTATGCGGAATGCACACATGAAAGCATGGCAGTCTCTGTTCCTGGACATAGAGGGGGGAGGGATGGGTGCTGATGTCATGTACATGTATGTTGCACATTTGTGTGTGTGTCTGAGAAGTGTGTGTGTGACTTTGAAACGCCATGGATGCATGTGACTTTGAAGGCAACATCTTGGTTAACAGAGGCCCTTGTACATGGATGCTGATGTTGATTGCAGGCGCCGGGACTGTTTCTGCATGTGCATTGCGTGCATTCACCCATGTGTTGTGGAGGGACAGGATGGAAGTGACATTTGACAGTGCCACTCATGTGTTATTGCTTCCTGTCTAGGGAAATTTTGTACTGTACCCTGATGCTTGTGTTCTATGTCCCCCTCTATGCAGCGTCAAGTGAAGAAGAGGGCGGAGACGGCGCTGTGGAGCCAAGTGGTGGGGAGGCCTCCACCGGGCCGCGACGCAAGGCCCAGCCACCCTCCCAGGAATTTCCATCATCCGGGAGCGAGGGGGCTGGTGCCGCGTCTGCCACTACGGCTGTAGCGGAAGGGCCGGGTGAGCCCCCACAGGGGCTTCCAATGGCAGAAGACGGTGTGGAGACATCCAGGTTGGTGGTCTCCACAGAGGAGGAGGAGCCCGCTACTGAGCCACACATGGGGCCTGGTGGGAGTAGTACCACTGGTGCAAGTGGTGCAGTCCAGGGCCAGGGTCAGGAGGCAGCAAGGGTCACCGCGGAGGGGTCTGTGCATGTCACTGTCCCTGACCCTGTGACTGCCCCACCATGCACCAGCAGGGAGGCCCCGTCCCAGGCCCGTCCGCAGGTAGGGGAGAGTGCCATGTCATCTGCCTCTCCACTACCTGCGGACGAGGGGCCCCACGACCTTATGGGATCCGTCCTGGTTGGTGTCGCGTTGCGCACGCATGTCATTCGTGATGACGTGCATTCTTCCTGGGTGGAGAATGCAACGCTGGGAGGGGCCCTGGTCAGTGGGATCCTACATGTGTCGCGCACTCTGGCAGGCCTCTCCTCCTCTGTGGAGACTATGCGCCAGTCGTTTCCCATACCGTCTTCCGGCCCAGATTCCACCAGGGCCCCCTGTGGACCTGGCCTGACCAACACAGCCAGCTTGGTGGAGATCCCATCCCTGCCACAGTCGGGAGTCGGCGGTCCAGCAGGGGTGGACACCACAACTGGAGACCAGCTGATGGAGGATGTACAGGCATCATCGGACAGGGCACATGGACAGCAGCAGCAGGCTCTAGGTGGGAGCAATGATGGCTCGGAGCCATCAACATCGGAGGGGCAGGCATCGGCCAGAGGGCAGGAGGACCCAGGAATGGGAGTGTCTTCCATGTGGCAGCGGTTGGGCCAGCGGATAGATGCGGAGCGGCGGCGGGCGGAAGAGGCGCGGCTCACCATGGTCAGGGCGGAGTTCTCCATGCGTCGGGCGTTGAGGCGGGCAGAGTGCCTCGAGGCAACTCGCAGGGAGTTGGAACAGGCCATGAGTGCCTCCCTGCGAGACCTCGGGGCCAGGGCAGAGGCCCGCCTTCGGGACATCGACATGGAGTTCGATGATGCCCTGGCCCAGGACAGCACAGAGTGAGCCGCAGGACTTGCCCGCCGCCATTGTATATAGTTAGATAGTGTTAGGTTTCATTTCTGTTTTTGTTTATTTTGGGGCGCTTGGACAATGCACCACGTTTTTGTATATAGTTCTTTATTAGGTACTCTTTTTTGTAGGTTTCATTTCATTCGTTTGGCTCATGGACCCTGGATTGGTGATTTGTATATAGTTGAACAGTGGATTTGTATTTTTCTTTTTTTCGTTTCACCATGGAGCAATGTATTTAACTTATTTTTTTTCCCTTGGATTTGCTTTTTTGGACTGAGACTTTGGACACATTTTCATTTGGATTTCTTTGGATTCTGATTTCATATTTTTTATTAATTTCCAGACATGCTGCGTTTTATTTCTTATTCCCATTATTGTGTGTTTTCTTTCAATTCCATTCATTTTGTGTTCAATACATTTTTGTTTCATACTTCGATGTGTGGTATTATCTCATTGGTTTCATGCATGTCATGATGTGGGTTTTCACATTCACTTGCACCCATTGTGTGTGTGTGATGGACATGTGCTCATGTACATATTTGCCATTTGGGTTGTTTCATGTAATGGCAATTTCTATGTAGGTGGATGCAATACTTGGTTGGGTGTTTGGACTGGGGTGGCGTGGGGTGTGATGTGGGTGGCCATAAGGCCCATGATTGAGGATTGTCATGACGTTGGGGCAGGGGGACATGAGTCGGGGCCTGCTGGCAGGTGCCTGTCACTGCTGGGTGGGTGAGTGGGTGGGGGGACATGTGTCTGGGCCTGCTGGCAGGTGCCTGTCACTGCTGGGGGGTGGGGGTGCTGGGGACATGAGTTGGGGCCTGCTGGCAGGTGCCTGTCACTGCTGGGTGGGTGAGTGGGTGGGGGGACATGTGTCGGGGCCTGCTGGCAGGTGCCTGTCGGTGTCCAGTCAATTGGTCGACAGCAAACTGGTCGACTGCAATTTGGTCGACACCATTTGGTCGAATGCCAAATGGTCGATTTTTTTTTTTATATATATATTTGTTTTGTGGGTTTTCGTGTGGGGGAAAAAAAAAAAAGAAAAAAAGGGGGATGGGGGGGGGGGGGACCCCCCAAAAAAAACAAAAAAAGGGGTAAAAAAAAAAAAAAAAAAAATCGACCATTTAGCATTCGACCAAATGGTGTCGGCCAGTTGTCCTGTCGACCAAATGTTTTCGACCAATTGACTGGGAACCGTGCCTGTCACTGCTGGGTGGGTGAGTGGATGGGGGGACATGTGTCGGGGCCTGCTGGCAGGTGCCTGTCACTGCTGGGGGTGGGGGTGCTGGGGACTTGAGTCGGGGCCTGCTGGCAGGTGCCTGTCACTGCTAGGTGGGTGAGTGGGTGGGGGGACATGTGTCGGGGCCTGCTGGCAGGTGCCTGTCACTTCTGGGTGGGTGAGTGGGTGGGGGGACATGTGTCGGGGCCTGCTGGCATGTGCCTGTCACTGCTGGGGGGTGGGGGTACTGGGGGACATGAGTCGGGGCCTGCTGGCAGGTGCCTGTCACTGCTGGGTGGGTGAGTGGGTGGGGGGACATGTGTCGGGGCCTGCTGGCAGGTGCCTGTCACTGCTGGGGGGTGGGGGTGCTGGGGGACATGAGTTGGTGATCACTAGTGGAAGGGGACATGTGTGCTGGCTGGGGGCATGCCCAGGGGTGCAGGGTAGTCCCCTGTGGTGTGGGTTGCCTGCAGGGGCTGTGGAGGGGGTAGAGGGCACACCTGGGAGGACCCACACTGCCAATTCACATGTGGGACTCCCCGTGCACCCCACTGGATATACGTACCCGCTCTGACAGCGAAATCGTGTGTGAAACTTCACGCGAACCCCAGTAATACACGTACCCCACTCGCACAGGGCCTATCGCGTGTGAAACTTCTGCGAACCCCAGTAATACACGTACCCTGCTCGCCCAAGTCCTATCGCGTGTGAAAGTTCACGCGAACCCCAGTAATACACGTACCCCACTCGCACAGGGCCTATCGCATTTGAAAGTTCACGCGAACCCCAGTAATACACGTACTCCACTCGCACAGGGCCTATCGCATGTGAAACGTCACGCGAACCCCAGTAATAAAGGTACCCCACTCGCACAGGGCCTATCGCGTGTGAAAATTCCCGCGAACCCCAGTAATACACGTACCCCGCTCGCCCAAGTCCTATCGCGTGTGAAAGTTCACGCGAACCCCAGTAATACACGTACCCCACTCGCACAGGGCCTATCGCATGTGAAAGTTCACGCGAACCCCAGTAATACACGTACCCCACTCGCACAGGGCCTATCGCATGTGAAACGTCACGCGAACCCCAGTAATAAAGGTACCCCACTCGCACAGGGCCTATTGCGTGTGAAAATTCCCGCGAACCCCAGAAATACACGTACCCCGCTCGCCCAAGGCCTATCGCGTGTGAAAGTTCACACGAACCCCAGTAATACACGTACCCCACTCGCACAGGGCCTATCACGTGTGAAACTTCCCACGCCCCCTAGAAATATACGTACCCTGCTCGCCCAAGGCCTATCGCGTGTGAAACTTCCCGCGAACCCCAGTAATACACGTACCCCGCTCGCCCAAGGCCTATCGCGTGTGAAACTTCACACGTACCCCAGTAATACACGTACCCCGCTCGCACAGGGCCTATCGCGTGTGAAACTTCACGCGAACCCCTATAATACACGTACCCCGCTCAAACAGGGCCTATTGCATGTGAAACTTCACGTGAACCCCCGTAATACACGTACCCCACTCGCACATGGCCTATCGTGTGTGAAACTTCCTGTGCACCCCAGAAATACACGTACCCCGCTCGCCCAAGGCCTATCGCGTGTGAAACTTCCTGCGAACCCCAGTAATACACGTACCCCACTCGCTCAGGGCCTATCGCGTGTGAAACTTCCCGCGTACCCCAGAAATACACGTACCGCGCTCGCCCAAGGCCTATCGCGTGTCAAACTTCCTGTGCACCCCAGTAATACACGTACCCCGCTCGCACAGGGCCTATCGTGTGTGAAACTTCACGCGAACCTCAGTAATACACGTATCCCACTCGCACAGGGCCTATTGCGTGTGAAACTTCACGCGAACCCCAGGAATACATGTTCCCCGCTCAGCGTTTGCTGTGTGGCGGCCTTGTAAACTGGTCCAGGGTTAGCGCAGCCCTTTGCGCTGGATTGGGGATTTTGATGGCTTTTCCTTGCGCGAGGGGCGTTCTTGGGGGCGTAACTGGCGCTGCTGCAGGCTCGCTGCACCACTCTGCGCCACGTCTGGTAATGGAGGTTAAAATCCATGAATACGCTGTGCACGGAAATGGGTTTTGGCGCACGAAGCTGGCGCAGACTATCGCACACGCACACTGTGCGCCAGCAAGTGCACCACTTGTGCGCTGAATTCTATGAATTAGCTCCAAAATGTGCTTGATTTACCACCCACAAGTGAACGGGATGGTAGAAAAAAATCAACTGTCTCCTCAAGAGTAGATTGTCTAAATTATGTCACACACTGAAGACAAACTGGGTCTACTGTTTACGTTTAGCCCTCTTTCAGCTGCGCACCCTGCCGAGCAAAGACCACCACGTATCCCCCCATGAAACCGTGACTGGTAGGAAAATGCAAACTCCACTGTCACCTGTAAGAAGAATGTCAGATGCCCATCGAAAAGCAACTGTCGTAGGAGAGGAATTTAAAGAATACCATCCTCCAACTAACAAGGGCAGTGCGATGCATTGCCAAACAAATAGCCCCGCCTTTCACAAGAGAAAATGAGACAGACACAGTAACTGCAGCTCCTGACAGCCCACTCTTGCCTGACAATCTAGTACTTGTTTGTAGTTTTGTAAGGAGATGGAACTCATCCAGGTTCCACGGGCCATACAATGTAATCTATTGTAGCCCACTTGCAGTAAAAGTTAAAGGACTTAAATACTGGGTGCACCTGTCCGATATAAGAAAGGCACATGACATCGTAGCAGTAGAAGGACCGCAAGAAAATGAAAGAGAGGTGGCAGTGCAATAAAGAAAAACATTCAAAAAAGTGCAAAGATAGCAGAACAAGAAATAATGCTTGCGAAAAGAAGAGCATATGTACAATGTACGTTTCAATAATCCCCGTCCCTGTTTGTGTTTCCATTTTTCCATAGGTACCACCATGGTGGAGAACTCGCCCTTAAGGACTGAAATGCCTCAGATAGCTAGCAATAGGAGTAGGATAAGTGTGACAAGGGCCTAACGCTATGACTGTGGGCTCTATTTTGTAGCTATAGTATTTAGTATTGTCATGTTAGGATTGATGATTTTTTGGGATTATCTTTTATTATGGGAGATAAAAGACAAGGGGGGCAGGGGGAAAACTAAGACAAGAAGGGGGGAAACCTTTTATGGGATGGCATTAAACGAATGTTGGATAACACAATGCTCCCCAACGCTACCAAAACACAACAAAAGCAACCTCAGGAACAGAAAGTAACATGTTGAATGACAGTATGTATGCATTTTTTGGAAATAATGTTTTAGAACAAACACCTACTGTTGCCTCAAAACAGCCTACCTCACAAACAAACAGTACAACTACCTCATGGTTGGCCCAAATGTATGATATGTCCCCAACAGCTACCTCACATGACCTCTTAAGTACCCTTTTATTGGCAACAAACCACTGACTCCAATGGAAATTTACAAACAGGAATATTTCCAATGTACCGTCCCCTATAGTTTAATGCACGAAAGACAGTATACTATGAATAGAGTTTGCAAAATATCTTTAGGCTGGAGAAATACATTTCAGCGAAAGGAAAGAAACAAAAGGCAAATGAAGCAATCTAAATTTGATGCATAGAATGGGTTGGGGCTAGATAAAATGGAGGACATCCGCCATCCAGGGCCGTCGAACAAATGGTACTCAGACATGAGTATCACTGGGCGACAAGCAACACATGGTAGTTGTTATGCATGCTCACTGATACCTCATGCGTCAGTGACGCCTAAGGTTTTAGTGCGTCAAGAAACTCCTATTGTGGAAGCACAATGTCTGATTCATCTTGCACTATGTAGGATAAAAGGCACTTTCCAGACACACACAATAATCATGAAGATTCTTCCACCTGACGAAAGAATTTGTAAAAAAGGAACTCCACCCGCAAAATGCTTCAGAGAACCCTTCCTGGCAATAGGAGGAACAAGATTTGCAGAAAACAAATGGCAGCAGTCAGCATTCATGTGCAAGGCAGAAGGGTTGCGTGGCTTGTCGGACAAAAGATTGCAATGGATGAATGCCACGTGTGCAGACTTGGACTGATCATGTCTCTAAACTAATGTGGGACACCGCCCTGGAGAAGCTGATACAAATCCACCATGAACAGAAATATGAACTTTGCTTTCATGCAGAAGGACAAGTACTCATGGGTTCTAACACACATTGCAACAGAACTCTCATCATTGCTGACCTGAAAAAAGGAACTGCTGCTTTGAAGCACCAATATTGGGTATGTGGCAAACAGGCATATTTGCACCTCCCGCCGTTCTGGAGGGGCGACTGTGTTCTGGCAATGTTAAACTCTGCACTGCTGGTGGTCCCTGAACAACATGTAACAGGGGAAAGGGTGCAACACAAACTGTTACAAGCACCCCAACAGGCAGAAGAAATTTCACCCCTTGTGAACGTGCTGTCAGAAGACAAACTGCAAGAGCAAATATCGTGAAAGAAGAGAACATCCAAGTATATCTCTAGAGACTCTTCCGACCTCCTGGTGCAGATCCCCGCTGAATATAAATTATTCAACTCTGCTGAAACATGATTTGCATCACTGATACCCAGTACCCAGGCCCGCGCAAATGCCACGTGTCTCCAGATCGTGCACTGGGAACTCATACAGCAGGCAAACAACGCTGAGACTAATGACAATGCAGAATAGGTACTTGCTCGACCTACTCACAGCTATGGAAGGCAGTGGTTGCCAATAAATCGGGAACGCATGTTGCACATTTATACCTTTATCCGATGCTGAAAAGGGGACACTGTCACAGGTCATAAAAGCGGTGCATGAGCTAGGCGGAAGGATAAAAAAAGAAGGTGTGTGCAACCAACAGACTGGTTTACCTCGGCATTCGAATGGGTAACATCGTGGCTTGGGACTGTGATGAAGATGCTGGTCCCCATTATCATTTTCCTCTTGCTGATCGTTTGTGTGTGCCAGCTAGAGATCCGGTGTTGTGCCAAAACAATTCCTAATAGTGCAATGAAGATGGTGACTATTGGCAGCCAGGAAATAACTGATAAGGTGCCTCATGACACTCAGGATGCACAAGTACAAACTGGGGAGAGCAATGAGCCCAAATTCCACATGGTGGCCATATATAATACTGGGGACACAGTGGACAATCTCTACCATACGACCATAAAGCAACAACAAGATTTGGAGAATCAAAGGGAGGTGTAGGTGGATTTAGATGGAGATGGGGATTATTACACAGCCACAGTATTAATCTCTGCTGTTTAGTTTAGCTAGATACAATTATACCATCCTTGTGAACCTCAACCGACCTTCACCCTGCAACGATGAGCCCAGCTGACCACGTGTACTGTGACTGATGGAAAGACAGCAGCCAATGGAACCCAGGCATCCCCTATGGAGCTGTGATTGGTATATGTGCCTAGCCAACCAAGTTTGTTAGATTGTAACATATGTAGGATGTCATCTATGACGCTTAGTGCCTTTTTAATGTGCTGCCCATGTATCTGTTGGCAGAGCGCTCTCAGGCAGCAAAGTTCTTTGTTTGCATTTTATTTACTTATATACATTTTGGTTCCCTTGCAATTACTCTCCTGGTCTCATTCCTTAGTGGAGTGTGCACTTTATTCTGTCTATTGGGACATGTGCATGCTAAGGTGCCAGCCTTCAATGGTCAACCTCGCCATCTGGGCATGCCATGTCTTCTCCAGGTCATACTACCTCAATAGAACATCCAATCTGCACTCTATGCCCTGCATGATCAGCCTGGCCATCTGGGCATGTCATGTCATCTCCAGGTCATACTACCTTGAGAGGACCTCCAATCTGCACTCTATAACTGCATGGTCAGCCTGGCCATCTGGACATGCCATGTCATCTCCAGGTCATACTACCACAATAGAACATCCGATCTGCACTTTATGCCCTACATGGTCAGCATGGTCATCTGGGCATGTCATGTCATCTCCAGGTCATACTAGCTCCATAGAACCTCCAATCTGCACTTTATACCCTGCATGATCAGCCTGGTCATCTGGGCATAACATGTCATCTCGGGGTCTTACTACCTCAATAGAACCTTCAATCTGCACTCTATACCCTGCATGGTCAGCCTGGTCATCTGGGCATGTCATGTCTTCTGCAGGTCATACTACCTCAACAGAACCTCCAATCTGCACTCTATAACATGCATGGTCAGCCTGGCCATCTGGACATGTCATGTCGTCTCCAGGTCATACTACCACAATAGAACATCCGATCTGCACTCTATGCCCTGCATGGTCAGCCTGGCCATCTGGGCATGCCATGTCGTCTCCAGGTCATACTACCTCAATAGAACCTCCAATCTGCACTCTATGCCATGCATGATCAGCTTGGCCACCTGGGCATGTCATGTCATCTCCTGGACTCATACTACCTCAATAGAGCCTGCAATCTGCACTCTATGCTCTGCATGATCAGCCTGGGCATCTGGACATGTCATATCATGTCATCTCCAGGTCATACTACCTCAATGGAATATCCAATCTGCACTCTATGCCCTGCATGATCAACCTAGCCACCTGGGAATGTCATGTCATCTTCAGGTCTTACTACCTCAATATAACCTCCAATCTGCCCTCTATGCCTTGCATGATCAGCCTGGCCATCTGGGCATGTCATGTAATCTCCAGGACTCAAACTACCTCAATAGAACCTCCAATCTGCACTCTATGCCCTGCATGATCAGCCTGGCCATCTGGGCATGTCATGTAATCTCCAGGACTCAAACTACCTCAATAGAACATTAATTCTGCACTCTGTGCCCTGAATGGTCAGCCTGGCCATCTGGGCATGTCACGTAATGTCCAGGGCTCATAAAACCTCAATAGAGCCTCCAATCTGCACTCTATGCCCTGCATGATCTGCCTGGCCATCTGGGCATGTCAAGTAATGTCCAGGGCTCATACTACCTCAATAGAACCTCCAATCTGCACTCTACGCCCTGTATGATCAGCCTGGCCAGCTGGGCATGTCATGTCATCTCCAGGTCATACTACCTCAGTGGAACATCCAATCTGCACTCTATGCCCTGTATGATCAACCTGGCCAGCTGGGCATGTCATGTCATCCCCAGGTCATACTACCTCAGTGGAACATCCAATCTGCACTCTATGCCCTGTATGATCAACCTGGCCATCTGTACATGTCATGTCATCTCCAGGTCATATCATACTACCTCAGTGGAACATCCAATCTGCACTTTACGCCATGCATGGTAAGCCTGGCCATCTGGACATGCCATGTCATCTGCAGGACTCATACTACCTCAATAGAACCTCCAATCTACATGCCATGTCATCTCCAGGTCTTACTACCTAATCAGAACATCCAATCTGCACTCTATACCCTGCATGGTCAACCTGGCCATCTGTGCATGTCATGTCATCTCCAGGTCATACTAGCTCAACAGAACCTCCAATCTGCACTCTATGCCCTGCATGATCAGCCTGGCCATCTGTGCATGTCATGTCATCTCCAGGTCATACTAGCTCAACAGAACCTCCAATCTGCACTCTATGCCCTGCATGGTGTGAGAACCTAAAGGTGTTTAACCCACTAGTCCCCGGGGATGTGACATCCAGGTGGCCAGGACATGGGCATCGCTTTTCGATCCAGTCCTTGGGGGTGGAAATGTGCGAGAGGATCACCTGGGTGAGGGGTCTACGGGGAGTGGGACACTGGATGGCGAGACATGGTATCCCCTTCACTTTAACACCTTTCCCCATCCAAGTAGGATATCTAGGTACTCAACTCCCCTCCCCCTTTCCCAACACAAACACTTTCTCACAGACAGCTCGCTATGAGAGAAAGCAGACTAACACCTGAGCCGTATACCGGACATGTCCCAATACAATGGTCAGGCAGGGTCAGGTAATTACTGACCATTGCACACACACATGACTACCATTACACTTCCCCACATGGATAAAAGGCAGAGCACAAGAGCACATTCTGAGCAAGGCAAAGCACACGAGGAAGCAGCACTTCCCAGATGGCAGTTTAATACAGGGTGAAAAACGGCAAAACAGAAGGGGATCGCAAGGAGGGAGGTGCCCTTGACCTTTTTGACGAGGAACCGTTCCTTTCACAAACCTTCAAGAATAGAAAACATAAGACCAGGAAACAAGGCTGAAGAATCCTGCACTGTGTGTCGGAAATACCTGGGGCTCTCCCACATAGATAGTCGAGGCGGGGAGAATCTCTTGCCACCGTGGTACTGTCCTTGGCTCCTACAGCAAAGTAGCACCGATGAAGTCTGCAGAGCCGGTGAGTTGGGGAGACTGATACCTGACCGGTCTCTGTTGAAGACAAGGTTGCACGCACTTACTCAAGCACTGCAACAGAAGGGGACTGTAAAGGCCATCATTTCTAATTGGACCCAAGACTAAACCGTAGGTCTGGAGTCATTCCTAGGGCAGAGATCAGGCACCTAGAGGTGTTGTTGGGCAGCTTATTTTCCCATACTTCGTGATGGGTCACCCATTCCCAGTTACATCCCGCCCACGGTCTGGACGGTATTCTACTGGCAGGGCCCATTGTCCTTTGATTGGCCCATTTGCAGTGAATGAACATTCCTTTTCTTTGCAGTACCAGCCACTGTACTTCTAGAGATGTCTCTATTTCCATAACTGTTCTGGTGTTCCAGAGTAATTCCTCAACAGTCTGGGTCACCTATTATGCTGCAGCAACCCCATGTTGGGAGCCCCTGAACCTTTAGGTCAGAGTTTGAGATGAGAAGCATGATGAAGGGCCCCTTCCATCTCAGGGCCAGTGCTGTCTTTCTCTGGTGAACCCTTATCGGTACACTGTTGCCGGGCTTCAGGGAATGACCTGAAGGGGGGTTAATGTGGATAGCAAAGTTTTAATTATGTTATTTACAAAATGCATTCCTTGATCATTGTTTATGCATACTGGTATTCCAGATCGAGGCGTCAGCCTTTCTACAGAGGTAGGCTTCAACCCACCCAGAAAACATGTCCACTACTAACAGATACTGTCAATGATTGCACTTAGGAAACTGACAATAAAAATCTGCACTCCCACTAAAGGGCCATAAGGGGGAGGATGTGCCCCTGGCCTAACTGCCACACCCTTCCCCACATTGTTTTGCAAATAAATTACATAGCGCTGACAATACTCTCGGGTCATTCTGATAAATTCTGGTGCATACCATGACAGTCCCGCAAAGTCATTCCATCCATACCTATGTGCGTCAACACATGATACATTTTGACCAAATGGGAAACTAAACTTTTTTTAGCTCTTTACCGACCCTGTTAATCTCGCCACAGAGAGTCTTCATGCAACCTGCACCCTTTCGTAATTTACTTGGCCTTTTCATTAGGTGGTGCGTTTTTCCTGCATATGTGCAATTTCTTCCAAGGTTGTATATGGTGTCTCTTCCTGCACCGTCTGAAACACTAGTTCATACACTATGCTATTATCTGAAGCAGCCACCAATTTGGAGGTACAGTCAGCTAAATAATTTCCAAAAGTGAATGGGTCCTCCAGTGCTTGGTAAGTAGTGCATTTTATAATGGAAACCTATCCAGGTAACCTTATGACATCTAAAAAGGCTAACACATATTGACTGTTTTTGATAGGTGAGCCAGTTCATGTCATGAAACTCCTGTCTGAAGAGTTGACCAAAGTCGTGGGCTATGCCAAATGCATAACAGGAATCTGTGTAGATGATAACTGATGGTTGAGCTGTCAGCTGGCAGGCTCGTGCTAGGGCTACTAACTCAGCTACCTGAGCTGACGTGACTTGAGGTAATTTACCACTCTCCACAACATTCCCAGGAGTACAAACTGCATTCCCTGAAACCACCTGCCCCTCCTGATTTCTAAAACGTGATCCGTCCACAAAGTATTCAAGGTCAGGATCAGTCAATGGTACATCAAGGAAATCTGTACGGGGCATCACCAGACAATCTGTTACCGTCGCACAGTCATGTGGCGTAACATCATGTGGCTCTCCCACCAGTGGAGTGGGTAACAGTGACGCTGGATTCAGAATGGAATTCTAATATCATCAAGGTGATATTAGACAAATTCAATAAGAGCATCTCATATTTACTTGCTATCGATACAGACATAAGCGGAGTATTTGCTTTCATCAATAAGGAAACCACATCGTGTGGCACCGCCACCTCTAAATACAATCCTAGGACTATGTTTTCACTCTGCTCCAAAACCAGGGCAGCAGTAGACACTGATCGCAAACAGGGCAGCATTCCTGCCACAACCAGGTCTAATTCCTTGCTATTGTAGGCTACGGGTCTATGATGAGTTCCAAGCTTGTGGATCAGGACTGCCAGAGCAAACCGGTTTCTCTCATGACAGTACAAAATGAATCCTTTGTGTAATCAGACAGGTCCACTGTGGGGGCTTCGGCTTGTAATAGTTTGATCTCAAAAAAAGCCTCTTCGTTTTCTGGTGTGCATTGCAGAGACTCTAGCATGTTCAGTTGAGTATATTTCTGGGAGTGACTTAACTATTTTTGCAAATCCTGGTATCCACTGCCGGCAGTAAACAACCGTGATAGATAAATGCTTGTATTTTGGTTATGTTTGTTTTATTCATTTATAATGCGCACCAAACCCGGAGGTAGCCGGGCGCAGCAGTACAGACAATGCGAGGCTTAATTTACAAGGTTGCGGGTAATATACAGATATATACAGTTCTATACAGATAACATAGAGGCATAACATATGCAGACCAATGAAGTTACGGAATACAGAAGACAGCATATATACAAGCGCTATCGGGACAGCGAAACACTAGCCAGACGAGACTATAGAAACATGGGCAGCCACTAGGCGGGCACCTAGCAAAGCTACACTGGGGGGTCTCAAGGGTGGGTAAGGGCTGAAGCTAATTATCAGCAGCTTTCAGGAGGTTGATGTAGTTTGATCTGAATTTCTGCAAGGGCTGCTCCTCACGTAGAGGATGAGGAAGTGAGTTCCATAGTTGAGCTGCTCAGACCTGGAAACTGCTTCCCCGCCTTCGTCAATTTGTATCTAGGTATAATGAGGCTGTTGGCATTGGAAACTCCTGCTGGTCGGGTGGAGCTTCTCTTTAGGAATGTGTCCGTCAGATAGCTGGGTGCGGCATTCTTCAGAGCTTTGTGAACAAGGATGCGGTTTTTAAAAGGATTTATTTTGGGTGGACAACCAGTTGTTTTGGCGCCTGATGTTGGATATATGCGATCTTTTTGTCACGCCAAGAGCTGCTCACAGAGCGTTATTTTGTAGAATTTGGATTTTATGGATGATGGATTTGTTGGCGCCTACGTATAGAACACTGCAATAGTCGAGCCTCGATAGAATCAGGGCTCTTGCTAAGATGATGCAATTATTCATAGTTTCATAGTTTATTGATATACATAAAGCAAACAAATGCTTTATATAACATAATTTACACATCACCTATACAATACTATACAACCTATTACAATATTAAGATCAACTAAAATCACCATAAAATATATCAAGTTTATATCATTGCCACTCATGAATAATGACCATAATGACTCTATTACGTTGAGAACAATAGTGTTATTATATGACTTCATATGTCTGTAACGCAGTGCGTGTAAACTATCACATACAATCAGCAGATGATGCAATGTCTCAATAACGTTATTTCCACACAAACGACAATATCGCCTAGCACGTGGGATCCCCAATAAGGCACCTTTAATTTCTAGTGCCTCGGATATATTGAATTTCAATAGCAGATATTGCCACACTATTTGTGGACTTGGATAAGCATCGATGTAACCTGGGAGTGCACATCGTGATATGCGCTCTTGGCAATATATCCCACTATTAATTTTGGTAGAGAGATTGATCAACTGCTGTTCATAACTGACTTCTTTCAGTGTATTTTTTATTATAGACTTCATAGTATAAATACTCGTTTGGCCATGTGAAAAAGAAGGACTAATCCACTTGCTATGAAGCTTTTTTAATTTACCCATTATGCCAATCGAAGCTCTACTGTCGAGACTCAAATATGCGGACACATAGGCACCTGTAATTGTTTTGGTTTCAAGTTGTTTCCACTTCTCAAAATTTAACACACAATGGGCCTCATTACACGGATGGCGGTAGGGGATTACTGGCACCGGTAAGGGCACCGGTGCCGGTAATCCCCTACCGCCATACTACGAGGTCCCTCAGTGGGTCCCGTCCTTAATGTGTGGTCAGACCACACGTTAAGGAAGGGACCCGCTGAGGGACTTCAGGGCAAATAACAGTACCGCTAATAGCGGTACCGTTATTTGCTCCTTCCCCATTCCCATTGAGCCCTATAGGGGCTCAAATGGGAATGGGGAAGGGCCTTGGTGAATGGGGAATTACCGCCCCGCCAACCTTGGAATGGGGCGGTAATTCCCCCATTCACCAAGGCGGACTCGGTACGGTACCGGCGGCAACCATGGCGCTAATATCGCCATGGTTACCGCCTACCGTGTAATGAGGCCCAATGATTTACGAATACATGAGTCATTCCCAACAAGTCAAATTCTAAATACAAATATTCAATGCTTACACACTGGGGTAAGTGAAACAATTTGCGAAGCAAACGGGATTCAAATCGCTTAACTAGTTTGATGAAATTGTGACCCCATATAATACAATTATGCAATTATTCTCAGAGAGGAAGTGTTTGCCTGCTCTAATGAGCTTACAAGTGTAAGCTGTGGCAGATGCCATGGAATTCACCTGTTTGTCAAAGGAGAGGGTGGAATCTAGATAGAAGCCAAGTGTCTTCACTTCCTTGGACACCTTGATGGTATTACTATCGATCAAGAAAGAGGAGTAGTCTTGGTCTAGTTTTTTGAGGTTAGAGTGTCCTCCCAAGATAAGCTCTGTTTTATCATCATTCAGGCATAGACCGTGGGTTGCCATCCATGCCTGGATGATGATATACACCCTATTTACCAAGGCCAAATCCTTATTGTAATCCCAGAAAGAGGGAGGAGAATCTGGGTATCATCTGCATAGTTAGTGTAGGTGATACCAAGATGGTCCAGATCATCAAATAGGGGCTTAGTAAATATGTTGTATAAGGTAGGGGAGACGCAAGAGCCTTGAGGAACTCTGTACAGGATGGGGATCGGGTCAGCCGCTGCCGAGGGGGAGAACACCCTCATAGTACTATCATTGAGGAAGGACTCAATCCAGGTTATGGCCTCTTTTGAAAAGTGTGCAGCTGAGTCTAGTTGACTGCAGAGGACCCCGTGGTCCACAAGGTCAAAAGCAGCCAATAGATCCAACAACAAGAGGAGAGCCATTTTACCTTTATCGCGTAGGTCATCTATTTGGGCCTTCAAATCAATGAGAGCCATCTCAGTGCCGTGTTGGGGTCGGAATCCTGATTGACGTGCTAATAGGAGTTTATGTTGTTCCAAGAATTTTTTAATTTGGATATACGCAATCTTATCCAGTATTTTAAGCAGAAAAGGTACTGTCGTGATGGGCCGGTAGTTAGTGGGTATAAGTGGGTCTAATGTTTGCTTTTTAAGCAGAGGCAGTACCCACGATTGTTTCAGATTGGTCGGTACAGTGCCGGACACGAATGAGGCTTTGACAAGTTTCGTAATAAATGGGGAAAGATCTCTGGCGGCATCTTTTATAAGCTGGGCAGGGCAAGGGTCACCCTGGCAGTTGGATGGCTTAAGAGAGAGGATGACTTTCTCCACCTCAAGAATAGAGGTTTTTGAGAACCTAAATCATGCCGTTTGGTCCTGTTCCTTAGGAGGGGGGTCTATGTTCAGATTGTTTGTCTGGGATGGTTGGATGAGGATGGCTTTTTTCTTGGATATTTTCTTTTGGAGCATGGTTATTTTATTTGCAAGTGCTTGTTGAATATTAGAGCACCATTTTTTATCTTTGGAGAATGTGTCCGGGATGGGGATGGGAGACTCTAGTTCCTTGAGGATGGTGAAGAGTTCCCTCATTTTCAAGTTGGCATTAGAAATACACTTGTTGTAAGAGTTTGGCTTGGCCAGGTAAATCTCCTTTTTGTATTGGGAGGAGATTTCCGTTAGTTTGTTTTTGTGGGCTTCTGAGGGGATTAGCCTCCATACTGTTTCGCAGCCCCTCTTGAGTAGACGTAGGTCCTTTAGTTCCGGGGTGAACCATTTATTTAAGTGGGCTTTGGGTTTACTCGGTCTGAGTTTTAGAGGGGCGATGTTGTCAAGGGTGGTTAACATGATTTTGTTATACTCGTCTACAAGTGTTTCAGGGTCTGATTGGCCCGTTAATTGGTTAAGAGTGGGTAAGATCGCGAGAATCACTTTGTCCTTCGTGATGTTCTTTTTATTTCTTGTTGGACATGGCAGGGCCATGGTGGGTGCTGGTAAGAGTGATCTAGAAGCGGATAGTTCGAGGGCCAAGAAGAAGTGGTCTGTCCAGGGTTGTGGGATGATGGATGTAATATTGGCAGTGCAGTTGTAGTCTGCTAGCCAGTTGAGCGTTCTCCCTTTGATATGGGTAGGTTTGAGAGTTTTTTGAGTTATGCCCAGGTCAGAGAGAGTGTTGGCAATGGTAGTGGCATTTTTGTCTAGAGGGTCATTGTAACCCAAGTTAAAATCCCATAGGACAAGTAGTTGTGAAGAAGTTTTGAGGTTGTTGGAAAGTAGATTGTGGATATCCTCCTCGAAAGTCCCTATGGGTCCCGGTGGTCTGTAGATGAGGTGGATGGTCAGTGTCTGGGAGTTGACTAGAGGAAGTTTGATGGTGAGTGTTTCGCATGATTCTGAAACTATGGTGGGTATGGATATCATGCCTAGGCTAGTCTTAGCGATGATAACAATGCTGCCACCGCGCAAGTTAATTCTGTCTTGTCTCAGTATGGTGTAACCATCTGGGATTGCTAGGGAGAGTAGGGGTCCAGCAGCATCAGGCAACCAGGACGCTGTGATGGCGAGAAAGTCCAGATTCTCAACGAAATCAAGTCACAGATATCCGTGGCATGTGCAGTTAGGGATCTGGTGTTTATTAGCCCTCCTTTAAGGGGGGGGGGCACTGAAGTAGAAAGGGTGGGTTCTATTTCACTGGGAATGGTTATAGGCCTCGGGATATAGAGGGGAGTGATATTAGGCTTCTGGGTCATTATTCTTTTGTTGCTGGGAGCTAGGATTCTAGTCAGGGGCTCATGTAGTCTCGAGAGTCTAGCTCTAAGTCTAGCGTTTCTAGAAGGTAGACTGCATGGAATGCTTTGAAGCTCGTTTGGCGGACTCAGAAGTGGGCGTTCCATAATGGTGGAGATGGCCGGGGATATATTGGTGGAGTTAAGTGGCGCTTTCTTGAGCGCTATAGGGAGGCTACTGCCCGAAGACTGGTGGGTGATGGCCAGTAGACATGAGTATGTTAGCAGGCTAAGGGCTATGAGGCTCATGTGGAATACAGTAATGTGGCACGTTCGCGATTGTAGTCCCTTCCAGGTGATGGCATATGATTGCACACAGCTAGGCTGGTGTGCAATAGGCACAATAGGCTGCAGGGCTGAGGTCAAATATGGACAGTGGTTAGGTTTAACCGGTACAGATGGGCACAGTGGCTAAAATCAGATGGGCACAGTGGCTAAAATCAGATGGGCACAGTGGCTAAAATCAAGTGGGCACAAAGGCAGCCATATGCAGGTGAGGTAATAGCGGTATAGCAAGTGTAAACAATAGATATTCATGCAATTATTAAAGTAGCTCATCTGGGAGTGGTTGTACAAAGGCAAGATACACAGGTACGTGGCTTATGCCTGTTTGATGATCACAGTGTGCATTGGAGTAAATACTGATGAAATGGAGGGCATGCTGGCACTGGTACATACAGTAACAGGGTATACTGACACTGATTGTTCGGACTGTAGGAGTTTGGCAGTCTTACCAGATCGCTGGAAGGGCGATTCGAGTACCGGTGAGGTTCCCAACCTGACAAAATGAAAGCGAATCTGGATATGAAGCGAAGCGGGCTCCAGTGGGTAGAGGGAGGTGGGAATACCCCAGGCTCACCTTGTGTTTGCAGCTAGATTTGGGCTACACTGGACCGAAGAAGATAGTCCAGCGTCGGGGTATGAACCAGCAAGAGGTAGAGATTAGACTCTTGGATGGCAAGCTTCTGTGCATGTTATTCCGGGATGTGGGGTGTGAACCCTGTGTGGGTCGGGGGAGGTAGAGGGGAGTGGGGGGCCGAGCACGCACTGCAACGATGGCGACACTGGGAAGGCTTACGTCAGTGGTACGGTGCCGGTCATGGGTAAAGGAGGTCATTTGGCCAGCCCACGCAGCCCGTCATGGGCAGGCACAGACAGACCTGTGCCTTAGTGGAGTGTTTTGGAGGGAGGGCCGGCTTACGCCTTCTGGCCGTGCTCTCACCAGGAAGTGGGGACGTTGAGCCAATTGCAAGCAGGGCTTGCCTTGCACGGTTGCTAGGCGACCATCAAACAACAATGGTGGCAGCCATTTTGAGCACTTCCTCGTGTTGCTGCACGGTAACGGGGCTATGGATTGGCAAAATACATTGAGATGGCACCCAAATGGAATGGGCCTCTTTTCTTGGTGAAGGTAGTGTGGGGCAGTGAGGGCCCGATGCAGTGCAGGATGCACTTTCTCATCTGCTTACCCTCTGCGATCTGGATGCTGCTGGCGGTCTGGTGCTTCCCATGGAATGCGCTGCATCGTAGCAGGCTGGGCTCCTGCCCACCTGGAGATCGCGGCTGCCTGAGAGGAATGGGGCACAGACAGGCCTGTGCCTTAGTGGAGTGCCTTGGAGGGAGGGCCGGCTTACGCCTTCCGGCCGTGCTCTCTCCAGGAAGTGGGGACGTCGAGCCAAATGCTAGCAGTGCTTGCCTTGCACGGATATGGGCTGAGGTTTTGGTAAATTAAACACAACCTCCTCTCGAGAACTGGATATGAGCCGACATCTTTTCATAATATCATGTCCCAGATAGAGTACCCTTAGGGAATGCAACTGTAGCTTCTTCTTTGAGGCTTTATGCCCTTTCTTGACCAAAGAGGTCAGCAAAACTCTAGTATCGTCCTTATAAGCCTCATATGAAGGAGAAGCAATCAACAAATCATCAACATATTGTCCAAATGTTTCTTTAATTGTTGTGAGAAGAGGATCGGGGACTCAGTATAGCCCTAGGGCAAATGGGTCACGTGTACTGCACCCTCCTATGCGAGAATGCAAACAGATATTGACTATCCTTATGTATGGGGTGAAAGCATCATGAAGCAATACACAGACAACAAATTCAAAGTTTAAACAAAATACTTTTATTAACTTAAATGTGAGGATGAGAGAAGGCCTAACGTGTCTTATAATAAGGTGGGATATCCCTACTTAAAGAAACTAAGAATTGTATGTGTCCTTGAGTTCAACTTAAAATTCTGTCTGTGTCCAAAACCTATGCTTGCCCTCACATCTAAAGATATGTAATGTGTAGGGATGTCAGAAACAACAAAACAACACAAATAGTGTTAAAGATAAAGATCTGAGCTTCTTCCAGCTCCTTGCACTATAGCCCTTCTTTAAGTACAAAGCACTTTCACAAACAAGGTCTCAGAGATCCTTTCTCCAAGGGTAGCACAGTCTCAACAAGGATCTTGGGGATTCCTTCCCCAAGTTCAACACAGTTCCAAAAATAAGGCCTCAGGGTTCCCTTTCCCAAGTTTAACAGAGCTCCAAAATAAGGCCTTGGGTTTCCCTTGCCAAAGTTTAACAGAGCTCCAATATAAGGCCTCAGGGTCCCCTTCCCCAAGTTTAACACAGTCCCAACAAGGTATTCAGTTCTCTTGATTGTCCATTAAGTTTTCCACACCAGCTTTGTCATTCAAATAGGGCTTTCCAGTCTAGCTGCAGTCATTAGACCACAGAGTCCACCCATCACAGTTCACGCAACCAGAAAACCCTTGGTACTTCATTATAGTCACTGGTTCCCTTTTGTGATGCTGGAAAGGCATTGGAGGGACAGGGCATCCCTGTCCTTATCCTGTACTCCTTTTTCAGGTGTGTTCTGTGTTGTTTTCTGCACAGGGGGCCATGTGGGACTCCTGGCAGTGCCACTCGTCCTCTTTTTGGTTGTGGTGAACAGACCCTTGGGATACCCTTATGGCACCCATGGGTAGGGGTACAACCTTGTAAAAATAAATAAAATAAAAAATAATAAACAAAATACAAAATACCCCTAGTGTATGTTTTTGGGCACCTGTGTGAGGTCCACAGAACAGGATATGGCAGCTCCATGCTGGACTCCTGTGCAGAAAACAACACATAGCACACATGAAAAAGGAGTACAGGACAAGGACTTGGAGGTCCTGTCCCTCCAATGCATTTCCAGTATCACAGTCGCCTTCCCCCCAGACTGAGGTTAGGGTGGTCTAATCTCCTACGAGTTTGACACCCTCATCCAGATGGTCAACATACCTTCTGCAAAGGCCACCTGCATTATCACAACTCTTCCCTGGTCTATGCTCAATGATGAAGTCTAGCCCTTGCAGGCTAATGGACCACCTGAGCAGTTTTGTGTTTTCACCCTTCATCTGCATAAGCCAATTTAAGGGCTTATGGTCTGTTTGGATCTTGAAGGTAGACCCTGTAAGGTAGTGCCTAAAACGCCTAGGGCTCCAAACTATACTGAACCATTCCTTTTCAACAGTAGCCCACCTAAGTTCTCTACCTTTGAGTTGCCTACTGATGAATATGATAGGATGTTCCCTCGCTTTGTCATCTAACTGGGACAAGGGGCTCCAATTCCGGTGTCACAGGCATCCGTCTGAACAATAAAGGGTTTGTTGTTATCAGGCACACACAACACATGTGCCCTACACAGACTTTTCTTCAAGCCAACAAAGGCCCTCTGGCAGTCTTCCGTCCATTTAACCTTCCTTGGTTTTTGGACAAAGTCAGAGCTGTCAGAGTGGCAGCTATAGTTCCATAGTTTGCCATGAAGTTACGGTAATAGCCAGTGAGGCCCAAAAAAGCTCTCACCTGGGTTTGAGTAGTGGGAGTCTCCCAGTCATGTACATCCTGTACTTTACTGGGGAGAGGTTGGATTCGACCCCCTCCTACCCCATGACCAAGATAAGTGACTTTCCCCTGAGCTATCTGGCACTTGGTGGCCTTGATATTGAGGTTAGCCCTTTTCAAGGCCTGCAAAACCTTATCCAAATGAGTCAAATGCTCTTCCCAGGTGGAACTGTAGACAGCAATGTCCTCTAGGTAGGCCACAGAAAAGGCCTCCAGCCAGGGTCGGATTGACCCCTCGGCCTTTCGGCCCGTAGCTGGGCCGAAATCCTCCCTGGGGAGTGGAGGCCGGTTTCTGGCCATGCCTGGGCCGGATTGGAAGAAAAACAAATGTAAAAAAAAATATTTTTTTTTCAAATTTCTTTTTTTTTCATCATTCTTAGGTCGATAAATGAGTACCAACACAGGTTGGGTGATATTGTATGTATATCTGTTCTATAAAAAAGAGCTTAAGCGTAAGTGGCCTTGGAGGTCTGCTTGGATTCACAGTAATTTAGTGTACTTAGGAACAATGCTATTTGATGCCACTTTCTGTTTTGTCAAGGGGTGAAAGGGCGTGTTTCATTGCTTCCCGGGATGTCACTTTGGGGTGGGGTCAAAAGACATCACGTCCGGTGATGTCATCAGAGGTCAAGGGTCGTGAGGCGAGAGATGGGCCACTTTTTTGAGGTGAGTGGTGGGCCACTTTTATTTGGGTGACCGGACCTATTTCTTGTCCCAGTCCGACCCTGCCTCCAGCCCACTGAGTGCATGGTTGACTATTCTTTGGAAGGTGGCAGGTGCATTCTTCAACCCGAAAGGCATGACTCTAAACTTGTAGAGTCCCTCTGGTGTTGAGAACGCCATCATTTCTTTGGCATGGTCCGTTAGAGCTATTTTCCAATAGCCTGAGGTAAGGTCAAAGATGCTTACAAATTTAGCAGCCCCTATGGTGTCCACTGGCTCATCAGCCCTGGGCAATGGGTGCACATCAGTTTTGGTGACGGCATTGACTCCTCTGCAGTCCACACAGAACCGCCAATCATTGGTACCTGCCTGGTATCTTGCCTTGGGGACAAGGACCAATGGACTGGACCAGGGACTGGTTGAGGGTTCAATTACACCCAGATCCAACATCTTGGCAACCTCAGCCTGGTTGTTGTTCTTTACAGTGTCTGATATTCGATAGCATCTGCTTTTGACAAGTACACTGTCACCAGTGTCAATGTTGTGCCTGCACCATGGGGGGAGGCCGGGTGTCAGTGAGAACAGAGAGGCATACTGCCGGAGCAATTCCCTGCAGGCCCTCTGCTGCTCTTGTGTCAGATCTGGAGAGAGATGCACTCCCTCCACTGAGCCATCCCGAGGGTTGCCATGCAGCAAATCAGGAAGGGGCTCACTCTCATCATCTTCTTGCTCTGAAGCTAGCAAGAGACATGAGACTTCTGCTCACCTATGGGAAGGATTGAGCCTGTTAACATGGAATACCTGAGGGGATACCCCAGGGACTCCCATGTCAAACAGATAGTTGACTTCACCCATCTTGGAGATTATTCTGAAGGGTCCAGTCCACTTATCTGCCAAAGCTTGAGATTTGGTAGGCTCCATCACAAGGATCTCCTGTCCTGGAGTCCAATCCACTTGTGATGCTTTAATGTCATGCCAGTACTTGTTCAATTCCTGCCTAGCCTTAAGATGCGCTGTCACCTAGCCCATTATCTGTGTCATCCTCTGTCTGAGGTCTAACACATAGTCCCCCACTTGCTTGGCAGGACCTGGGGGGATGACTTTCAAACCTTCTCTGATCAAGGCAAGGGGCCCCCTCACGGTATGTCCAAAAAGCAACTTAAAGGGGCTGAAGCCAACACCCTCTTGAGGTACTTCTCTGTAGGAGAACAAGAGGCATGGCAGGAGGAGATCCCATTTCCCCCTTGCCTTTGAGAGTTTTATTAAATATATCAACCATACCATTGGTCTAGGGATGGTAGAAGTGGAGAACTTACAGGTTACCCACATTCCTTCCACATCGCTTACATTTAACTAGACATGAAGTTGGATCCTCTGTCAGAGAACACCTATTTAGGGAATCCAACTTGGGTGAAAATGCCCAAATAGCCCTGGCAATCACCTTGGCAGTAACGGTCCAAAGGGGTATATAGCCTCAGTGTCCCTGGTGGCATGATCAACCAGAACCAGGATGAACTGGTGTCCACCTGATTTGGGAGTGTCAAGGGGACCGACAATGTTGATGCCCACCCTCTCAAATGGTGTGCCAACCACTGGCAACAGCTGTAGTGGGGCAATGACACTGCCTCCAGTCTTGCCAGACAACTGACAAGTGGGGCATGTCCGGCAGTGTGACTTCACTTCTACTCCCATCCGGGGCCAGTAGAAAAGGGTAGAGAGCCTCTGCTTAGTCTTCTTGGTCCCAAGATGACCAGCTAAGGGCACCTCATGCGCCAACTGCAACAGGAAGGGCCTGTAAACCTGGGTTACCACCAATCTCTTGAGGGCACCAGATTTAGGCTTAGTGGGCTCACTAAAAAAGGAGCTCAACCTCCCAATAGATCTTGAAAGGCCTAGGCACTTTGCCTTGTGCCTGGGCCTGGGCCTGTGTTCTCAGACCCTCGAGAGAGTGGCACTCTCTCTGACACTTACAGAAATCGCCTCTAGAGGGTCCTCCTTCAGCCAGCAGGCATTGAAGGTCAGGGTGATCCTCTGGGTTGAGCACCTCTCCAGCAGGAGGGTCTTCTGACTCTTCTCCCTCAGGAGTTGAGTGTCGGGTTACCACTGGACCCTGCCCGTCCGGTGCCAGTATCCCAGTGGGTGCTGTTGAAACAGCGGGAAGAGAAGGAGCCCCCTTCACAGAGGTGGCCTTCTTGCTCTTCAGTCTCGCCTTGGGTCTCCCCTTTGGCTTCGGTAGCTGACTAGCAGTCAGACCCAGTGCAACTTGTGACCTAGTGACTGTAGCAGCAGTCAGGGGAAGACCATCAGAGATCAACCCCAACTCCACTAGATCATTACCCAACAAAATGATAGCAAGTACATTGTCCTGAACCAGGACAGGAAGCTTTGCTGTCTTGTCTGCTATCGTGATGGTGACTAGGGCAACAGGAGATAATTTGGGAGGCCCACCAGCTAACCTGGTAGTTCTCAGAGGAGCACCTACATAGTCCTCTGGTTTGAGCAGGGTCCTGTCCACCACTGTCATACATGCTCCAGTGTCTCTCAAACCAGTAGAAGGCTGGCTATTCAGGAGGACACTTCTCAATAATCTGCCGGTGTTCTATGGGATTGTAGCCAGTACGTCTGCGTACTGGTCCCAGGCCCCAAGGACACTAGGGAAATCTCTGCAGGAGCACGAAATGCGACTCCTGTACAGGAGGGGAGGACAGGGGCCTCCACCTCAGACATTAGGTAAGGGTAGGTCAGGCTGACAGCCTGGACTCCAAGTGCCTTACTTTTACACTTGTGGTCGCCCTTCTTGTGGTCCCGAGTCCCACAGTCCCAACAAGTGCCAGGAATGCAAGGTATGGTACAGGAGCCACTAGGAGCCTGCTTTACCGCAGGAGAACCACTACTCTCACTCCCACCCATATAGGATTTATCCCCACTAGATTTTTGAGTCTTAAGAGAGGAACGTTTATATTTACTCAACTGTGAATGCTTTTGTGAATCCTAAGAGTTCTGAGAGGCCCCCTTTTCTATGGCCTTGTCCTTCCCACTGGGTTCCTTAGAGGACACCCAGTGGGAGACCCACTTGTCAGCCAGCCTGGCCAGCTTAAAGGGATCCAAAATATTCTGGTCAGCAACATACAGGCGTAGATCTGATGAACAGGCTTCAGAAAAATGCTCAAAAAACAAAAGGTGGGACAATTCAACAAACTGTAGAGCAGGAGCCAAGTACCCTCACTCCAATTACCCCGCCTACATTACCTATAGAATGGGGGCCAAAGTATGTGACCCCTACCGAACAGTTGAATCAGCAGAGAACAGAGTGTGGGCTCTGTGCAGTACCCATAAGATTACCAATACCTAAGAGAATCTGGGAAGCAACATATCCATTAAGGAAGCCATACCTACATTCAAGACAATATGATGGCCATTTGAATGAAATTCCTGAAGCAGAAAAGAAGAAGACGAATGAAGATGAATGGTGACGTCATGCAAAATCGAACTGACGCCCATATACGAGATATAGAGACCAGAGAATGCAGATAAGTGACAAAAGAAGGTACCAAGGATATGTGACATCTTGGGCTCAAGGTGGAGAAACTTATGCCACAGGCACGATGAAGATATTTAGTTAGTTTAAACGTGTACAGAAGCAGCAAGTTACCGCAAGCAGCAAAAGTATTAATGAAGCTAGCCAGATGCTTTAATAGATATACCGCGGCAAGCAACAATATATACATACATCTATACCTCAAGACATTTATATGAATGAATGTTTCCTCTACGCATTATAAGCAGTATTGAACAAAGTCAGAAGGCAAAGTCGATATACTTTATTTACAGGTTGCCCAGGTGGGGGGATCCTCACACACAACTGTGTCTTGCGGTAGGGACAAGTATTCTGCCATTTGTTTACCCCAACTTGCTTTCCTCCCCATTTCTATTGTTGATTCACTTTACTATTTGATTTGTAAACCATTGAGACTGTCAGCAGTTGGTGCATTTTAATGGAATCAAGAGTATTTCTATTTGTATTCATAGCGCGCCTGGCCCAAAGGCACCTGGGCGCATATCTTAGGTAGCAATTACACATTACAGAGAGAGTACAGGGTAAACGTAACAGTGAAGAATGAAGGAAGCATGAAATACAAGGCATGGTATAAGAAAAATGAGGAGGTGGTCTATATACAGTCAGGATTACAATTACACATTTACAGAAGGAGTACCAATGAAGTAACTATAAGGAATGTACAAAGCATGAAAAACAGAGCATGAAATACAATAGATAAATAAGTGGTCTATATGCAATCAGGGTTACACATTACAAGCAGGAAGTGTACAGAGAAGCAGTCACAGTGCATGTCAGGTAAAGGTAACATCACGCTACTGAGTCTAGGTAGCTTGATTGTCTTACGCAAAGAGCCTCAGTTTGGCCTTGCTCTTGAAGGCTTGAAAGGAAGGTTCTACCCGAAGAGGGTTTGGCAATGTATTCCACAGTTTGGTAGCAAAGACCAGGAAACTTGCCACTCCAGCTTTCTGAAGTTGAACCTTGGGAGGGAAAGGCAATGGGCTTGGGAAGCTCTCTGCGGTCGGGTAGAAGTGTGGGGTGTGAGTCGGTTGACAAGGTACGTGGGAGCCTGGTTGGCTAGACATTTGTGGTTGAGGGCAAGTGGTTTCAAGGAGATTCTCTGTGCTTCCGACAGCCAGTTGTTAGGCAGAATCCTATGCAGTTCCCTTAGGGAGCACTACAGAAGATTAGGACTACAGGTATATGCAATAAACCCCCTTTGGTATCAGTCTGTACCACACAGATTTAGTTGGTAGCTGTGGCTGAGCAGTCAGACTTATCTCAAGAGGGAGATGAGCCGTATTCAGGGTTCACACAATAGGACTACAGTACTATGGAACAAGGAAACACTGACCAAAGCTTTGTATCAAAAAGAATATATATATTTATTTTACACACTCTTAATTCAACACACAAATCACTATCATTAAAGCAAGTTAAAACAGTCAAGAAAAGTATACACAACTCCCTATTTAAATTGTAGACAAGTTTGAGCAAGAGTGAAAACTGAGCAAAACGGCACAGTGTAAACCAAGTAGAAATGGCACTCTAACATTTCTTCAGAGGGAGGGAAAGGTCAAGTTATACAGGGTTAGACTCCTAAACACACCAGCAACATTTCCCAATCAGATTATGAACAAGTTAGGCAAGGCAGTACTTTAGCACCAGCGGTACTTTGGTGAAAACCGAGCAAAATGGCACTTCAACAATATAGAAAGGGGAAGGAATGGTGGTTATAAGAGTTTAGGTGCACAAACACATTTCTTAGTGAGAAACAATCTAGAGAAGGCAGTTGTAACAGATTTAGCTAGAGTCAAGAGGCCTGTGCCAGAGTCAGTGGCACAAGGCAAAGTGCCTAGGTTCAAAATGTTCTAGAAGCTGCAGTCAGGTCTTTGTTTAACGATTGAAAAGGCGGTTGCAGATTCGAAAAGACAATGTTAGACGATAGGGGCGGCCAACCCAGAAGGTAAGTCAAGGATTTAAAACACCTTTAGCAGTACCCAACGAAACGGGCGGCCTGGCGGCAAAATGTAACTTGAAAGTGGAAGAGGCTCCTGCGGTGGTGGTAGTTCCTGGCAGTTCCTGCAGTTCGGGAGATCCAGCAGAGGAAGAGAGGCTCTCGTCGTGGAGGAAGGTTCGAGTTACTGCACTGCCCAGGGATGAAACCAGCCGTGGTGCTGCCAAAACGAAATAAAAGGTACGCTCCTTTAAATCACGGTCGTGGTGGATGGGTGCCTGGCTATCTGGTCTCCTAGTGCTTGGCACTGGCGATTCGACCACGTCAGTTCCTGGAAGGCGATTGGCGAACTGGTTGGCCCCACCAGCTCAAGGGAAGAAGACTCTTGCAGGTGAAGATCTTCTCGAGTCGTTGGAGGAAAGTGGTGAGGAACTGCAGCAGGGCATCACCGGTGGTTCAGTTGTTGCAGATGTCTTCAGCTTCTCTCCTCTTCGGCTTCTTAGTTCCAGTGGCAACGTTTTGTCCTCCAGTCCTCAGGACCCTGCTTTTAAGCAGAAAGACCCCCCATTCATACAGCCTAGCTGTCACTCACACAGTGGGGTGGCTATCCTGGCGGGATAACCCCCGACCTATCAGGGCAGAGTGCAACTTGGGTTGCCTAGGTAACCCTGTCCAGGGTGCCTATTCCCCCTCCCACACATCCTGTCTACCCCAGACTCAGTGGCGCCGAAAGGAGGGCTTCTGTGCAGAAGCCCGCCAAAAGGACGAACAAAGGATCCCCGACTGGGGTTAGGATTTCAGATTAACAATCTTACTTGTTTTACTCTGATAGGCTGACCTACATAGCACTGTTACAGCTTGATTTGCCCACCCTACCACGACAACACCACAAGATGCAAACCTTACGAGTCACACTAGCCCTTCTCACACTAACAGCATTGCTAGTTTACAAACTCAGGATCGCTCCAGTCCCTGCCATTGATTACACTACCCTTCAACTCTGGGCCCTCTCTCCCACCATGACACAGACACAACCTCAACCACTAACGAGCCACAATGACCAACTTGAAGAACACCAACAGCCCTGCTCAATCAAGTCCAAACTGTGCAACACCACATCCAGAAATGCCAGACTCCGAGCCAAACTTGCTAAAATATATAAACCTCTCGCTAGAACATTGACCTCGTCCAACCGTAGCAAGCCTACACCTAATAGGAGTACAGAAAAACTTCACAACCCAAATCTCAAAACACAGAATGTGCGCATGCACTCCCCTGCCATGACACAAGAAAAGATACGCACACCTCCATCCACCACCCCCCACCTTAAAGGTGCTTTCATTAACGCCAGACCCATGATTGCTCATGCCATTGAGATTGCTGATCTCATTCAGGCCGAAAACCTCGACTTCTTGGCCTTTACGGAATCCTGGCTTCATGCCGCTGCAGGACCTGCCATCATGTTAGGGATCCCTATTGGTTATACCATCCTAAGATCAGACAGAAGCGAAGCCCGTGGAGGAGGCATAGCCCTTATTGTCAAATCCAACTTATCTACCAGGATAGTCCCAGCTAATGACACTAAATCCTGTGAAAGCCTAACAGCCAAATTAGCTATTAACAACTCCCAAACCCTCACCATCCACTTGAGTTATAGACCCCCAGGCCCTATCGGAACCTTCGAGGAGGACATCTCCACCACTCTATCTCTTAACCTAAAACACTCATCACAGGTCATCCTCTTAGGGGACATTAACCTGGGCTTCAATGACCAAAACGACCCACATGCAAGCAGAGTGGTTAACCTACTCTCTGAACTAGGGTTCTCACAAAGAGTACTTCACCCTACCCATAACAAAGGTAGTATACTTGATTGGGTGGCAGACCACAATTGCAACGCCTCCATCCTATCGATCTCCCCCCAAATCTGGACAGACCACCACCTTATAACATTTGTTCTAAAAACGGACAGACCTTCTACTACCTTAGCCCAGCCAGCTCCGTCCATCCCGACAAGGAACAAGAGAAACATCACCCCAGATAACCTACTCCTGCTCATCCTCTCCACACTCAATTCACACCAGACAACCTGGACCCGAAACTCTAGTGAATGAGTATAACAAAATCATGGCCTCTGCACTGGACTCAATTGCACCGATCAAAATGAGACAAAGTAAACCTAAAGCCCACCTCAACTCCTGGTACACCCCCCACCTGAAAACACTTTGCAACAAAAAAAGACAATCTGAAGTTGCAGGGAAACTACAACCCTCTGAAGAAAATAAAAGCACTCTGAGGGATATATCTACCCTCTACAAAAAGGAAATATTGTCAGCAAAACGAAAAACCTATAACACTAGAATAGCCCAAGCCAACTCTAGTATGAAGGAACTCTTTATCATCCTAAAGGAAATAGAATCTCCCATCCCAGTGCCATACAATTGTGTCAAAGACAAACTGTGGTGCACCAATATTTAGCTAGCCCTAGCTAACAAAGTGTCAACTCTCCAATCTAAAATTGCCAAGAAAAAAGCCTCACTCAGCTTGGATACGAAGCCTAAAATGTCTATCACCCCCCCTAAAAATAACACTGACACTCCTCGCTTTAAGTTCTTCAAAGTTTCTATTATTGAGACTGAAAAAATCATTCTGTCACTCAAACCATCAAACTGTCACGGGGACCAATGTCCAGCCCAGCTGATAACGGACGCAGCCAAAGACCTGGCTCCCTTTATTTCAAAACTCATTAACGCCTCATTCACAACAGGATCTATACCGAGCAACTTAAAGGAATCTTGGGTTCTCCCACTGCTCAAAAAACAGACATTAGACCCAGCCATACCCACGAACTACCGCCCAATCACCACCGTGCCATTCCTCCTAAAAATTATAGATAAAGTGGCGTACTCACAAATTCAGAAACACCTTGAAACCAACAACCTGGTAGGAGCACGGCAGTCTGGCTTCCGTCTCCAGCACGGGACCAAAACAGCCCTTTTAGATCTAAAAGCACAAATTGACAAGCTAAGGGATCAAGGAAAACCAGCCTTACTCCTCCTTTTGGACCTATCAGCTCCATTTGACCTTGTTGACCACAAGGTCCTTTGTAGGCATTTGGACATGGCTGCGCACTTCTCTGAAGAAGCCACAGACTGGATCCAATCCTTCCTCAATAATAGGACCATGAGAGTCTTCTCCACCACCGCGGCAGTAGACTCCATCCCCATTACATGTGGCGTGCCCCAGGGATCTTGCTTCTCTCCTACACTCTACAACATCTTCACGAAGCCCCTTTTCGATGATCTGGACCTTCTTGGTATCACCTACACTAACTATGCAGATGATAC